>NW_026732030.1:0-1215489 GCF_028476545.2 Physella acuta
GTTAAGCTTGACTTGTATAACCAATGGTAACCAAATGCAATACAAATATTAGAAAAACGCCATGTCGATAATGCGTGTATGAAAACAACACATTTTTCGTGTCTTTATTCACCACTTATTTATTAGCAGATTAAAAACCCTCCAATAGTCGTCCCCACCCCTCTTTTTTTTTTTTTGGCTTTAGCGTAGCCACTTAAAACGTTTTAATGGCATCGTGCCAACTGATTTTAGTTTCCAGTCAAAGTAGCGTATCACAATACACATAACAGATTGAGGCGTAGCATGTGGACAAATGTTTTTATATGCTCTAGGTAGTCCTAGTGTGGGATCTGACTTGACTCTAGCAATGCTGGGTCTGGTTTTATAGGTAGGTAGGCATACACTTTTCCTTCTGCCTCGGCAATTCAAGTTGGCCTGTCGATCCAGCAATGCTGGGTCTGGTTTTATAGGTAGGTAGGCATACACTTTTCCTTCTGCCTCGGCAATTCAAGTTGGCCTGTCGATAAGGACGCTTGGTGGTTTTTTTTTCCACATTGGATAGGTAAGTGGTATGTGGGTATACCGGTTGTCCTACTTGTACACCGATTCAGTATTTTATGTAAAAGTTAACAGTATTTTTGTGTGTCTATAAATAATTGCCTTGATTATACCTTTTTTTTTAAAAAATCCATTTCACATCTTTAGCCCAACTGCGTTATTAGGCTGGGATTCAAGAGTTATTCTTTATATCATTTCAGTTGTTTTTTTAGTTTACTCTAGAATTTAATCTACATTCCAGTTCGACAGTATTTTGACGTTTTGATCATATCTTTATTCGATGATAAATGTAACGATTGTTATTGTTCAACAACATTATCAGTTGTGTGGCATATAGTCCTAGCAGTTACATGAATACATGTAACGATTTGATCATCCAGATCTCCCCCCCCCCCCCCCATTGCCATTGTCTCTCCCTGAGATCATTAAATAATCTACTTTTAATTACGGGTGTGTGGGGTATGTCGTGTTACGGGATATCTTATAGACTTATTACACTGCTTTTGGATAAGAACTTAGTGTATTCATGTTTATTTATTCGCTGTGTATGCTCAAATGTATTATACATAATCTTAATTTACATCTAAATTCAAGACTAGTTGATTGAACTTGAAATCTTAAAATATCTTAAATCTTAAAATATCGCACCTATTCATGCTAAAGATTTTTTAAAAATATTTGCGCAATGGTTTTCAGGATATTCCTCTCATGCGTGCTACTTAAGTTTATTGAATTTATTCCAAGCGCCTGCCATTTAGTAAAGACGTGTAATTAGATACCGCTACTGAAAATGCTAAGCCATTCTTTGTGCTGGCTGTCAACGTGAATAGCCGTGTATAGATCTATGTATACCTCTAACGTAACCACACATTAACGTTAGTGTATTTGACATTCTTCTAAGCCCTAAGGCATCTAGATATTGTCTACATCTTATTTAACTGAGAGTACCGATCTAACAAACAATATCGTGGTAAATTATAACGATTTGAAGAAAAGTATGTACTCCTTAGATTTTTTTTTAAAATTTCTAGACTTAGTTACTTAGGTGCTCAACATGCTGTATAAAGCATTATATGTAAAACATTAATCTGAAATATCTGTTTTATTGAAAGCAAAAATTTATTCCCAATGGCAAATGGCTCAATTAACTAAAATCAGCAAGTAAAATAATATTTTTAGCGCAATTTCCATTCTGGAGAATTGCGTTTATTAACTCGTCTTTTCTGGGAATGAATGGATGGATGGATGTGTGTCCGCAGCTTTAAGTCGTATCTCCTCCTCAACGAAGCAATATCGAGGACTAGTTCCAAAAGCAATTATGTTAAGCCAGTTACGAGGATGAACATAAGCCATAAAAATTCCGGGTTTCTTTAATGGATTTCCCGGAAAAGCCAAAAAACCTCGAAAAAATGTAGTTTTTGGCCCATAACTCGGCAACCAGACCACTTAGCGACTTGAAACATGTACCAATCGATTCCTGCCATAATTTAGAACAATATTGCCGAAGAAAGTTTTCAAAAATATCCTTTCGTTTGGTCACAAAAAATTTTTTGAATTATTTAAAATTTGGACCGAATTAGTAGGCATTTTATGCAACCACACCACACGCGTCATCACGTTCAATAGCTGCGCCATCACGTTCAAAGGCTGCGACGTCACGTTCGGTAGCTGGGGCGCGCAATGGTTTTTTAGTCATGTTACTCTATTGTAAATAAAACATGCAAAAATACTGGAAAAAAAAATTAATAAAAAACTTTTAATAACTAACCAATGGTTTTACTAACCCTGCTCTTGATTTACGCTACGACAGAGCTATTTTTAGATAACACAAGGAAATTGCGCTAAAATTGTCACTAGACTTTTTTTAATTACTTGTTTTATTAAAGTAAACCCTTACACACAAAGATGCTTTCAGAATTGTTTATATTAGAATAAGCAACACAAGCTAGTTTTAGTAGTAATGTGTGTTGGTCATCAATCCCAAGTTGACAGAAACGTGTTTGCTACAAGATGTCATAAAAGTTGAATATACCTCAACTTTTTTTTTTTTAAATTTTGATTGTACGCTTCTCCTAAAGGGATATTCTGGTTACATTCAAACATGGTGTGTTGACATTAGTTTTTGTAATACGTGTAGTTGCTCTTACACTGGCTGCAGCTTTTTTTTTTTCTGAAGATAGGTTCCAGTTTTTAACTATACACACTTTTAACAAGTTTTATATATTTTTAAAATCAGGATAGTATCATTTTATGACCGATAATCGCAGTACTGGCGTCCCTGTTTCACCAGACAAGGACCTGATTTTAACGTGTCCGGCTATCACTAACTCGTGAAGTTTGTCTATCAGCGCAATTATCCATAAAATTATACTATTATACTGTTTCAGATCAGAACGACGATGGCTGATTCGGAAAAGGCTTATCGCTAGTAGTAAAAATCGCAATCTGTGGATGCTGTACATGTTTTCAAGGGACAAGCATCGCACGTTAACTGAAAAAAATGGCACGTTACCAAGATTGCTAAAACTGGTGGATCAGCTTGGATGAGAGGAGGGGAGTCTTCGTCGGCAGTGCTTCACTGTTCTGGACGCACATTATGCTGGCTCATAATGGACTGGCCCTCATCACCGAGAAACTGCAGAACCAGAAGCTGGAGGAACCAGCCCAGACCAGCTGCAGCAAATTACCAGTAAGTATAGAAAGAAATCACTTTAATTGTTATAATGGCGTGTCAGCTGTGGTGGTATAATGACGTGTGTGCAGTGGTGGTATAAGGACTTGTGAGCTATGGTGGTATAAGGACTTGTGAGCTATGGTGGTATAAGGGCTTGTGAGCTATGCTGGTATAGACTTGTGAGCTGAGGTGGTATAAGGACTTATGAGCTATGCTGGTATAGTCTAGACTTGTGAGCTGAGGTGGTTTAATCATGACTTGGCAACTGTTGTTGTGCAGGTTTTCTTTCGGCATATTACTCCCAAATGGTAGATTGTATTGTTTGTAGTTTTCTCCCCCCCCCCGCCCCCGCCCCCCTCGAATGATGACTAAAAGAAACACTGGCTGTATGACCTGTGAAGTATGCTGGTATAATGACCTCTCAGCTATGCTGATCAAGTGATATGATCGTATTTCTCCTTGTACATATCAGTTGTAAATATTGAAATGCTGACCTTGAAAACCCAGCACCTGGTGGTGTGTCAATAAATCACATGTCAGCTAAGTTTCTCCCCTTTATATCAGTTACGACCCCTATTGTTGACAACTTGCCACTTACCTTAGCAACTTATAATTCGTATAATTCTTTTTTCCCCCTCGTTATTTCAATATGAATAGCCGTTCCTTATTTATGAGGGGTTGCAAATTCTTGCTTCAGTTTTTTTTTTAATCTAAGGAAAAAAAAAGGCCTGTATTAAAGGCCACCCTGTCCCTATTCTTCAGCCCTGAACAATCGTTAGCATTCTCCTTAGGGGAAGAATGTCCCTGGCCAGTGTTCACACACTGGTGGCGATAAGGGATTGTCACGTGACCCTCAGCCCTAGTTAGAGCCACTACGAACATACTAGTTAATCAAACCGTGTTTTTTAAGTCACTTTTCACATCTGCTACTGACTGTTTATAGCCCCCATGCAATCCCCACCGTATTTTTATTTTTAAAATGCTACGCCTCCGGCATACTGTTACGTTTCCTGTTAGATGTAACCTGAAGATCGTTTTTTTTTTCAGAAACACCACTGACTGTCCTCTCATTTTTATGGGGGGGGGGGAATACTGTATTGAGCTGTAGCGCTATTAATCGCTACATTTAAAATCTTATCCACCTAAATATATTTTTTTCTCAACTTCAAATAAAACGAACTTAACCCCGAGATAACTACGGTATTGAAGAAAAAGATAGGGGTGTGCTTTAAAAGAAAACTCTTACTTTAGGTTTAATGCTCCGTGTTTCAATTTAAAGGTTAGACATTCGTACACACCAAAAGGAAAATCAATACGTCTTTTCACGTTTGTATTGCTCTGTTGAGTTTAAATAGCGATTGCTTTCAAATAAAGCAATATTTAATGCGAGTTTTGTGTGTGTAGGCGTGCGTGGATACGTAGTATATGTGTTTGGGTTGGGGGGGGGGGGGTAGCTGTCAGAAACAGCAGATTGGGGGGGGGGGATACTTGTATCAAGATACATATTTGAGTAAATAAACTAAACTAAAAAATAAACTAAAACGACCAACTAGACTGCTCTGGTGCGGCTTGTTAATAGCAGCACCTGTTTAGTTTAGGGACCGAGAGTTCAGTTTTTCTGGCTGTTAAGCTCTCTTTTGTGCTTCATTTGTTTAGCTAGCACTTGGTTTTACTAATAAGTGGGGGAGTTGTTGGGGCGGGCAAAGCTGAAATGTACTGGTGGGGGGGGGGGGGGAGAGATAACTGGATATTTAAAGTCTTTATGCTTGGTTGTGGTTCAAAACTAAAATAAAGGTGTGTGTGTTTATGTCGTCCCAAGTGAACGTCACGTGATTTTAGGTATAAAAAAAACACGTTTCTAGTTCCCCTCTCCCAGACATTTAACATTCGAACAAGCAAACAAAACAATGGAAACATAACGATGTCGCACGTGTCAAATGTAGAGCAACTGAAAGTGCTCTCCGCGACCAAATGAGTTTAGCGCGTCGATCATTACACGGTGCTATTTCTAGAGGCCCGACGTTGTGGGCTCTCTCCTAGTTATTGATCAAGTTACTGGCTCTAGGAGCTTTGGATGACCTCAATCTCCGTGCTTATGCCACTTTCATCTCTCGTACTACACCTTGCTTGCATTTCCTGTATCCGTCAGTCTGAGACACTATGCATGCTGTACTGTTACTTGGCGCTTCTGTCTTTCTTATCACTCACTCAGTGCTAAGTAGATCTACTAGCGGTTTGGTTATTACAACAACAAATAATGAAAAGCATCGCCTAGTTTAATTAAATATTTGAACTACGCCTTCTCGTAGTTATCCTTAAAAATAATCTGCTCAAACGCTATGATCTATATTATCTCCTAGGCTACTACCAAAGGATATACTATATAATATTAATGATGTTATGTAGATTAACCCTACCCCCTGAGACCAACGTTAGTTGATGTACCCCTCCCCCCCCTTTTAACTATCGTGGCCTGCTCACTCATCTCTTTAGACTACTTTTGAGTGTGTTCAATGTCGGTGAAATGGCGTCCTATTGATCTCCCGTCTCTACCACCCTCTACCACATACTAGAGGCTATAACATGGGGATAGGGGGACAACTAACTTCAAATGTCACGGCTTTACATTTGCTATCTAAAACCTGTTGTTAGCTTGTCGAGTGAGCAGTTAATCAAGAGTGTATCCAAATGTCACGTGGATTGGGTAAGAGGTTGGAGGTTTTTAGGAAAGCGATTTGTCGAAGCTGAAACGTGTATTCTATTTTCCATCTACCAACTTGCATCATTGATTTATTTTTTTTTAGTTCAAAGAAATTGTCTTATGATGATTATCTTTTCCATGTGAAGTTGAGTGTTACCTTAATCCTCCCCACCCCCGTAATAACAATAATGATAATATAAAATGTTAAAGGTAAATTGATAAAACAATTCTTGGCTTTATTTGTTTGCAATTCAGCCCGTTCATGGACATGTCGAAAGAAAATTATTACTAGCAGCTTTGCTTGCGTAAACTCTTAAACTGATGTATTCTTTTTATTGTGTAGGCGGTTCGTTTAAAAAAAAAACTTCTTTTGTAGCTTTAACATAGTCAGTTATTTTACCAGCTGCTTTCTAATTTTAACTAGACCAGCTGCAGCCAACTAGACCTAGTTTAAATGTGATATTTATTAGCCGTTATTCATTTGGTTCCTTGTTATTATATAAAAGATTGCGTTTAACGTTCCCGATGATAGTTGATACACTAAACAGTTACCGCTGTTGGTCCAGTCTACCCCCCCCCCCCTCGAACGAAATGGAATTTATACAGAAAGCATAAACTTTGTACCAGTCCGCGCCCCCCCCCCCCCCCCCCCCTGAGAAAAAAAAATCTGGAAGAATCACTGTCTGTATGGGATACATGTATCAGGCTAGACGGCTTTCTTTGCAATTGCGTTATGATTCATTGAAAAAGTCGTGTAGATGAGTGAGAGACGTAGACAGGGGAATGTGTACAGTTTACGTGCTGATTTGGGACACGTAAGAATCTGCCTAGTGCCGTAGTTACTCAACTGTGGCATTAAAAAATTGAATGGGCCTAAACGTATCACCACTTTTCAACGGAAAGCAACATATAAAAAGCGTGTGTGTATCGCCCTGTATTAGTCTGACTAGTCTAGTATTTATGCCCAACACTCGATATGTATTTCAATGGCATGTGTTCTTAGGAAATTTTAATTTAGAGCCGATACTATAGAATTATGTGAACAACTTCCCGGACCCTTGCTTGTACTCCGTTTTTCTCACCTTTAAGTGACCAAACGGGATCATGATGTCAATGCGGGGTCATGAGGTCTGATCGGCCTTGCAATATGCGTGTGAAAAAAAAACACATACACTCTGAATATAGGGAATAACGTATCTTTATCTTTAAAAAAAGACAGCTGTTCTCTGTACTTTATTTAACTTCTTAAGTGGATATTTCACTTTGTAACTTTTTGACAACAGAATTGATTTTAATTGACCTGTTAAGTTGCTATTGTTGTATTATTAATTCATAGATTATAACAGGTGGAGGTGGGTTTTTTTTCTTTGTTTCTTTAATAGCCTTCTTGTATTTTGATGAAGTCTAATGCACAATAGAAAAATCATTTTTTTTTTCTTTTTTTTTTACTAGCAGGTGACCCAAGATAATCCAACCAAGACAGCTTCACAACAACAGTCCAATAACCTTTCTGTCAAAGGTAAATTTCTCTGGAGTTGTGTTTTAGTGTCTCACTCATTTCAACAGACAGAATTTTATTTCATTATTTATAGCAGTTGTTGTCCTAATTAGCTAGTCTATTTATTTCACTTCTTCAAACTTGTATACTTGCAGGTAAAAATGTCTGGGCACAATCCCTGGAATCTGAGAGACAGGGGCGACACAAGTTTGGAGCCCCTGATGTCAAGACTGTACTTAGGCCCCCAGAAAAAGCTACATCATCCATATGTTTGCACAAAAAACAGTCATGTCAATGCTGTGATAGCGCCCCAGGGACTCCCACGGCGCCCCCAAAAAAGAAGCACTGTAGATCATTATCCGTCCCACCAGACGGCCCCATGGTTTTGCCAGCCCCTTCTAAGGACACTGGTAGCAAAATATGGAAGCCCATTGCTGTGACCCCAAGAAGCATTAGCAATTTTCAGACAAAAGACAGGCATAATTTATCTGCTCAATGCATTGAAAGCAGCAAGTGGTTGCCCAAACTAAGCTCAGGTTTCAAACTTGTCCCAGTTGTTCCTTCTCCACCAAGCGTGGACAGTGGACATTACACCACATCTGACCTCCAGACTCCTCCTGGGTCCCCCGTGCCCAGACCAGCCTCTGCAGCCAGTGATACATCTTTCAGCTCCCTGGGATCTGCCTGGTTGGACTATAGCCCTATGCGGACTAGGATACGAGTCTTGGAAAACCGCAGTCTTTCATGTGAGGACAGAATCTCTGCATCCTCCTCCACTATGTCGATGCCCTGTGTTCATGGCAGCATAGATCCTTCATCAAGCTGCTGCAGCAGTCAGGATGGCAGCAACAGTTGTAGCAGTGGCATCCCCAGGTGCCACTCACAACCATGTGTTCTTCATCATCGCCGCTGTGGCAAAAAACGACGGCGTGACTGTGATAGACCCACACTTAACTTTAATAAAATGACAGAGGTAAGCAATTGCTTTTAAAAAACATTGCTTTCACTAACTCCAACATAAATAATTGAAGATATAGTTCATTTGTGTGGGGGGAGGCAGATAGTCCGCTCATTTATAATTATAGAAGTAAACCTAATTCAAATTGGTTTAAAATGTTCAAATTAAATTAAACACAGAACAAAAAATAATTCTTTTTTAAAACTACAATTAATAGGTCAGTATCCCTATTCTTTTATATACTGACTAAAATTAGAGTCCTTAAAGTAAAAAAAAAAAAGTTCCCTTTTCAAACCTGACGGTCTATAGGGCAAGTGAAGTAGAGTTGACTTGTTTCTGTGACCTCTGCATATGAAGAGATAGTGTGATCAGCACTATGCCCTTAAAGTACTAAAAATACATTGTCAGAAATGGGTGGCTATTTTGTTGTCTTATATAAAGTTTTCTACTTTTGGTGTATCAGGGTTTAAACTACGCCTGATATAAAGATGACTGTCTGAAACACGTTTTGGACACTAGGCATATATTACATACACACATTGATACATTAAATCTTTATCACAGTTTTTATTTTTACAAACCTGATACACCAGTATAACATTGAGTCTGTGTTTCATGCACTGTTTATTTCTTATCTCATGTATTTTTAGTTATGTGTGGTTAGCATTACAAAACTTTTGAATGAATCATATGAACTCAACTTCAGTGCATACACTGGTGGCATACACTGGTCGTAGTACTTCAATTATTTATTTTATTTATGAGTTTTCATACATTTTAGTGGTACTTGATGAAACTCAAATCATAAAATTGCTTTATTTAATAAAAGCATTGGTAGCTAAAATATTTTCCGTCCATCATTCTAATATCCTCATCTTGGCTGTGCGTGTGTTCCTGCTGTTATTGACGTGTTGACTGTGTGTTGGAGCAAGTGTGTGTATGTGTGTGGGGTTGTTTCGTCCATCCTTCTAATATCCTCAATCCTCATCTTGGCTGTGCGTGTGTTCCTGCTGTTATTGACGTGTTGACTGTGTGTTGGAGCAAGTGTGTGTATGGGGTGGTTCCGTCCATCCTAATATCCTCATCTTGGCTGTGTGTGTGTGTTCCTGCAGCTATTGACGTGTTGACTGTGTGTTGGAGCAACTGTGTGTGCGGTGGTTCCGTCCATCCTTCTAATATCCTCAATCCTCATCTTGGCTGTGCGTGTGTTCCTGCTGATATTGACGTGTTGCCTGTGTGTTGGAGCAACTGTGTGAATGTGTGTGTCGTGGTTCCGTCCATCCTAATATCCTCATCTTGGCTGTGCGTGTGTTCCTGCAGCTATTGATGTGTTGACTGTGTGTTGGAGCAACTGTGTGTATGTGTGTTGGGTGGTTCCGTCCATCCTTCTAATATCCCCATCTTGGCTGTGCGTGTGTTCCTGCAGCTATTGACGTGTTGCCTGTGTGTTGGAGCAACTGTGTGTATGTGTGTGGGGTTGTTCCGTCCATCCTTCTAATATCCTCATCTTGGCTGTGCGTGTGTTCCTGCAGCTATTGACGTGTTGACTGTGTGTTGGAGCAACTGTGTGTGTATGTGTGTTGGGTTGTTCCGTCCATCCTTCTAATATCCCCATCTTGGCTGTGTGTGTGTTCCTGCAGCTTGACGACAGTCTCCCGTTACCAGCAATGTGGCTTTGATTTGCCCTGCTCCCTCTGAACGCAGACTGTGTAGTTAACCGCACACATTCCCATCTGGCCCACGTTGACACAACAGCGTATGCGGCTCATCAGATTGCCGGTGCGTCGGTCTGAGCACGTGCCTGTGTAGTTTAAAAGCCGCTTGAATACTCCGGAAATTCTAAACCCTCACCCATACAAACGATTCAGTAACTCAACCCGGTGATCACTTTGAATAATGCAGCTCTAATCTTCAAGCCCAGATCTCTTCAATCATTTATCATACTTTGATTCCCCGCCACACCCCGCCCTTAGACTAACGTACTGTCATAACCTTTTTTTTTTTTGTGTTGTTGTAGACGGGGTGGGTAAGATAAGGTGTATTTTTCTTGTATATAAATATAGTGTACGTGTGTCGGGGTTGTTTTCCCTAAGTTGTGTCGATCAGCGGCCTACCCTACTTGCATTGTTTGTCTTCTGTAATTAGATCAGATTGTAAAGGGTGGTTTAACTGTTGATCCTTTCGTTTCCTGTAGCGTCCTGTTTTACTTGAGATAAGTCAGGCGAGTGCTTCACTCACGCTATGTCGTTACAACAACAGAGGGGGGGGGGGGGGTGCACGAGCTAGCCTTGGACTAGGGCAGGAAAACTCCAGTGGCGTGGATCAATATACGCTTGTCATTATACATTCGCTCACTGGCGAGGCTCAAGTGTGCTCAATAACAGGCTCGGATTTTTTTTAAACGGCTTTGAAGTTGTTTAAGATTTATAAATATCGATAAAATGCCACACATTTGCCGATGACACACTTGTAGAATGAACGTTGTAGTCCTGTTAAAAAAAAAAAAAGAAAAAAATAGTTGCACGCTGTGTTCCCCAAGTATGATTTACTGCAATAACACTAATAGAGCCAAAGTTGGGTTGAGCGAGGAATTAAAGATTTATGGTTGTAAATGTTTAGTCGGAGTTTTACCGTTCTAATATAGCACCACTTTTGTTTGCCAACGTATGATTTCTAATCGACACTTGTTATTTTATTGCTGTGACAGGTTTCTTGTTTTTTGTTGTAGATGAATGAATTGTGTATTGTACGGTAATCTGTTTAACGAGCTGCTATAGCTGCTACACCTCGCCCGTGCGGTAACTGTTAAACCTCGCGGTCATACCATTAACTACCACCCCCACCCGGCAGCAGTGCTATAGAGTACCCACCAGGGTAACCTGACGGTCGCAGTAACGTCTTTGATAAGTAGGGAGACGAAACTTTTTTTTTTAATAAATAAGCCTACGCAGTATTCCCGTTGGTTTAGACAGGACAGTTTGGGTACTGGCCTTTTTATTTCGGGAAGGAAAAAAACGTCAGGAATATACAGCTGATTTAAATAGGCAGTAGAGCAAGTACACTGTCAGAATCTACATAACAACTATTGAGGCCAGATGTTGTGTGGCTGGCCATGCTATGATTAGTGGTGTACTGGGTGAAGTGGAGGTGAATACCACACCAACACTTGAAGTGTCAATCACGGGCTACACCATGGTTGCCTGCCTTCATTTCCTACATTACTTCCCCCTCTGGTCTGTTTAGGAATTATTAGCTTTAACCGCCCACACACACCTGAGGGGTTCCCTCTTCTCCCCCCCCCCCCTCTTTCTTTCCAAGGTGATGTTAAATATGGCAGAGATTTAAGAATGTGTGTGTGTATGTTTTCTTGACCAGTTCTCAGCCTTTGTCCTGTTTTTTAAAACTCTACTCCTCTGACCACCCCACTCTAGAAATACCCTTTAAGATGTGAATTACAGCTTTTTAAAAAAATCTGTCTTGCTATACATCTAATAACTTTTATTGGGGGGGGGGGTGCAATATTTTTTCTCCACTTGCCCTTAATATGAAAAAAAAATTTAGTACTACTTCATTAACCTTGAATTTTGTTGACTGCTGTACAAAGTCTCCTTGGCATTTGATTGGGTCAGTTAGTTAGCTAAAGATTATTATTGAATCACTTGATCTAAACATCTATAAAACTACTTTCAGACTGCCTACTCACATTCTCACAGGCGCTCTGAACCATGGAATACACCAATCAGTGATCAAAAGGTCAGACTTGTTTCAATATTTGCTGAAAATAATAGATGTATTTTAATTTTAAACACCCACAGAATCATTGTGCTAGGTTTTAATGTTGATATGCAAGTTTCAAACTAGATTAATATCAGCACAGATGTTGTGAGGACAAATGTAATGTGACTTTAAAATGACCAAAAGTTTTCACAAATTATCTTTGTATATTTTTTATTCTAGCTCCATTTGTCTGGTCAAGATGGCTATCTGGATAACATGACAAGCCACACACTCAATACAATTGCTAGCTCGCCACTGGACTCTGAACTTCCTGTGATGACAAAACATCTTGATTTGATTCATGCTGCATCCGTAGCTTTACCACTCACACCCCCAGATCACTCATCACCCAGTTTTTCACTTCTCATGGCAAGAGAACAGGAGGAAGAGGAGGAGGAGGAAGAAGAGAATGAGGCTGATAATTGTAATTGTCATGATTCAAGGACAGATGACAGAGTTGGGCTCTTTCCCATAAGTGATTTAGACTTAGAGCAGATTGAGAACCACTGAATGTTTTTTTAATAAGCTATGGTATTTTAGTTTTAGTTATGAATGCTACACATTATAAATATACCAGTGGATCTTAAATTGTTTACACTTAAAGACCTTGAGTCTTCCCAATTCTTTGGGCTATTTATCTATCAGTATAGAAAACTAAGCATTGTTTAGCATTCTTTAAGAGCTGAGTACAGTTATCATACTAGATCTAGTGTATATTTTCAAAAGAGGTTACTTGTGAAATTTTCCACATTTATTTACTGAAAAAAATGGCTTAGTCGGTTAATCTAATTCATAATATTTAGGACTTTTGGATCTCTAGTGATGTGCTAATGTAAATTGTGTTAATTAAGTCTACCCAAATGCAAAAGCTTATCAGTTTTTTAAGTATTTTTTAACCTGATGCTAGGGTAATTAAAAAACTGGTATGGTCTGTTTCTCCGTGCTGTACATGATTTCTACAGATGTAAAAATAACCCTTTTTTTTTTTAATTGTTTTTTTATTGAAAGATTTCTATCATAAAATTCTACGAGTTCAAAACAACCAGTGAAAAGTATTGTGATCTATTAAATTCTGCATTTTTTTAAGATATAGTTTGTTCATTTGACAGGGATTTGCATGTGATGAGCATTCTACTGTAAAAAGTGAAAAATTGTTTCATAATGACATGTCATAATTCTTTATTTGCAATTATAAAATTTGTATTCAGGTAGATTTTAAAACTTAAAATGTAGTGGTATTTTAGTTGTACATGTTAAATTGAATGGTTGTACAAAAATTCTTGCTTTTTGTTGTTTCCCCATTTCCCCCCACTCACTGTTTAGCCATACTAATTTTTAACATATTGATAGAATTTCATGCTTTTGTTTCATGATAGCATTCCGATGTTCATAGGAAGTGTATTGCTGCACAATGAAAATATCTTTATGCCATGGCATTTGTTTGGTAATTATTAACCAAAGTTTACATCTTTTAGAAGCTATGTACCTTGACCCTCACTGTCTCTTAATATTCCTAATTTTATGATTCATCTTGGTATTTTGTTGTCCTCTCAGCTACACAATTATCCTGCCACATCAGACAAAATGCTTGTAGCTTCCATAACTTAGGATTGTTCAACACATTTCCTGTTTGTATTATTTGATGAGAAATTCTGTCTCATAAATAAAATGCTTTATTTTTAATATATTTTAACATAAGTTACAATTTTTATGTTACAGTTACGTAGGAACTGTTGAAAAAGTCCAAAACTTTTAAGTTGTACCCCTCCTCTTAAACTTTTTCACAAATGATTTAAACCCAAAAAAATATTTAAGAAAAACAAAAATGAAAAACATTGGGGAATTTGTTACAAATTAAATATACAAATGTAAATAAAGAGTTAGTTTTGACCTTTTAAAATCTTATTTTTTAAATACTGAATGCTGTTAATAATAATAACATGGCAGTCAATTAAAAAACTTACTCTGTTTCTTTGTCCATAGTATGAGAAATTTTCACATCAAATAAATTGGTTTTTGTTCATTTTGTAGGGAATAAGTGTTTAAAAAGTAGAAATAAAGCATGTTTGGGGCCCTCTCTGCTCTGTTATACAAGTTTTCAGCATTCCCAACATTTTGAAAGCATCATTTAAATAATCTTCCTCAAGGATCAATACAAAAAATGCTTAAGAACAAACCTCATTGGCAGAAATCTGTGTTCATTCATTCATTCCATTTCAATCTGTGCGGCTGTTCAGTTTACTCAATCAGTTATTACATCCAAATATTAATTTTTTAAACAAAGTTAAAACATCGAATATATTTTATTTTATTACATAGGAAAGATTTAATTAGCTGAAACAAATTTCTTACCAACTAGAAATTTATCAAGAATATGAACTTGTGTTCTAAAAGAGTTTCTTATTGAGAGATCTGAAGCTTTGTTCTTTAATAGTTTTTAAAAAATTGTTATTAAACTGATGTTTAATTTTCTGAAAGAAAAAAAAGTTTTTCTCATGCTTCAGGTTCAGTATTAGTTCAATGTGAAAATCTTAGACCAGTGATAACATAAAGTATGGTCTCTTAAATTAGTTATGGTATGAAAGAGGCAGCACCTTTGAGTTTGATAATTATTCTTTACACAAACTTAACACATATCAGGGTTTCACTTCTCAATGAAGGCAGCTTGAAGGAGAAATAAGATCACTGCAAAAAAAATGATAATAAAAATACTTCATATACTATGAACATATTGATATATGACATGCCCCAATGATTATTTTTTTTTTACCAGCATGCTGTAAATGCTACAATATGACATGGAGAATAATTAATTACATCAATGAGGGGGAGGGGGGAGAAAGAAATAAGCAATATTTCTGTACAGTGCTTCCTTTTGTCTCTATCAGCAGGTTTTTTTTTCTTTTCCGTTACAGAATGTATTTTACATCAAATGTACCTTATAAAGATAGGCTGAAGACTTAAGTTTTTCAGTTATCACATCACTCACAGTGTTGAGATATTTCTCACAACATTACTTTAACTCTACTGCTTACACTGTGTTTATACATTCTGTAAACAATAGAAAAATCTTATATACATTAAGATATTATTTTAGTTCAGTTTTAAGAAATTAAATTTATTTTACTTATATACATTGTTACATTTTAACATAGAATTCAACATGATCAGATAAAAAAAAATTTGATACAAGTCCTTCTTGGAATTTGGATGGTATTGAAAATAATGCATTGTAATTTTCCTAACTAAACTTCACAGAGATTTTGTATTTGCAGTTTTTTCTTTCGTATAACCACAATACAAGTAGCATTCCTTCAAACAGAACTTAAAAACTTGGCGATATATTTTTGCTCAGAAATATTTTATATTTTCAAAATTATTTTTTTTTGCTTCTTGTGATAAAGTTAATATTAGAAATGTTATTACAAAAATATTAAAGGGCTCATTTATATTATTAATATTACAGATTTAAAAGTCGTGAGGGATACATAGCTGTAAATGTATGGGGAACATGTTGCAGGCCAACAATAAAAATTCTCGGAAGTTTGCCTGCTTTAACCAACTAACTAAAATGTAAATAATTTTTACCTCTTTAAGATTGTGTTGAATTGGCTGGGAACAGCCAACTGAACTGAGTGCCATTTGTTGTAAATAAAATTCAGCTTCAAAATAAATGGCATATTAAACTCTTTTTATTTCAACATATAATGCCTGTGTAAAAAGATAGTTTTTCTTTTTAGAAAAAAAATGGCTAAAAGACTTAACTATTCCTCTATCATTGCATGAGATGTAATCAACTGTATTGCTGTTGTTAATACACTGTAATGACCCTGATGCTGTAACTGTATTCCTTGATCATGTGTCATAGAGGCAATAACCTACAGAGATTTTCACAATGCAGTTTTGGCAGTCTTTTTTAGTGGCAAACATCACCATTTTTATTCTGTTGTTGTGAAGAATAGTTTTTGGCTGAATAGTCTGTATGATAAAGAGAAGCAAGTAACATCTAATGATGTGTTTATGCTGAATGTCACTGGAAACAACTTTTTGACTGATTAAGTATTTTGTCACTCACAAGTAACTTTGTCATGAAAAACTTTTTGACTGGCTAAATATTTGACTCATTTGGTCACCCATAAGTAACTTGGTCACCATTCAACTTTTTGATACATTCATTTAAAAATTTTCTGCAAATATATTTTTGGTTATATTTTTTTTTACTAATAGCACATTCTGTACGAACATGTATGAAATTATCAGGCAATTGCATTTAAGGTGCTAAATATTTACCATTTTCTTTTAATGCAACGGAGATTTTGGATATGAAAACAATTGTATAAATGCTAGAGTATGTTGGCTGGGGATGACTGGAAGAGACAACCCACCTGTGGCACTGTTTTACAAAACAATTCGTGTTTCCGCTGTCTTTATATTGTGTTGAAAATTTAATTACATTATCCATAGTTGAGAAGAAAAAAAGTGTTGCTTGTTATTTTTTGTATTAAGTTTTGTGTGTTATCATGGGATCAATAAAAATGTTGGTTTCAGCAACATTTAGGCAAATATTAGCTATTGATTGTAATTTCTTCCACTTCTGTTAAGGCTTAGTTAACTTTAGAACACACGTCATGTCTCTTTTTTTTTAATTTCTAGCTAGGATAAAAGAATGTCTTATAGAAACAGTTACATGGCATTACAAATTGGAGAACTGACATTCATTAATAAACCTAAAGCTGAAATTAACTCATTTTTAATTCCCAGATAAGCAAAAATTGTGCAAATATTCTTGGCTTTTAAAACAAAAAGTGATAGCCCTTTTAAACTGTAACTAACAGTGAATGTATTGTAGCGTAAACAAGGCTTCATACAAAAATATTACATATGTATGTGGAGAATGAAAAGGACATAACCCAATTTCCTCTCTACCGTGTATCACAGAACAAATGTCAAAATCACTGGGACAATGTGTATTGAATTACTTGATGTATGAGCTCCACTTAATATTTGAGCTAGAAAAGGTTTATTGGGTTCATTCTCAGTGTGCTTATTTGCTTGCAGGTGTCAATTACAGGGGTGCCACTCATTTTTTAAGTGAATCCTGAAAATGAATCCCAAAATTTTACCAATCCTGAAACTAAAATTTGAAATTTTTGAAACCCTGAAACTTAATTCCGCGCGGAATTTCAAAATAAAATGGACTGTTATTTCATTATTTTTTGAGACATTTGATTCATATATTATTATGTTCAATTTACATGTCTTTAAAATGGATTTATTTTCTTTGTAACAAGCTTCAAATAAAAATTAATCTTTAAAGGATTGTGCTTACAACAAAATTAGTTTACAATGTTACTCCCATCTCTAGGCCTACCCCATAATGTGCTATTGTAGAACTCCCCCCCCCCCCCAGACAGCTTTTATAACATAACTATTTAATTTTTTAGAACTTCCTAGCTTGAGTTAAAGTGTGTAGTCAGCCAACTGTTAAGTAACAAATATTTTGCTAAACTCTATGTCTTGTTGTTGAATAATAAGCCCACTATATGCAGACCCCTAATAAGATTGCCACTGTATTAAAATACAGGGTTGACTTACTGTAGCTATTCAAGGCTTTAATTATTAACAGCCACAACAAAAACCTTAAACCCTGTTTTCCCAATCAACACCAATGGGGTCATCCATAAATGATGTCACGCTTTTTTGACGATTTTTACCTCCCACCTCACCTCGGTCACATATCGTCACAAAAAGCCAGACCCCACCCTCTAAAATGACGTCACACCTCAACATACACCCCCCCCCCCCTAAAAATTGCAGTCGAATTTTTCTTACAATACGATATTTTTCCAAAAATCTTGTCTGACCTCTGTCAACATAGAGTATTTTAATCAATTCTTATTACACTTTATTGAAACAATATTCTAAAACGCGAAATAACGGCTAAAATTAGTTTTCTAACATAGCTTTTCGATAATGCAGAAGTGTGATGTCACACCATCTGAACCCCTCCCCCTCATGACAAAATTACGGACCCCCCTCCCCCTACGAGTGTGACGTCATTTATGAACGACCCCAATGCCCCCACCTTTGATATACATGATGACGTGAAGAAATATTGTGGAAGTTTTAAGGTCATATCGCGGAATAACAGAATTAATTTAATTTTAAAAATAATTTTAGAAGTAACTACGCTAGTAATACTCATGTCAGAGATGTAGCCGCCCGACTAAGTGAAAAGCTGATTTTTTTTTACAAGCGGTTGGGAGGGGGCAGTGATAGCGGCTATTTTCAAGGTTGTTTAAACATTTGCAATGACGTTTTACCAAAGTAAAAAAAAAATTAGATGTAGACCCTGCTAGATCGTGTAACTAAATTATAGCAGGCCTACATATTTTTTTTACTGATATAAAACGATGCAGATCTAATTTTTTTTTCTTGAATTAAAAATAACCACGTTAAAATTAAACAGCGCTTGTACTTGTAGAACTGCCTTGACCGAGAGACACGACTCAGACTGTGTTCACGTGGTCTCGTGACGTAGGTCTTACGGTCAGCGCGACCTTGAAGAAGCGGGTACGAGGTGGTAAAAAGTGACGGTAAAGTTGAGTGAAAACAGCACAGTTCTATTTCATACATAAAATAGTCCTCCAAATAGATTTTTTCTTTTCTTTTTGTAATACCAAATACAAAAAAAAAAATTTTTTTTTATCGGAGCAAAATCTTTGTTTTTTTTAAAAGACGATCGGCGATGCTAGTGAGCTAGATCTAGATTTAGTAATTGTAGAATTTAGTTGTTTTATTACACAGCCTAGCGGTATCCCATTGATGACATAACGTAAATAATGCGAGTTTTACCCCTAACCCATATCGTCATAAAAAATAGCCAGACAGCCACACCACGAATGACATCAAAAAGTTTTTATTTGGTCCTTGGCGCACGCATGAGATTGTTGCTGACGTCATTTACTATTCATTTTTTTCGGAAAAGGCTATTAGCGGGAGTGTTGATAAAAACAATTTTTACAATGCCAAAATTTTCAAGCTTAAAACGATCTAAATTTTTTTTAAACTGCAAACCCGGAAATTTTCAAACTCAAATCTTGCGAATCCGGAAAAGGAAAAAAATATGATTCTCGAATCCGGAAATCCGGGATATCCCGGAAAAGTGGCACCCCTGCAATTACCTAAGAAGATTTTTAAAGCAGGCAGCAACAGTGTGGTTACATTTTCAAGGTATCTGCCCTAAACAATGTTTAAAACATTCTGTCAAATATATCTTGATAGTAATAAGAGACATGAATGAGTTCATTCAATCTTGTTAACTTGTACAGTACAACATTCAGCCTTATCAAAACAAACCTTTCCAAGGTCACAACAGATGTTACTGTACTATTTAAGTCATCTATTTTCCTCCATATGAAGGCTTGTATGTGGCACCATTAAGTCTAGCTATCTTCCCAACTTATGTCATGTAATAAGTATCAAAACTGAAATGAAGTTATATGATAAGTAATTTTTATCAGAATTAGTGGAATTATCAATAAACACTTGAGATGTCCACTTGCCCAACTGAAGGGTGCTTCAGAGGTATGTTTGACAGTTATAACACTAAAATGATGAGTATAAAACAGCACCCAACAGATATGCCCACTAATCTATTGCACATGTTGTACTTATGTCTTTGTTCTCATGAATCAGTACCTTATTGCCTTTTCAAGTATATATACTGGGGAATAAATGAAAGTAGATTTTTCTAAATAGTAATTTCTAATGTATGCTATTTCAAATGTAAAAGTAACTATTAAAAATCATTCATAAATTTGAGTATAAAGTTTTTGAAGAAATAAATATTTTATTTAAAAAAAAGGATTACATAATCAGCCTCACATTCAAATTAAATATTTTCATACTTATGAAATACTTTATTTCTATTTTTTTAAATGTATGCCTTCATTTCTCGTTTTATGACATAGATAACATTTTTATTGGGAAAAATGAATTCCCTGACAGAAATCCTGGATTAATAATGAAAGCATCTTCTTCAGCATTACAAAACCAATCATTATGGCTATTTATGCTGGAACACCATGGCTTATCAAGGAGCAAACTAGAAACCAATGGCTCATTTTTCCTTGTATTTGATTTAATCTGCATGTTGAAGGCATTTTTTAAGTAGAAGATATATGAATAATCACATATCTAAAAGTAATAGGTTTTTTTTTAATTTGTATGTCAAAAGCAAAACATTGTTATGAAAGCTATTCTATACATACTATACAGTCTAGAACACAGTATTTAAAAAACAAAATGTTATTCAAATTGCAATATAACAAAACACTTCACAATTGGGACATGCTTTACTTTATTTACCACAAAATATTTCCATTCATGAAATGCAAGTGTTCACTCACAGAGCGAAAAAAAAAATGTAGGATTTACATTTACACAAAAGCAACTTACTTATTGTCATCAAGATGATAAGTAAGCTAAGGAAGTTGCTTATTTAATATAACTGAAGAGTAAAGTGTCTGAATCTAAGGGGACCTGGTGATGTACAAGAGATGCACAAACAGCAACTGAATGACCATGGAATGTGCTACCTAACTAGTGAGATGTTTACCATATTGATGTCTGTTGACTATTTCAAGAAAATGTGGCTTAAAATGTGTATTTAGGTTTATTGCAAGGTTTTTTTAATGGCATTAAAAATTATTTGCAACAAATTATTTTAATAACAATATGCAAATTAAACACAATTTATCAGCAATATACACTTAGAGCTAAAATAATGTACACACTCAAATTAGAACATTTTGTTTAAATTTAAGTGATTACTTTCTTTGATATTAAAACGTAAGAGAGCTAAAAAAAAAAACAATGTCTTGCCAATCATTATAATGATTGTTTTAACAAACAATCAAAGGATCTTATATACTGCATTTCAAATTATTTTTAACTAGCAGCTATCGCTTATTGTTAACTACATTTTATATTACAAAACAAGCATAAACTCCTTTTCCGTGTTGATGATGAAACAAAGGTGGATAAAATATATTCAGTAGGTAAAATTGTTATTAGAATAAGATCTAAAAATTGTGAACAAAAAATGACTGGCAAAAAGATTTCTTACGTAAAAAACAACAGACTTTCTACTTACAAAAAAATATATCACATACTTCATGTAACAATACAATACTCTTTCCTAAAAACATATCACTTCTGTAAAACTGCAATCTTTACTCCGAAATAAAAAATAAACGTAATGAAATTTTTCTCACACTTAGAGGGAAGCTCTTGGCCTAAATAGACGTACAGATTGATTCTTTCATTACTACAGCAGCAATAATTTCATTGAGCTTGTTTCAGTAAAAGAAAAAAAATAATACTACATTCTTCTTTCCAAAATATACAGCATTCAGAGTATAGAACAGCACTGGTTGGTCTTTTTTGCCTGAGATGGAAAAAATGTGTTTTAATATAAGCTACTTTGTAGTTTTACAACAAAAAAAAGTATATTAACATTTTTTATTGATGCATACATTGTAGGATCCAAATTTATTTTTTAATATTTTTTTTTATACAATTCTCTCATTATAATAATTTTTTGGGAGATGAACTGGGTCAAGAGAATGCTTATAGCTTTTGCTTCATTCGCTAAAATTCTTTCTATGTCTGTTTTAACCAATCATTTTTCATTTTTATGCTGAGCAATTTCTCAATGAAAGGGACTGAATTCATTACATTTCTATTTAAATCTGTTTGGGTTAATTCTATATCTTGACTATGATAACTTTCTCTATGATAACACATACATCATCAAGACACACCTACTGTGTTGTGGTGTTTGGCCAGATAATAAAGAGAATTCATTTATGGTGGTTATTATGTGAAGATCTGGAATTTCCATACGGTCAGTTACCACTCATTGTCTCAAAAAGAGTGAATTCACATTGCAAACTAGTGGAGTTAATTTTTATTTTTTTCCTTGTATATGATAAGAAATTATCTTTTACTTACTGTTTTATAAAATGTTTTAGACTGCATACTAAGCCCTTCAGATTTTTCCACCAAGTCATCCAATTTTTCACCTCTCTGTAACACTGCTTCAATTGTATTGTGCTGAAAAATTGAAACACATTAGAGACAATTTTATCACAAGTTAAAATATTTAAATGAAAAATATTTAAAATTTGAACATTTACAGTTATATCTGTTGTGTGTTAGTAACAGTTATTAGAAACTTATAAAAGTCTAATAAGTTAAAATATATTGTAATACATGTGAATAAGCAGAAGAAAAAAAACAACCCATTACATACCTTGCATTTACAAATAACCAACAAGACAGACAACACAATAACTAGAAACTATCATTTACCAGTATAATCTTAGTCTCATCCAGTTCTGACTGTATTTTTGTCATGGCATCAGCCTCTTTAGGATTCTTAAAAATAATTCAGAATTGTTGTTTTAAAGGGGAGAAAACAAAATTAGCAGAATAATTGAAGCACTTTTAAAAAAAAACCTTTAATACCTGATACTTTTGCAGGAGCTCTTGAAGCTGTGGATATGGTGCTTCACTGAAACAAGATTTATAAACATTTATTTGATACATAATGAAATAAGTAAAATTTAATCAGGTAAAAGAATAACTGCCATGTTTAGTACACATTAAAACAAACATCTAAAGGAGCAGTACCATTTGTGGTATACAGTGACATTGTTAAAATTTTAACATACAAGCAATACAATTATTACATTCTAACCAAAGCGAGAATATCAGTTGAGCAAAAGATTCAAGTGAGCAGCTAAACTTTAAAATAATGACCTACAACTAAACAGTTTTGAAATGTTAGATACATCTTCAAAAAACTTTTCTTTAAGCTATGTCAACACTAAACTTAATCAAACATTTTTTTAAAAACAACTGTTAATAATTTTATTTTTTTGTGTAAACGTGCTTACTTTTCTTTCACAGAAGCCCATTGTGTCTTGGGACACTTCTCTTGGAATTCCTCTAAAATCTGCAGAGATTAATAACTAATTTAGAAAAGAAACGAAGTTTAATTTCAAATAGGATCCATTATTCTCAAAAGTATAATTTGTTTCTACAGCAGGTAAATGTCAGAAGAACTGAACAGAAACACATTTTGAGGGAGAAAGTTAACACACTACTGCTAAACTAACTTTTTCTGAGTTATGTCTCTATTTGTAAGTTATAAAGTAATGATTACGAAAATCTTCTTAACCTTAAACAATTTTTTTCTTTACAAAAGGTTTATTGAAGCATTAATAAAATATACTTTGAGGTCTATAATTTAATTCATTTTTAAAAAAGTTATTCTATATAGATCCTGAGTAACATATGTATACAACATGTACTTTTATAAGATACAGCTTTGATAAAAACTATAAAACCACTATACTATGCATTTAAAAGTAATCTTTTCCCTAACGTTATTGCCAGACAGTCACAGACTGGCTAATTGTTAAATATGTATAAATTACCTTGTTAATCAGGGTGTGTGCAACTCTTTGTGGGTACTCATGGTCAGCTATGACAACACCAGACAAATTGTCACTTCTAACATACACATGACAGATATACTCTGTATTTTAAAGAGGAAAATAATGAATGCACAGAAGTAAAAAAAAAAAAACATTCCTTAAAAATATTGATTAATTCAGAAAATAAGGACCCAAGTGTTACAACACTGAAAGCCATGTTACTAAGGCCATGTTACAACTTGGAACACAATTGTTATAAACAAAATGTCATTATAAATACCTTGCTCTTTGACAGATGCACGAGATGCAGTGGCAGTTCTTTCAACAAGGATTTTGCTGGTGAATATCATGAACTCTCCAACACTGAAAACATTTTTTTTATAAATGTGGTGTAACTTTATTCTACAATGGTACATTGAAACATGCTCTTTGAAGACACTGTTTTTTTTTTAAATTGATTTTTAAAATCCATGACTGGTAATCAAATTGTGGTTTAGTTTAAAAGTTCTTGACTACAAAAATCACATCAAATGTATAGGCAACACTTTTATATAGTTTAGTGGTGTTTACATATGGTGTCACATGGTATTTTTAAAACTGCTTTGTAAACTTTATTTTCCTAGAAAATTCAATTCTTAAAAAACAGTTAGGTATTAAATGGCTAAAATGCTGGACCTCTGTTACTATGTAAGGATATCGTTACTGTGTTGACAATTTAATAAGTACATCAACAGGCACCCCATGTATACAAACTAGTTTAAATTTAAAAATAAAGAAGAATTGCTTACGTGGCTTTTTGAAAGTATCCAAATGAAGATAATTCATTCTTTGAAGTTAACATTTTTCCTTTACCCTCCGGAGTTTTAAGCAGAACAGCAATAGAATACAGCTTCATTTTGACTCTATACTATAGATGTTCTAAACATGCAAGTAAAAAAATTAACTCAAACATGTAGTTCAGCTCTAATGAACAATTTTAAAGTTTCAAACAGCAAGCTATGCTTGAAGTTATGTGATCATTTCAAATTACCATGATTATATTTTCATTTAGCTTAAATTTGTTAGCTTTCTTTCCCAACAAAACTGAACTACCTACCCTTGCACTAGATATATTTTTTTTCAAGAATTTAGAATGACTAAACTTAACTTGCAATACAGCCTAGATCTACTAATTACTAATGCCAATAAGCCTAATTACTTAGTAAGTAGAAATAGCTAGATCTAAATACTAAATAATGAGTGAGTACATGAAAAATTCAGTTGTAGCTTTACAAAATTTAATCTTAACATTAGCTTGTAGAAAAATTAGGTCTAAGACTAATTAGGCCTAATTAAATAATTAAGGGATGACATTTCAATGTGAAGCTTAAACAATCATAAGTGCCCCCCCCCCCCACTAACAACAACAATAGACACAATAACATTAAAATTAATAACAAACAAAATGTTTCTAAATCTGAACACATTTCAAAGTAAATTCTTAGTTAAATTTAAAGGCAATGTTTCCTGAATGATAATTGATATAGTATAGATCTATACTATTTTACTATAGATCTAATCTGAGTCTGATAATAGTAATAATACTGATAGATTATAGATCTAATTAATAATTATAGACAGTTAGGCCTATAACTATAGTATAGTTAAGTATAGTAGTAAGTAGATCTAGACTAGTGAGTTAGTCTTCTTAGTACTCTTACATATTCTTAAATTTCAAGTCGTCTTGATTTCACACAAGTCACAGAACCAGGAACGCAGCAAAGCAGCAAATTTGAAAGAATTTATCACTCAGTGATGACGATGATGGGTGTCTAATTTTTTGCCTGAGCTTTGGATGCAGTTCAAACTCAAAAAGATGAAGATTATTCAACTTTATTGATTTAGTCAAATTGAAGCTCAACAGCCAGTAGAAGCGTCATCAGTCATATAAGAGACGCAATCAATCATATTCACCGGGCTTGACTAAGTTGAAGTTGGACTTAGTAAATTAGTGAATGAACACAAGCAGCCAGCAGTAGTTGTGAAGTTTGTTATTTATAAGAGGCAGTTAAATATAAGTTACAGTAGGCCTACTTTTTAATAAAAAAGACTAAGACCTCCTTAAAAATAACAGGTTTTTATCTATGATTACGGGCTTATATTTAATAAAAACTGCACGTG
Organism: Physella acuta; assembly: GCF_028476545.2. NCBI lineage: Eukaryota > Metazoa > Mollusca > Gastropoda > Physidae > Physella > Physella acuta. The sequence continues at coordinate 25,813 of NW_026732030.1, forward strand.
GCAGTCATTAGAACAATATGATGTGTTTGTTTCTAATTTAAGTATCATTAAATCGCGTATTTCAAACCAGACGTATTTTACTATTAATAGTTTAGTTAGTTATAACGGGCCTACTGAGTAACAGTACAGACTAATTTGTTTTGTGACTCAATAGCGGAAGTTTCCAAAAGAAATTTTAGTTTTGAATTTAGAGAATCAAATTATTATTTATAAACAACTTTCGTTCGTATTTATGCACGAACTATAATTCAATTTTATAAGGTTGGATCGCCATAGTTTTTAAAAATTATTTGTATTCAATATATAATACTTTTTGTTTAAAAGTTTGCGCAAAATTAAGGTTTTTTTTCTTTAAATGAGTTTAAGTTTTTAAAAATATGAATGTGTATATATTTTTGGTCAAAATGTGTATGGTCCAATTTTTTACTTTTCTTTTTTTTTTAAGCGCAATTTCCATACGGACTATTGCGATTGTTAACTCATCATTTCTGGATGGATAAATGAATGAATGGATGGATGGATGTGTGTCCGCAGCTTTAAGTCGTATCTCCTCCTCAACGAAGCAATACCGAGGACTAGTTAAAAAAGCAAATATATTAAGCAAGTTCCGAGGATGATTGTGGGCCAAAAAAATTCCCGGAATTCCTTCCTGGATTTCCCGGAAAAGCCAAAAAAAACCCTCGGAAAAATGCAGTTTTTTGTCCATATCTCGGCAACCAGACCACTTAGCGACTTGAAACATTTACCAATCGATTCCTGCCATAATTTAGAACAATATTGCCGAAGAAAGTTTTCAAAAATATCCTTTCGTTCGGTCACGAAAAATTAATTAAGAATTTTTAAACTGAGCATCGTGTAGGCCTAGGATGATATTTTTAAACTGAGCATCGTGTAGGTTTTTAGCGCAAAAAAAATCCTTTCGTTCGGTCACAAAAAATTAAAAATTGTTATGGATAACATAAGGAAATTGCGCTTAAATTGTCACTAGACTTTTTATTAACTTGTTACTTTCTCGTATATAGAATCTATTGTACGGAAGTATAGATGAAGTAATTTAATCGTGCACAAAAATCACATGAAATTTTGACAGTTTTCATCGTTTTACTTCTCAGTACTTCATCATAGGGGTCGTCCATAAATGACGTCACACTCGTAAGGGGGGGGGGGGGCGGGTTCCGTAATTTTGTGACGGTGTGTGATGAGAGGGAGGGGGCTGGTGGTTCAGATCGTGCGACGTCACGCTTTTACAATATAAAAAAGCAATGTTAGAAAACGAATTTTAAACCTTATTTCGCGTTATTTCAATTAATGATTAATTAGAGTTAATCCACCAGTATTGATAACTGACTATAGATAAACATTTTTACTATTCACTATGCACACTATGCACTATCAGTCTATAGAATATGGTAGAACAAAGAATTGCGCATCAGGTGAAAAGCAAACAATGTGTGTATAATATTAATAGTACGGAATATTATTACTTTATAAATTCGTATGCGTTTTTTGAAAAATCGGAAATAGCGTAAAGTACTACTTCCGGTTAACGGAAATTACTCAAAATGTGTCAGAAGGCAGAGAATTAGATATTTTACTTACATGTGAAAGTTCGTTTATCTGCTACCGGAAATTTCTCAGAAGTTGATACAGAACTACAAATTTGATGTAATATACTTATATATAAAATTTCTTGAACCTAGCTGTAACTGTAGTCGTTACCGTGTTCACAGACGACACACATACACACACACGGACAGAATTGCAAAGCCCAGTTTTTCCGACTCGATTACGCGTAAAACGTCGAAATTTTGATAAATCTAGATTTGGAATAATTTTTGCCCGATTAATAAGTTATCACAAATCATTCTAATTCGGATCGAGGGTCACTTAAATTTTTATAATGAGGCGTCCAGTGTTTCTTCCAGACTTCCAGGGGGGGGGGGGGCGGTAGACTTTCTTTGGGGGGGGGGGGAGGGGCACCCGAAGAGATGCCTGGAAGAAACTCTGCCGAAGAGATGCCTGGAAGAAACTCTGGAGGCGTCGGTACACGAAAAAAGGCTGGGAACAGGTGTTTTAGAGGGATACTCAAGGGCATTCATCCAGAAAATAAAATCGGAAGTTGAAATTGAGAGTGACCCCTGACTGGGTTTTATTTACGTAACATTTTCACTAGACTAGTAAACTAGACATAAAAGATCTAGATCTAGTAGTTCTAATCTAGTCTAGTCTAGATAAGATATTTTTCTGCAGGAGTCTCAGAAAACTAATCGAACTTGCCTTATATCGTCTGTCAGATATAGATCTGCTAAAATCACCAAAAAATGGCTTCTCTTACTGCAAAACTTTTCAGTCATTATGCTGTCAAGGTGATTTCATTATAATATTATATTATATAATTATAATATTGATATAGACTCTATTTAGCCTATATTATATATTATAATTATAATATAATCTTATATCATTAGGCCCTATAAACTTATTAATTATATTGAATTGGCCTAGATCTATCTAGAATATATATAGTTATAGTATATTATAGTTATAGGCCTATATATTACTATATAATACTATATATTATATAATATTATTATTATTTATTTATTAGTAATTTAAATTTAGTACTAACAGTAGGCCTAGGTCTATTTAATTTTATTATAATAATTATTAGTAGTAGTAGGCCTATAGCCATAGTTTTTTTTAACTTTTTTTGGTAATCTATCGTTTTAGATACGTAAAATTGCCCACGACTAGTAATGTGAAAAACAGGTGACTCCTTAAATTTTAATAATTATTTCACATTTTGAAGAGGGTTTATGTTTTGAAAAATACAAAAATATTTCCTTGTTTCAATGTTCATTTCTGTACATGTTTTTAAACAATTGAATTAAAACTTTTCAGTAATAAATGAAGACTAGCGATGTTTCCAACAGATGCTACCATGCTCATTTACTATAGCAGACATCTTGTTTAAGTTTGTTTTCATGTAAACTTATAGCAGATTCAGGGGAATCCACTCTATTTTACAAATGGCTACTGTTTATATAGCAAATCTTGCTCGCAAACACTGCTGTTTAAAGTTAATTTCTGGCCTATATTGATAAGTTTAGCCATTGATTTAGGTTTATTATTCATTTATCTATAATATTTGACACAAATATATCACAGTATACTTCTATTAAAGCCTTGACAATGAGGTAACTTTTTCGTACATTACTAGCCGCTGGCGATTTTACGTACCTAAAACGATAGATAACCGGGTTTTTTTTAATTCTTCATATAGGGGCAATTTTGCCAAGCTGCAAACAGATTTCTAACATTACGTTGTTCACAAAGAAACACTTGTATGAAAGTTAAGGACTGCTTGGCACCTCGCCATTTTACAACAGGTAATTATATTAATAAAAGTAAAAGGCTTGAATTTCTTTGTAGTTGACCCTTTATACCCCTAGTAGAAGATTGAGTAGTTTACATGTTTTATACTAGTGAAACAGAAGTCGACATACCTACACAGTGCAGGTTGAACAATGCCAATTAACTTTGGTATATATATATATATATATATATATATATATATATATATATATATATATATATATATATATATATATATATATATATATATATATATATATATATATATATATATATATATATATATATATATATATATATATATATATATATATATATATATATATATATATATATATATATATATATATATATATACATATATTTAGCTTTTATCTTATTAAAAAATGACTGCAATAATCTTATGTTAACTCACATTTTATTTAATATTTGTTATTAGTGTTTCATACTATAAGAATACAGAAAAGACTATAAATTGTAAATGGTGCTGATTGATGTTTAGGAAGTCAAAGTAAAATGTAGGATTTAAGTTAATGTTTTATTAAAGGAATATAATTACTTAAAAAGTCAATTTTCTGTTACAGGAATACAGCTGCAGTATGCTGCTCAAGTGCAGCAGCCTGCACCAGATTTCAGTGGGCAAGCAGTTGTTGATGGCCAGTTTAAGGAACTTAAACTGTCTGACTTCAAAGGAAAGTACCTGGTTCTTTTCTTCTATCCTTTAGACTTGTGAGTATCATCTGCTGTTTATGGGCTTAATATAATACATTAAATTTCCTCCCTACTCAGATGCATTCGTTTTTTATTCTAAATTCCTGTTATACTAGTCCCCTGATTAAGTAAGACTATGGCGAATGCTTTTTCGTCAGTTTACTCTTCCAAAAGTCTTGATTTAGAATCTGGTTTCAAGTCAGTAGAACTTTCCTGATTCCTCCCAGCTCTGATGGGTACCTAACTCTCGTTAGGGAAAGTAAAGACAGCTGAGCAGTTCTGATAACATTATCTCTTCTTATGCAGAAGATTAAAAAACAGGTGAACTCTACTTCACATGTCCTACGGACTGTCAGGTTCAAAAAGGGAACTTTACTCATTTACTCTTCACAATAACTTAAAAAAATCTCAGTGGAATTTACATTTAACTTACAGATATTCCTGTTTCTTTTGAGTCTGTTGAATCATTACAGACCTAGTCTAGTCCAGTGCCTCCAATAGACCATTGTTTTGAATTTCATAAAATATATACTTTGTTACATTCTCCTTTTTATGAATATATCCTTTGTTGCATGAACACCTTTTACAGACACTATTGTTGCACATAGAGTATCATCTTTGATCAAATGCTTGTGAAGTATTTTGTTTACTGAATGAAGTAAAAACCTAAAACATTTGTGTCTATGTTTCAGTACATTTGTGTGCCCAACAGAAATCATTGCCTTCAGTGACAACATTGACAAGTTTAAGCAGCTGGACACTGCAGTGGTGGGCGTGTCCACAGACTCACACTTCAGCCATTTGGCCTGGATCAACACTCCTAGAAAGGTAAGGTTAAAGTGGAAGGTTACAGGTTTGAACAACATATATATATAGTATAACTGCTAACTAGAGTTCAACCCTCTGCCAGATGAGGCTTGTTAGCTGGGGACAGCAATCATTTTAGGAGAGAAAAATCCAAAATTAAACATTGGCCTTGCAGATTGTTCTTGAATGGATAAAGGCTATGGAAGCACATCCAGATAGAAAAAAAATAGGTTGACGTCAATGGTCCATATAGTGATTAACATGTTGACACAATACTTTATTATGGTGGAGTAGATTCCCTCCAATATTACTGATTATTTCCCTTTATTATTTTGGGTTTTTGTGTGTAGTAAAAGCCAAGTTAAGATGGCAATTTTGAACTTTGTATTACAGCAAGGAGGTCTGGGTGGCCTGAAGTATCCTCTGTTGGCTGATTTCAGTAAAAACATAGCCAGAGAGTATGGTGTTCTTATTGAGAATTCTGGAGTAGCCCTCAGGTCTGTAGTTCTTTGATTTTTAAACTAGTTTCACCATATGTTTTTAATTGTATTTTATTTTTTTAGCCTGCTTAAACGATTTAAAAAAATTATTTAACAGATCTTAGTATAACAGGAGAAAAGTAAATAAATACATTGCTGTAAATTTCATTCACAGTCATAAAATAATCAATATGCATATTTAAATTAAGAATTACATTGATTGAGGTTGAAAATAACATTAGTCATTCACACTCATAAACAGTTAATATTGAGATTTAAAGTACAAAATAATTAATGTTAAAGATTTATATAAAAAAATCAATTATGCTACATGCAATATGTACTGAGGTCTGGTATATTACCTTTATGGGTATTGGGGCTTAAGTTTGATTCTAGGAAATACATTTTCATTTTTTTTCTTTTGGTACTGAGAGTTAAAATCTGAGTTTACATTAAGTTTAAGAGAGGAATTTGAGTTGTCTAATGCATGCTACCAAATGTTATCCATCTGTTTTTATTTCTTGATATGTAATATTTGTGTTTTTGATTTTTGTTTGTGAAAATAAAAAATCCACCCCTACAATAATCGTAACATTTACTTCTACCTTCTAGAGGTTTGTTCATTATTGACCCAAAGGGAATAGTACGGCAAATTACCATCAACGACTTACCAGTTGGGCGCTCAGTGGATGAAACTGTAAGGCTGGTTCAAGCCTTCCAGTACACTGACAAGCATGGAGAAGGTAAGTTTATTGCAGCACTCTGTGTATTTTCTGTTCAACAGATTTGAGGTGAATTGTCTCAAATCACATGGCACACTGGTGGTTAGTCCAGCAATTTTTATTGTCTTTAACTGCATAGTCGTATCCAGAAAAATTTGTCATATGTTCAAAATTTTAAGGTCTAACATTTAATCACCAAACCAGAGTCTAATGATGTGTGCTAGTTAGTGCTAACAGTAATATGGACACAACAGGAGACATGACATCAGAATACTGATATAATGCTCAAGTTGAAATGTTTGTCCTGCTCATGATTTAAAATTAGTATTTACATTTTGTCCTGCTCATTATTTAAAATGTTTATTTACAGTTTGTCCTGCTCATGATTTAAAATGTGTATTTACAGTTTGTCCAGCTCATGATTTAAAATGTGTATATACAGTTTGTCCTGCTCATGATTTAAAATGTGTATTTACAGTTTGTCCTGCTCATGATTTAAAATGTGTATTTACAGTTTGTCCTGCTCATGATTTAAAATGTGTATTTACAGTTTGTCCTGCTCATGATTTAAAATGTGTATTTACAGTTTGTCCTGTTCATGATTTAAAATGTGTATTTACAGTTTGTCCTGCTCATGTTTTAAAATGTTTATTTACAGTTTGTCCTGCTCATGATTTAAAATGTGTATTTACAGTTTGTCCTGCTCATGATTTAAAATGTGTATTTACAGTTTGTCCTGCTCATGATTTAAAATGTGTATTTACAGTTTGTCCTGCTCATGATTTAAAATGTGTATTTACAGTTTGTCCTGCTCATGATTTAAAATGTGTATTTACAGTTTGTCCTGCTCATGATTTAAAATGTGTATTTACAGTTTGTCCTGTTCATGATTTAAAATGTGTATTTACAGTTTGTCCTGCTCATGTTTTAAAATGTTTATTTACAGTTTGTCCTGCTCATGATTTAAAATGTGTATTTACAGTTTGTCCTGCTCATGATTTAAAATGTTTATTTACAGTTTGTCCTGTTCATGATTTAAAATGTTTATTTACAGTTTGTCCTGCCAACTGGAAGCCAAACTCAGACACCATCATCCCAACCCCTGAAGGCTCCAAAGAGTACTTCAAGAAAAGCTAAACCTTCTCTCAGCTCCTCTCACTTCTGTTGTTGTCAAGGAATTTTGAATTATTTTTAATGTAAATGTCAAGGAATTTTGAATTATTTTTAATGTAAATGTCAAGGAATTTTGAATTATTTTTTGCTGTAAATGTCAAGGAATTTTGAATTATTTTTTACTGTAAATGTCAAGGAATTTTGAATTATTTTCTATTGTAAAAGTTGTCAAGGAATTCAGACTTATCTTTTTACTATAAATGAACATCCGTCACGATTTATACATTTAAGCAGGCTCGATTGTTATAATCAAAGCGATTGTCACACCAGATATAGAATACATTGTTTATGTCAAGTAGCATCTTTTGTGTTGCGTTGTGTTTTGTCTACTAGCATAAATCAGGAAGATATCCAAAATACTTGAATTACATTTCCTTGTAGCAAAAGCTTGTGTAGTAGTAGCCAGCACAGTAAATGAAGTGCTTTCTGTCAGACTCTGAGACAAAGGCTTGATGTTCTATTTCTACAAACTGATGTTGTGCCATTTTTTAGCCTGGGACAAAAGCTAGGACAAGGATATTTATTTATTTATTCATCCAATTTATTTATTCATTCAATAACGGTAACAATAGTAGGCACGGAGGGCTTATTTCTCATTGGCCGTTATCAGAATGTGGGAGTGGTTAGACCAGTTTGTCTTTAATCAATACAAACTCTGTACAGCTCAGTAACAAATTTGATTAGTTATATGTTGCATGATTGTTATAAATTATATTGCAAAGCATTAATACCAGTGTTTAGTGTTGGAAATTACCCAATCCTGACTCATTGGATGAGATGTGTCCCATCCTGGACATTGGATGAGTGGGTCCTATCCTGGACAATGATGGGTAAAGTGGGTACCATATTGGATATTGGTAGAGTGGGTCCTATCCTGGACATTGGTAAAGTGGGTCCCATCCTGGATTCAATGGAGAAGTGTGTCCGATCTTGAAAATGGATCGAGTGGGCTCCCTTCCGATCTCATTGATGGAATGGTTGGTTTCCATCCTGTAGTTAATTCTGGAGTATGCCTCATCCTAGTACCATTAGTAGAGTGGGCTTCATGCTAATCTCATTGGTGAAATAGGCCCAGTAAAGTGGGCCATCACTGGACATAGGGCCTCATGCTAGTCTCATTGGTGGAAGGGCCCCACAGACCCCTTGGTAGCGTGGGCCTCCACTACAAATTGGGCCTCATGCTAGTCTCATTGGTGGAATGGGCCCAGCTTTAGGCCCTTGGTAAAGTGGGACCTCTCTGGACACAGGGCCTCATGCTAGTCTCATTGGTGGAAGGGCCCTACCTTAGACTACTTGGTAGAGTGGGCCCCCACTGGACATAGGGCCTCATGCTAGTCTCATTGGTGAAATGGGCCCCACAGGCCCCTTGGTAGAGTGGGCCCCCACTACAAATTGGGCTTCATGCAAGTCTCATTGGCGGAATGGGTGCCCACTGGACATAGGGCCTCATGCTAGTCTCATTGGTGGAATGGGCCCCACAGGCCCCTTGGTATTCAGCTACGGTCAAAATTAATACATGTAGTAAAACTAAAATAAATTTAAAAAAAAAGATATTTTCTCAAGGTTTAAAGTGTACTTTAATTAATCATGAACACAGCAAACATAATTAACTACAATACACCTAAATGAAATCTCATGCATCAATATACTCTCACAATCGTTCTACTAAATTCACTCATGCATTTCATTCTAGTGTTCAAACATTTCTAAAACTAAATTAATATTTGTATCACCACAATACTACTTTCTTATCGTAAAATATCTACATTCTAACTGTAGCTTAGGACTTTCATGCACGCATATTTTCCACATAATATCACTGGTCACAAAGTGGTCATGTGCTGTATAAGCCCCATCCACCCTCCCATCACAAAACTGAAACCCTTGGTTAAGACTAGCGCCCCCCCCCCCCCACCTCAAAAGGTTGATCTCCATCTCGCAGTCACCAGCTTACAACGCCTCCCTATATAAACTACTGTTAGCAGTGGCATAGGCAGGCAAGTTTCGTCATGCAAGTTGAGAAGGTTACATTTTTTTTTTTTGCTCTTCACTAACACTCGCCATGCCTCAACCGCTGACTTCTGAAGTAACTGATATTCATTTTAAGACGTTAAGTAAAACCTTCGAATAGTGACGCCGATGTAGCTTAGGGGTCGTCCATATACGACGTCAACCATCTACGGGGGTGAGGGGGGGGGGGGGGTGGAGGAGTTTTGTGATGCTTGTGCATTTTATCAAGAAATGTCGTGAGCTGAATTTTAGCCAATATTTTGCGTTTTTAAAAGGCTGTTTTAGAAATTGATTTAAAAAACTTTGTGATGGTCAAGCTCAAAAGATATTGTATACAACTCGATGTTTTTAAATTTTTAAAACCTGCTTGAGAGAGACTGTAGGCTGTTTGACGTCATTTGAGGAGTGGGGTCTGGCTTTTTCTGACTATGAAGAGAGAGAGAGAGAGAGAGGGGGGGGGGGGGTAAAATAGCAAAAAAGCTTGATGTTATTTATGGACGACCCCCTCAGCTATCACCACTCACTCACGCACACCCCGACCCACCAGCCTAGTAAACATACCTACACTTTATGCACTCTGGTGGAGAAAAAAAAAACTACACAGAGGGAAAGCGAACACTAACGAACCTGGCCCATTTTATCATTGATTTATTTACCCTGGTAATGTAAGGGAATGGGTCATTTTGAATATTATTTTTTACATTACAGTCAAAAGGAGTTACAGCAGTTGCAAAATTATTTTTTATAACTAAAAAACAAACAACATCTATAAGTTGATATGCTTTTAGAAATAAATTCTAAAACAATGTATTTGATGCAATTTATTAACGTTCCTCAATACCCAAGACCAACAATCCAGTTCAGTATATACATCGTAAAGAATTACTTCCCTTGCTAAATCGATGATTGACTATTTACAAAGTTGTCTTTCAGTGGTCGATACTTCGAAACTAGTTTCAAGTTCAAGCGTATCGATTAGAAAATACCTTTTGACAGCATTTTTCTATAACCATTTATTAGATGACTTATTAAATATTAATCAGTGTCTCACTTAGACTGAACAATTGACGGTACACAAAATAAATCGAACAGGCATACAGCCAATAGAACTTTGTATCAACAGCCAGCGTGTCAAATTTAATTACATTTTATCGTGTTGCAACTAAGATCAAGGGGGAATTTTAATTGGAATTGAACTAAAACAAACAACAAACTCCCTTCCTAAATGTCATACTCTTTGAAATAATTTAGGGAAAAATATAGCTCAATGACAAAAAACAGCAAGCTCAGTGTGACAGATTCATGTTCCAAGCACTGTGGCTTGATAGTGTGTGCTCAGTGTATCAGAGAGTAGCACGGCAGGTATGGTCAAGTTGATGACTGGATTTTTGTTTTGTTTACACCATCTAATAAAATATAACTGTCACACATTCAAACACTAATTCTGAAAACTTGCAAAAAAAGGAAGAGATGGTGGGATGGGGGGGGGGAAGGTGGGTGTCGACCAAATGGTTTAAGTTAGTAATGACATGGTTTAAGTTAGTAATGACATTAAGGCTTGCACTCGTAGATCTATAGAAACAATCAACGACATTTCTAATATACATCAAGTATATTTTTCTCTATCTCTCCCTCCCCCTCTCTCTTTATATATATATATATATATATATATATATATATATATATATATATATATATATATATATATATATATATATATATATATGTGTGTGTGTGTGTGTGTGTGTGTGTGTGTGTGTGTGTGTTTGTAAGCTTCAATCTACAAATTCATCTCAATTAAATTCATTTAATACTGTAATTAAAAATAATTAAGTACCACATTACATTTAATTGCTTCATTGGTTTGAAACCAAAGAGGTCGGTACTTAAAATGGAGATTAACAGGTTTCGACAACTACAGGAACAATTATAGTCTGGCAGAAGTGGGCCAGGGAGGTGGCATTGGGTTCAGTCTGTTGCTGCCACTTTATAGACCTCTTTGATCGTTATTCGCTTCAGGCCAGACACCAGGGGTTATTATTGACATAACAAACACACCTGGCCTATAAACCAGGGGCGTAGCGAGGGGAGGGGGGGGGGGCGGGGGTGCGGACCGCACCGGGTGACACCATTTAGGGGGGTGACACCAAGGCAAAAAATAGCAAAATATATAGAGAAAAACTCGAGGGGGGGGGGGTGCAAATCGAAAACTTGAGGAGGGGGGTGCAAATCGAAAATTTGAAAGTTTGTCCCTGGGAAGGGTCTCTATGCCTCTGGGGGGGGGGGGGGGTGACACCATTAAGTGCCGCACCGGGTGACACCCGACCTCGCTACGCCACTGCTATAAACCAATGGTTATTATTAACATAACAAACACAACTCGTCTATAAACCAATGGTTATTATTAACATAACAAACACAACTGGCCTATAAACCAGCGGTTATTATTAACATAACAAACACACCTGGCATATAAACCAATGGTTATTATTAACATAACAAACACAAGTGGTCTATAAACCAGCGGTTATTATTAACATAACAAACTCAACTGGTCTCTAAACCACAGGTTATTATTAACATCGCAAACACATCTCGACAAAAAAAAGGGCAAATAATTCAAGTTTGTGCAAATTCCAGCGACGATAACCATTTTACCCGCATTCGTCATATCTGTAACTTTGCCTTGTATGTTTGCTTGCTAATGGATTCGCCTGTTTAATCAAGCCGCTACGTTTAGACAAACGCGACATAATCTGTGGAATGAAAAACGTGATTATTTGTTTAAACATAAGTTGTCATTGGTGGGCAGCCGTTGTTTGTTTTGTTTTTAAATTACGCAATTGTATAAATAATTAATAATCATTTTACTTTTTTTTTACAAATCCGTTCTTTGATTTAATGGAGAATAATTATACCAGTTTGCTTAAGCGATGGGTTGGGCTAATCGTTAAGTGGGCCTACTAAGGATTTGTTTTAATATTTTTCGTGAATTCCAATCAGTTGGTGAGAATCAGCCTAAGTTTTTCGGGTAAGCATTTGATCCCACCAAATTTAGGCTCGGGAAATATTGGAATCGTTTAGGGAACTCTCGGAAGAGGGGGGGGGGGATCACGTGTACCCCCCTCCCCTTCACGTCTAGAAAAAACAACTTCGCGGTGAGTGGGCCCCGCTATACATGTTTTGATAAAAGTGTTTTTTCCAACACATGTATCCTGTACATGTCTCAAGTGTAAACGCGGTGTTAGTTCGCGTCACGTTCACACACGTTAAGCGTGTATGTAATCAAGAACGTGTTCATACAAAAAGAACACTCTATAATTTTACAAACTCTAACCTTTTAGCTATAATCATAATGTTGATTCAAAGAAGTCTTATGGGACTTATCAGCTCTTTAAACGTAAAAAATCTAATATTAATCAGGCGACTTGAAATAATCAACGCATTCAAATGTCTCGAGAAATAGCAAAATAAAAAATTTCCATTTAACAACTCAGTGAATGGCATTGTGCCCATACGACCTTAAACAAAATGACACCTGAAACGTAAACGGAGAAAAACGTAACAAGAAAAATAAAACGGTAGGCCTATTGTATAGACGTTTTTTTTTTTTTTTTTTTTAATTTGAAGCTATTGTAAGCGTACGCAGGCACCTGCATAAGCCAAAGTTGTGTACAAAGTACACGCATTACAGCTTTATACAGCGAAAATTGTTTTTATACAGCCCATAAGAGGAGTCAGCCGTGCGTGAATGTCATTAAATGTTAATCAAGTAAAGGACCTCCTACCGACTGTCAGATATCGATTGCTGAGCTGCTTCTATATTTAATCCATAATGCTAATACTTTTATTTACATACACTTACACAGGCTATTTTTATATATGTATATCTATATTTATCTCTATCACACACACGCATATATATATATATATATATATATATATATATATATATATATATATATATATATATATATATATATATATATATATATATATATATATGATATTTCAATAAATAATACAAGTCTAATCATTCAAAAACATAGAGTGCTACTATCTTTAGAAAAAAGAGTTTATTTAAAAAAAAATAAAAGCTTTTAAAACTTTTAAAAATGTCATGGGGGGGGGGGGGGGTCTGACAGTTTATACCATTGTGACGATAGGGTAGGCGTGTTTTAAAAAGTGTGACGTTATATATACCCTATATATGCATATACGATATACTAAAAATAACAAGAGGTTACGCCTTAATGTTTCAACTTGTTACAGGTGAATAATTTTAATGGGTTGGTGGGGTGGGGGAGACTATTGTGAAAAATACAGAGAATTAAGCATGGCTTTATTATGTAGATAACATTCTTAGAATTGAAATTCAAAACTTCAGCCTGTCGTGTTCTTCATTTCTTTTGTATCTCGGACAGAAGCAAGAGCTCGAGAAATTTCGATTGTTTAAATGTCAGCCAAAGATTCACCAGTATAAAACTGTATGTTGCAACAGTTAAAATTGTTGCCAGATTTTTCCCACCCTTCAAACAAGATAAAAACTCATTAAAAATGAAATTGTGTATCTATAGAGCTTTGTAATCTTCAGTAATCGTTTGTTTGGTCATTTCATAATGCGGAATCGACACCTCTAAATGTATATAATTCATTGCCATACTAATGGTTTAACAGTATTAAGGCCTAAATTCGTGTAACGCAGAACTATAGCATATAGGGCTACTGAAGAAATCCTGAGTGACGCGTCGTTGGGTGGGGGTTTAAAAGAACGATCCCCCACCCCAGTCCTTCCTCTCCCACTCTTTAGACTCGACCCACTCGTCCCATGGATAGGAAAATTCCAGTGTAGGCCAGCCCGTGAAAAAATATTTCCTTGAGTAGCCGGTTAATGAGCGTTAATTGCATGCTGATTAAGGACTAAGCACATACAATCTCATGTTATGTAATGATTTATGAGGTTGGGTGAGGGTATAGAACAATGTTATATTATACTGTCTTATATAATCTTTATTCTTGTTTTTATTAAATTATTTCCACTTAATTAAAATAGGTGGATGAATAGTTTGACACGACTTACGAATTTTCATTTTCACAAAATATAGACTTTTTCAAATATAGATGTAATAAGTTTAAAACGATGTGTCTCTTTCTGTGGCCTAAATTTTTAAATTTAATATGACGGGTTGTGTTATTAGAAAATGTTATCCAATGTTCGATAAGGGATATGGGGGTTGGGGGTAAAAAGGTACTTTAAATATGGGAATACACGCTGTAGTGAATACAATAGTTGGAGCGACGTAATAGCACTAGTCTAGTGAGAAGAATTTAAAAAACAATTTTATTAAATACAATGTCAGCTACCATACGATGTACATCTTAGCGTACTATTCCACTTTATTTAATTAAGAAAAAAATGTAAGGATGCGAAGTTAAAGATTGATCAATCACCGACTCAACATCAGCGGACGTCAGTAAACGACGGGCGATAATCGTGTGCAACTTGTGGTAATTGCTTTTGTCTATTGTCACGCAAGACGTTCACGCGAAGACATAGGTGGCCAGCTAAAAAAAATAACAGGCTAAAGTAAATGTAGGCCTAAGTAGATGTAAACAAAATCGGGGGTTTAATTAACTCTTTGTACCTTACAATTTCATGGGTACTTCTAATAGTTAGGATTCGACTTAGGACCAGAGTTTCTTCCAGGCATCTCTTCGGGGGAGCGGACCCCCCCCCCCCCCGAAAAAAGTCTACCGCCCCCTCCCCCCCCCCCCCCCCCGAACGAAAGGAAATTTAAATAGAAAATATATACTTTTAACAGTGTCCGCCCCCCCCCCCCCCCCCGGAGAAAAAAGTCTGGAAGAAACACTGCTTAGGACATGGTGAATTCATATTTGAAAATCTGGTTATGGCTAGTTTCTAGAGATACCAAGATATACGGTCTAATCCACATACGTCAAAAGAGACGTTTCTTGATTCTCAAAATATTTTTTTTAATTATTATTATGGCCAGAAACCATTTTTAATGAAGTCTGCATAACTGTTATTTAAGTCTACCCACATATTAAACTACACCTTTTGATACTAGATCTAAGTATGCTGTTCACATCCAGCCCACCACAAACACGTCGATTTATGTAGACCTGTTCGCTTGATATGCAAGGGACTGATTAATACATGGAGGACCCACTGCCTGTGTGAGTAGATCGTTAAGCTACGAGTCTCTGTCACGGTTGATTGGCACATTAATTAAGCCACGATTATATTAAGCCCAGCGGGTAAAAGATTACAGAACGATATCGAAAATCTTACCTGAGATAATTTCCTGTTATAGATCTGTTATCGATCCATCATTTAGAGTAGGGGTATCTGTTGCATTAACTCCCCTGAGCCCACTACGAGAAATATGCACAGATTGTATGTGCTGTGGATTGGAACGAATCTTCGCATGATCAGAGTTCTTTGGGGTTTGGTATAAGTTGACGTGGGATCTATTTCCAGCTCTTCTAGGTGTCTCTATTCTTATTTTGTTAACTTGTGGAGAATGGGTAGTGTTTGAAGTTTTTACGTCATCTTGTCTAACTTTGGGAATTCCCACGCATGCGCCTGAGTTATTTGTATCTGATGTGGGTCGAGTCTCGTCAGATCGAGGCTGCACGTGTTGGTATTCTGTTGCGTTTCTTTTTACAGATTTACCAGACGACTGAGTTGAAGCAGCGGAGGCGGACGTGCTGGTGAGATCCAGCCCTGAATCAGCACAGAATGTTCCAGAAAGATTCCCACCATCAGCTTTTGTTTTATTGTCGTAGACTCGAGGTTTAATCTCCGGCTCAGACATAGACCGCGAGCGGCGGAATATTCCGTGAATTTGCCGGGCAGAAACCGGCTGGGATGAACAGTAAGGATCGACTTCGCAACTTGAATCGTAATCACTAGTCTCCCCAACAAGCTCATCCGCGTATTCGTATTCCAAATAGACTATATCTAATGTTTTACCTTTCAAATGATCGACGATGCAAGTGGTTTGAACCATTTCGGTATCCAGTTGTCGATAGTCGGGATCTTCAATGCAAATCCCAGTCGAGGTGGCGAAGAGAACAGGCACGTTAAACGGAAGAGGTTTTTGCATCTCGGAACTCTCTTGCGGCTTCGAGCTCTTCGGCGTGGAGAAGCTCCTCTCGGCGCTTTTAGAGAAGTCCTTCTGTAAACTGACGTCAGACGAGGCGCTGGCCGAGTGCATGTCCACCACTGAGTTGTTCCTGCGACACAGAAACCATTCTTTAGTGCCCTGCCAGAGCTCTTTCTTGCATAGGAAGGTGATCACGGGACACGCAGCCGAGAAGGCAAATCTCATCCAGATGAAAGCTGACGCGAGGTCCCACGGGATGATAAAAGGTTGTCCTTGACCCTTGCTTTCCTCGTACATGTAAACATATAAAACCACAATAAAAGGCGCTTCGAGTAGAAACCACGCCGCTGTTAGTAAAGTAATAAAAGAATGCGAGTTGTAGTTGAACATTTCCGGGGTTTTGCTGACGATTTGGGTATAATCGTTTAGGTGTTTTTCGTTTTTTCGTGCATATCCCAGTTTAACGGAGAGCCTACAAGAGAGGAGCTGAAAGATGAGGGTAGTGGCGAGTGGTCCAATGTAGCAGGTCACGAGGGAGATGTGCAGAAACCACAGGGACGTCCTGCCTGTCAAGGTGCACATGTGGATGTGAGGGACATACGAGGACTCGACAACGTCCGTCAGAAACGGTAAGCCGAAAGCCAACGCGTGGACCCAGACACAAGCGATCAGAGTTCGAAGCTTACACGAGCGGAGCCAGAGTTCGTACCTGTGCGAGAACTTGATGACGCAGTACCGGTCAACGCTGAGGGCCGCCAGCATCACCATCGTGTGGATGATGGCGATGTTCATGAAGAAATTGTTGACCTTACACATGTAAGCTCCGTAGATCCAGTCGCCGCTGGCCAGAGATCCCAGCACAAGCGCCATGTTGAACACGCAGTCGACGATGCTCAGGGCGCAGAGGTTGGCGATCATGACGTTCTGCACAGAGCGGTACTTGCTGTGGTGGAGCAGGACTAAGATGATTAAAAAACTGCCAGCGAAAGAAACGACACAAAAGAGGATCAGAAATACGATGTGAGGCGCTGTGGATGTTTCCAGAGACGTCGAGTTGAGTCCCGGTGAATTTAATTCCATGATGTATTTGCAGCTAAGTTTATAAGACTAAACAGCTCTAAATTGGCGTATACAATTGCTGCACAAATGTAAGGAGAATATAATATACACTTACTGAGCTATTGTAGCATTCGAATGTACAATTTTAAAATTGGCACTTATATTAACGCAACACGGTATATTGGTGCTAAATATAAACAGACGACTCCGAACAAGTTCTACAGCGAAGCACGTCATGTATTCGTCCACTTTGAAACACCAAAAGAAGAATAGTCCTGAGCGATTCCCCTCTAGAACCTAACCAGATTGCCAACTTAAGGCCGCTCCCACGGGTCTGGTCTAAGCACAGCCCACCTACTCGCGCCTGTTGCCAAACGTAAAGCCCGCCAGCAGAACTGATCGTGACGCGGTTCGCTGATCACACGACGGTTGGCTATTGACTGATTGGTTTCTTCTGGAACCGCTGGCTTTGAGATGACGGCACCCACGTTCTCAGCTTAGTGTAGGCTAGTAGGGAGTAAATTCGATATCTAGGTTAATGGGGATGTAGGATTGTAAGAATGTGCCAGTTCTTGCCGCACTGAATGCACTGCCAACTAGGTTGTAAATACTGTAGAATGTATTCAATAGGTCCTCTGTAAAATTGATTCAATAAGTCCTCTGTGTAATTGATTTAATAAGTCCTCTGTGTAATTGATTTAATAAGTCCTCTGTAACATTGATCCAATAAAGTCCTCTGTGTAATTGATTCAATAAGTCCTCTGTGTAATTGATTTAATAAGTCCTCTGTGTAATTGATTCAATAAGTCCTCTGTGTAATTGATTTAATAAGTCCTCTGTAACATTGATCCAATAAAGTCCTCTGTGTAATTGATTCAATACAGTCCTCTATGTAATTGATTCAATAAGTCCTCTAATGGTAAAAGAAAAGGTCCGTGTTTAAGTCAGTGACAAAGTCTCATGTTGCAACATAATTCTGAATTATGAAACAACAACCTAACTAATGTACATTCTTGAATCAAGAACTAATACAATTAGAAATCTTTGGCTCATATTTTCCTGGACTATGCCCATTTATGTGTCTTTGACCTAGCTTTGAAGGAGACGCCTTATTCTGTAAATCCTCAAGGAATTAGCCATTATTTATGCCATTCATAAACTGTGCCAGTTTATATATATATATATATATATATATATATATATATATATATATATATATATATATATATATATATATATATACACGTATATACACACATGTATACACACATATACATACATATTTATATATGTATATATATATATGTATGAATATATGTAAAATACTATATACATACAGCAGGGTGTAGATGGTAATGTAAAATATTTTGGTAAGGCCTGGTTGCAAACAGTTGGCCAGGAAACATGCCTTTAAGTCTAGCAATAGGGGAAAACTTCAAGATTTGTTTTGCTTTTTCTACTGTGTTGATGATATATTTTATATATGAAAGATCTAATCATAATATACATGGTTCATAGATTTTATTTTTTCACAAAATGTTACACTATATCATAAAAAATGTCTGACATTTTAATACATGGGTAGATGAGAAGAGGTCTTAGACTAACATAAAGAAGTCAAAATAAACAACCTGGATCACATAGTTCAAGCTTGATAATATGCACAGTTCAATTTATGTATGAAAAATTTAAAAAAAATTGGTAATTTAAAAAAAAAACATAAAAAATTAGAATACTTACAACAACAAAATCAAAGAAAAATAAATTAAAAAATGCAGAATGTATAGGCCTCCTTCTTAAAAATGACAATACATCTTTTAAAGCTAGTGCTGTTGGTTGGAGTTGTTGAGCCTAGTAGAGACCAATTTTCAAACAGTTCTCTGATTCTCTTGGTTGATCTATTCGATCCATAACACTAATCTTCATGGCTAATTAAAATTATGGCAGGTACCATTCAACAATTATCACAGGATTATACTTGGCTCATACAACCTAAATACGTGCACCACATGGTTTGCTAAAATAATCACATACACTAAATTTTAGTGAAACCACACTTAATATAACTGAGTCATAGTATTGTCAAAGAAATCATGTAGCCAATTACATTGTTGAATTTTTAAATAACTGACCTTTTTCAGTATTTAAGTTTGACTTAAACAAGCGTCAATGAAAAACTATTCTTCAATTAAAAAAAAAAAGGCTAAAAAGAACAAAAATGCAACAAGATGAAAACAGAAGATGATAAATTCGTTTTAAAGTTTTACACAAGGAATGGTCCGTGTTATCTTCTTTTATTACATTATTATCTGTGGTGTTTTTGTTTTTATAATACGTTTTTGAACTGTTACAAAAAGAATCATAGCTTGTTTAACTATTTCTCATATAAATTGATATGGCAAGATTTCAAAGAACTTACTTTGAACATAGATGGCACCCATTTTTGAGAGATTCCTTATAGCCTACACAAGATGTAAGCAAAGTAAACAATTCTGGTATAATATGTGGTATGAAACATTTTGTCAGTGTGAAGCATAGCAGTTGATTATGTTTTGATTATAGTACAACTCCCCTGTACTTTCTGCTGTCCAATGCTATAAATTAGCCTAGCCAGTGCTAGTTCTAATGAGGTAAAAGTATTTAGTTTTTTTCTCAGCGTAACCTGGATAAAAACTTAATTTATGCTTGCACAGGTTAAAATTAATGTCACAAGGCAAATGACTAGATAGTTTTGTGCACTTAGACAAAAAAAAGTCACTGAAATGCAGTTTTTCCTGTATTGCTAAAGAAGAGAAATATCTGTGTTGGGAGAAAGAAATTACTGATCAGCCTCAGCCAGTGCTGCATCATCATAATCCTCATCAAAGCTGTCCACCTCAAGGCTGGCACTGGAACTACTGGAGCTGTCGCTGCTGTCCTGTTTGTGCAGCTCACCTTCCCTGGCCTCTCCCTCCCCGCGCTGGGTGGCGCCACCATCATCAGCTGGTGCTGGGTTCTCATTGGAGCTGGGGTTGACCTGGTTGTTGGCCAGGTCCCTGTGGCACATGGGACAGGTCTCCTTCACGTACAGCCACTTCCTTAAACAAACGCAGTGGAAGAGGTGCTCGCAAGGTGTGACGCAGGCCGTCTTCATGTCACTGTAGCAGATAGCACACACATCATCATGCCGGGATAACTGCTCCTCTGATGCTAGCGGAAGCGACTCCACTTTTTTAGCGGCTTCCCAGCGCAGGAGGAAGCTCTTCCATCCACTCTGCAGCCTCTGCCAGACATTAAAGTAACAATGAACAATGAGAATGATAGAGTTGATCCAGCTCCATTCTCCAATCAGGGATTCCTTCAGGCCAAAGCAGACCACAAAGACAGCAACAATGAACTCCATTACTCTGGTGACAGCCCTGGCACAGTAGACAACATCGTCTAGTTTCTCCCAGGGTTCCGGGCGCATGAAATCATACATGAACAACAGGTAGACGACAATGGACCCTATGACCTGCACGGAGGTGAGTAAACAGCTGGAGACTATGACCATTAGCCAAAAATCCATCTCAAAATACTGGCAGATAAAATATGTCATGTACAACGGAAGTATCCAGAGCACTGTACACAACGCCACAGCTTTGATATGCTTGAAGATGCTCGGGTTATGAGAGGCGCTGAGTGCTAGCAGGACAGGGTCCACTATCTCGTACATGGACTGAATGAGTGAGGAAGCCACGATGAATAACAAAATGCTCATCAGGAATGCTCTCTGTATTGGCTTCAGCTCTAGAAGATCCGTCTGCACGGCTATGAGTAGCATTGTAAAACCTTCCGTCCACCCCCTCATGGTGTCGTGTTCAAAAGCGTCCAGGCCCTGCAGGTAAAGTTTGGTCAGACACAGGACGGCGCAGGATGCGTAGGTTATTGTGACGCACAAGGCCAGGAGGCTGACGGGGGTGGCACAGCACTCACCCATGCTGGCCAGAAGAACAACCAGCCAACCCTCCTGCCAGATGCCAAGGTTGTCTGAGTAAACATACACGTATATCTGGGTAAGGAACATCAACCCCCAAAATAGCAGCAGTTGTACGGGTAAAGCCATGGTCCGCCAAAAGGATAAGGCAACAGGAATAATTCCAAATATTCTAAAGGATGCAACTGCCATGCTGATTCCTTCTTTACATATGTCTATGATATTGCCAAGATTATTGAATATACAAAACAGGATGAGGAGAATCGTGTAGATTGTTGAAAAGTCATGAACCAGATGCAACTCAGCAACAGGAAACCCCATCAACCTCGCAACAACAGGCAGAGCAAAGGCAAGCAGAGTGAACTTGACCCAGTTTTTAATCTCCATCAGATAGGCTACAATGGCAGCAATCAAAACCTGTGCAAATATGTGCAACACCAGGCGCTCTATCTGCTTGCGGTCTTCCAGCAAGGCAGACAACCCCGTCTCAATAGTTATGTTACTTCTCTCTGCTATGTCCAGCTCCTCATCGTATTCCAGCTTCTCAATGGACACGTAGGTTTTAGACACCAGCCTGGCACAGGCCATGAGACCAGCACAGACCAGGTAGATGTAGAAGGTCACCAGATGTCTCAGTGGCAATGTGGCAATAGCCACTGCTATTATTAGAGCTGGAAAAGGCAAACAAAGAATTATTCATCTGCTTTTAGTGAAAATTATTCAAACTTTACTGCCTACACTATGAAATTTAAATGTAAAATTTAACATAGCATCTAACTCAATGCTTTAGGTTTTATAAAATACTTAATAGTAAATTCTTTAAAAATTATGAAATCCTGAAATACTATTTTAAGAGTAAAATTTTCTTAATTTTTTTTTTTGCATGTTCAAGGCCTGATAAAAAAAAAATCTTACCCATATAGTAAGCAATAGTGACAATAAGCTCAACATCATCAGAATGGAGCTGGATGGTTGTATGTGGATTGGTGCGGAACCATACTTCTATCAGGAAGAGTGCAGGAACCCTAAGAATTACACTCACAGTTGTCTCCAATGATTCTTGAGAGATTTTCAGAGGATGCATTTTCAGTTGGGCTTCTCACTTACTACAGATGTACATTCTAGAAGAAGTAATACAAAGTTAATTGAAATATAAAATTAATTAAATATATAGTTGTACTACAAAGTATCACATCAGGGGTGTCACAGGGCGCTCTAAGGAGCCACTGGTTATTACAATACAGCAGGGGTGCAGTGTGCGACCCCAGGTTCAGTTCAAACATCAAAAGTAGTAGCCAACTGTGTTCCTGTTGCAGAGTGAAAATTATTTTTTAGTCACAGAAATATTCCCAGAAGTATTCTCAACAGCTTCCCAAAGTTTATGGCGATCGGGTATAAGGTGTAGTCTAATTCATAAAAAATCACACAGAGAGAAACACCCACCTCCATTCAATTTTATGTAGGCCTAAAGATAATGTGGTTTTATTTTACAAAGTGGCCTAATAGTTGTACAGTGGGCTCAAATTAAATACTATTAATAGGTGCACAATGGGCTCAAATTATCCTTTTATAGCTGCAAAATGGGATAAAATTACCCTATTATTACTATATTAGCCTTATTCTTCTGACAAAACTGTCTGTAACAAGTGATCGACCAGTTGCGCTTCAGGTAAGTGGTTGAGGATTCACAGTAGGGTCCTATAGTTATAGTATGACTGTGAGTACTAGTCTATAAGAAGTTATTTGTTAAGTATAAAATATCTGTTTAAAAATCTACATTCTACAATCTGAATCTACACATTAATCTAGATCTAGATCTAGGCCTTAACAACAAACATTTAGATGACAAGAAATAACAAGTAGCAATTCAATTGTAGATCTCTAGGCACAACTCCCGTCTCTAGAATTATGCAAATATTTTTTAAATTTATAATGGTAGGCCTATATACTAGATACTATAATAAATTCTTAAATATAGGCCTAACTAAATACTATAGTACAAAATACTAAAATTTCTAAAATAGGTAAATAAATCATAGTGTACGTCGAAAGTGTAGTACAGCTAGTCTGGACTAGAATCTAGCCGGCCTAGGCCTAAATATTTAAATAAGTAGTAAATATTAAATTAAATAATGGCCTAACATTCAAACCTTGACATTAACTTATTTTTAATAATTATTGGGCCTACCTAATGAATAATGACACCCATAAATATTAAATAATAAATAGTAGATCTATAACTGAGTAGATCTAGGCCCTATTATTTATACTTAACTAATTAAATGCCCTAGAAAATTATTACAGATCTATTTTTAAAAGCAAAAGTGAGGATAGATCAAGTTGTTATAAATTCATTTCCACTAAAGAATGAAAGTATGTTTAGTCTGTTCATTTGATTTCAAATGGTTTCAACTTTAGATCTAGATCTATTTATTTCCGGCTATCGGGAATTACCCATTATAATCTTATAATTGGATTTTTGTCCAGTTTCGCGATTTTACTTTAATATTATTGTGTTTTAAATTCCCATTTTGTAATATTATTGATTCATAAACTGATGAGCGTCAGCGGCATAAATTGTGTTTACACTAGCTAAACATAAATAAGATTCTAGATGGATCTAGTAATAGTATTGGTTTTATATAGGCCCACAGAAAATACTTTGATTTTCTGTATACAAAGTTTCTTCCAAACATCTGGGGGGGGGGGGGGGGGGGGGGGTGTTATTGAGGCAGCAGAAACACAGAATAGCCGCAGTGGCGCCGCTAGGTCGAGTGTCACCCGGTGCGGCAACTCATGGTGTCGCCCCCCCCCCCCGCCATCAACAAAGGAAAAAGATATATATATATATATATATATATATATATATATATATATATATATATATATATATATATATATATATATATATATAGCTTTAAAGGGTTCACAGATAATAGTAAACATAGTCGATTATTAATATTGCTAGATGTTGCACTATTTTCTCATTAGTTATGTCAAACCACTCCCCGCCCCTTGTCGGGATATTCAATTTGTACTACAAAATCATTCATTGAACTGGCAAAAAGCATATCTTTTCTATATGATTTTCATTTTTTTTTTGTGTCACCCGATAAATGGTGTCAACCGGTGCGGTCTGCACCCCCGCCTCTGTGTATAGGCTACCATAATGCTAAATTTAATTAAAATTTGTTTTCTAACATTGTTTTTTTATAATGCAAAAGTGTGACGTCGCACCATCTGAACCCCCCCCTCCCCCTCATCACACACCGTCACAAAATTGTGGACCCCCCTCCCCCCTACGAGTGTGACGTCATTTATGGACAACCCCTAATATGATTTTACATTCGCAACCCAAATCCTTGACTTTATGGCTGTTTATAGATCTGCTTTCAAGTGTCTATGACTTTTTTCAACTAAAATTTTCCCCTTGGTTTTACCTCGACATTTTTACCCGCTGACCTCATTTTTTAAACTGGTGAGAACCATGTACCACGTGGACCTGCAGTTACGGTTCACGAGCTGCTCTTGTTCTTAAGTTAGGGCCAGTGTTTCTGCCAGACAGACTTTTTTCTCCGGGGTTGGGGGTGGGGCACTTGATATTTTCCGGGGTGGTGGACCAAATTTTCAGGGGGGGGGGGCGGACTCTGACTAAAGTATATATTTTCGACTTAAATCCCCCCCCCCCCCGATAAAAATGTTAATTAAAAAAAAACAAAATAAGATATATATTTTTAATAATTTATTTGAAAAACAATAAATGACAGATGTGCATATTATGACAACAATCTACAATACAATTCTTTAACCTTATGTTTCAAATAAGTAACACTTTGAAATTTCGCACACCATTAGAACAAAATTTAATTATTTTAGTTTCCTTGTTTTTTTTTTATGGATGAGATTTTAAAATATGGTGCAAACATTCTAGCCTACACCATTTTACACATAGGCCTACACACCATTGGCAAATAAAGGGTGTATATTGAATCGTGTTTACTCTAACACTACACTATGTAAAAGAAAATGGTAAAATGTGCATACAAAATAATACAAATTAAAACAAACAAAAAAATAAAATAAATTAAATACACTGGCTGATATTATTTGGTAAAGATCCACAACAAAAATTATGAGGTTGTAGTTATACTTTTAAAGTTTTTTTTTCAAATAAAATCTAATTAATATGGTTTATTTTTTTCTTTTCGTCGATGCATGTAACCTACAGGTAAGAATTTTTAATTGATTATTTTAAAATGTAGGTCTAGACTAAAAAGTAGAAGTTGAAGATTTTGTTTTTTAATCGGCCCAGCAACCGAAAAATATTTACAACATACAAACTAATTACCAAGATAATTTTTACATGTGAGCTGCATAATAATAGTTTACAAAGGATATTTTTTAAAAAATGATTCTAATATTCAAATGAAGCATTTTTAAAAACAAGTAATAAAAAAATAAGACAAAGTAAATCAAATTAGAATTTTGAAAATTCCATCACCTTTTTTTTAAAAAAAATTTAAAAGGTCCATCCTCTACTTTTGGTAAAAGAATGAATTTCTGTATTTATATACATTATTATACACCTTTATCTTTTTTAGAGAGATAAAATATAAAAATGAACTTTTTTTTGGTAAATATATATTTTTTTAGTTCATAAAAAAATTAATGGAAAAATATGACAAAATGAAAAAAAAAATCACCTTTTTTTGTAAAGGTTTTTTTTTTGGTCAGTCTTTTACTTTTGGTAAAAGAATGAATTTTTGTATTATTATGTAATTTTTTTAGGGAGAATAAATATAAAAATGAAATTTTTTTTTTGGTAAATATGTCTTTTTTGGTTCACAAAAATTACACAAATGAGAACAATAAAGAAGCATATTGAAATTAAAAAGCAATAAAAAAATATGTTACATAAAATTAAAATGAAAACATTTGATTTTATTAATCTCAGACAATTTTTTTACTTCTCTCTATGTGAGAGATGTTTTTTTTAATCAAATTGAAATAAATGATTGTATTTTTAAATTCTTTTTTTTTTTTTTTTTGCCTATACATTCAAAGTTGCATTAATAAATAAATGTATCATCAAACTTGATTCAAAATAAATTACACATATAAATTGCTGGGAAAATACTATTTCATTAGTGGCAGGAGGGACTTCAATAAACAAGTTTGGGGATTATAATGCCAGGCTTAGTGAATCTAAGGCAGGGTATTGTGAGGATTGGGATAGGAGGTCTGGGGCGGTGAATCTGAGATAATGATGTGCAGTTGGTTGGCATATGGGTTTGGGTTTATCCGTGGGTCAGGGCTATTTTGTGGGTCCGGGTTGACTTGTTGGGACTGGCTAGGGTTGACTTCTGGGGCAGGATGTACATGAGCGTGAAGGGGAGGGCTATGGTTGGGGTGTGGGGGAGAGTTGAAGTTTAATTGCTGGGGAGGGCTATTGTTGGACTGTGGGGAAGAGCTAAGGCTCAATTGAGGGCTAGGGCTTAAGTTTATTTATGGAGCAGGGCTTTGGTCGTACTGTGGTGCAGGGCTTAGATCCTGTTGAGCAACGTGCCTTGGGGCAGGGCTTAGATCCTGTTGAGCAACATGCCTTGGGACAGGGGCAGGGCTTAGATCCTGTTGAGCAACGTGCCTTGGGGCAGGGCTTAGATCCTGTTGAGCAACATGACCGGGATCTGGCTGACGGGCAGGGCTGGGCTGAGAGTTGGGAACAGTCAGGGGATCATCGTCGGGATAAAGCAATCCATGTTCGGTCTGGCCCTCATCAGGATACAGTGTGAGGTAATACAAGTAGTGGATGTGCCACAGTGGACACTCTATGAACTGAGCGTGACTAAAGCTGTGGCCCGTGAGTAAAGTCGGATCTTCAGGTATGGGCCAAATGGCCGAGGCCTCATCAGATAAGTCAATAGGTTCTTCGTGCTCGTTGATAAAAGCCAAGTCATTCAGCCTGGATAGCTCGGCGGCCAAGTGAATAATATAGCGTGTGTCCGTAAATTCGTGAATTTCATTTCTTGCGGCTATGTCCAGTGAGGTTAATTCGGTGTCATCCTCGTCCGTCCAGCTGGACGTTTCAGACGAGCTTCGAGACCTGGTTGTCAACCAAAGAGAAGCCATTTGGTCGGATACGATTTCTACTGTGGTGTCGAAGTGATCGTTAAGTAAGTTGTTGCTGCCTAAAATTAAGGGGTCTGGAGGATGACTGGAAAAGTCGATGCTACCTAAAATAGGGGGGTCAGAGTGGTCGCTGGTCGAAATTCTGCCTAAAATAGGGTTGTCTAAAACCTCGCTGGGTAAGTTGATGCTACCTAAAATGGGGGCGTCTCCAGTATTGCTGGGCAAATTCATTCTGCCTAAGATAGGGACGTCTAAAACCTCGCTGGGTAAGTTTATGCTGCGTAAAATGTTCCTTGCATCCTGATCGAAAACGTCCTTGTCCTCATTGTCCATAAAGTTATCTACGTCGTCGTCAAGTGGGACCTCAATGCCGTTGTCATGAAAGGGCGATGAAAAGCCAGAAGCTTGATCCGTTTCTGGAGGTGAAGTGCTGGCAATACTGTCGGAGCGTCGAGGTTTTGATCCAATGACGCCCACGAGCGAGGACCTCGATGGAGGTCTGTCGTCTGCTGACAGAGCCAGGTCGTCAGCGTGGCTTTCGAAGGCTACTTCTTGGCTGAACTGGCCGATACTCCAGTTTCTGTTGGAGACGTCATTGGCGCACCAGTTGTGTACCGTGTCTTCTCTGGATAGATCAGCATTTTCATCGTGAATAGTGGCTTGATCAGTTTCAGGGTAGTCAAGCATCAACTGATTTCTTGTGTCATAGTCAGGGACAACCCGATTCGTGTCAGTGATGTTGGGGACAGTTTGGTCCCTTAATGGATAGCCAGAGACCATCGGATCGTTAGGGACCATTTGATCCCTTGCAGAGTAGCCAGGTGCAACCTCCCTTGCAGGGTTGGCAGGTGCAATCTCACTTTCACGGTAAACATTTGTATTCTCCCTTGCAGAGTACATATGTGTATTCTGATGACTGTGAAGTTCGTCCCATACTGAACCAGCTAATTCTATATCTTGAGAGTAATGCCAGATGTCATAAGTGGTGTATCTCATTTGATCGTCGTCTGGCTGTACATGTGTGCTGGCAGCATTGTGAGCGTCTGCTGAAGCCTCAGCAAGGTCACGTGAGGTATCGCTGGAGCCACTCATGACCTCAACACCATAACCACTTCCGCCCGGCTCAGAAGACCTAATGGTAGTGTCGAACAGTCCCATGTGAACACGTAGATCTGAAGGTGTCTCCGCGTCCTGTGGGTGGTCTTGTTCTGGTGTGCTTTCTTCAACAGGTTGAGAAGCTTCTACGCTGGTAGAAACCACTGGGTCTCTCTGAGCTAGTGTCATTGACTTGTCAGCATCACGACCGGACATGTCAGCCGACGACTGATCGTCTGGACAGCTCGAGTTATCTCCACTTGTCTGACCACATTCAGTATCTTGATATGTAGCTGAGTATTGGGTTGGAGTTGTCTGCCCACCGTCTGTTTCATCAGTATAAGAACTTGATGATTGTGTTTCTTTGGTGCTGTTGTTAGCACTTGCCATTTTGATTATTATTTTAAAGTGAAAATGTCACAACAATGAATGTTAATTTGGTGTTTTTTTTAAAGTTTTTTTTCAGGCAACAACAAAAATAATTAGATCAAAGTACAATAATGTACCCATTTACACTCCCCTGACAATCCATTTGCTTGTGTTTCTGTAAATAAATGAAAATAATATAAACATTACAACTCACACCATAACTAGCGTGTAATTTGGCTAAATTTCAGTTTCACACCGAGGCTTTAAGTTTCAAATAATGAAATAAAAGGGGACTTAAAGATGGCGTTGTTGTCCATAAATGATTCATAGAGTGAGGAGGTTCGGACTCACAATGCATGACGGTGAGGATTGAGGTGTGGGGGGGGGGGGGGGGCAGAGAATGTGACGTCAGTTTTCTATCCTTAAACTAACTGAAGTTTTGGCAATTATATCACATTAATAAACAAAGATTATCTTGTATATCTTACTAAACCCTGATCAATGTCTAATCTAGACCAAGCTCAGCAAATTTTTGAAATATCCATTTAAAACAAAATATAGTTAGGTAGGTGGTGGCTGAAGTGTGACGTCTCTTTAATGTGGATGAGGGGGTGGAACTGACATTTTGTGACTATGAGGGGAGGATGTGTAAACACCGTCTAAAGTTTAATAACGCCATACACGTTTATAAAGTCGTGAAGTTTAAACAAAAGATATAGAATCTAGGCCCAATGCGTCAAGGCTATAGACGCTTAATATGGTACACAACAATGCACTTTATCTTTTTAAAATACCTTTCCATCATTTAACAATAAATAAATAGCAAAAACCGTGGTAAAAAATATTCGACATCGAATGACAAATGCGCCTTGTTTAAAGCTTTAAATAAATTTTCACGTAATAATAAACACAATCTTATAAAAAAAATAATCAGCACAAATCACATGGATAGAACTGTGCCTTAAAAAAACTACAATTTGATGTTTGTCACACTCATAAAAGGAGTTATTTATGGATAACATCATTTTTTCTTTATTTTATCAGAAGTAATAGGAGAATCACCCCCAACCTCACCACCTAAACCCGATTTTAATTGATTGTAGGAAAAAAAGTCACAGGAAAAAAAAGTCACAGGAAAAAAAGTCACAGGAAAAAAAGTCACAGGAAAAAAAGTCACAGGAAAAAAAGTCACAGGAAAAAAAGTCACAGGAAAAAAAGTCACAGGAAAAAAAGTCACAGGAAAAAAAGTCACAGGAAAAAAGTCACAGGAAAAAAAGTCACAGGAAAAAAAGTCACAGGAAAAAAAGTCACAACGCTATATTTGCATGATATTTGTTAATACTTTTATGTATTAAATATTTAGAGAGTGCAAATTAACTTAGGATTAATTAAATGTAATGTAATGTGTTTAGGCTGTATACGCATAGGAATGTTTATAATTCATCTAAAAATATTTATTATGAAGTATGTAGATTGTAATTATTTTAAACTTAAGATTGGTAGCATTTAATAGAATGTTCTAAAGTCCACGGTTTTCATCGTGTTATTTTTAAATATCATTAAATTACCGTGAAATGGTAAGTTCATCTGAATTGCTGCCCTCAACTCATGGCAACAATAGTTATGTTTAGTTCAACCACCTTTACTGCCCACACGTATCACGCTCATTACATAACAAAACTTAGGATCAAAACAGAAAGCCGACAAGGTTCAAAGGCTGTCATTGACGCATAACGTCAACAACACAAAATATGTTCGGACAATGCCTACTGAGGAGAGGCCGACCAGAGAATAGACTACGGCAAAATGTGCCTAAATATCTTTTATAATTAACTTTTCTACCGCGTATTTAACTAAATACGTAACAAAAGTTGAGATTGTTGTGTTAATTATCTTAGAATATTTTTACTTACAATTGTTATAAATCATAATGCTTTTAACGTCTATAATAATTTATGCTATCAAAAAATACAACCCACAACAATAAACATACACAATTTTACAATTCTTAACAAATTAATAAAATTATTTCTAAAAAGATTTTTGTGACTTTTTTTCTGTGACTTTATTTCTGTGACTTTTTTCCGAAAAAATTTTTCCACTGTGACTTTTTTTCTGTGACTTTTTTTCCTAGCAAAAACTGACTTTTTTTTCTGTGTTTTTTTTTCCTGTGACTTTTTTCCCGTTTACCTTTTAATAAGCGGTCTTCATACATAAGGCCCCTTGGGAAACTTTTAATAACTGACAAATTGTGTAATTATGGATAGTACACTTATTTTGTAATCAAAACAATCATTAAGTATAGGGTAACTCCCCTCCCTAATACTCAAATCAGAAATTTCAATTTTTCAGCATTTTGTGATTTAAAAAAAAACTACTTTAAATTATGTTTTGAAAAAGTTTTTTGCTTGATTAAATGTTTCTTGTGTTTTTTTTTCATACGTTTTTTTTAAATTAATTAAAGTAACAACTTAATTTAGCTACATTTAGAATAATTGAACAACCTTAAAAATAGAAACAAAAGTGCTTAACTGTTTTAACTGCTAAGTAAGAGGTATATAATGCAACCTTAATAACTGGGTGGTTTTATTGTGTTTACAGTTTTCACTATTTCTCGTTTTTCTCGAAATGTCTCTTTATCAATGAAACCTTTGTTAAACACAAGTTAAAATTTTATGCCACTCTTGACTAATACACCTTATTTATTGGTTCCTTACTGAATGTTGATTGTCAACTTACTTAACCCTAATAATGCAAATTTAAAATTAAAATTTTAGATAAAACCATGGATGTTTATTTCTTTTAAAAAAATGTTATTTACAACTTAAAACTTCCCTACCTCTCTGATTTCTACGATATTTAAATCTTTATTAAAAAAAAAAAAGCCTCACTCCTTATTTACATCAAGTTATTGATGCTTAAAACGTATAAACAGAAACATTATTTGTAATGTATTTGAATGGGGAGGAGTGAATGACAGTACACTATTGAATGAATGGGGAGGAGTGAATGACAGTATTCTATTGGATGAATGGGGAGGAGTGAATGACAGTATTCTATTGGATGAATGGGGAGGAGTGAATGACAGTAAACTATTGGATGAATGGGGAGGAGTGAATGACAGTAAACTATTGGATGAATGGGGAGGAGTGAATGACAGTACACTATTGGATGAATGGGGAGGAGTGAATGGCAATGGGGAGGAGTGAATGACAGTAAACTATTAGATGAATGGGGATTAGTGAATGACATTAACTATTGAGTAAATGGGGATGGGTGAATCTCAGTAAACTATTGAATGAAAGGAGTGAATGATGACAGTAAACTATTTAGTGAATGGGGAGGGGTGAATCTCAGTAAACTATTGAATTAATGGGGTGGGGGAATCTCAGTAAACTATTGAATGAAAGGAGTGAATGACAGTAAACTATTTAGTGAATGGGGAGGTGTGAGTGACATTAACTACTGAGTGAATGGCGAGGGGTTAATCTCAGTAAACTTTTGAGTGAATGGGGAGGGGTGAATGACAGTAAACTATTGAGTGAATGGGGAGAGTGAATGACAGTACACTATTGAGTGAATGACAGTAAACTATTGAGTGAATGGGGAGGTGTGAATCTCAGTAAACTATTGAATGAAAGGAGTGAAAGACAGTACACTATTTAGTGAATGTGAAGGGTGGAATCTTGAGTGGATGGAGGCAAGTGAATGAAATAAACTATTATTTAAAATGAAAGGGGAGCAATGATTGCTGTTTGAAATATTTGAACATGAGGGGGAGGGACTTAATGCTACAACATTAAAGGGGGTGAGAGGATTCATTCATTAAATGGAAGGGGAGGAGTTTGCTCAATAAATTTGAGCATCTGTGCAAATATGATTGATATGAAAAACGGGGACAAGAGACACATTTTTAATATCATAAGATAGCACAAAGTAAAAATTGACTTGTAAGTCTAAGAAGACATCCACTGCGATACTGTCGTTGTCAAATTCACAGAGGATCAAGGTTAGGGCGATTACTTTTGCTAGATGATTACAGTTTAAGACTTACTTGTTGTCCAAAGAAATCTCGTCTTGTCTGCCTAATCACAGTATGCCACACAAAGTGGCAATGTCAACTTCAGCCAGCTACTGTCACAGTGTGCCAATAAGTCCAAATGTCACCTGCAATCTTCACGTTCAGTGCCACTGCCACTTGCAGTCTGCCACTGTATCCTAGCCAATGCAGCTTGTTAAGATCCCCCTACTGAAGGCTACTTGCTCATTAGAGTCACGTCCCGAACTGCCATCAATGGACGCCCTCAGGTAAGTGTCACCCCATTGACCACATACTTTTTATATGGAATTTTCAAAAAATTAGGCTCCGCCCACTGTACCTGTCAGAGCACCAAGTGACCCCCGGTCGTCACACGCGTGGTCAGCGCGCGACGTGTCACCCCCGTGGTCAGCGCGTGACCTAGGTACACCCGAGTTGTGGAACCAGCCCGCCACCCACGTAACCAGCGGACATTACTGACCCGTCGTTAAGTAGAGATTAGGTGAAACATCGCACCCTCTACAGCTCAAACCAGACATTGGGGTGGGGAGGGAGGGGTCGGGTGGGAGGGGTGGGAGGGGTGGGGAGGTGATGACAGGGAGTAGAAAAGGGGTGGGCATGGAGGGTGGGAACGGTGGATAGACTTCATCTACTCGGAGTCAATTTATAAGTTTACATTGAACACTATGAAACGTTGTCCAGATTTATTACCTGCAAGATTTGTGAGAGCTTTTATTTTTTTTAAATTAACAAAAGAACGCAAAAAAAAATGCAAGAAAGAAAACTACAATCACTTATCATAAACCACTGAACTCGCCTTTAGGATTATTAAATAAAGTTGACAATAAGCAAAACTTGACGTAGGAATTCAGTCGAAGCTCCATGTGAGAATAAAGTAGGCCTAAATGTTGAATGTCAAATCAGGGTTACGATAAATTACTACATTTAGGATGTTTCGACTAGGGTCTTCGTCAGATTATAAGCCTACAAAACACATTATAAATGTAGTTTCAAGTCCTCCAGACATGCATTCGTTGTATATCGTTAAAGTAACCACGACTCAAGTTCTAGTCCTAACATTAACCCTCACAAAATTGTAGTGTGGCTATGGAAATAGAAATGTAACTCATACTTGTTTATGCGCTCTTTATAGTCAACTAATCTCACTCTTTAGTTTAATTATAGTCATTTGTTATGTTATACAAGCTCATTAATTAAAACATTTTGTACTATTTTTATTTTATTTTCAATGCGCATGCCCATACACGTCGTCTGCCCAATAAAACACCTCATTAACAACTAAGTGCTTGTTTGTTTAACTTCTGCCCTGGGGCCGGCTTAGAAAAACTTGTCAAGATTTTATTATCCCCACTAGATCTTGTCAAACGTAAGGCCCTTGTCTACTGGAGTGTGATTTCGTCTTATGTTTGTCTGGATTAGTCCTTGTTTGCATTCCTTTAGTCTAGAGCATCTTATCTTTTTAATGCCAACTCGCGACAATTAGACTTCACACGGTCGGGAGACATTAGTGTTGTATTGTTATCTACCAGCGTCGCCCCGGGGTGCGGGGGTTAAACCAGCAGACGCGACCAGACACAATGAGCCGGGCGTCTAGTGTTGACTCTGGCTTGTGACGCAAGAACCACTCGACCAGAACCAGGTGTGAGAAGGGACGGGTAGGCCTACACAATCTGGACTGGAAGAAACTGACAGGCAAGCTGATATATCGAAAGAAAATTTAATAGTAAAAAGTTTTAAAGAGAAAGGCATTTGAAGAAGTTGAAAATATGAGTTTGCCAGTTTAGCTGAAGTTATTTCACTTGTGATTTATTGACCTGCTTCAAACGTTGATTAAATTGCATAAATAATTACAGGATGTGAAATGAACTGTTTGGTATGTCTGATGAGCAGTGTTTCTTCCAGACTTTTTTCTCCGGGGGGGGGGGCTTTTGAAATTTTTGGGGGGCGGTCTACATTTTTCGGGGGGAGGGGGGGCGGACACAAGTAAAAGTGTATGTTTACTATATAAAATCCATCTCGTTCGGGGGGGGGGGGGGCGGTAGACTTTCTTCGAAGAGATTCCTGGAAGAAACTCTGCTAATGAGGATTACGAAAATAAGGTGGGAGGGTGGGGGAGGAGTAGTTTGCTAGCAACTATTTTTATTATGGTTTTTATTAGTTGTTACTAATAATATTAGAATTATGGCAGTAGTTTCCTTGAGGTTCTGGCAGCACAATTTAACAAATATATTTTATAAAGTTGAACTTTTCTAATGTAACAAAATTAGTTAGATGTGTATGAACTTGTTGAATATTGCAGTCAGATGATAAGATGGCTGAAAAATAAGACGATAAGATGGCTGAAAAAATAAGATGATAAGATGGCTGAAAAAATAAGATGATAAGATGGCTGAAAAAATAAGATGATAAGATGGCTGAAAAATAAGATGATAAGATGGCTGAAAAAATAAGATGATAAGATGGCTGAAAAAATTAGATGATAAGATGGCTGAAAAAATAAGATGATAAGATGGCTGAAAAAATAAGATGATAAGATGGCTGAAAAATAAGATGATAAGATGGCTGAAAAAATAAGATGATAAGATGGCTGAAAAAAATAAGATTATAAGATGGCTGAAAAATAAGATGATAAGATGGCTGAAAAAATAAGATGATAAGATGGCTGAAAAAATAAGGTGATAAGATGGCTGAAAAAAATAAGATGATAAGATGGCTGAAAAATAAGATGATAAGATGGCTGAAAAATAAGATGATAAGATGGCTGAAAAAATAAGATGATAAGATGAAAAAAAAACCACGGGGCAAAAATCACATGGAAAAAAATCACAGGAAAAAATCATAGGAAAACAAATCACAGGGAAAATGAACGAAAATTGTATTGGAAAAAAAGTGACAGAAATAAAGTCACTGCAAAAGTCACAAGTATATTACAAAATATTTTGATTTATTTGTTATTTTGATTTAAATGCAAAGGTCAAATATGAGCTCTAAATGCTCCCTTCACATGGTAATAATTAATTAATTTCTAATGAAGGAATGCACATCACTCTTGTTTTATGTAATGATCATTAGCAGGGGCGTAGCGAGGGGGGCGGGGGTGCGGACCGCATCGGGTGACACCTTTTAGGGGGGTGACACCTAGGCAAGAAATAGCAAAATATATAGAGAAAAACTTGAGGGGGGGGGGGGGTGCAAATCGAAAGTTGGGGGGGGGGTGCAAATCGAAAATTTGAAAGTTTGTCCCCGGGAAGGGTCGCTACGCCTCTGGGGGTGACATCATTAAGTGCCGCACCGGGTGACACCCGACCTCGATACGCCACTGATCATTAGTTTTGCTATCGAGGCTTGTAGTTACAGGATCAAGTTAGGTAAAAAGTAGATAAAGATTAGGTTAAAAAATCGATTGTAGGAAAAAAAGTCACAGGAAAAAAAAACACAGGAAAAAAAAACACAGAAAAAAAAGTCACAGGAAAAAAGTCACAGGAAAAAAAGTCACAAATATATATTTGCATGGAATTGGTTAATACTTTTATAAATTATATATTCAGAGAGTGCAAATTAGCTTATGATTAATTAAATGTAATGCAATGAGTAATGTGTGTAGGTTGTATATGCATGGTCATTTTTATAATTCATCTAAAAATATTTAGTATGAAGTATGTAGATTGTAATTATGTTAAAAATAATATTAATAGCATTTAATAGAATGTTCCAACGTCCTCGGTTTTCATTGTGTTTTTTTTTTAAATACTAACATTAATTACCGTGAAATGGAAGTTAAACCGACTTGCTGGCCTCAACTCATCGCAACAATAGTTCAACCACCTTTACTGCCCATATTCATCACGCTCATTACATAACAAAGCATAGGATCAAAACAGAAAGCCGACAAGGTTCAAAGGCTGTCATAGACACAGAGGCGTAGCGAGGGGGGGGGGGGCGGGACATATGTCCCCGGGCGCCGACCTTAGGGGGGGGGCGCCAAATTGAAAGTTTGAGGGGGGGGTGCAAATGAAAAGTTCGAGGGGGGGGGTGCAAATCGAAAATTTGCTCCCGAGGGGGGTGCCAAATTGAAAGTATGTCGCTACGCCTCTGCATAGACACAAAGCGTCAAACAACACACAATATGTTCGGACAAGGCCGACTGAGGAGAGGCCGACCAGAGATTAGCCTACGGCAAAACATATGCAAAACACAATGATGTGCCTACATTTCTTTTATAATTAACTTTTCTACCGCGTATTCAACTAAATAGGTATCAAAAGTTGAGATTGTTGTGTAAATTGTCTTAAAGTGTTTTTTTTTTACTTACAGTTGTTATAAACCATAAAGCTTTTAACGTCTATAGTTAATATATGCTATCAAAAAATACAACCCATAACAATAAACATACACAATTTAACACTTTTCAACAAATAAATCAAAATATTTCTGAAAAGATTTTGTGACTTTTTTTTTGTGACTTTCTTTCTGTGACTTTATTTCTGTGACTTTTTTCCTAGCAAAAAGCTGTGACTTTTTTTCTGTGTTTTTTTTTCCTGTGACTTTTTTTCCGTTTACCATAAAATCAACATTGTCTCCATTCTTACCGCCCACTGTATTACATCCCCTTCATGGAGTTTTCTGTCCTAGATGGGTTGCTGTCCCCAGCTATCAAACTATAGATTACTCTGTTTAGCAACCATGAGCTTTACCGACCCGACCACGCTAACCCCAAATAGTAGGATTAATGGCGGGTTTAATGTCTAGATTAATGAATCCTACCATTAAACGAAGCCGACAAGAATTTACAATGGTATTGCCATTATAATACAGCATAACATCAATACATATTGAAGATGTGTAACTAAGCCTATATAATGCAGTTTATAACATGTACCAAAGTAGTTTTAAAATGTAAATCGAGGTTATAAAATTAATTTTTAACTTAAATATTTAGACGCTTGTTTCAATCCACTAAAGTAGCCTTCTGTAGGGTTAACTCTGTCACTTACACGGTGAACCGAAAAAAAAGTCAGAGGAAAAAAAACAACAACAAAAAAGTCACAAAAGTAATTTAAGAAATATGTTTATGTAATTGTTGAGAATTGTAAAATTTTGGATGTTTTTTAATGTGTGTGTGTGTATTTTTATGGTAGATATTTTATAAACTTTAAAAGAATTTTGGTTTATAACAATAATTAAGTAAAAGTACTATAAGAAAATTTACAGAGCATCCCGAACTTTTGTTATGTATTTAAATTAAATACGCGGTCGAAAAATTAATTCTAAAATAAATTTAAGCATATCATTGTTATTTGCCGTATGCTACGCCTTTCTTTTAGTCAGCTTCTCCTCAGTGGGCTTGTCCGTCCATAATTTGTTTTGTTAACGTTTTGCGTCAATGACAGCCATTGTACCGTGTCGGCTTTCTGTTTTAGTCTTATGCTTTGTTATGTAATGAGCTTGATAAATGTGTGCAGTACAGGTGGTTGAACTATTAATGGGATGAGTTGAAGACAGCAAGACACATTAACTATCTCTTTATTCTATTTCACGCTAAATTAGTATTTTTAAAAAATCCGCTGAAAACCTATCTATCATATTCTATTAAATATTGTATGTATAATGCAATTACAACCAACACACTTCATACTAAATAATCTTACATATCTTACAAATATTACTATACGCACATTACATTACATTTAATTTATCGTACGTTGCTTTGCACTTTCTGAGTGTGCAATACATAAACGTATTAACAAATTCAATACAAATACATATTTGTGACGAATTTTTTCCTGTGACTTTTTTTTCCTGCAATCACTTTCACACCTACGAATTAAGGCTTCGGTATGGTTATTTAATTACTTTCTCGCTCTTATTTCAAGTGTGTGTGTTAAAATTTAAAATAGTATAACAAGTTCGCTGCCCAATTCTTTTATATAGACGTATACTTAGACATACTTAATCATCATCAACAATTTTTAGCGCAATTTCCATTCTGGAGAATTGCGTTTATTAACCCGTCATTTCTGGATGGATGAATGGATGGATGAATGTGTGCCCGCAGCTTTAAGTCGTATCTCCTCCTCAACGAAGCAATATCGAGGACTAGTTCCAAAAGCAATTATGTTAAGCAAGTTACGAGAATGAACAAAGGCCATAAAAATTCCGGGTTTCTTTCATGGATTTCAGTAACTCTATTGTAAATAAAACATGTATTTTAACCAATGGTTTTACTAACCCTGCTCTTGATTTACGCTATGACAGAGCTATTTTTAGATAACATAAGGAAATTGCGCTAAAATTGTCACTAGACTTTTTAATTACCTTGTTTAAAATAACTAAACAATATTAGGCTTATTATTTTAGGATAAAACCCCAACATTCCCCGACCATTAATTACTAATTCGTTTCTTATATCAGTCTGTCTTAATCATTTAATGAAAGAATTTCCTTAGACCTAATGATACAACACTATTGTAAAAAAACAATCAATTTTAAAAAAACTATACAAGTTGGATATATACAAATGTACAAATAGGCCTACACTACAAACATAAATAATATAAAAAGCCAATTAAGTGTGTTCACAAATGCTGGTGGTTTCTTCCGTCGCGACCAGACGCGTCACTTTACCGCCGCCAGACGTCTTCAGTCCATGCTCTGACGTCACAATTTTCTACTCCTGACGTCCCCCATTGTCAGCAAGATATGACGCTGGACGACCGCCGCCAAGACGTGGGCGGCACCATCTTTTGAACACCTTGCAACAATAGCAGGTCTGCCAGTGGTGCCTATCTCTACTTTGGTTACGTCATGTTTCCATCTTGTTTGTAATCAAAGATAATTTCACGTCAATGTTTGTCGTCCACTATTTTCGCAGGTCAGGTGTCACGTCAATGGAAAAAAATATCAAGGAATTTTAGACTTGCAAGTATTCTACAACAATGGTATCACGTGACTACACACTATTTTTGTACTTTAAAATGGTGCCAAGTGAAAGACTTGTACCTGGGCATTGGCGACTGTGGACGTATAAAACAGCAGAGTTAGCTGAACGTGCTGACTCTAGAAGATTAGCAAGTCCAGCATCCGTAAGTACATCAAGTTTACATTGTCCTTTTTTTCTAACATTTGTTTTCTCATACTGAGTTAATGATATAATGACTTAGTGAGTCAATAGCATCTATCTGATTGTTAGAATACACATCCATACATGTTCACATATACGAAGCTCCTTACACAATGAGAAAGTTTCAGAGAGTATAAAGCATAACACAAACCATGTTAAAGTATAGCACACAAAATAAAGTATTAAACAACATTATCTTAATGTATAGCACAACATAATCTTAATGTATACCACAAAATAATATTAAAGTATAGTACACATAATAATGTTAAAGTATAGCACACAACATAATGTTAAAGTATAGCACACAACATAATGTTAAAGTATAGCACACAATATAATGTTAAAGTATAGCACACAACATAATGTTAAGTATAGCACACATCAGAATGTTAAAGTATAGCACACATCAGAATGTTAAAGTATAGCACACAACATAATGTTAAAGTAAAGCACACAACATAATGTTAAAGTATAGCACACACCATAATCTTAAAGTATAGCACACACCATAATGTTAAAGTATAGCACACAATATAATGTTAAAGTATAGCACACAACATAATGTTAAAGTATCGCACACAACATAATGTTAAAGTATCGCACACAACATAATGTTAAAGTATAGCACACAACATAATGTTTAAGTATAGCACACAACATAATGTTAAGTATAGCACACATCAGAATGTTAAAGTATAGCACACATCAGAATGTTAAAGTATAGCACACAACATAATGTTAAAGTAAAGCACACAACATAATGTTAAAGTATAGCACACAACATAATGTTAAAGTATAGCACACACCATAATGTTAAAGTATAGCACACAATATAATGTTAAAGTATAGCACACAACATAATGTTAAAGTATCGCACACAACATAATGTTAAAGTATAGCACACAACATAATGTTTAAGTATAGCACACAATATAATGTTTAAGTATAGCACACAACATAATGTTAAAGTATAGCACACAGTATATTGTTAAAGTATAGCACACAGTATATTGTTTAAGTATAGCACACAGTATATTGTTAAAGTATAGCACACAGTATATTGTTAAAGTATAGCACACAGTATATTGTTAAAGTATAGCACACAGTATATTGTTAAAGTATAGCACACAGTATATTGTTAAAGTATAGCACACAGTATATTGTTAAAGTATAGCACACAGTATATTGTTAAAGTATAGCACACAGTATATTGTTAAAGTATAGCACACAGTATATTGTTAAAGTATAGCACACAGTATATTGTTAAAGTATAGCACACAGTATATTGTTAAAGTATAGCACACAGTATATTGTTAAAGTATTGCACACAACATAACTTTTAATGATACCACACAAAATAATATTAAAAAGTATAGCTAATATTTATGTTAAGTATCGCACAATATCTTGTCTTAGTATAACCTGGCATGCAATTTAAATTGTGTAACTTCTATTATCTTATACAAAGTGTACATTTTTACTTTCTCGTATATACGTAGTATAGAGAAAGTATTGTAATCGTGCAAAAAAAAAAAATCGAGATTTTTACAAATCTCGACGTTTTACACCTCACTGATACGGAAAAACATAATTTTGCAATCTTGTCCGTATGTCTGTGTGTGTGTGTGTCTGTGTGTCTGTCCGTGTGTAAACACGATAACTTGAGTACCGTTACAACTAGGTTGATAAAATTTCATATATAAGTATTTTATCAAAATCGTAGATCCGTATCAACTTTTGAGCGATTTCCGATAACCGGAAGTGGTACTTTTCCTACTTTGAATTTTTCAAAAGCCTATAACTTGAGTACTATTTCAGATAGATAAATGAAATTTCACATGTAAGTAAAAGATCTAATTCTCTACCTTCTGTTAAATTTTGAGTAATTTCCGTTGACTGGAAGTAGTAATTTACGCTACTTCCGATTTCTCAAAAAACTAATGTAAATTTTTAAAGTACTAATAATATTGCGCACTATTATACGCGTTTTTATTCGGCGTTTGCTTGGTGCGCAATGTTTTTTTTATGAGATTCTATTCTATTTTTAAAAGTTTAAGTATTTAAAATGGATTAAAAATCATAACTATATCCCCAGTTACCATCCCCTGTTGTTTTATATAAGAATATTCGAGAAAGTTTAGGGGAGATCACTACCGGTTTATTTTAGTTGGTTTTCTTCTGTAAAAAAAACATTAGATTTTTATTTTGCAATAAGAGAGTATAAGTTAATAATACACCATACGTTTGTTAAAGCCATACGACATTAGGTTAGACAATACCAGAATTTCTTTCAGGCATCTCTTCGGAGTACTCTGCCCCTCCTCTCCCCCCCCCCCCCCCCCGAACGAAATGGAATTTATATAGAAAACGTATACTTTTACCAGTGTCTGCCCCCCCCCCCCCCGAAAATATCAAGTTGCCCCCCCCCCTGAGAATAAGTCTGGAAGAAACACTGGATAATACGACTCTAGTCAACACTTTTTGGTTAGTCGATTCTTGATTTGGTTAAACAGTAGGTTAGTAAATATGACCCGCTGTTTATCTAGCATATGGCATTTCTATATGTTATACGGTCATTCTATATGCACATCTAAGCTAGGCCTATATCTATAGCTAAGATAATTCTAAATGCTCAAGGGCAATTTGTTCGCCATTAAGTTGCCATAAATGCAACATTTTTTTCTGTCTTATTAAAAATTATGACTGGGTAACAAATGTGGGTTATTATTCTAGACTAAATCTTGACTCATTGGATTACATCAACAGTTTAAAAACTTTCCAACACCTCATCTGTCTGCATCTTATGTCATTTGTCCACACTCTACACTCTTCCCCACACCACTATAACACCCCAGCTGTCTGCATCTTATGTCATTTGTTCCACACTCTACTCTCTTCACCACACAACTATAAGACCCCAGCTGTCTGTTCCACACTCTACTCTCTTCACCACACCACTATAACACCTCAGCTGTCTGCATCTTATGTCATTTGTTCCACACTCTACACTCTTCACCACACCACTATAACACCTCATATGTCTGCATCTTATGTCATTTGTTCCACACTCTACTCTCTTCACCACACCACTATAACACCTCAGCTGTCTGCATCTTATGTCATTTGTTCCACACTCTACTCTCTTCACCACACAACTATAAGACCCCAGCTGTCTGTTCAACACTCTAATCTCTTCACCACACCACTATAACACCTCACCTGTCTGCATCTTATGTCATTTGTTCCACACTCTACTCTCTTCACCACACAACTATAAGACCCCAGCTGTCTGTTCCACACTCTACACTCTTCCCCACACCACTATAACACCTCAGCTGTCTGCATCTTATGTCATTTGTTCCACACTCTACTCTCTTCACCACACCACTATAACACCCCAGCTGTCTGCATCTTGTGGCATTTGTTCCACACTCTACACTCTTCCCCACACCACTATAAGGCCCCAGCTGTCTGCATCTTATGTCATTTGTTCCACGCTCTACTCTCTTCACCACACCACTAACACCCCAGCTGTCTGCATCTTATGTCATTTGTTCCACACTCTACTCTCTTCACCACACCACATAAGACTCCAGCTGTCTGCATCTTATGTCATTTGTTCCACACTCTACTCTCTTCACCACATTACTATAACACCTCAGCTATTTGCATCTTATGTAATTTGTTCCACACTCTACTCTCTTCACCACACCACAATAACACCCCAGCTGTCTGCATCTTGTGGCATTTGTTCCACACTCTACTCTCTTCACCACACCAATATAAGACCCCAGCTGTCTGTTCCACACTCTACTCTCTTCACCACACCACTATAAGACTCCAGCTGTCTGCATCTTGTGTCATTTGTTCCACACTCTACACTCTTCACCACACCACTATAACACCCCAGCTGTCTGCATCTTGTGTCATTTGTTCCACACTCTACACTCTTCACAACACCACTATAACACCCCAGCTGTCTGCATCTTATGTCATTTGTTCCACACTCTACTCTCTTCTCCACACCACCATAAGACTCCAGCTGTCTGCATCTTGTGTCATTTGTTCAACACTCTACTCTCTTCACCACACCACCATAACACCCCAGCTGTCTGCATCTTGTGGCATTTGTTCCACACTCTACACTCT
The DNA here is from genome assembly GCF_028476545.2 of Physella acuta. NCBI lineage: Eukaryota > Metazoa > Mollusca > Gastropoda > Physidae > Physella > Physella acuta. The sequence continues at coordinate 70,159 of NW_026732030.1, forward strand.
TCCCCACACCACTATAAGACCCCAGCTGTCTGCATCTTATGTCATTTGTTCCACGCTCTACTCTCTTCACCACACCACTAACACCCCAGCTGTCTGCATCTTATGTCATTTGATCCACACTCTACTCTCTTCACCACACCACCATAACACCCCAGCTGTCTGCATCTTGTGGCATTTGTTCCACACTCTACACTCTTCCCCACACCACTATAAGACCCCAGCTGTCTGCATCTTATGTCATTTGTTCCACGCTCTACTCTCTTCACCACACCACTAACACCCCAGCTGTCTGCATCTTATGTCATTTGTTCCACACTCTACTCTCTTCACCACACCACATAAGACTCCAGCTGTCTGCATCTTATGTCATTTGTTCCACACTCTACTCTCTTCACCACATTACTATAACACCTCAGCTATTTGCATCTTATGTAATTTGTTCCACACTCTACTCTCTTCACCACACCACAATAACACCCCAGCTGTCTGCATCTTGTGGCATTTGTTCCACACTCTACTCTCTTCACCACACCAATATAAGACCCCAGCTGTCTGTTCCACACTCTACTCTCTTCACCACACCACTATAACACCCCAGCTGTCTGCATCTTATGTCATTTGTTCCACACTCTACACTCTTCACAACACCACTATAACACCCCAGCTGTCTGCATCTTATGTCATTTGTTCCACACTCTACTCTCTTCACCACACCACTATAACACCCCAGCTGTCTGCATCTTGTGTCATTTGTTCCACACTCTACACTCTTCCCCACACCACTATAACACCCCAGCTGTCTGCATCTTGTGGCATTTGTTCCACACTCTACTCTCTTCACCACACCACTATAACACCCCAGCTGTCTGCATCTTATGTCATTTGTTCCACACTCTACTCTCTTCACCACACCACCATAAGACTCCAGCTGTCTGCATCTTGTGTCATTTGTTCAACACTCTACTCTCTTCACCACACCACCATAACACCCCAGCTGTCTGCATCTTGTGGCATTTGTTCCACACTCTACACTCTTCCCCACACCACTATAAGACCCCAGCTGTCTGCATCTTATGTCATTTGTTCCACGCTCTACTCTCTTCACCACACCACTAACACCCCAGCTGTCTGCATCTTATGTCATTTGATCCACACTCTACTCTCTTCACCACACCACCATAACACCCCAGCTGTCTGCATCTTGTGGCATTTGTTCCACACTCTACACTCTTCCCCACACCACTATAAGACCCCAGCTGTCTGCATCTTATGTCATTTGTTCCACGCTCTACTCTCTTCACCACACCACTAACACCCCAGCTGTCTGCATCTTATGTCATTTGTTCCACACTCTACTCTCTTCACCACACCACATAAGACTCCAGCTGTCTGCATCTTATGTCATTTGTTCCACACTCTACTCTCTTCACCACATTACTATAACACCTCAGCTATTTGCATCTTATGTAATTTGTTCCACACTCTACTCTCTTCACCACACCACAATAACACCCCAGCTGTCTGCATCTTGTGGCATTTGTTCCACACTCTACTCTCTTCACCACACCAATATAAGACCCCAGCTGTCTGTTCCACACTCTACTCTCTTCACCACACCACTATAACACCCCAGCTGTCTGCATCTTATGTCATTTGTTCCACACTCTACACTCTTCACAACACCACTATAACACCCCAGCTGTCTGCATCTTATGTCATTTGTTCCACACTCTACTCTCTTCACCACACCACTATAACACCCCAGCTGTCTGCATCTTATGTCATTTGTTCCACACTCTACTCTCTTCACCACACCACTATAAGACCCCAGCTGTCTGCATCTTATGTCATTTGTTCCACACTCTACACTCTTCCCCACACCACTATAACACCCCAGTTGTCTGCATCTTATGTCATTTGTTCCACACTCTACTCTCTTCACCACACCACTATAACACCCCAGCTGTCTGCATCTTATGTCATTTGTTCCACACTCTACTCTCTTCACCACACCACCATAAGACTCCAGCTGTCTGCATCTTGTGTCATTTGTTCAACACTCTACTCTCTTCACCACACCACCATAACACCCCAGCTGTCTGCATCTTGTGGCATTTGTTCCACACTCTACACTCTTCCCCACACCACTATAAGACCCCAGCTGTCTGCATCTTATGTCATTTGTTCCACGCTCTACTCTCTTCACCACACCACTAACACCCCAGCTGTCTGCATCTTATGTCATTTGTTCCACACTCTACTCTCTTCACCACACCACATAAGACTCCAGCTGTCTGCATCTTATGTCATTTGTTCCACGCTCTACTCTCTTCACCACACCACTAACACCCCAGCTGTCTGCATCTTATGTCATTTGTTCCACACTCTACTCTCTTCACCACATTACTATAACACCTCAGCTATTTGCATCTTATGTAATTTGTTCCACACTCTACTCTCTTCACCACACCACAATAACACCCCAGCTGTCTGCATCTTGTGGCATTTGTTCCACACTCTACTCTCTTCACCACACCAATATAAGACCCCAGCTGTCTGTTCCACACTCTACTCTCTTCACCACACCACTATAACACCCCAGCTGTCTGCATCTTATGTCATTTGTTCCACACTCTACACTCTTCACAACACCACTATAACACCCCAGCTGTCTGCATCTTATGTCATTTGTTCCACACTCTACTCTCTTCACCACACCACTATAACACCCCAGCTGTCTGCATCTTATGTCATTTGTTCCACACTCTACACTCTTCACAACACCACTATAACACCCCAGCTGTCTGCATCTTATGTCATTTGTTCCACACTCTACTCTCTTCACCACACCACATAAGACTCCAGCTGTCTGCATCTTATGTCATTTGTTCCACACTCTACTCTCTTCACCACATTACTATAACACCCCAGTTGTCTGCATCTTATGTCATTTGTTCCACACTCTACTCTCTTCACCACACCACTATAAGACCCCAGCTGTCTGCATCTTATGTCATTTGTTCCACACTCTACACTCTTCCCCACACCACTATAACACCCCAGTTGTCTGCATCTTATGTCATTTGTTCCACACTCTACTCTCTTCACCACACCACTATAACACCCCAGCTGTCTGCATCTTATGTCATTTGTTCCACACTCTACTCTCTTCACCACACCACCATAAGACTCCAGCTGTCTGCATCTTGTGTCATTTGTTCAACACTCTACTCTCTTCACCACACCACCATAACACCCCAGCTGTCTGCATCTTGTGGCATTTGTTCCACACTCTACACTCTTCCCCACACCACTATAAGACCCCAGCTGTCTGCATCTTATGTCATTTGTTCCACGCTCTACTCTCTTCACCACACCACTAACACCCCAGCTGTCTGCATCTTATGTCATTTGTTCCACACTCTACTCTCTTCACCACACCACATAAGACTCCAGCTGTCTGCATCTTATGTCATTTGTTCCACGCTCTACTCTCTTCACCACACCACTAACACCCCAGCTGTCTGCATCTTATGTCATTTGTTCCACACTCTACTCTCTTCACCACATTACTATAACACCTCAGCTATTTGCATCTTATGTAATTTGTTCCACACTCTACTCTCTTCACCACACCACAATAACACCCCAGCTGTCTGCATCTTGTGGCATTTGTTCCACACTCTACTCTCTTCACCACACCAATATAAGACCACAGCTGTCTGTTCCACACTCTACTCTCTTCACCACACCACTATAACACCCCAGCTGTCTGCATCTTATGTCATTTGTTCCACACTCTACACTCTTCACAACACCACTATAACACCCCAGCTGTCTGCATCTTATGTCATTTGTTCCACACTCTACTCTCTTCACCACACCACTATAACACCCCAGCTGTCTGCATCTTATGTCATTTGTTCCACACTCTACACTCTTCACAACACCACTATAACACCCCAGCTGTCTGCATCTTATGTCATTTGTTCCACACTCTACTCTCTTCACCACACCACATAAGACTCCAGCTGTCTGCATCTTATGTCATTTGTTCCACACTCTACTCTCTTCACCACATTACTATAACACCTCAGCTATTTGCATCTTATGTAATTTGTTCCACACTCTACTCTCTTCACCACACCACAATAACACCCCAGCTGTCTGCATCTTGTGGCATTTGTTCCACACTCTACTCTCTTCACCACACCAATATAAGACCCCAGCTGTCTGTTCCACACTCTACTCTCTTCACCACACCACTATAAGACTCCAGCTGTCTGCATCTTGTGGCATTTGTTCCACACTCTACTCTCTTCATCACACCACTATAACACCCCAGCTGTCTGCATCTTATGTCATTTGTTCCACACTCTACTCTCTTCATCACACCACTATAACACCTCAGCTGTCTGCATCTTATGTCATTTGTTCCACACTCTACTCTCTTCACCACACAACTATAAGACCCCAGCTGTCTGCATCTTGTGGCATTTGTTCCAAACTCTACTCTCTTCACCACACCACTATAACACCTCAGTTGTCTGTTCCACACTCTACTCTCTTTACCACACCACTATAACACCTCAGCTGTCTGCATCTTATGTCATATTTTCCACACTCCTCTCTTCACCACACAACTATAAGATCCCAGCTGTCTGTTCAACACTCTTTTCTCTTCACCACACCACTATAACACCTCAGCTGTCTGCATCTTGTGTCATTTGTTCCACACTCTACACTCTTCACCACACCACTATAACACCCCAGCTCTCTGCATCTTATGTCATTTGTTCCACACTCTACACTCTTCACCACACCACTATAACACCTCAGTTGTCTGTTCCACACTCTACTCTCTTCACCACACCACTATAACACCCCAGCTGTCTGCATCTTATGTCATTTGTTCCACACTCTACTCTCTTCATCACACCACTATAACACCTCAGCTGTCTGCATCTTGTGTCATTTGTTCCACACTCTACTCTCTTCACCACACAACTATAAGACCCCAGCTGTCTGCATCTTGTGGCATTTGTTCCACACTCTACACTCTTCACCACACCACTATAACACCTCAGTTGTCTGCATCTTATGTCATTTGTTCCAAACTCTACTCTCTTCACCACACCACTATTAGACCTCAGTTGTCTGTTCCACACTCTACTCTCTTCACCACACCACTATAACACCTCAGCTGTCTGCATCTTATGTCATATTTTCCACACTCCTCTCTTCACCACACAACTATAAGACCACAGCTGTCTGTTCCATACTCTCTTCACCACACCACTATATCACCCCAGCTGTCTGCATCTTATGTCATTTGTTCCACACTCTACTCTCTTCACCACACCACTATAACACCTCAGCTTTCTGCATCTTATCTCATTTGTTCCACACTCTACTCTCTTCACCACACAACTATAACACCTCAGTTGTCTACATCTTATGTCATTTGTTCCACACTCTACTCTCTTCACCACACCACTATAACACCTCAGCTATCTGCATCTTATGTCATTTGTTCCACACTCTACTCTCTTCACCACATCACATAAGATTCCAGCTGTCTGCATCTTATGTCATTTGTTCCACACTCTACACTCTTCACAACACCACTATAACACCTCAGTTGTCTGTTCCACACTCTACTCTCTTCACCACACCACTATAACACCTCAGTTGTCTGTTCCACACTCTACTCTCTTCACCACACCACATAAGACTCCAGCTGTCTGCATCTTATATCATTTGTTCCACACTCTACTCTCTTCACCACATTACTATAACACCTCAGCTATTTGCATCTTATGTAATTTGTTCCACACTCTACTCTCTTCACCACACCACAATAACACCCCAGCTGTCTGCATCTTGTGGCATTTGTTCCACACTCTACTCTCTTCACCACACCAATATAAGACCCCAGCTGTCTGTTCCACACTCTACTCTCTTCACCACACCACTATAACACCCCAGCTGTCTGCATCTTATGTCATTTGTTCCACACTCTACACTCTTCACAACACCACTATAACACCCCAGCTGTCTGCATCTTATGTCATTTGTTCCACACTCTACTCTCTTCACCACACCACTATAACACCCCAGCTGTCTGCATCTTGTGTCATTTGTTCCACACTCTACACTCTTCCCCACACCACTATAACACCCCAGTTGTCTGCATCTTATGTCATTTGTTCCACACTCTACTCTCTTCACCACACCAACTATAACACCCCAGCTGTCTGCATCTTATGTCATTTGTTCCACACAATACTCTCTTCACCACACCACCATAAGACTCCAGCTGTCTGCATCTTGTGTCGTTTGTTCAACACTCTACTCTCTTCACCACACCACCATAACACCCCAGCTGTCTGCATCTTGTGGCATTTGTTCCACACTCTACACTCTTCCCCACACCACTATAAGACCCCAGCTGTCTGCATCTTATGTCATTTGTTCCACGCTCTACTCTCTTCACCACACCACTAACACCCCAGCTGTCTGCATCTTATGTCATTTGTTCCACACTCTACTCTCTTCACCACACCACATAAGACTCCAGCTGTCTGCATCTTATGTCATTTGTTCCACACTCTACTCTCTTCACCACATTACTATAACACCTCAGCTATTTGCATCTTATGTAATTTGTTCCACACTCTACTCTCTTCACCACACCACAATAACACCCCAGCTGTCTGCATCTTGTGGCATTTGTTCCACACTCTACTCTCTTCACCACACCAATATAAGACCCCAGCTGTCTGTTCCACACTCTACTCTCTTCATCACACCACTATAACACCCCAGCTGTCTGCATCTTATGTCATTTGTTCCACACTCTACTCTCTTCATCACACCACTATAACACCTCAGCTGTCTGCATCTTATGTCATTTGTTCCACACTCTACTCTCTTCACCACACAACTATAAGACCCCAGCTGTCTGCATCTTGTGGCATTTGTTCCAAACTCTACTCTCTTCACCACACCACTATAACACCTCAGTTGTCTGTTCCACACTCTACTCTCTTTACCACACCACTATAACACCTCAGCTGTCTGCATCTTATGTCATATTTTCCACACTCCTCTCTTCACCACACAACTATAAGACCCCAGCTGTCTGTTCCACACTCTACTCTCTTCACCACACCACTATAACACCTCAGCTGTCTGCATCTTGTGTCGTTTGTTCCACACTCTACTCTCTTCACCACACCACTATAACACCCCAGCTGTCTGCATCTTATGTCATTTGTTCCACACTCTACACTCTTCACCACACCACCATAACACCTCAGTTGTCTGTTCCACACTCTACTCTCTTCACCACACAACTATAAGACCCCAGCTGTCTGCATCTTGTGGCATTTGTTCCACACTCTACACTCTTCACCACACCACTATAACACCTCAGTTGTCTGCATCTTATGTCATTTGTTCCAAACTCTACTCTCTTCACCACACCACTATTAGACCTCAGTTGTCTGTTCCACGCTCTACTCTCTTCACCACACCACTATAACACCTCAGCTGTCTGCATCTTATGTCATATTTTCCACACTCCTCTCTTCACCACACAACTATAAGACCCCAGCTGTCTGTTCCATACTCTCTTCACCACACCACTATAACACCCCAGCTGTCTGCATCTTGTGTCATTTGTTCCACACTCTACACTCTTCCCCACACCACTATAACACCCCAGCTGTCTGCATCTTATGTCATTTGTTCCACACTCTACTCTCTTCACCACACAACTATAAGACCCCAGCTGTCTGCATCTTGTGGCATTTGTTCCAAACTCTACTCTCTTCACCACACCAATATAACACCTCAATTGTCTGTTCCACACTCTACTCTCTTCACCACACCACTATAACACCTCAGCTGTCTGCATCTTATGTCATATTTTCCACACTCCTCTCTTCACCACACAACTATAAGACCCCAGCTGTCTGTTCCACACTCTACTCTCTTCACCACACCACTATAACACCTCAGCTGTCTGCATCTTGTGTCATTTGTTCCACACTCTACACTCTTCACCACACCACTATAACACCTCAGTTGTCTGTTCCACACTCTACTCTCTTCACCACACCACTATAACACCTCAGCTGTCTGCATCTTGTGGCATTTGTTCCACACTCTACACTCTTCACCACACCACTATAACACCTCAGTTGTCTGCATCTTATGTCATTTGTTCCAAACTCTACTCTCTTCACCACACCACTATTAGACCTCAGTTGTCTGTTCCACACTCTACTCTCTTCACCACACCACTATAACACCTCAGCTGTCTGCATCTTATGTCATATTTTCCACACTCCTCTCTTCACCACACAACTATAAGACCACAGCTGTCTGTTCCATACTCTCTTCACCACACCACTATAACACCCCAACTGTCTGCATCTTATGTCATTTGTTCCACACTCTACTCTCTTCACCACACAACTATAAGACCCCAGCTGTCTGTTCCACACTCTACTCTCTTCACCACACCACTATATCACCTCAGCTTTCTGCATCTTATCTCATTTGTTCCACACTCTACTCTCTTCACCACACAACTATAACACCTCAGTTGTCTACATCTTATGTCATTTGTTCCACACTCTACTCTATTCACCACACCACTATAACACCTCAGCTATCTGCATCTTATGTCATTTGTTCCACACTCTACTCTCTTCACCACATTACTATAACACCTCAGCTATTTGCATCTTATGTAATTTGTTCCACACTCTACTCTCTTCACAACACCACAATAACACCCCAGCTGTCTGCATCTTGTGGCATTTGTTCCACACTCTACTCTCTTCACCACACCAATATAAGACCCCAGCTGTCTGTTCCACACTCTACTCTCTTCACCACACCACTATAACACCCCAGCTGTCTGCATCTTATGTCATTTGTTCCACACTCTACACTCTTCACAACACCACTATAACACCCCAGCTGTCTGCATCTTATGTCATTTGTTCCACACTCTACTCTCTTCACCACACCACTATAACACCCCAGCTGTCTGCATCTTGTGTCATTTATTTCACACTCTACACTCTTCCCCACACCACTATAACACCCCAGTTGTCTGCATCTTATGTCATTTGTTCCACACTCTACTCTCTTCACCACACCACTATAACACCCCAGCTGTCTGCATCTTATGTCATTTGTTCCACACTCTACTCTCTTCACCACACCACCATAACACTCCAGCTGTCTGCATCTTGTGTCATTTGTTCAACACTCTACTCTCTTCACCACACCACCATAACACCCCAGTTGTCTGCATCTTATGTCATTTGTTCCACACTCTACACTCTTCCCCACACCACTATAAGACCCCAGCTGTCTGCATCTTATGTCATTTGTTCCACGCTCTACTCTCTTCACCACACCACTATAACACCCCAGCTGTCTGCATCTTGTGGCATTTGTTCCACACTCTACTTTCTTCACCACACCACTATTAGACCTCAGTTGTCTGTTCCACACTCTACTCTCTTCACCACACCACTATAACACCTCAGCTGTCTGCATCTTATGTCATATTTTCCACACTCCTCTCTTCACCACACAACTATAAGACCACAGCTGTCTGTTCCATACTCTCTTCACCACACCACTATAACACCTCAGCTGTCTGCATCTTATGTCATATTTTCCACACTCCTCTCTTCACCACACAACTATAAGACCACAGCTGTCTGTTCCATACTCTCTTCACCACACCACTATAACACCTCAGCTTTCTGCATCTTATCTCATTTGTTCCACACTCTACTCTCTTCACCACACAACTATAACACCTCAGTTGTCTACATCTTATGTCATTTGTTCCACACTCTACTCTCTTCACCACATCACATAAGACTCCAGCTGTCTGCATCTTATGTCATTTGTTCCACACTCTACACTCTTCACCACACCACTATAACACCTCAGTTGTCTGTTCCACACTCTACTCTCTTCACCACACCACTATAACACCTCAGTTGTCTGTTCCACACTCTACTCTCTTCACCACACCACTAAAACACCTCAGCTGTCTGCATCTCATGTCATTTGTTCCACACTCTACACTCTTCCCCACACCACTATAACACCTCAGCTGTCGGCATCTCATGTCATTTGTTCCACACTCTACACTCTTCACCACTTGTTCAACACAAGTTGTTGGACCGCGTGATCTGCACACCACCAGTATAATAGGGTCAGTGGCGTAGCTAGGTCGGGTGTCACCCGGTGTGGCACTTTATGGTGTCACCTCCCCCCCCCACAGAGGCATAGCGACCCTTCTAGGGGACAAACTTTCCAATTTTCGATTTGCACCCCCCTCAAACTTTCGATTTGTACCCCCCCCTTCAAATTTTTCTCTATATATTTTGCTATTTTTTGCCTTGGTGTCACCCCCCTAAATGGTGTCACCCGGTGCGGTCCGCCCCCCCCCCCCCTTTCGCTACGCCTCTGAATAGGGTATATGGTTATTGGCTCTTCTACCAGCTCAGAACGAAGTAAAACCTATAACAAAAATGTATACTTCAAAACCAGTAATTTAAGTCCGACCCCTCCCGAAAGTTTCAAGTGACCCCGCCCCGAGAAAAAAGTCTGTTCATAGTAATTCCACTTTTTATATTCTATTATTTTTTCTCATAGGACAAACATTTGAGTCCAGTCTTGAGGATAAAGAAAATCAAATCATGTCTGAGTCACCGGAAGTTCCTATCGTACCAGAGGCTGCATGTCTACAACCGGAAGCCGAACAATCTCCGGCAGTGGCTGAAACTCCCGAACAACCTCCGGCAGTGGCGGAAACTCCCGAACAACCTCCGGCAGTGGCGGAAACTCCCGAACAACCTCCGGCAGTGGCGGAAACTCCCGAACAACCTCCGGCAGTGGCGGAAACTCCCGAACAAAAAAACGAGGCTACATTACATCGTACATACACGCCACACACGACGAGCGATGACGACAGCGAAGACATCGAGGTGAAGCCTGTGGTGGCCTTAGACAAGCTGTTGTGTGTGCACCCCAAGTTCGAGGACGACTATTGCAAAAACTTGAACAGTCTGCAAATGGACTGTGGCGACACTTACTTCCAAATCCTGGACGCCTACTTTGGCATCTACGCTGAACTGGCTGATAAAAACAACAACGAAGAAGAGGAAAGTGAGAAATCTTCATTGACACGTAGCGACCCCGAAATTAAAATGGCGAAAAAAATGGCGAACACGATCGTGGAGCACGGCGCCGAAAGTCTGAGAGCCATGCGCGACGTGATACAGATGTGGGAGAACAGGCCCAACAGATCACGCCGCGACAACAAGCAGTTCAGGAAGTTCTTGAGCTTCCTCGGCCACAAGATCACCCAGTTCCAGGACTGGCTGTGTGTCCAGACCAGTCTGTACTACGAGCAGACTGGACAGAGCTCACAAGTGGACAAGACAGAGTACGAGCAGACTGGACAGAGCTTATACGTGGACAAGACTGAGACGATTACACAAGTCATTCTTCGGGCTCAGCACCTGTGGGGGATGAGCTCCAACTAGCTTCAGGCTGGTGAGGGACATATCTTATGGGGTCATCCATAAACGTCCTCATGCTTTTTCTAAATGATTTTTATCTCCCCTATAAAAAATCTTCACATCGTCCTAAAAATCCAGCCAAACAACCCTCTGCAGCATTTAATTTATTATTATTTTTTTAATTTTACCGATCGCGGTCAACGCATTATAAGGCCTTTATAGTATTTCGATTAATTTAAAAAATTAATAATAAATTGCAAAAGTGTGTCTTTACACATTCTGAACATCCACCCCCATCCCTAGGAGTATGAAGTCGTTTATGGTCGACCCTTCAACGAAAACCGAATCAGCATAAAGCTATACGCCTTGAGTTCAAGCATAGTCCATATTGTAAGCCCAGATGAGTTAAAAACACACAGAAAGTGTTTTTTTTTTACTCTAGTTCCACATTGTAACCCTTGTTGGGTTGAAACCATCCTTCAAAATTGAGCCTACCTCATAATGTAAATAGTTCTAATCTAGCCCATAATGTTCTAGTCTGTTGTAAACATGTTCTGTAAATATTTCCTATATTTTTTGTGTTATATATGACCTAATTTTTAAAATTTCGTTTTCTTGATTTCTGTATTAATGTTTCAAACTCTTTACTTTTGCCGTAAAGTGTGTGCGTGTTTCTGGGACGGTCTGTATTTGTAATTACAAAAGTGCAAACATCTGCTTGTGCTTGCCAACAAAAAGTGAACACAACCTTCTATTTCTACTGATGTTGATGTATGTTGGTTTTAGTTGTAGTCATGTTTATAATTTTTATTTATTGATTTTGTTTGTTAAACAAAACGAAATACATTCTTTTAAAAGATGGAACATATTTTTATATATTTTAATAAGTTTGTTCATTTACCATTTTGAATGCGATGTTAGCGTAACTGATTATATGTGTCAGCTCAAGAGCAATAGGGCCTACTACGCAGCCTATTTGTATGTATGGCAAGTTGTTCTTTTTTTTTTCTTTTTCTTGTGTCAATATTGTCAATTAATAAACTAATTGTGTTAACCTGCTCTTATATCACGTGATTTCTTAAAATATTTAGTTCATGTTTTTTTTTTATACAGCAAGCTCAAATAACGTTACATGTTCAGCTGCAGTCTCATAGTCTACATTTATATCTTTATGCAACATTTTCATAGACCACCTGCTATACTTATAGTATAAATTGTGGTACCATTACATTTCGCTAACTTTTTTCTTATTCTATTAACTATAGGCATATACTACAGGCATTGAGACTAAGAAAATTGATATCTTTATTGCTGTTGTGTTAAAAAAAAAGTAAGATTAGTAAAAAAAATTGCTGCCATTTTATATGAAAAAAATAAAGGTGATAAGTTAACACCACAAACGAATAGGAGATATCCTATGGAGAAGGCACAAATTGAGAAACAATTAGCAAGATGTGGATCGTCTCGGGAAACTAGCATGAAAGTTGCAAAAATCTGGCACAAATGAACAAAAACTTCTGTAGGACTGCTCCATGTGTCATGGTACTGGCAAGAAAAGGATTATTTAGCAGCTTATTCATGCAGCCATTCCAAATAGCTGGCAATTAGCTAACTTATAAAAAGAAAATCTTTATATAGATATAACATTGAAATATTAAATATTAATATTGTAATTTTCTGGAGGGGGGGGGGGGGGCGATAGATGCCTGGAAGAAACTCTGGCCTCTTCCACCTATATGAAATGGTCCCAAGGCTTAAATATTTTTTCTGCTTGTTACAATCTGTTTACATGCCTGTTACAATCAGTCTACATGCTGATGAATACCTTTGTTAAGAACATTGACATATTAAAGGCAACCCATTCTTTTAAAAAGACCCGTGTCATAATCAAGTCATTTATCTTTTTTTAACATAGACAAAATGTAATAAAAAGAATCTCAAACAAGATGAAGTGTTTAAAGTATAAATTCTTTAATGCACTCCTTAACAATTGCACTGGAGTCCTCCACCAAATATGTAAATTTCATGTTTAAACACTGAACAAATATATAAGAGCTTTTGAAAGACTTTTCCCCTAAATGATGTATACAGCATTTGGGAAAACAAGGCAAAAGGCACATTAATGTTTCAGTTCTAACACATTTAGAAAGGATAAAAAATAAAGTAATTACATGATAATTATTTAAAAAGTGTTTGCAATTATGGTCTATAGCTTCATGTCTTGTTTACTTTGTTTAAAATTAAAAGTAAATGCATAATTTTGTTAGTCAGCTCATCCTCTCCAATATAAAAAAATTAAATCACTGAGTACTAAGTGCATGATTCATCATTTAAAGTGCCCACTTATTTGCATATCATTATTTTTTTGTAAACCATCCTAAAATAACTTTTTTCTGTTTAATATCAAAAAGATGCAAGAAACCAATAATAATAAATAAGAAAAAAAATGCAATGCATGGCTAGGTATTCATGTACAATAAACATCAATTTTATGTAGTGATGTCAGTGAAACGTTTACTATTCTTGCTATTTACCAAATCTGTATCATCCTTGCTGTAATGTTATCATTGTTGTATCATTCTTGTTTTAGTATCATCTTTACTGTTAAATCATCCATCCTGTTAATAATACAATCATTCAGTTACCTTTACTGGTAATGTTGATGGAAACATTTACCACCGTTGCTGTTGTCAGATCCTGATGTTGATGAAATATTTACCATCATTGCTGATGTTAAATCCTGAATGTTGATGATTTACCATCATTGCTGATGTTAAATCCTGAATGTTGATGATTTACCATCATTGCTGTTGTTAAATCCTGAATGTTGATGGTTTACCATCCCCGTACAGGTTTCCATGTGGCAACAACTTCATCACCAGAGTGGACGTAGTACACACTGTGTAGGGCACTGGTACAACAGCTCTGTAGGTGGACATAAGATTTAAAACAACATCCAGACTCTGAGGGGTTTGGTTGGATTATAAAAGACATCTATTAAAGACAAGATACCAGCATGCAATAATTGGTATTTACTTTAGGGCACTAAAACATGTGAGTAAAACAGTGATCCTGTCAACAATCAACAACAATAAATCCAATGTTGGATTTAGTAAATAAAATAAAACCTCAGTTTTTTTAGACAGATTCAAGAGCTGTCACAGTAACTGAAATCTACAAGCACAGAGTAATGGATAATCTTTACTTCCTCTAACCTTTGCTGCTCTATTTGGTTTAACTACTGTCTGCACCACGTCAGCTGACCATAAAAACAGTACACTGCAATTAACACTAAAACTCCTACTTTGGCATGCCCTGCCCAGAACCACAACATAACTCTACGTCTAAATAGAAATGACTAATTAACAACATCCACATGTAAAACACCCCATGGCTATTCAGCTCATAAAAAGGTGATGACTTACATGATACGGCAATAGGTAGAAAATGGTTCCTATGGGGTAGAGAGAAAAGTTAAGATCTCCTTCCTTTGCAGTAATTTTTCCTATCTCCTGCGACATATCAACAAACCTGGATTGTAATACGTATAAATCCAGTTAGTATGTCATGACATGTATTTTTATGTAGGTGCAACACAATAAATTTAGCAGTTAATAGGAGATGAAATTTTTTATCGATGCTAACACAAAGTACATTGCGCAAAGAATGTCTATATTTGCTCAAATTCAGAAATTTAACAACTACATGTTAAAATAAGTATTTTTAATATCTATGTTAAATAACTGTAAATACTAGCGTAGCTAGCTATTTAGTAAAATCATTAAACATTTATAAAATAGAGAAAACACATAAACAGCTTGCCCAGAATTGCTTACCTCAGATTGCTCTCCCCTTGTATCAAACAGAAGTCTAAAGGAAATCTTTCATTCTTCCCATCATGTCCAAGGGCCAGGAATCCACAATCAACAAGGAATAAATTCTTTTCTGGCTTATGAGCAATCACTCTTGTCATCACTTTGCAGGCAATGTTAGATTCACGACAGGAGCCAAATAAGTACTGCATGTAATCTTTAAAAAATAGAAACATAATTTCGCCTTGTTAGTTACATGCTGAATTTTAACATGAAACTTAAATTAGAGTGTCAGGTAGGCCTTTATGACTAACAATAGTACATTTAACACAAGATAAAATATATGTATAGCTTCTTTTGTTATAGATAACTACTTAACTAGAAATAAATTAGCCAAATAGATTTTAAAAGCAAAAATTTGCAGACCACCCTATTCTTAAATTTAAAATATGATAAAGTAATAAAGTACATTTTTTCATTTAAAAATCCTTTGAAAAACTGAAATTGAATGTTCTATTTTAAACTTTACAGTAAAGTAAATGTTTTTTTTTAGCCTCTATAAAATTTATAATAGTGATCAAAGTGGGTACATTTTAAAATATTCTATTTTAATGCAAGTCTTCACTGAGGTGAAAACAAATTTAAGCTACTGAATCATGTGACATTTCGCACCGTAAAAAATATAGTTCCCAGGATGAAACTCCGTTAGCTGGCTGTTTTCTTGAACAGGTAAACTACAGTTGGGGGTTGAACCCACACCTGATGTACAGGTTATTCCTTTTTCTGCTAACCTAAAATAGTATTAAAATAGTGATGTCATTCATTTTATTAACTTATACCAATACTAAAATATATTGTACTTCTAACTGCTATAAGATGCATATATTTAATGACAATTTTATTAATTCTCTAAAATTAACAAATTATGAATGTTATAATATATTATTATTTAAAATTATTACAAAATCTAAATTTTAGACCTAAGATAAAGAAGGAAGAAAATAATCTAATACACTTTTTCAAGAGCTGTCAATGTATTAATGTTAGTCTTTTGACTTTCTTGTTTCTCTGAAATAGTTTTCAGGCGATATGAGTCTCCACAGTGTAGGTACAGCTTTTCTAGCCTCATCCTTTGTGAGTTCTTCACTCTCAAGGCTGCATCAATTAATTCCTCACCATCATAAGAAAATCCAGCTATTATAATTGAAAAATAAAAACAGTTCATACTTGTAGTTATTAAATAACTAAATATTGTTTTGACGACAATTATAAAAAAATAAATTATATTAAAACATGTGAAAGATTTATTTAAATTTTTTTTTCAATTGTTATTTAAATAAATCCCCTCACAATGTAAAGTGGTCAGTCAGATTATAAACATGACCCCTCAGGATGGTCGGTCACGTTCAGTCAGAATCTTAAAAACTCTCATGATTATCTGGTGGTCAGTGATTGTCAAGGTGGTCAGTCTGTTTCTTAGAGTTAGTGATATTCTCAGGGTACTGAGTCGGTTTCTTAAGGCAGTGCAGCCAGATTTTCAGTATGATTTTGGGAAATTATTCATGAAGAACAGGTCCACTTACTTCTTCCATAGCCAGCGTCCACTTCGAGCACCAATGACCAAATTTTGCCATCTGGCAAGTTCTGTATGTTATCTTCCAAACATTTCAGTCCTTCCATCCCACTCACCATCACATGAAAAGTTTCTAGTTTGGCTACTAGATTCAGACATCTTGTAGAGAAATGCATGTCAATTAAAATAATTTATGGAGACAAATACAAAATCAAAAGACTTTTCCAAATAAATTTATACCTTGAGTTGGTAAATTATTACATTAAGAAAGAATTTTAGAAAGGCGTTTAAGATTTCATTTTATATTGTGGGGGGTCAATTAAAATAACTTATGTAGACAAATACAAATAAAAAGACTTCACCAAATAAATGTATACCTTGATTTGGTGAATTATTACATTAAGAAAGCATTTCAGAAAGGCGTTTAAGATTTCATTTTATATCAATGGACTGAGCTAATGAGTATGTTACCATTGTAGGCACTTGGAGTAGCTAGTAATAGATCAAGTTACCAACAGCTTATGTTGGCTCCTGTGTCCTGGAGTTTTTCGTCCTAAAAACATTGTCCAGGAGACAGCCCTATTTGTATTTAGTGTTATCTTATTTTCTACAAACCTTTTGATTTTATCTTTAGTTATTGGATAAGCTAGGAGAATATCATCAAATCCATTGTCTGCATAGAACTCAGCTTCCGCAAGTGTTGAAACTGCTATGCAGCGCTTTGCTCCATCAGTCTGGAGAATAGCTCCTTCACTGAAGTATACAAATATATTTATTGGTTTATTTAAGAACATATTATATACACAAAACTTTAAGTTTTAAAATTGATTCTCACATAGTCTTGTGTGTCTTTGTGTGGGGTCGAAGTTGAAGATTCAATTTTTTGCATGTATCTATCATATGCTGGCAATTTTCTTTCACTTTGTCAATATCCACAAGAAAGCATGGTGTTGAAAGTTCACTTATTTTTATGTTCATTTCTGTCATTGATGGAACTGTGAACAGAAAATTTGTAATTAAAATATAAAAAATTCAACGCTCAACACTATGAAGTAGATTTTATCTACCCTCCATATCAGCATGTTATCACTGCCTTCACTAGGTTGAGTGCAGTAACAATTTTGCATTTTTTGTTTGGGGTGGTCCATAAATGACGTCACACTCATAGGGGGGTCCGTAATTTTGTGACGGTGTGTGATGAGGAAAGGAGGTTCAGATGGTGCGACGTCACACTTATGCATTATAAAAAAGCAATGGTGGAAAACGGAATTTTAGCTGTTATTTCGCGTTTTAGGAATTGATTAAAATACTCTATTTCGACTGGGTTCAGACAAAATTTTGGAAAAATATCAATGTTTTAGGAAAAATTCATCTGAAATTTAGAGGGGGGGGGGGGGGGTTGTAGGCTGAAGTGTGACGTCATTTCAGGAGGGGGGGGGGTCTGGCTTTTTGTGACGATGTGTGACGGAGTAGAGGGGGGGGGGGTAAAAATCTTCAAAAAAGTGTAACGTCATTTATGGATGACCCCCTAGGCCCTAGGGCAGGCGTAAAATTATTAGGATACCAATTATTAATTTTATTACGCCTAGGCCTAAATATTTTTGACTAGATTCTAGATCTAGATCTAAAATTCTAAATTCTAGAAATCTAGATTCTAGATCTAGATATCTAATCTAGATCTAGAGATTATAATACTAATACTAGATCTAGATCTAATAACTAATAGAGTAATATAGACTAATAGAAGATCTAGGCCTACCTAGTCCTATAACTATCTATAGTGATAGTCTATAGAATGTAGATCTATAAATCTCGATCTAGATCTAATTATTTCTAATAGAAAAGATGGTGTGTCTTTTAATAATTATATGATATATCAGTATACTCATCAATGTAGATCTAATCTAGATCTAGATCTGAAATAAAAATAAATAATATCACTACAGCTTTAAATTTGGTCTGCTTGATTCCTGAACTTCTTCACCTAGATTTACATGTCAAAGGTCAAAGTTTAACCTCATAGTCGCTAGTTAAATCAAAGTTAGACAACCTCTGAATTTTTTTCTTTTCTTCCAAAATTGTTATTTCTAGAATTCAGGAGCAGAATCTAAATCTAGATCTAGATCTAGTTTGTAAAAAAAGCGTAAAAATAGGAGAAAGACCTAGATTCATCTAGATTTATTAAAACTCACAAAAGTAGAGATAAAATTCGAAAAAGTCATGGGAAGCAATCGCTCCCGGTTTACTTCGCAGAAGAATTCGATGGGTTATTTCCCTTAGCTCAACAAGTTACATTTGTCAACATGAAAAATGTCACTTCCCATCATTTTTTTTTTTCCCCACGTTTTCTTTAACTTGCTTTCTCTGTTTGTTTGTCTTTCCAATCAAATCTTGCGATCGAAATTTCTGGCACTTCCCAGTTAGCTAGCGCGCTGAAATTTTCAGGGAAGCTTTCTTTTGGATGACCATAGAATATGCAATTGTTATTATTACTAAATTTATCAATGGAAACATTTTATTGAGCATTTCAGACCGCTATATAATCTATATATATAATTCTCCTCTGCGAGCCATTTGAAAAAAAACCAGCGACGCGTAGCTAGCCTCTCTCTTGCCGCGCGCAGTGAAGCGAACGATCCCACTTCGCGACAGGCTTAGGGGCAGATAATTTAGTTTTAACCGACTTTAAAGTTACAGGAGATAACTATTACCACTGGTGGCCAGTGTGGGGGAGACGATATGGTCGAGTGGTTGGGCACACGATTGCTATCCCACTCGACACGGGTTCAAATCTATGTGTTCTAGTCAGTAACGTATTCACACAACGTGTTTTTTACGAGTTGTCTTTTTACGAGTTGTCTTTTTACGAGTTGTCTTTTTACGAGTTGTCTTCGTTTACCCAAAAAAAAAAAGGAAAAGATAAAATCGATAGCAAGATTTTAATGCAAACAAACAGACAAAGACTAAAAAGTAGAAAATAATAATCATTAAATAAAATACTTAAAAAAAACTTTTTAAAAAAACCACGTTTTTCTTGTGGACTAAAAAGTAGAAAATAAATTTTCATACATTTGATGACAAAAAACGTGGGTACGTTCACCATCAAATTTCCCGACACATCTGCCCGACCCACGTTTTTTGTCATCAAATGTATGAACATTTATTTTCTACTTTTTAGTCCACAAGAAAAACGTGGTTTTTTAAAAAAGTTTTTTTTAAGTATTTTATTTTCTCCTTTTTAGTCCGTTGCTACACATGAAAAACGTTGTTTTTAAAAAAGTTTTTTATATAGTTTATTTGCTACTATATCTAATGACTTGATTAAGTATGACTTGACTAAGTGTTTATAAATACACGGACTAAAAATCTTGAGCGACCAGGATTCGAACCTGGGTTGTCGCGGCCACAACGCGAAGTACTAACCACTATACGATCACGGCCAGCGCGCTCACATCGATTGGGGCCGAAGTAACTGTGCCAATAGGCCTCCAGTCTTGTCGGTATCTTTAGAAATCATGTCCTCAATTTTATGGTCCTTGGGGCGTAATTAAATTAAGCTAATTACGGTCTCTAATTGCTAGTTTTTATGATTGCATCTGAAATTGTTAGGCGAAAGTAGCCTACATGCCAAATTTCAGATCTATTGAGCAATCAGAAGTGGGCTAATTTTCGATGTCAATTTTAACAACAAACAAACAAATCCACAAACGCGAAGCTGAGTTAAGAAAAACGTGTTAAAAAGTTTTAAAAAACCCACGTTTTCTGATTGAACCAAAAAGTAGAAAATAAATGCTATACATCACAATAATGCAAGCGATCACTCTACTATAAGCGATCAAAAACGTGGGGCGCCGTGATTTTCTTAAAGTTTCTAATACTGTTGACTCTCTACAAGCTCCCTAATAAAAGTCAATAGTATTATCTAATCAATAGTAATATAACTTTTACTTCGGCGCCCCACGTTTTTGATCGCTTATAGTAGAGTGATCGCTTGCATTATTGTGATGTATAGCATTTATTTTCTACTTTTTAGTTCAATCAGAAAACGTGGGTTTTTAAAAACTTTTTTAATGATTATTATTCCCACGTTTTCTTTAACTTGCTTTCTCTGTCTTTCCAATCAAATCTTGCGATCGAAATTTCTGGCACTTCCCAGTTAGCTAGCGCGCTGAAATTTTCAGGGAAGCTTTCTTTTGGATGACCATAGAATATTCAATTGTTATTATTACTAAATTGATCAATGGAAACATTTTATTGAGCATTTTAGACCGCTATATAATCTATATATATAATTCTCCTCTGCGAGCCATTAGAAAACAAGCTGCAAGCGCCTCCTTACAGTCCCCTCTCTTTCTCTCTACCACCCCACCCCACCCCCACATTGTCTGCTGAGCTGTGGTCACGTTAATGTTTACAAACCGTACAGCCAGGTTTAGTGACGGCTATTAGGGGCAGATAATTTAGTTTAAAACCGACTTTAAACTTACAGGAGGTAACTAAGAGGAGGCTGCTTTCACGGGGGGGGGGGGGGGGGGGGGGTCGGGGTTAGGGGAAAGGAGGGGGGTTAGTGTTTTAAAGCAAATATTTTCAGTGGCAGCATTGGTACTGTCGAATTCACAAATTATGAATTACTGAAAAGTAGAAAATAAATCAACTAAATAGCGGCGTATGATACGCCGCGGGTCGGCTCGTTGTAGTAAAAACGTGGGGAAAAAGGGACATAACCCAGTAACTGTAATTTGTGTACAAACAACCGTAACAACTGGTGGCCAGTATGGGGGAGACGATATGGTCGAGTGGTTGGGCACGCGATTGCTATCCCACTCAACACGGGTTCAAATGTGTTCTAATCAGTAACGTATTCACACAACGCGTTTTTTACGAGTTGTCTTTTTACGAGTTGTCTTTTTACGAGTTGTCTTCGTTTACCCAAAAAAAAAAAAGTGAAAATAAAATACTTAAAAAAAACTTTTTAAAAAACCACGTTTTTCTTGTGGACTAAAAAGTAGAAAATAAATTTTTCTTTTGTGCTTCCTCGAGCTGTGCAAGTTCTTGTGATGACTGACAAAAAACGTGGGTACGTTCACCATCAAATTTCCCGACCCATCTGCCCGACCCACGTTTTTTGTCAGTCATCACAAGAACTTGCACAGCTCGAGGAAGCACAAAAGAAAAATTTATTTTCTACTTTTTAGTCCACAAGAAAAACGTGGTTTTTTAAAAAGTTTTTTTTAAGTATTTTATTTTCTCCTTTTTAGTCCGTTGCTACACATGAAAAACGTGGTTTTTAAAAAAGTTTTTTATATAGTTTATTTTCTACTTTATCTAATGACTTGATTAAGTATGACTTTACTAAGTGTTTATAAATACACGGACTAAAAAAATCTTGAGCGACCAGGATTCGAACCTGGGTTGTCGCGGCCACAACGCGAAGTACTAACCACTATACGATCACGGCCAGCGCGCTCACATCGATTGGGGCCGAAGTAACTGTGTCAATAAGCCTACAGTCTTGTCGGTATCTTTAGAAATCATGTCCTCAATTTTATGGTCCTTGGGGCGTAATTAAATTAAGCTAATTACGGTCTCTAATTTCTAGTTTTTATGATTGCATCTGAAATTGTTAGGCGAAAGTAGCCTGTATGCCAAATTTCAGATCTCAAGAGCAATCAGAAGTGGGCTAATTTTCGATGTCAATTTTAACAACAAACATCCAAACAACCAAACAAACAAACGCGAAGCTGAGTTAAGAAAAACGTGTTTAAGATAAAATCGATAGCAAGATTTTAATGCAAACAAACAGACAAAGACTAAAAACTAGAAAATAATAATCATTAAAAAAGTTTTAAAAAACCCACGTTTTCTGATTGAACTAAAAAGTAGAAAATAAATACTATACATCACAATAATGCAAGCGATCACTCTACTATAAGCGATGAAAAACGTGGGGCGCCGAAGTAAAAGTTATATTACTATTGATTAGATAATACTACTGACTTTTATTAGGGAGCTTGTAGAGAGTCAACAGTATTAGAAACTGTAAGAAAATCACGGCGCCCCACGTTTTTCATCGCTTATAGTAGAGTGATCGCTTGCATTATTGTGATGTATAGTATTTATTTTCTACTTTTTAGTTCAATCAGAAAACGTGGGTTTTTTAAAACTTTTTTAATGATTATTATTATTTTGGTTAGAATTTAGAAAACTTGTGTACAGGGTTGAACAGTTCTGAAAATATGTAGTGTTGTTTATTTAAGGAATATTTGTTTTTTAATTATTGACACCCCCCCCCCCCCCCCCAAAAAAAAAATAAAGGAAATTCCTGACAAAGTAGTTTCAGGTTTTTTGCAGGTGGATGTTTGAGATTAATATAATAAAATTTAGAAATCAATGGTTAAAGATTTTTAAAATATAGTTTGAAAACAAAAAGAAGACCATTTAAAAATAGAAGAATTTAAATTTCTGAGTATTGACATTTTTAGCACTTTTATTCTTCTAACTATTGAAGGAAAAATAAGTAAATAAATACTTTATTTTATTAGTTTGTTTCTGTGTAATTTGTTTTTTAAAAATACAAATTTTAAACCTTAAGGTAAACCCACACAAACACAATAAAACAAAAAAATGACATTATTTTCAACATCAATATTTATTTTTGAAATATATTACATATTATGATAATACTCAACAATTTGATTTTCAAATTCAGTAGTGCAGTTTTTTATTTTAAAGCACACACTAAATGCCCATATGACAGTCTACTTAAGTCCATCTATACAGGGTTCGTACTGCTTTTTGAAAATGAAATTCCAGACTTTTTCCAGACATTTTCCAGACTTTTTTGGAAAAATTCCAGACTTTAGACAGATAATGTGTTAGCGAATAATTTTTTTAAATGATGCACTATTTGTACTGTCATTATAATTACTTATACTAAATTGACATTTATTTTAGGCAATTGAGCTATATTCATAGTGAACTTTCTCTAGCCGAATTGACTGAAAATCACTTTTCAAAGTTTGCCTACTCCACCCTACCTAAAATTTTAACAATTAAAAAATTGATTAAAATGATGCAACTATTTTGTTTCCAACATTAGACTTATGTAATCTGTTCCTGATCTAATTGCTTATGTTTTCAATTAAACTATCATTAAAATGGTATTACATAATAGTGAGAGTTAATTACTTTAAAGAATAATAATGTAATGTATTAATTTAGGTCTGCTCTTGTTAAGTAGCTTATAGGCTACGCACATCATTCACTGTTTGTGCTTATAGTAATAGCTGAGAAACGGGTCTACAATAAAAAAAATTGCCGGTACCCTCCCCCCTCCCCCCACAGACATGGTGAAGCGGTCACTGTGAGGTCATAGTGGTCTAGACTTCAGTATAACATGAACTGTGCTGTGACTTATACCCCCTCCCCCACCCTACTTACCAAGCAGTACCAACTACCAACTTGGGGTCACGGTGAGTTCACACAAGTGACCGATGTTGCAAGGAGGGGCGGGGTAGTCTAACTTTAATCGTCAGCATTTGCAAAGATATTAAAAATAGTTTAATGGAAGGTGAATTAAAATTAAAGGGGTCATCCATTTATGACGTACACATGGAGGGGGGAAGGGGTCGGAAGATTTTGTGATTACATTCTAAAACAAACATAAAACGTGTATCTTGCGAGTAGAAAGTAAAATTAAGACTACTGTGCTGGTGTTTTAAAAACCATCGCAGCGTGTAAATAAAACACGGTATTTATATCTACCCCAACATTATTGCAAGAACGTGTCGTCACACTTTATAAAACCCTCCTCCCGACTTTCCGGAGTGTGACGTCATTTATGGACGACTCCTAAATAAAAATAGTACCTCTTTGTTAAGCTGAAGCAAACAGAAATACAGGTATGAACCCAAGGAGGCCTTGCGACTTATTAATCTTATAAATGTTAATATTAATCCAAAGAAGTGAACGCGTGTGGACAGAGGGCGGGGGGGGGGGGGGGGAAGGGGAAAGGGGGTGGGTCTAAAATCGGAAAAATTGTTGTAAGTCATAAACGGATGACGCCTTACAGACTGATACATTATATCTAAACTACCACTCACTCATCTCCCCCATAACTTTTGTTAACGATGAAAAAATAGCGGGTAAAATCGAGAGCCTAACAATCATGACGGCGATCATTCTTTCATTAAATGACAATTGTACGTACTTGTAACACATTCATACGGTTAGTCGTGCCACAAAATATCTCTTCCCTCCCTTCCCCTCTTCTCCCAATGACGTAGTAACTGAGCATCCGTCTTTTTTCTGCAAACCAGCGGAAAAACGTCACAGCACAGTGTAAACCCGCGCGATAGCGCGGGGAAAAAAATTGGAGTAAATTCACTTAAAAAAAAACATTTTTTTTTAAAGTTGGAAAATATGGACTACGAAGTTTTGTTTCTAAAACTAGATTCCAGACTTTTTCCAGACTTTTAAAAAATCCTGCCCAAAAACTAGCGATTTTCCAGACTTTTTAAAGTCTTAAATTCACTTTTCTAAATTCAAGACTTTTTCCAGACTTTCCAGACTGCGTACGAACCCTGTCTATAGCACTACTTGTCATCCCTGATCATGGTTATGGCAGCAACTCAAGGTTCCCAGAAAAATGAACGCAAGTACAAACACATTATACTATTACACTTTAATTTTGCCATATTTTGTGGAAGAATGTTTTATTATGTTTCAATGTACATGTAATCATTCTTTACTGAAATCTTTAAATCAATGGTCAATGTGGAGAATATTATTCCCTTACGCACATTTTTGTGGACAGTTTTCTTTTGGGCATTTTCCTGTTTGTGCATCCTTCCGGTCACCCTTGACCAAAACACTCATTACTTGAGATGATGGTGCTGTACGATGTGGTCTGATAAAGAAGGCTTCACAACATCCAGAGCCCGAAGGAAATGCTGGTGGGACACAACTGTGTTGCTCAAATTGTCTCCCATATTAGCACGGAGAGCAATTAATCCAGCCTAGACAGAATAAATAAAAACAGAACTTTTAAAAAATGTATGCAATAAATAAATGTAAAAACTATTTCATCTTGAATCGTCAATTAGTTTGAAACAAGAGTTTTGAGATTGTTTAGTTTTTTAGCAAAGCAAATTTATTTTTAATTCAAAATTAAACAAAATTATACAGGCCTATACAATATAATTATGTTTCTATAAACAAGTATTTCTTCATGTACTAAAACACATTTGAAACTAATAGGTTCAGTAGAAGTGGTGAAACTTCTATAGCAAATTTTAACTCAAGACATATATACAAAACATGAGGAATCACAATTAACAGAAGCTTGCAAAAAATCAGAAAAAAAAAAGATTATAAATTGACTTTTATGTAAAAAAATTTCTAAATATTTCTTTAAAGAAATAACCCAACCTGTAAGATTACTATTATTTTTGTTTAGAGATTAAAGTTTTAAATAATAAAAGATAAAAACCTTTTCAAAGTACTTTTTACCCAAACAAATGTAAACTGTGAATTGACCCTGAAAGATTACCTCTTTACAAACATTTTTCAGATCAGCCCCTGAATAATAAGAGGTTCTGTTGCTCAGCTCTTTCAGGTCCAAATTCTCTGTGGGTATACTGGAGCTGTAGATGTTTAGTATACACTTTCTACTCTGTGGACAAGAAGAAAAATTATGATTAAAGAGCTAAAAACCTACTAACCCCAACTATGATCACGAAATTAATCTGATCTTAACAGCAATACAGGTAGATATAAAATCATGATAAGATTGTGATCATCCAGCAGACATTTTTATAAGAACCAAATGGTTAACATAAATATATTTTACTCACTCCAATGTTTCAATTAAAAAATTAGCAATATAAATATATACGTGATGATGTACTAAGGTTGGAACATGTGGGTGGAATGTATCCTAATACACTTTTAGTAAGAAAATGGAAATAGATAACACAAAGCCAAACAAAAATACAGAAAAGCATGGCTGAATTATCTTTTATTGTCTCATTGGAACACTAAAGCACATACAAAATACTAGTATGCACATTTTACACGTGTGGTTCATTGATGACATCAGTTTTATAAGAGAAAGTAGGATTGATATTTATCATGATGTGAGAGAGATGGATGGCGGTGTAATAAATGTGATGCTGCATACTCTTTGTACTTCATAAACATAAGTTTAATGTAACATCATTTTATAGGCACTTATTGAGCCTGTATGTTGGGGATAGGTTATAAAATAATCATCTGATGTAGTATGATGCACGATTTTGTAAAGGGAAACCCTAATGTCCAAATAATTTATCTGTTGTAAAATAGTTTAGACACAGCAGACTTGAGATAGAAGGTCAACTTTCTTCACCAAAAGGAGACCTACATGAACATTGACAGAAAAAACTGTTCCATCACATGTCCAAATGAATGATTTACAATGGAGCAGATGTGATGCTTCTTTTAAAAATCAAAGTCCATTGAGAAAATATCCCAAAGTTCTAGAATTTAGTTGATTACACTGAAGTCTGATGGACTTGATCCATAAGGCTTATACCAGTCCAATAGGTTAGACCGAACAATATATTTAGGGCAAGAATAAAAATGCAAACACGGATGGAATATACCTATGAAATATAGTGAATGTTAACTTTTCAAAAAGAATTGTCTTAAATAAAAACTCTGAAGTAGGAGCAGCTTGATTATGCTTAAATTCCTACAAGGGGAAACGTAAATAATTTTTCTCACCTCTTCATCTGGGGGAGGTACATAAATCAACTTGTCTAAGCGGCCTGGACGTAAGATAGCAGAATCCAACATATCAGGCCTGTTTGTTGCACCAATAACTATCACACGTGATGGACCTTCATACTGAAACATTTTTAAATTCAATTTCCCTTTTCTAAACACAATATACATCTATACAAAGATAACTCTTGGCTTATTATAAAAAAGATGTATTTAAAATATAAAAAATACCTGCTGTGTGTAATTATCAGTTCCATTTGTTTGATAAGCAGCATTCAACTCTTTCATTTTTTGCTTATCTTTTCCTTTATGTGAAGTGAGGGAAGCATCCATCTTTTGATCTAGTCTTGCTCCTATGCCATCCATCTCATTCAACATGGTAGCCAATATTCTTTCTTGGACCTTGGACTGCCTGCCATCTGAGCTTCTTTTACCAACAATAGATTCTAATTCATCGAAGAACAGTATGCAGGGGGACAGGGCTCTTGCCTTCTGGAAAGTCTGAAATTCAATTTATGTTATACAATTGTATGTTAATAATAATTAAACACAATTACTAAAAACTAATACAGTCACAGAAAATTATCTTCTAAAAAGATAACCCAATCATTATTAATCTCTGGTATCTTTTCTACAAAACTATAATCAATTTTAATGTAAATTAATGAATAAAATTTTATAAAAATATTTTGAAAGTTATTACCTCTGAAATAATTCTCTCAGATTCTCCAACATAAGGAGAATAAATCTGAGCACCATTGAGGGTTAAAAAAGTCACATGACAGGAAGTAGCAGCGGCTCGTACTAATGTGGTTTTACAACAGCCTGGTGGCCCATAGAGCAATATCCCTTTAGTTGCAGATAAATCCATTCTCCGAAGCGCTTCTGGATACAGTAGCGGCCACTCTACAGACTGACAAGAGGACAAATATATTCTACTAGCCAATGTGGCTCTACAGTAAGTTGCTTCAGCAATGATTAAAGTTCTAGCAAAAAGTATAAATTGCATTCATGTATTTTATTTTATAAAATTATGATGTTGAATGGAACGATGAAATTCCAAAAATATTCTTTTTACAAAATAGCATTAATATCACGCTATTTACACTAACTTGTATTATTTCCTCCTTGACTTCCTTCAATCCACCAATGTCATCCCACTTGACAGGCTGTAAGTCAACTGAACAACTTGATGTTTTTCTGAGTGATGGGACCACTTTGTGTAAGGCATACATGAAATCTGATTTGCCAACACTGGCATCCACACTCTGAATAGCAGAATGAAAAGATGTTAACATATTTGTGAACAGCATTCATTATACATATTGGCTGAAAACTGTGAGAATGTGTAAATATCCCCAAAACCTGCTACACCTCAGGCTGGTTTATCTAAGAGAACCAGCTTATAATAATGATACATTAACCAGTGAAACTGACTAAATTATGGGGGAATGCTTTATTATTAGGATGGAAACAATAAAGAGATATATAGTTAATATCAATATGCTATACAGTAAATAGAAAATGGACATAATTTTTTAATGTGTAATAAGTTGATATTGCTAGGAGACATAGAACAGCAAACAACAGATAACCATTGAAAGCTAGATGGGCTTAAGCAAAAAAGTGTCAGGAGGTTTTACCGTGGTTGCTGCATGACTGGCCGCCTCTTCACAGAGTGCCTTCAAGTCAGACCCCACATAGCCTGTAGTCCAGGTAGCCAGTTCAGCAAGAGACACATTTCCATCTAGTTGTAGGGGAGATGTCAGCACTTCTAGAATAGAAATCCTTTGCTCTTTAGTGGGGACGTTTATAAGCACCTGTTTAAGCAGACAAGCAGTTTTCATCAACCACCTGGCAGTTCAACATACATTTAACTTTTTCTATAATTAAAACAAAAGGGTCTTAAGATAAAATTTGATTTAGACAAAGATGTGAAAGAATTCTGACCTCATGATCAAATCGCCCTGGTCGTCTAAGAGCTGGATTGACTGAAGATATAACATTAGTCGTGCCAATAACTAAAACACCCCTGCATTGCTTAGAACTCAAGCTGTCCATTTCAGAGATGAGAGCATTAGTAATCTGCCGGCTGCCTAAACTTGAACTTTCACTTCTTGGACAAAGAACATCTAACTCGTCAATGACAACAACAACAGATCCCTCATCAGATAAACAAACTGCTCGACTGAATATGTTTCTCAAGGCCACGGCTCCTGATCCAAAGTCTGAGTTGAGAACATCTGTTCCTTCAATGCTGATGAGCACAGCACCTGTTGTCTGTGACAGGTTTTTGGCTATAGAGGTTTTCCCACAGCCTGGAGGGCCATGAAGTATAACACCAACTGGTTGATTGGGTATGGATACATTTGACTGATAGTTAACAAATCTAGCAAGTTTATCAATTTCCCTCGCTACTCCACCAAGTGATACGCATGAAATATTTGTCTTGAGGTTATAGAAATCTTCACTTTGAACTTTATCTATGTGAATGCTTGTATTGACTGAAACAATTCCTGCCTCACACTGTCCAACAGCGACACAGGTATTGACCACAACATATCTGAGTCCATATGTCTTTGCTAGATTTGACTGGGACAAATCTATGACTTGACCAGAATGAGTGACTTGAGTCAGTAAAACATTAAGACAATAGCCCGGTAGATTTTGAGTGTTAGTTCCAAGAGCTTGGTATCGACGAATATTTTTTACAATGACACAAATAAATAATTCAGAAACTTCCATGAAATTTCTGTCTTTAGCTATTGAAACGAGCTCTAAATCCATTTCTGAAGAATGTGTGTTATATGTTTACGTAGATTTGGCATCTGAAATTTTTTTATAACAAACCAAAACAAACTGCTTGTATTTTTTATATTATGGAGCAACCACATTCTACATAATCCTTCTCTTCTTAGGTCTCAGTCAACCAAAAGTACCTGCTACTTTGCTGAAGCCCACTAGAACTTCAGTCTCTTAGCTGGCAATAAAAGAAAACAGTTTATAGAATATTAAGAAAGCAACACATGAGAATGGTGTATTGTCCTAATTTATATTCAGTTGTACTTCCTAATCTATTACCTAATCAATACTAGTGTTAAAACATGTACATTATAAATATAATTGGATCACAATAACACCTTGGTAGGACTACTTGTAAAACTGCTAGCCAGGCTAAAACAAGCTTATGTCAGTACCACTACCAAGCAATAACACTGCATGCAACACTGCTATAACCCAAAATCCCACCTCAACTGATACTGCAATATCTTGTTTGCAACTAAAATTATAAAGGTTAAATCTTTCAGATTGGGTAATATGAATGTTGTCATGTTTTTATAGTTATCAGGCATAAACAATTAGACTCTGGTTAATGATATAAAAAAGAAATTAGGGCTTAAATGAATTGTTGGGATGGGTGCTAGTAAAACGTCACACAATTTTAGATGACCATGGCTTTATATAAGTATTAGGGGGACATTTTTATACCAGTGTCCGATAACAAAATCTTCTTAAAAAAGGTGAGTAAAATTACTGGTACTTAACTAAAATTCACACATAGCTTGCTAATGTCAATGCTAACCCTATACCTAACCCCCAACCCTAGTCCTACCATACGCCTAACCCTAATTTCTAAGCATAAAATTAGTCGAGATTACAATACTACTAACAACCCAAAACCACTATTTTTGGGAGTCTTTTATCGGACATCGGTATCTAAAATCATCAAGTATTAGATTTCTGGATATACTTAGGACTAAGTTAATTATAAAAACCATGAGTTAATTAGGAGTGTTTTCAATGTAGCATTAGTCAGATTATTTAGAGTTAGAGTTAAGTATATTTGACAGTGTACTGTCTGTTGCATATTTCTATTTTCTTGTCCATGCCCTGACTGAAGATATTAAAAAAGGTTGGTGGGAGGTTGCTACATTAATAATTAATGAATAATAATATCAGCTTAGGGATATAGCACGCGGGTGGCCTAAGGTTGGAAATAGGATTAGTCTTGACATTAGTTGTTAATATTTTTTAGCAGCTTTACAGTTTATTAATAGCCGCAGGTGACAGTCTCTATTCTGAAATTCTAGGACAGTCTAGTTCTAGAGTTAAACTTTAGAGTCAAAATAATAATATTTTATGTAGTCTAAGGCGGCCTACTGTCACTGACTGATCTACTTGATCTAGAATAGTGAATAGATTATTAGGCCTAATTTATTAGTATTTAAATTTTTTTATTTATTAGTTATCAGTAAATATTAGTGATTCATTAGTTAGATCTAGTATTCTAGTACTAGTACTTAGTAGTACTTACTACTTAGACTAAGAATAGATCTAGATTTCTAGATCTAGATCTAGTAGTAGATCTAGTAGTAGTAGGCTACTTAACTACTTAGCCAAACTTTACTAGTGATGTGTAGTTCGCACGTAAGGTAGTATTAAATTAATGAAGTGAGTAAGACAAGATGCCAAGAATGGCCCACAGATGAAGAAGACAGAGGAGAAGATCAACGACGATTCATTCTCAATACTCAACGTGGACTACTCACTCCTCACACATTCACACAAGTGACATGGCAAGAGTCTAGACTACCTCTAACAAATTCTCATAAAATAATTATAAATAGGCTAATTTTAAATTTAGTTTGTTTATTGAATTGGCAGCTAGACTAATACTCAGTTCAGTCCAATATCCTTACTAATAAATTATTTATATTAGACTCTGTGTGTTAACTATAACTGTACCACTGTCAAATGAGACTCAAATGTCAACGAGTCGTTTTACTTTCGATTTCCCATGTATGTTGTTTTCCCGTTCGAAGGAGGAAGTAATGGATCCACCGCTGTAAACAAACTGAACTATCTTCTACTTCCGTTTTTGTTGTGTCCTTTGGTAACGGAACAAGCGTTGTGAAATTTAGTTTATCAATATGTGTTTCGC
This sequence comes from Physella acuta, assembly GCF_028476545.2. Classification (NCBI taxonomy): domain Eukaryota; kingdom Metazoa; phylum Mollusca; class Gastropoda; family Physidae; genus Physella; species Physella acuta. The sequence continues at coordinate 102,817 of NW_026732030.1, forward strand.
AACAACGTTTTAAAGGTAATGTCAAAACATTTGTTATTAGAGAACATTTTTGCAGTACATTTGTTTAGAAATAAATAATTATTTCAAATAATTCTGTACATTACATTTGATATAAATCTAATTTATTTATTATATTTCAAACCAGTGTATCGACATAACTTACTATCCGGCATTTCCGTTTAGCTTTTGTTGTAGAGAGCGCTTTATTTAGAATGCGTTAATATGTAGCGTTTCAACAATCTATGAATGCGATCTGTTTTAGTTGAATAAGCGATCTATTTGTAAATTGTTGTCGAAATTATTTATAATTATTTATCATGTTAGTGTTAGTTTATTATTTGACACTTTTCATACCAACAAGCAGTTATGTCGTACAGTCTTCTTACTCTTCTTACTCTTTAATCACTCTTAAGACTCTTAAGTAGCAATGTTTACCCTAAGACTCTAAGCTGCGCAGTAGTCGTGAAACTGCCGCGTAGTTGTTTTGTAAAATACAAATAGATCTACCTAGACCCCATTATACCTTGTATTAGTACAATACTTCTAGAACACCGCACAAAATAAACAAACACATTTTGCACACAACCTTTCTTCTGTCAAAGGGAGGTTGGTCTTTAGTCTAAGATTAGCCTACATCTGCCTACAAGTCTACACACACTAGAGTACACACAATAGACCTAGAATTTAGACCTAGTTATTAGGTGTAGACCTAGGTATACTATAATGAGTAGTGAGTAGACCTATCAAGAGAATCTACAAATCTCACAACAAGTAGGCCTAGTTGAAATAATGAGAATCTTAAAAATAACCATTGAGCGTAGAGTTTTCATGTCTATTTTCACTTTGTAGATGGAAACGTTCTCAAAATCTGAACAGAAACATAAATCAACACTTCTTAAGCAATTAAAATTCCTTTATTATATATTATATGCCTTTGAATATTTTATGAAGGGGGGGGGCATTAGAACCTATGTTCTTAAATAATATATCTGGCTATGTGTTTTAAATAATTGATCTGGTTATATTTTAAGAGTTAGCTGATATTAAAATTATTAACAAACCACACACTCCATGACTGTTTGCTGGGGTGGAGCCTAAATTTACATAAAGTACCTACCCAAAATTTAAAACATGTGAAATAGGATGTTTATTTTTACCTTAAATTTTATTCAATTTTAAAATGCTGTATGACAAGTTTTGCCTGCATTCTGTATCAACTTCTCATACAAGCATCTTCACCATGGTCATTCATAACAAATACATGACTCATTCTTCAGCTCATTAATACAATACATTGCTTTTGGTTAAGACATTTCATTTACTGTTTGAAGAAAACATTGTCAAACCTATAGTACACACATCACTGTAATGCTAAATTTAAATGTAATAGAAGTCAAGTTTGTTTTCTGTTGGCCATAAATTACTGTTCCTTGTTTTTATAGCCTATAAAACCTACTTGATTTTTTTTTTCTTGCTTAGTGTGTAAAGTTTTATTTCTTTAACCTTGTCAATATCACACTTGAATTATTTTAAGCATTATCTATTCCATGAAGAGTTGTTTATGAAAGGAAATTGGCTTGTAGGTCTGTTTTCAATTAAAAAAACAACTTAATTCCATTTTTTTCAATCCTTCGACTACCTTTTTTCTGTTTTAATGTTTGACATGGTGTGTTGATCAGCAGAGATGTTATATAATGTTATACTGGATGAACCCACATGTTTTGTGTTTGATTTTGCTTGTTATGTAACATGTAGTGTTTAAGATCCCAATTAAGTTTGTGCTGTGCTAAGAATATTTCTCCACAGTTTTGCAGATATAAAAGTTTTCAGTTTTCTCAATGTCATTTGAGCACTGCTTACAGTGTATTCACGTTGAGAGGGTTAGGGGCGTGGTCAGGTTTCAGTTAGTATATGGATGCCAATACCACGCAACATGATATATTGTTTTGAACGTCTGTACCAAACATTACAACATAACATAGGCCTATCCTCCCTTTCTACCAAGTAATGTGTTCCGACTTCATTCTCAGTAATGGAGGGAGCAATAATGAGCACATACAAACATACGCCACTGATGCGTGCTTATGAACAATTCATCATATGTATTTGTTGTGGGGATGAGTGGGTGACAGCGAATGCAAACACTGCCCGTACCCCCCACCCCACCACCACTTTCTCCCCTGTGCTTGCAGCCTATTGGTTTTTGATTCAGGTAGTGTAGGACTGTCATAACCCGCGGCGGTAACCCCGACGGTCGGCTATTTTTAGCACGCGCACAGCTGACAGACAGGTACATTGTTCTAACGACAAATAGAATAGTCTATAAATAGAGTACTCCTCCCCCTTCAAACCATACCTTTTACCGCCCACAAATGTCAAGGTCGATGTAGGGAAAAAAAGGACTGCGTTGATAGTGATGTTTTTTTTCAGCAACAAAGTGACACGATTTGTGACTTTTTGGTTGATGCTCAGTGTGACACTGTGACTAGTTGGTTGATGCTCAGTGTGACACTGTGACTAGTTAGTTGATGGCCAGTGTGACACTGTAACTTGTTGGTTGATGCTCAGTGTGACACTGTGACTTGTTGGTTGATGGTTAATGTGACACTGTGACTAGTTGATTGATGCTCAGTGTGACACTGTGACTAGTTGATTGATGCTCAGTGTGACACTGTGACTAGTTAGTTGATGGCCAGTGTGACACTGTGACTTGTTGGTTGATGCTCAGTGTGACACTGTTACTTGTTGGTTGATGCTCAGTGTGACACTGTGACTTGTTGGTTGATGCTCAGTGTGACACTGTGACTAGTTGGTTGATGCTCAGTGTGACACTGTGACTAGTTGGTTGATGCTCAGTGTGACACTGTGACTTGTTTGATTGATGCTCAGTGTGACACTGTGACTAGTTGGTTGATGCTCAGTGTGACACTGTGACTAGTTGGTTGATGCTCAGTGTGACACTGTGACTAGTTGGTTGATGGCCAGTGTGACACTGTGACTAGCTGGTTGATGCTCAGTGTGACACTGTGACTAGTTAGTTGATGGCCAGTGTGACACTGTAACTTGTTGGTTGATGCTCAGTGTGACACTGTGACTAGTTGGTCGATGCTCAGTGTGACACTGACTAGTTGGTTGATGCTCAGTGTGACACTGTGACTAGTTGGTTAATGCTCAGTGTGACACTGTGACTTGTTTGTGGATAGACAGTGTGACACTGTGACTAGTTGGTTGATGGTCAGTGTGACACTGTGACTAGTTGGTTGATGCTCAGTGTGACACTGTGACTAGTTGGTTGATGCTCAGTGTGACACTGTGACTTGTTGGTTGATGCTCAGTGTGACACTGTGACTTGTTGGTTGATGCTCAGTGTGACACTGTGACTAGTTGGTTGATGCTCAGTGTGACAGTGTGACTAGTTGGTTGATGCTCAGTGTGACACTGTGACTTGTTGGTTGATGCTCAGTGTGACAGTGTGACTAGTTGGATGATGCTCAGTGTGACACTGTGACTAGTTGGTTGATGGTCAGTGTGACACTGTGACTAGTTGGTTGATGCTCAGTGTGACAGTGTGACTAGTTGGTTGATGCTCAGTGTGACACTGTGACTAGTTGGTTGATGCTCAGTGTGACACTGTGACTAGTTAGTTGATGGCCAGTGTGACACTGTAACTTGTTGGTTGATGCTCAGTGTGACAGTGTGACTAGTTGGTTGATGCTCAGTGTGACAGTGTGACTAGTTGGTTGATGCTCAGTGTGACACTGTGACTTGTTGGTTGATGCTCAGTGTGACACTGTGACTTGTTGGTTGATGCTCAGTGTGACACTGTGACTAATTGGTTGATGCTCAGTGTGACACTGTGACTAGTTGGTTGATGCTCAGTGTGACAGTGTGACTAGTTGGTTGATGGTCAGTGTGACAGTGACTAGTTGGTTGACCCGTTGGATATGTTTACCTGGTGAGGTGAGAGAGTCATCCCATCCCTCCAACAATTTTGTATTTTCGGTTTGGTCACACCTCTCTCTCCGGCTATTTTATAATTCTACCTGGATAAAAGATTGCGTGTACATGTTTCGATTTGGTGTCATACCTTAAAAGGTGTCACCCGGTGCGGCCCGGCCCGGACACCCCCCTCCCTCCCCCCCGGGCTTGTGACGATATTGACTTGGACCATACTATTGTGGCCGTTACTTCCATTTGCTCTCTGGTTGAGTTGACCAATTCTCTTTTTACCTTGGGTCAACGTATTTTATAATGCTAGGCTACTCCAACCACTTAACACCTAGCAATTCTCTTTCTTTGTATCGTAATTTACTTTTCTTATTTATATATCCAAATTGTCTAATTTTTAGACGGACCCAGGGATTTGCTGGACATTTTTTATGTGTGGAAAACAATGTAGGCCTATGTAATTTACAGTTTTGTTTTTGTAATTTTTATATTTTATATAAGTTGAGATCTACACATATCTAATATTTGCTCTAGTTATACACATTTAGCCCCCCCCCCCCCCAATCAAAGGCAAAATGCGCCCAAGGGCTTACGTGTCTATTGAAATAGTTAATTAAAAACATTCTAGCCAGTAATAGGCCTCTATGTTGCAGCAGTTATTTCATAATCAATGATATCTCTAATGAATAGATCCATTAGAGTAGTAAAAAAAACCCACATGTTCTGTGAAATAGTTGTAGCTCGGTAGAGAGCAGAATTAGTTTTGGTAACTAATGTAAACCAATTAATTATACACTGAAGCTAATTAAAAGTCTTGAATACACATCTATGGCCCCACCCACCACACGGACATTACTGAGCTGGGATCTGACCCTTGTATCAACGCTGTACCCGTGAGTTTGGTCTGTCCACTTGTCCACATCTATGGCCCCACCCACCACACGGACATTAATGAACTGGGATCTGACCCTTCTATCAACGCTGTACCCGTGAGTTTGGTCTGTCCACATCTATGGCCCCACACCCTGACATTAATGAACTGGGATCTGACCCTTGTATCAACGCTGTACCCGTGAGTTTGGCCTGTCCACATCTATGGCCCCACCCACCACACGGACATTAATGAGCTGGGATCTGACCCTTGTATCAACGCTGTACCCGTGAGTTTGGCCTGTCCACATCTATGGCCCCACACCCTGACATTAATGAACTGGGATCTGACCCTTGTATCAACGGCCTGTCCACATCTATGGCCCCACACCCTGACATTAATGAACTGGGATCTGACCCTTGTATCAGCGCTGTACCCGTGAGTTTGGCCTGTCCACATCTATGGCCCCACCCACCACACGGACATTAATGAGCTGGGATCTGACCCTTGTATCAACGCTGTACCCGTGAGTTTGGCCTGTCCACATCTATGGCCCCACACCCTGACATTAATGAACTGGGATCTGACCCTTGTATCAACGCTGTACCCGTGAGTTTGGCCTGTCCACATCTATGGCCCCACCCACCACACGGACATTAATGAGCTGGGATCTGACCCTTGTATCAACGCTGTACCCGTGAGTTTGGTCTGTCCACATCTATGGCCCCACCCACCACACGAACATTAATGAGCTGGGATCTGACCCTTGTATCAACGCTGTACCGGTGAGTTTTGCCTGTCCACATCTATGGCCCCACCACACGGACATTAATGAGCTGGGATCTGACCCTTGTATCAACGCTGTACCCGTGAGTTTGGTCTGTCCACTTGTCCACACGACGCCGTGTTGATCCAGCAACATTTAATCACCGACAGCCCGGCCCCAACCGACGGTCCAGTTGTAGCCTAAAGCCGTTACAGTCCAGCCTCTATATCTCGCGTCTGACGTTGTCCAGTAATTACCCTGCTTGGTCCAGTTCTTTTCTTCCATCTGATACTTAAGCCGACGCTACAGTCAGGCCTGCTGGGTCTAGAGCCCGCTAGCGAGTAATCTGCTGGTAGCCTGCATCTTGCTGGCCAGATTCTTGGGTCGGATTGTACCCCACCCCGAGGCGAGTGGTCAAGTGGTGACGGTGTGGGATCGACCTATTGTTGACATGGACGGCAGTGGTAAGTTGTCCTAGACAAGAGGGTACCTTAAAATGGACACGCCAAATTTAGACTTGAACCTAAACCCCATATCGTATTTGTACAACAGCAGGCAACTACGGTGGCGGAGCAAGGGTTGAGAGGACGGGAGTTTTAATATTAGAGGGGTGGCGAGAGGCGCCAAGATGAGTAGCTACCGTCTGTGCAGCATTTTGAAACGTTTTTGTTTTTCTTTTATGTGTAGGCAGCCTAGGCCTATATTAAGAAAAACATTTCTTCCCGTGTTTTTATGACTAGACTTGACTTATTTGTAAACATGTTTATATGGACTTGCATTCTCTGTAGAATTAGTTTTTTTTTTTTTTTAACACGTTTTTATTAACTCAGCTTCGCGTGGATGTGTTTGTTGTTAAAATTGACATCGAAAATTAGCCCACTTCTGATTGTTCTATAGTTCTGAAATTTGGCATGCAGGTTACTTTCGCCTAACAATTTCAGATGCAATCATAAAAACTAGCAATTAGAGACCGTAATTAGCTTAATTTAATTACGCCCCAAGGACCATAAAATTGAGGACATGATTTCTAAAGATACCGACAAGACTGGAGGCCTATAGACACAGTTACTTCGACCCCAATCGATGTGAGCGCGCTGGCCGTGATCGTATAGTGGTTAGTACTTCGCGTTGTGGCCGCGACAACCCAGGTTCGAATCCTGGTCGCTCAAGATTTTTTTAGTCCGTGTATTTATAAACACTTTTTTTAAAACCACGTTTTTCATGTGTAGCAACGGACTAAAAAGGAGAAAATAAAATACTTAAAAAAAAACTTTTTAAAAAACCACGTTTTTCTTGTGGACTAAAAAGTAGAAAATAACTATTTACATACATTTGATGACAAAAAACGTGGGTCGGGCAGATGGGTCGGGAAATTTGATGGTGAACGTACCCACGTTTTTTGTCATCAAATGTATGTAAATAGTTATTTTCTACTTTTTAGTCCACAAGAAAAACGTGGTTTTTTAAAAAGTTTTTTTTTAAGTATTTTATTTAAATGTGAACTGAATTCGAGACCGAAATGGCCGTCTACAAACATGTACATATAACGGGAAATCGCCTCTTTTAATGATTGATAGTGTCCTAGTTTGAGTGAAAATTTGATAGTTTTTAGACTGGCTAAATTCCTGTTTTGTTGTAGTGACTGGGGTGATGGGACATAATGAAGGTTGTGGACACTGTTTTTGTTGTAGTGACTGGGGTGATGGGACATAATGAAGGTTGTGGACACTGTTTTTGTTGTAGTGACTGGGGTGATGGGACATAATGAAGGTTGTGGACACTGTTTTTGTTGTAGCGACTGGGGTGATGGGACATAATGAAGGTTGTGGACACTGTTTTTGTTGTAGCGACTGGGGTGATAAGACATAATGAAGGTTGTGGACACTGTTTTTGTTGTAGCGACTGGGGTGATGGGACATAATGAAGGTTGTGGACACTGTTTTTGTTGTAGTGACTGGGGTGATGGGACATAATGAAGGTTGTGGACACTGTTTTTGTTGTAGCTACTGGGGTGATGGGACATAATGAAGGTTGTGGACACTGTTTTTGTTGTAGCGACTGGGGTGATGGGACATAATGAAGGTTGTGGACACTGTTTTTGTTGTAGCGACTGGGGTGATGGGACATAATGAAGGTTGTGGACACTGTTTTTGTTGTAGCGACTGGGGTGATGGGACATAATGAAGGTTGTGGACACTGTTTTTGTTGTAGCGACTGGGGTGATGGGACATAATGAAGGTTGTGGACACTGTTTTTGTTGTAGCGACTGGGGTGATGGGACATAATGAAGGTTGTGGACACTGTTTTTGTTGTAGCGACTGGGGTGATGGGACATAATGAAGGTTGTGGACACTGTTTTTGTTGTAGTGACTGGGGTGATGGGACATAATGAAGGTTGTGGACACTGTTTTTGTTGTAGCGACTGGGGTGATGGGACATAATGAAGGTTGTGGACACTGTTTTTGTTGTAGTGACTGGGGTGATGGGACATAATGAAGGTTGTGGACACTGTTTTTGTTGTAGCGACTGGGGTGATGGGACATAATGAAGGTTGTGGACACTGTTTTTGTTGTAGTGACTGGGGTGATGGGACATAATGAAGGTTGTGGACACTGTTTTTGTTGTAGTGACTGGGGTGATAAGACATAATGAAGGTTGTGGACACTGTTTTTGTTGTAGCGACTGGGGTGATGGGACATAATGAAGGTTGTGGACACTGTTTTTGTTGTAGTGACTGGGGTGATGGGACATAATGAAGGTTGTGGACACTGTTTTTGTTGTAGCGACTGGGGTGATGGGACATAATGAAGGTTGTGGACACTGTTTTTGTTGTAGTGACTGGGGTGATGGGACATAATGAAGGTTGTGGACACTGTTTTTGTTGTAGCGACTGGGGTGATGGGACATAATGAAGGTTGTGGACACTGTTTTTGTTGTAGCGACTGGGGTGATGGGACATAATGAAGGTTGTGGACACTGTTTTTGTTGTAGTGACTGGGGTGATGGGACATAATGAAGGTTGTGGACACTGTTTTTGTTGTAGCGACTGGGGTGATGGGACATAATGAAGGTTGTGGACACTGTTTTTGTTGTAGTGACTGGGGTGATGGGACATAATGAAGGTTGTGGACACTGTTTTTGTTGTAGCGACTGGGGTGATGGGACATAATGAAGGTTGTGGACACTGTTTTTGTTGTAGCGACTGGGGTGATGGGACATAATGAAGGTTGTGGACACTGTTTTTGTTGTAGCGACTGGGGTGATGGGACATAATGAAGGTTGTGGACACTGTTTTTGTTGTAGTGACTGGGGTGATGGGACATAATGAAGGTTGTGGACACTGTTTTTGTTGTAGCGACTGGGGTGATGGGACATAATGAAGGTTGTGGACACTGTTTTTGTTGTAGCGACTGGGGTGATGGGACATAATGAAGGTTGTGGACACTGTTTTTGTTGTAGTGACTGGGGTGATGGGACATAATGAAGGTTGTGGACACTGTTTTTGTTGTAGCGACTGGGGTGATGGGACATAATGAAGGTTGTGGACACTGTTTTTGTTGTAGCGACTGGGGTGATGGGACATAATGAAGGTTGTGGACACTGTTTTTGTTGTAGCGACTGGGGTGATGGGACATAATGAAGGTTGTGGACACTGTTTTTGTTGTAGTGACTGGGGTGATGGGACATAATGAAGGTTGTGGACACTGTTTTTGTTGTAGCGACTGGGGTGATGGGACATAATGAAGGTTGTGGACACTGTTTTTGTTGTAGTGACTGGGGTGATGGGACATAATGAAGGTTGTGGACACTGTTTTTGTTGTAGCGACTGGGGTGATGGGACATAATGAAGGTTGTGGACACTGTTTTTGTTGTAGTGACTGGGGTGATGGGACATAATGAAGGTTGTGGACACTGTTTTTGTTGTAGTGACTGGGGTGATAAGACATAATGAAGGTTGTGGACACTGTTTTTGTTGTAGCGACTGGGGTGATGGGACATAATGAAGGTTGTGGACACTGTTTTTGTTGTAGTGACTGGGGTGATGGGACATAATGAAGGTTGTGGACACTGTTTTTGTTGTAGCGACTGGGGTGATGGGACATAATGAAGGTTGTGGACACTGTTTTTGTTGTAGTGACTGGGGTGATGGGACATAATGAAGGTTGTGGACACTGTTTTTGTTGTAGCGACTGGGGTGATGGGACATAATGAAGGTTGTGGACACTGTTTTTGTTGTAGCGACTGGGGTGATGGGACATAATGAAGGTTGTGGACACTGTTTTTTATAGGCTGATGGCCGTGCAGCTATATGGGGAGGGGGGGAGGGGGGGATGAAAAGTGTGAAAGTATTTGATTGGCTTAACTTGTTATCTTTCCGACCGGCCATTTATTGACCTATTTTCTTCTCGCTTCTATGATGTGGGGGGGGGGGGGGGGTATAAACACAGCTGATGCTTGTTGGGGGAGGGTAGGGCTAAAGCCTCTCGTTGAGGTGGGCGGTGTTGTGTCAGTGTCAACAAAATTAGCAGAGTGTGCTATAGGGGGGGGGGGGGTAAGGAATGTATATGACTGATTTCCTTCAAGTAATGTTTGTATGTATGTAAGTGGGAAGCATTTTTTCTCCCTCTTACACAACATTAGATAAACCAAATAGGTTACATGTTCCAGCCACATTCATGTAGTGTCCAGTGTTGGCTAACTATAAGGGCTGTATAAAGTAGGCAGTCAACACACTGTCTTATTGTAGACATAGTCAACACACTGTCTTATTGTAGACATAGTCAACACACTGTCTTATTGTAGACATAGTCAACACACTGTCCTATAGTAGACATAGTCAACACACTGTCTTATTGTAGACATAGTCAACACACTGTCTTATTGTAGACATAGTCAACACACTGTCTTATTGTAGACATAGTCAACACACTGTCTTATTGTAGACATAGTCAACACACTGTCTTATTGTAGACATAGTCAACACACTGTCTTATTGTAGACATAGTCAACACACTGTCCTATAGTAGACATAGTCAACACACTGTCCTATTGTAGACATTGTCAACAAACGCTCCTATGCACAACACAACTCGCTAAACACCCACAGTTATCTCTGTTTATTTAATAAACTTACCCCCCTCCCACCTTACTAGGTTTTGTATTCCAGTATCCGTATTTTTTTTTTTAGAGAACCTGCGCCTATAATCAATTAGGATAGTTCGATAGATAGTTCGGTAGATACTTCATGAGATAGTTCAATAGATACTTCAAGAGATAATTCAATAGATAATTCATCTAAATGTTGGTTCACCGAGGTCGCTGAAGCGCAATATTAACCAATCAACGTCCATTATACAGACTCTCTATGTAGGTAGATATATAAAATAATATATAAAATATAGTTATGAAAAAAAAAACAAAAAAAAAAGGCCTACGTCTTGATGCCTTCGATAAAAAATTGTGGTACATTAAAAAATCCCCCCCCCCCTACCGTAGGGTTGAGATAGAAAAGACTTGAACTGGCAAATATTTGAGCCGTCGCCCAGGGCGGGGACGTGATGGTTTTACACAACTAACTAGGATGTTGCAATGGGCGCGGCCGTGAATTATTCATTCTGATTCGATCATTCTAATTTATATCGCATGATGAAAATCAACGTCTTTATTTGATTTGTTTATTTTTTTTTTTACTTTGCGTGTGTGAAAGACTCAATCTATCACATCATAAGGAGAGACGACCCCGATAAAACGTTTCTGTTTATTTATTATATATGTACTCAAATAGCCCAAAGGCTGATAGTTTAGATTTTAAACTGCTGTTTGGCTGATTAAAGTGTATTTCCCCACCGGTCTATATACTGATCACAGCCCTAGGCAAATAAACGCATGAGAAATATTGTTTACAAGTACATTGTACAACAGTTGCAATGGTGTACGACTTCAGTGTACAACCATAACAAAACTGTATAAATATGGACTCATGTTACAATTGGCTCATGTGGTACAGGTATGGCCATTGGTTCTTGTTGGCCGGGTTATGTTGACAATGGTTTTGTGGGCCGGGTTATGTTGACATTGGTTCTTGTGGGCCGGGTAATGTTGACATTGGTTCTTGTGGGCCGGGTTATGTTGACATTGGTTCTTGTGGGCCGGGTTATGTTGACATTGGTTCTTGTGGGCCGGGTTATGTTGACATTGGTTCTTGTGGGCCGGGTTATGTTGACATTGGTTCTTGTGGGCCGGGTTATGTTGACATTGCTTCTTGTGGGCCGGGTTATGTTGACATTGCTTCTTGTGGGCCGGGTTATGTTGACATTGGTTCTTGTGGGCCGGGTTATGTTGACATTGGTTCTTGTGGGCCGGGTTATGTTGACATTGGTTCTTGTGGGCCGGGTAATGTTGACATTGGTTCTTGTGGACCGGGTTATGTTGACATTGGTTCTTGTGGGCCGGGTTATGTTGACATTGGTTCTTGTGGGCCGGGTTATGTTGACATTGGTTCTTGTGGGCCGGGTTATGTTGACATTGGTTCTTGTGGGCCGGGTTATGTTGACATTGGTTCTTGTGGGCCGGGTTATGTTGACATTGGTTCTTGTGGGCCGGGTTATGTTGGCATTGGTTCTTGTGGGCCGGGTATTGTTGACATTAGTTCCTGTGGGCCGGGTAATGTTGACATTAGTTCTTGTGGGCCGGGTTATGTTGACATTGCTTCTTGTGGGCCGGGTAATGTTGACATTGGTTCTTGTGGGCCGGGTAATGTTGACATTGGTTCTTGTGGGCCGGGTAATGTTGGCATTGGTTCTTGTGGGCCGGGTAATGTTGACTTTGGTTCTTGTGGGCCGGGTTATGTTGACATTGGTTCTTGTGGGCCGGGTAATGTTGACATTGGTTCTTGTGTGCGGGATGTTGGCATTGGTTCTTGTGGGCCGGGTAATGTTGACATTGGTTCTTGTGGGCCAGGTAATGTTGACATTAGTTCTTGTGGGCCGTGTTATGTTGACATTGGTTCTTGTGTGCGGGATGTTGGCATTGGTTCTTGTGGGCCGGGTAATGTTGACATTGGTTCTTGTGGGCCGGGTTATGTTGACATTGGTTCTTGTGGGCCGGGTAATGTTGACATTGGTTCTTGTGGGCCGGGTAATGTTGACATTAGTTCTTGTGGGCCGGGTAAAGTTGACATTAGTTCTTGTGGGCTGGGTTATGTTGACATTGGTTCTTGTGTGCGGGATGTTGGCATTGGTTCTTGTGGGCCGGGTAATGTTGACATTGGTTCTTGTGTGCGGGATGTTGGCATTGGTTCTTGTGGGCCAGGTAATGTTGACATTGGTTCTTGTGGGCCGGGTAATGTTGACATTGCTTCTTGTGGGCCGGGTTATGTTGACATTGGTTCTTGTGGGCCGGGTAATGTTGACATTGCTTCTTGTGGGCCGGGTAATGTTGACATTGGTTCTTGTGGGCCGGGTAATGTTGACATTGGTTCTTGTGGGCCGAGTTATGTTGACATTGGTTCTTGTGGGCCGGGTAATGTTGACATTGCTTCTTGTGGGCCGGGTAATGTTGACATTGGTTCTTGTGGGCCGGGTAATGTTGACATTGGTTCTTGTGGGCCGGGTTATGTTGACATTGGTTCTTGTGTGCGGGATGTTGGCATTGGTTCTTGTGGGCCAGGTTATGTTGACATTGGTTCTTGTGGGCCGGGTTATGTTGACATTGGTTTTGTGGGCCGGAGATGTGTTGACACGTATGTGTGTGTGTGTTTGCAGGTGTAAGTTAACCCATCTAGCTGATTGTTTCTCTCGAAACAAAGTCAAAGGTGGATGACAACAAGAGCTCGCCTCTGTGTGTGTGTCTCAGCTTTTTGAATAAAGGTCCTAAAACTGCCTGTCTGCTCTGGGCCTTACATTTTTTACCAACTAGCCTTGCCAGGGGCGCTGTTTTATTACGTGCAATAGATTCACGACCTGGGTGTTGAGGGATACAAAGAAATCATTTCTTCGACTGGCTTTAAAAATAATATTGCGCCTAGACATAATTAGCGTGAAACTTTTTTTTAAATAGCTTAAACTTACATCTTTCAATTATTCATAATTACCCGACACATCATCAACATTTTAATTTGCTTGAAAATTGCATGTAACTGATGAATTTAACACTTAAAAAAAATCACTTGCAGGCATTTTAATGATTAATTAGTTTAAAAATAAAACACAAATCAGTTTCCACTGGGCAAGAAGAAAGTAGATCCAGGGGAGGCAAGCCAAGCACTGGGATGAAACATCTCTAATGTGGAGTTGACAAATGGAAGACAACGCCAAAGAGTCGGATTAATTTTTTAAAACTATTTTTCCCCACTGCTACAGCCACGAGCTTAATTATTGGCGTCCGAGCTGAGATAATTAAATTTCTATTTTTATTTCTTCGGTTTTAAAGATGTCATTCGACTTATTGACAGTGTTCTTAATTAAAGGGGAAAGAGCGTTTGAAATAACCAGGTCAAGGCTAATCACCTTGAGTGGGTATGAGAAGGCGAGAAGACGCCGGCTGGGGGCGGGGGAGGGATGGAGACGTTTATCCGCAAGGATAATTTTTTTTATATATCAAACATCTGTTATTTTTTTATAAAAATATAGGAATTTCCATGAAAATGTCATTACATTAAATAAATAAATAATTACAAAAATGATTACAATTTTAATCAATAATAAAAATTAACATAATCTAGGCTAAATCCAAATAATTAATTTTTATAAAAAAGGTTTAAAAAAAGTTTATCCATGCAAGTCAATATATCGAATGGTTTTATATTCACCCTTCTGTGATTTTCACTACCGAACCGTTGACCGATTTGTTTACGTCCTTTTACCATGCTAAGAGCCACTCTTCTGATGTTTGTGTGTAAAGTATTACGTATGATGGCTCCTTCTATAGATTGATCATATCAACATCTTAAAAATCATTTGATCATGTCATTTGATCAGTCAGAAATAGGAGTCACTCTAGACAGGTCCTGGTGTTATCTGTTGGTCTAATGCAGGCATCTGCTAGTTATCTGTTGGTCTAATGTAGGCACCTGCTAGTTATCTGTTGGTCTAATGCAGATCATGTTGGTTATCTGTTGGTCTAACGCAGGCACATGCTAGTTATCTGTTGGTCTAATGTAGGCACCTGCTGGTTATCTGTTGGGCTAATGTAGGCACCTGCTAGTTATCTGTTGGTCTAATGCAGGCACCTGCTGGTTATCTGTTGGTCTAATGCAGGCACCTACTGGTTATCTGTTGGTCTAATGCAGATCATGTTGGTTATCTGTTGGTCTAATGCAGACATCTGCTAGTTATCTGTTGGTCTAATGCAGGCATCTGCTAGTTATCTGTTGGTCTAATGCAGGCACCTACTGGTTATCTGTTGGTCTAATGCAGGCACCTACTGGTTATCTGTTGGTCTAATGCAGGCACCTGCTGGTTATCTGTTGGTTTAATGTAGGCACCTGTTGTTTATCTGTTGGTCTAATGCAGGCACCTGCTGGTTATCTGTTGGTTTAATGTAGGCACCTGTTGTTTATCTGTTGGTCTAATGCAGATCATGCTGGTTATCTGTTGGTCTAATGCAGGTCATGTTGGTTATCTGTTGGTCTAATACAGATCATGTTGGTTATCTGTTGGTCTAATACAGATCATGTTGGTTATCTGTTGGTCTAATACAGATCATGTTGGTTATCTGTTGGTCTAATACAGATCATGTTGGTTATCTTTAATCCCCATCTACTACTATGCGGACTTCCTAAATAGATGACCCCCCCCCCCCCCCCCCCTAGTAACATAACACTCCTATTTTTAGCAACTGTAAGCTGTAACGCGCACCGCTGACATGGCTATGATCACTAGCTTGAGAAGCACTGAGCTGAATGTCATACATTCAAAAACTAAAGCCCTATAGTCTTAAACCATCTTGTCACGTTGACAGCCAGAATTTATTTTTAAGCAGCGGACTTCATGAAATATTTAGTCGCCATCTGATCATTATCGGCTAAAAGGTTTACAGCTGTCCATTACTGGAAGATAATCCCCTCTCAGATCGGCGTTTTTTAGTCGAGTCAATCCGGACACATTGAAACGGGTTGTTAAAGATGTGTTTCCGTGAGTGGCAGTAGCTGGCATGGTGTAGTTGATTAAATGACATGATTTCGTTGTTTCTATGACATGATTTCGTTGTTTCTATGACATGATTTCGTTGTTTCTATGACATGATTTCGTTGTTTCTATGACATGATTTTGTTGTTTCTATGACACGATTTCGTTGTTTCTATGACATAATTTCGTTGTTTCTATGACATTAGTTAGTGTTTCTCTGATATAATTTCGTTGTTTTTTTGTAAGTCCGTTTAACTGTACCCATCAAGTTTAAAATTGATTTTGTAGTGGGCTGATCCGTGATCACTTAAGTTTAAGTAGGCCTACGTTTTGATCAAAATAATTTGTTGCTAATCTGTAAATTTTAGACGTATTTATAATGAAGTAGTTCTCTCTAAACTGAATTTTAAAAAAATCTGGCCTATTATAAAGATGGTCCTATTTTATAGCTTACACTCACTGTAGTGAATAATGAGCACAATTGATCTGTGTCAATAGGTGTGCTTGATATGTGTACCTAATTTGACACACGGTGTGACACAGCGGGCCTTTGTTTCAGCCAGCAGGCCACCCCCAGAGAAAGTACACATTAAGAGAAAACTAGCGTTAGTTGATACCTAGCGGCTTCTATTGGAGGCTATCGACCGTGGGAAATGGCCGAAAGATGGTTATCGTGTAACATGTACTTCCCACGTGACTAACGGTGATCACGGAAATAGTAACGCAGTAAAAACCTCACTCTCTTGCAGTCTTATTAATCGATACACCTTTTTAGTTTTCAATTACCATTTCCTAGTAAATTATCGTTTAAAGCGAACTTTAAAGAGAGGCCGTATTAATTAATCGTTACCAATATCCCCAACATCTGCACACAGACTGTAGTAAAAAAAATACCTGTTCCTTTGAAATATAAAATGTACCAATAATTTATCAAGCGGTGTATTTTATCTGACACTGTAGCGCTTGCTCGATTGGGCTGGGTTGAGTCTTGTCTAATGACGGGCAGTCAAGCGTGACATTGGGAAAGTTGATGTGATCTGTAATACTTTTATTTCATTGAGCTGATCAAGTTACCACCTTACACATCTCAGGGTCTACGCTTTAGCTTACTCTCTAATCTGACAGTTCTGATGAAACAGATCGTGAGACTTTATGACGCGTGTTTCTTCCAGACTTTTTTCTCCGGGGGGGGGGGGGGGGGGGGGGCTGTAGACTTCCTTCGGGGAATCGGGGGGGGGGGGGGGGGGGCCGGACACTGTTAAAAGTATATATTTTCTATATAAATTTCATTTCGTTCCCCTCGAAGAGATGCCTGGAAGAAACTCTGCATTCACGGCAGTGATGGCATTTCTTTGTAGACTACCTGCTTTTGGGCTTGCTACTGTTGAGGTAGTCCATTGAGTTGAGGATGGGGGGAGGGGGTATTAAAATATGACTTCGTTAAAATTGAGTATCTCTAACTTGAAAAGAATAAGAGAAACAAGTGAATTTTCATAAGTGACAAATATTTAAGGTGTGTGTGTGGAAGGGGTGGGGGTGATGACTTGAGAGGTACTTAAGGCGGTTATGAGAAGTGCTAGATATCAGCTTCAGTGTGTTACAAACATACCTGATCGGGGGGGGGGGGGGTCTAATATTTGATATAAAATGTTCCTTTAATCATTGTATTTTTATCGGTTGATCTCGCACGGACTTGGAAGTAAGCGCCCCCTCCCCCATTTATATTTACAAATAAAACTTGTTCGCTTGCTGAACGATTCTCTGACATGTCAGATTTAAAAAGTGAAGACCAACACGCATGTCTAGGTGATGTGATCCACCCTATTAAAGACAGGCCAGCACATGATATCTGTTGAACCAGTGGCGTCGGGTTTGTTGTGATGTCAATAATAAGTTTATCTGGCAGCTGAGGGCACAAGTGGGGTAAGCTTCAAAAGTGGCTATAATCTCTAAAGCCTAATGTATTTTGTGTCAAGTATTCAGGTGGTTACGGGAAAAAATCAGTGCTCCGCCACTCCAAAATTTGAATATATATGTAAATTATGTATGGAAAGCTTGAATTCTAATTGGAAAAATAGATGTGTAGCACCGCCCCTGTATGTTCTAGTACGATAGCCTGCTTGCTATAAAAACAAATAATTTTATTTTATGAATCAGCTCTATTAGCCTCGACTTCATTAGGCGGGTATTGATTGGCTAGACCTGGTTTGATTACCTGCCGGGTTACATTACAGCCTGTAGTATTGTCACGTTAGGTATCTGGCCGGCTGTTGTTACTGGCCGGCTGTAGTTACTGGCCGGCTGTTGTTACTGGCCGGCTGTTGTTACTGGCCGGCTGTTGTTACTGGCCGGCTGTTGTTACTGGCCGGCTGTTGTTACTGGCCGGCTGTTGTTACTGGCCGGCTGTAGTTAATGGCCGGCTGTTATTACTGACCGGCCATTGTTTCTGTAGCCACCCATGACCCATGTAGCCACCCATGAACCCATGTAGCCACCAATGAACCCATGTAGCCACCCATGACCCATGTAGCCACCCATGAACCCATGTAGCCACCAATGAACCCATGTAGCCACCAATGAACCCATGTAGCCACCCATGACCCATGTAGCCACCCATGAACCAATATAGCCACCCATTAACCCATGTAGCCACCCATGTAGCCACCCATGAACCCATGTAGCCACCAATGAACCCATGTAGCCACCCATGACCCATGTAGCCACCCATGAACCCATGTAGCCACCCATGAACCCATGTAGCCACCCATGAACCCATGTAGCCACACATGAACCCATTTAGCAAACCATGAACCCATGTAGCCACCCATTAACCCATGTAGCCACCCATGTAGCCACCCATGAACCCATGTAGCCACCCATGAACCCATGTATCCACCCTTGTCCCACGTAGCCACCAATGAACCCATGTAGCCACCCATTAACCCATGTAGCCACCCATGTAGCCACCCATGAACCCATGTAGCCACCCATGAACCCATGTATCCACCCTTGTCCCACGTAGCCACCCATGAACCCATGTAGCCACCCATGAACCCATGTAGCCACCCATGAACCCATGTAGCCACCCATGTAGCCACCCATGTAGCCATCCATGACCCATGTAGCCACCCATGTAGCCACCCATGTAGCCATCCATGACCCATGTAGCCACCCATGACCCATGTAGCCACCCATGAACCCATGTAGCCACCCATGAACCCATGTAGCCACCCATGTAGCCATCCATGACCCATGTAGCCACCCATGTAGCCACCCATGTAGCCACCCATGACCCATGTAGCCACCCATGACCCATGTAGCCACCCATGAACCCATGTAGCCACCCATGAACCAATGTAGCACCCATGACCCATGTAGCCACCCTTGACCCATATAGCCACCCACGAACCCATGTAGCCACCCACGACCCATGTAGCCACCCATGAACCCATGTAGCCACCCATGAACCCATGTAGCCACCCATGTAGCCATCCATGACCCATGTAGCCACCCATGAACCCATGTAGCCACCCATGTAGCCACCCATGTAGCCACCCATGTAGCCACCCATGACCCATGTAGCCACCCATGACCCATGTAGCCACCCATGAACCCATATAGCCACCCATGAACCCATGTAGCCACCCATGAACCCATGCAGCCACCCATGAACCCATGTAGCCACCCATGAACCCATGCAGCCACCCATGAACCCATGTAGCCACACATGACCCATGTAGCCACACATGACCCATGTAGCCACCCATTAACCCATGTAGCCACCCATGAACCCATGTAGCCACCCATGAACTATGTAGCCACCCTTGACCAATTTAGCCACCCATGAACCCATGTATCCACCCATGCCCTCTACCGGGCGCGCTATGGTCCACACCATGGCTGATCTGCCATTAGCCGGTAGAACTAGCAAGTAGTCTGGCGGATTTACAGCTGTTACAGAGCACAAAGCATGAGCTCATGAATTATTGAGACCTCCCCAATATCGACGTGTTGCAATGCTCGGACCAAGCTTGTGTGTTTATGACTGCCTTGAACATTAGACACAAACAAAACTTTTAAAAGAAATCGATTATTGACAATAATAGTTTTAGAATAAACAGTGTTAAGTGAGAAGGATTGTGTGTTTGAGTGTCTGTCTGTCTGTCTGCGTGTGTGAGTGAGTGCGCATGCACGGGCTGATTTCTTACCGTCAGGCCGACATCGGCGGTCGCGTGAAAATGGCGGAAAGATAATATTTAATGTATTGTGTATCGTGTTTGGAGATGAGGGTCTTTTTTCGCCCAGAAAGTTTGAGTTATAACATGTTCTGTGTGTGTAATCCTTGATTAATTTCAACCATCTTGGGTTTTTACAAACCTTCTGTGGACTATTTTTTGTGCTAGTCTTTTATCCGTACCAGCTGAGTGATATTTTTGCTTAATGTATTATTTCGCCATACTTATTTGTACATTCTTGAGTGCGATATAAACTTCTCCAAGTTCCGTCTTTGGTGCAGTGTACTCGTATGGAATGAAGAAAACACCCTAAAAAAAAACCCACCTCACTAACGATCGTACTTGTAGTCATATACCAGCTCTCCTGACTTCACTTAGCTGTGACGAAATCAAGAATTACATAAATTGATGCTCTGGCATAAATTAACGGTAGACACATGTCGATGAAATTACGAAACATTTGTGCTGCTTGTTTATACGAGATCTCTATAAATATACTAGAGGGACGCTGGGCAGTTGACTGTGGGTAGTGGGTTCTCGTACACACCCCCAGACCTGACCATCTAAATATCCAAACACCCCACCATACGACAGCAACTTTTTACCACACACCCCACCATACGACATCAACTTTTTACCAAACACCCCACCATACGACATCAACAGTTATCACCACCCCACCATACGACATCAACAGTTATCACCACCCCACCATACGACAGCAACAGTTATCACCACCCCACAATACGACAGCAACAGTTATCACCACCCCACCAGACGACAGCAACAGTTATCACCACCCCACAATACGACACCAACGCTCCCACAGAGCAGCGGGTCTGGCATCAAAGTCCGCGGCAGACCGGCGTTGAGACTCCAGCATGGGTGAGCCGCTCCCGTCCCCCCAGCCGCCTGTAGCCGCGGCCCGTGCTGCCGCAGTGAGCCGACGTTGATGGTTCCGCTGGTGGCTGTGATTCCTCTGTGTCTGTCTAATCACACTCCTCACGGAGCGATGGATTATTAATTATCTCCAAAGTTAGCTGTGGCACCAAAACGATACAGGTATTTTTAGAAACGTGTGTGTTCTGGGATAAACAAAAAAAAAACAGGATGGCCGCTGTGGTTGTTGCTGTGGCTGCTGTGGTTATTGCTGTGGTTGCTGAAGTTATTGTTGTGGTCGCTGATTTAACCCTTTATTTACGGAATTATGTTCTGAATGAGATTTTTACTTAAACAACGTGTTACTACATTGCTTTTGGCACATTCAAAGCATATGTCGAAGGAAATTTCATTTCATAAATTTTTAATGGCCCAAACAGATATTGGTACTTATAAGTACCGTCAGTAATCTAGGACATTTTTTTTTAAAACATTTTTTTTTTACAAAACAGGAACAAACAATACAATTTATTAACTAATAACATGGCAATCATCATAACAATCACATTTTGTTATTTTCACACATAAATACAGCACAAAAGTATATTTTGAGTATGATTTTTACTGTATTTTCTATGGGAACACATCTTAGGCCTCATACACAGCAAAAGTAGATGACATGTCATGCTCCCTCAATCTTGTCTGTGGTCTTTCTGGTGTAGCAACGGTTGCCGGAATGAATATGCTTTTGCTGGAAGCTTCCAATAACTATTACTTACAATGAGCAGGCATAAACAAACAAAAGCCTAGTCATTCAGCACACAACTACTAGTAATACTAGTATAATTGTAGCCTACTAGAATGTTATGACAAGTCTACACTACAGTGCAAAGTTCATAAATAGAAGTGAGCTCAATGTGTTTAGGATAGCCGTAGTGGATTACTCTTTTCTGATTAAATTTACTGATTAAAATTTACTTTATAGATCTATACTATATGCAGAAGTATGGACTATTACTAGTCTACAGGTATACATTACGTAAATGCTAGTTATTGTTGGCAAGACAGTTTATTGCAGTAAATATAACTAACAAATTAAATCTAACTACTAGAACTAGGCTTTGGTATACAAATGCAGTAAACTAAACCTTGTAAACTAGCCTGCAACTGATACCTTTATTCTTGTTATTTTTTACTAATAGAAATTAACATGTAATTACAATATTTCTTAGGAAAACCTTATGCAAACCTTCTTATAAATGTGTAAATATCATTTTTTGAGTACATTTCGATAATTTATTATCAAGACAATATTTATGTAACTATTGTCTAACAAATCTGCCATTTTCTTAAAATCCTAAAAAAATGACAGTGTGCCCTGACGGTACTTATAAGTCCACTTGTTAACATCGATCTAATACAAAGACAATTTGATTAAAATTGTATAACTAGAAGTTAAACACATTTGCCTGACTATTGAAGGTACCAATAAAAAATATTTGGGATTGAAAACTTGAAAAAGAAAGTAAAACAAAGGGAATTCAGGATCGTGTGTGATAACTGTACAGAACAATTGTGAACTACCGAAATAGCAAGACATTGAAAATGGCGCCACACCATTAATATAAAAAAAAACATTGATACCTCCGACTACCGGCGACTCAGGGGAGATAATACTATTAATTACCTCAATAATTTTTAAAATTCGTATTAAATTAAAAATAATACAGGCACTTAATTAAAGTGGTACTTATAAGTACCGTCAGTAGATAAAGGGTTAATTGTTATTGTTGCTGAAGTTATTGTTGTGGTTGCTGATTTAATTGTTATTGTTGCTGTTGTTATTGTTGTGCTGCTGTTGTTGTGTGGTTATTGCTGTGGTTTTTGTTGTATTCTCATTAAAAAAGTATATCAGTAGTTGTTAAAATACTTAATTCATATATCGCCACCGTTAAAAATGAATGGGATAGTTAGCCTATAGTTAGTTGACTCAAATATGCAAGTGATGTTATTTTCATATTTTTGTCCTGATGAGGGAATGCTGTGACGAGGAAAACTTATTTGGTGCTTACGGTTTCAATTATTGGTGGGATGCTTTCGTCTATTAAAAACAGTCTCGTTAAAATGTGTTGAGTAACCGAACTGGTCTCTGTCTGTTTTTGTTTTTGATGTAAGGATCTTGGACTGTTGAGTGGTGAAGTGGTGCCTTAGTTCCTCTTGTCCTATAGTCTTTTGCAGCCAGAAAGTTAAGAAACATTTGAAAGGCAAACTTGTTTAGATGACCGCTATAGATGTTCCGCATTCGCAAGGACGTATTCTCAATGTGCAAAGGACTTAACCCCGGTTCAACAGGATAGATCCGCCTCTCGAGGTGTTGCTATCTGGGGATAGGGTGGGATGTCTGTCTGGTTTAAAAATAAAAATAAAATGTCTTATCCAACAATAAGTTCATACATGTCTGTCTTATTTCAACAATAAGTTGATGTAGGGGTTTTCTCAAACAATAGTAAGTTGTATGTTGTACGTTTTGTCCAACAGTATGTTGAATGTCTGCCCGTCACTATGTTGTACACCATTTTGTCCAACAGTATGTTGAATGTCTGCCTTATCCATCACTATGTTGTACGTTTTGTCCAACAGTATGTTGAATGTCTGCCCGTCACTATGTTGTACACCATTTTGTCCAACAGTATGTTGAATGTCTGCCCGTCACTATGTTGTACACCATTTTGTCCACCTGTATATTGAATGTCTGCCTTATCCATCACTATGTTGTACACCATTTTGTCCAACAGTATGTTGAATGTCTGCCCGTCACTATGTTGTACACCATTTTGTCCAACAGTATGTTGAATGTCTGCCCGTCACTATGTTGTACACCATTTTGTCCAACAGTATGTTGAATGTCTGCCTTATCCATCACTATGTTGTACACCATTTTGTCCAACAGTATGTTGAATGTCTGCCCGTCACTATGTTGTACACCATTTTGTCCAACAGTATGTTGAATGTCTGCCCGTCACTATGTTGTACACCATTTTGTCCAACAGTATATTGAATGTCTGCCTTATCCGTCACTATGTTGTACACCATTTTGTCCAACAGTATGTTGAATGTCTGCCCGTCACTATGTTGTACACCATTTTGTCCAACAGTATATTGAATGTCTGCCTTATCCGTCACTATGTTGTACACCATTTTGTCCAACAGTATGTTGAATGTCTGCCCGTCACTATGTTGTACACCATTTTGTCCAACAGTATGTTGAATGTCTGCCCGTCACTATGTTGTACACCATTTTGTCCAACAGTATATTGAATGTCTGCCTTATCCGTCACTATGTTGTACACCATTTTGTCCAACAGTATATTGAATGTCTGCCTTATCCGTCACTATGTTGTACACCATTTTGTCCAACAGTATATTGAATGTCTGCCTTATCCGTCACTATGTTGTACACCATTTTGTCCAACAGTATATTGAATGTCTGCCCGTCACTATGTTGTACACCATTTTGTCCAACAGTATATTGAATGTCTGCCTTATCCGTCACTATGTTGTACACCATTTTGTCCAACAGTATATTGAATGTCTGCCTTATCCGTCACTATGTTGTACACCATTTTGTCCAACAGTATGTTGAATGTCTGCCCGTCACTATGTTGTACACCATTTTGTCCAACAGTATGTTGAATGTCTGCCCGTCACTATGTTGTACACCATTTTGTCCAACAGTATATTGAATGTCTGCCTTATCCGTCACTATGTTGTACACCATTTTGTCCAACAGTATATTGAATGTCTGCCCGTCACTATGTTGTACACCATTTTGTCCAACAGTATATTGAATGTCTGCCTTATCCGTCACTATGTTGTACACCATTTTGTCCACCTGTATATTGAATGTCTGCCTTATCCGTCACTATGTTGTACACCATTTTGTCCAACAGTATGTTGAATGTCTGCCCGTCACTATGTTGTACACCATTTTGTCCAACAGTATGTTGAATGTCTGCCCGTCACTATGTTGTACACCATTTTGTCCAACAGTATATTGAATGTCTGCCGTATCCGTCACTATGTTGTACACCATTTTGTCCAACAGTATGTTGAATGTCTGCCCGTCACTATGTTGTACACCATTTTGTCCAACAGTATGTTGAATGTCTGCCCGTCACTATGTTGTACACCATTTTGTCCAACAGTATATTGAATGTCTGCCTTATCCGTCACTATGTTGTACACCATTTTGTCCAACAGTATGTTGAATGTCTGCCCGTCACTATGTTGTACACCATTTTGTCCAACAGTATGTTGAATGTCTGCCCGTCACTATGTTGTACACCATTTTGTCCAACAGTATGTTGAATGTCTGCCTTATCCATCACTATGTTGTACACCATTTTGTCCAACAGTATGTTGAATGTCTGCCCGTCACTATGTTGTACACCATTTTGTCCAACAGTATATTGAATGTCTGCCTTATCCGTCACTATGTTGTACACCATTTTGTCCAACAGTATGTTGAATGTCTGCCCGTCACTATGTTGTACACCATTTTGTCCAACAGTATGTTGAATGTCTGCCTTATCCGTCACTATGTTGTACACCATTTTGTCCAACAGTATGTTGAATGTCTGCCCGTCACTATGTTGTACACCATTTTGTCCAACAGTATGTTGAATGTCTGCCCGTCACTATGTTGTACACCATTTTGTCCAACAGTATGTTGAATGTCTGCCTTATCCATCACTATGTTGTACACCATTTTGTCCAACAGTATGTTGAATGTCTGCCTTATCCGTCACTATGTTGTACACCATTTTGTCCAACAGTATGTTGAATGTCTGCCCGTCACTATGTTGTACACCATTTTGTCCAACAGTATGTTGAATGTCTGCCCGTCACTATGTTGTACACCATTTTGTCCAACAGTATATTGAATGTCTGCCTTATCCGTCACTATGTTGTTCACCATTTTGTCCAACAGTATGTTGAATGTCTGCCTT
Organism: Physella acuta; assembly: GCF_028476545.2. Taxonomy (NCBI): domain Eukaryota; kingdom Metazoa; phylum Mollusca; class Gastropoda; family Physidae; genus Physella; species Physella acuta. Next base: position 128,652 of record NW_026732030.1, read on the forward strand.
ATCCATCACTATGTTGTACACCATTTTGTCCAACAGTATATTGAATGTCTGCCCGTCACTATGTTGTACACCATTTTGTCCAACAGTATATTGAATGTCTGCCTTATCCGTCACTATGTTGTACACCATTTTGTCCAACAGTATGTTGAATGTCTGCCCGTCACTATGTTGTACACCATTTTGTCCAACAGTATGTTGAATGTCTGCCCGTCACTATGTTGTACACCATTTTGTCCAACAGTATGTTGAATGTCTGCCCGTCACTATGTTGTACACCATTTTGTCCAACAATTATCTGCCATAGTCTAGACGCCGCTCTCTCTCGTGGCTCGATAATCCACAAGATTATGCAGATGTCGTAGAACACGTGTTACGAACATTAGCATAATCACATCACCTACGAAGGTTGTTAAGTGGGAGGGGGGTATAGTAAACAAACCACCTGTTACAGTGACATACCAACAGTTGCTTGTTGTTGACCATGGTGAGATGTAAAGCTTTACGTTGTTTGATCCTCGATAAAATCACAATTCAAATATCAATGTCTGTACGAAAACAAAATCTCTCATTAACTTTTATCTTTGTTGAATATCTTAAATGGTTTGAACTTATTTTAATGGTAAAAACTCCAGGGTGGATTATTCAAATTCACTTTGTTGATGTCAATAAAATGTGGTGTTTGATGTTTGTTTGACTTCGCCAATATTTGCATGTGAGGTGCATTTTGCTGTAGTTTAAATCAAGTGTCTATCGATTAGTTGCTCCCACCTCCATGAGTGTCTAGAAGAACTCATTCAATTGATTAGTGGGCAACACGTAGGTAGACCTGCTGTTGATTTGTTTTATATGTTATTTTGCGTTAGAAGTATCTAAACAAAGTAGAGAAATGTGCATGGTGGAGAGTTTCTTCTTGGTGCTGTAGTGTTGTTTACCTCGTGTGTGGGTTTTATATCAAAGCTATATTGTGTGGGATTTATATTAAAGTCATATTGTGTGTGGATTTTATATCAGAACTATATTGTGTGGGCTTTATATTAAAGTCATATTGTGTGTGTTTTATATCAGAGCTATATTGTGTGGGCTTTATATTAAAGTCATATTGTGTGGGTTTTATATCAGAGCTATATTGTGTGGGCTTTATATTAAAGTCATATTGTGTGTGTTTTATATCAGAGCTATATTGTGTGGGCTTTATATTAAAGTCATATTGTGTGGGTTTTATATCAATCAATACACATTATCTGTTGAATGTATCTTGTGTTTGTGACATACTGGTTCAAGTTCTCTTACATAAGTATTTAAAATAAAAATGGGTGACCATCGTGTTCTTTCTTGGCTAATATGTAAGTAGTTGTGGTCAGTCGTCACTATATCACTGCCACTGCCAGTACTGTAACTGTGACACAAGCAAGTGTTAAAGAAATCACGTGCTATTAGTCTTCAGACATCGTTATGATTGGGACTTTTTTTTTAAACCCTACATTTCTGCTTAAAATCTTTTTTCTTCAATCTTTTTCTTTTTTCTATTCTCCCATCCCTCATAAGCACTCTTTCAAAATGTTGCCACAATTTTCACCGCCTTCTTTTCTCCTCCCCCCCCCCCCTCCCTCGCATCATGTCCCCCATCTTTTGCCATATTCATCTTGTTTCAAATCTGCTCAACCCTCTTCGTGGGTATTTTTTCATTGCGTACATAATGCATCATTTTACGTCAATGGATTTCAAACCCGACCCCTTTTCTGACATTTTCTTATTATAGCTTGTTAAGGAATCTGTTTGCTTCCTACTGCATGCGTGAATAACTATTATATCTTCCCTCAGATTCATCAGATTCATGAAATACTACTATATTCTATATTCCACAGGACATCTAGTGTAAAGCGACCGTAGCTCTCACCTACATGACTATAGCTGTATTGAATCGTTTATTGAGCAAAATCAATCTTAACTTTCCACTGTTTCAAACCTATGCTTCTTTTACCTTTACTTGTCTAAATAAATTACTTTCTGTGTACCGTTGTTGTGGTATGTGTTTGTAAACGTATTAATGCTTGAAATTGCCTATGCATTTAAGAATCAATAATCAACTCCGGTACGGCAGCCAACGCCTCATCTCTATACCTCTATTGTTGTACTGTAGCTTTGCCTCGCTTCCTCCCCTAGATTCCCCTTCCCTGTAAAGTCTGCGATCAGTTTTTTTTCCTCTCTCATCTTCCCCGGTCACGACTGGAGATAAGGTCGCAGTATCGGCACTCGCTAGCACTTTGACCAGACACGAGTTGGAATATCCGTCTGATAAATGGAGGCTGAGGCCAACGGTCAATGATTTCTTCTTCACACTGAGTGTCCAGCGGTCAGCTGATACGTGCGTTTGATCACAGTCTAGTGCCAAGTGGTGCCGACGTGTATCACACTCTGTTGCCCCATATCTCGCGCCTCTGATTTTAGCCTCTAGTTGTCCATCTTACTCAAGTAGGTTCCAGAAAATCGCTCAGTTTGACTACTATTTGGTCAGTTTTATGCCTATTTGGTCAGTTTTACAACTATCTGGTCAGTTTTACGACTATTTGGTCAGTTTTACAATTATCTGTTCAGTTTTACGACTATTTGGTCAGTTTTACAATTATCTGTTCAGTTTTACGACTATTTGGTCAGTTTTACGAATATTTGGTCAGTTTTACAACTATCTGGGAGTATCTGGTCAGTGTGATTACTACCTGATTAGTTTGACTACTATACTCTCTGGTCAGTTTCTTTAGTCGACTTCAGTTATTTTTTACGCGAGTGTAATGAATAAGTGGAATATTGGTCAAATTACTTATCATTGTCAACTGGTCTAACTTTTTATGATGTATTCCAACAAAATAAATCGACCATATTGTTACTGCCCCTTACCTTATCGAGATTCCCTGTTCAACTTGAGCATACTACAGTCTTTAGACGACCGCATGTTAGATCAAGTCTAGCCACAACTAACGTGTACAGTCATATCTGTTGGTCTAAATCTCCTCCTCCCCCCTAGAGGTCAAGTTGGTCCATGTCCATCGGTCAACTTCCTGCCCCCCCCCCCCCCAGCTGAATCTCCCCCAGCCCCCCACCCTGCTCCAACTTCTCAGAATTCTTTGTTTCCACGTTAAAAGGGAAGCCGTGTCCAGTTGCCGCAGAGTGCCTTACACTTAAAGAAGGGGATGTAACCCCAGTCTTTTTCGGCATCAGCCGCCATTTTGTATCATCTCAGACACATTAAAGCTCGCCTTATTACTTACCCCGCATGAATGGAGGTCTCCACTCAATTTCTTCCCGTCTGGCCCACTTCTGCTCTAGTATTTCTCGTCCTCTCTACCACCAAGGTACCCTCAAAAATGTGCCGTTATAAGGATTGCTGAAAAATGTGCGTGATTTCTAAATAGATGAAAAATGTGCGTATCTTTAAATAGATAAAACGTGTGCATTACTTTTAATGCATGAAAAATGTGCATCACATGAATACAAATTTGCGTCCGTTTAAATAGACGAACTACCGGCGTATCTTTTAACAAGTGAATGGATAAAAAGTGCGTCTGTTTCAATAGATGAAAAATGTGCTGCTCGATGGATAGCCTTGACAAGTTATCTTTCCCTTCCGTGCAGACTATAGATTGTATAGATTTTTAGAATCAACCACTAGCGGGTATACGTGGGTCGGGCGGTAGAACAAGCCACTGTAAGCTGCAAGTCTCCTGGTCAAGTCTCTCTGTGTCCCATGAAAGAGAGGAGCTACAAGTGAACCAGATAACGTATCGAGTCTATGCACTGTATGCCGCGTCAGTCTACTAGAACAGAACGGACATTCCTACTGTGTACCCCGTCAGTCTACTAGAACAGAACGGACGTTCCTACTGTGTATCCCGTCAGTCTACTAGAACAGAACGGACATTCCTACTGTGTACCCCGTCAGTCTACTAGAACAGAACGGACGTTCCTACTGTGTATCCCGTCAGTCTACTAGAACAGAACGGACATTCCTACTGTGTACCCCGTCAGTCTACTAGAACAGAACGGACATTCCTACTGTGTCAGTCTACTAGAACAGAACGGACATTCCTACTGTGTACCCCGTCAGTTTACAGTCTACTAGAACAGAACGGACATTTCTACTGTGTACCCCGTCAGTCTACTAGAACAGAACGGACATTCCTACTGTGTACCCCGTCAGTCTACTAGAACAGAACGGACGTTCCTACTGTGTATCCCGTCAGTCTACTAGAACAGAACGGACATTCCTACTGTGTACCCCGTCAGTCTACTAGAACAGAACGGACGTTCCTACTGTGTATCCCGTCAGTCTACTAGAACAGAACGGACATTCCTACTGTGTACCCCGTCAGTCTACTAGAACAGAACGGACATTCCTACTGTGTCAGTCTACTAGAACAGAACGGACATTCCTACTGTGTACCCCGTCAGTTTACAGTCTACTAGAACAGAACGGACATTTCTACTGTGTACCCCGTCAGTCTACTAGAACAGAACGGACATTCCTACTGTGTACCCCGTCAGTCTACTAGAACAGAGCGTCAGTCTACTAGAACAGAACGGACATTCCTACTGTGTACCCCGTCAGTCTACTAGAACAGAACGGACATTCCTACTGTGTACCCCGTCAGTCTACTAGAACAGAACGGACATTCCTACTGTGTACCCCGTCAGTCTACTAGAACAGAACGGACATTCCTACTGTGTACCCCGTCAGTCTACTAGAACAGAACGGACATTCCTACTGTGTACCCCGTCAGTCTACTAGAACAGAACGGACGTTCCTACTGTGTCAGTCTACTAGAACAGAACGGACATTCCTACTGTGTACCCCGTCAGTTTACTAGAACAGAACGGACATTCCTACTGTGTACCCCGTCAGTTTACAGTCTACTAGAACAGAACGGACGTTCCTACTGTGTACCCCGTCAGTCTACTAGAACAGAACGGACATTCCTACTGTGTACTCCGTCAGTCTACTAGAACAGAACGGACGTTCCTACTGTGTACCCCGTCAGTCTACTAGAACAGAACGGACATTCCTACTGTGTACCCCGTCAGTCTACTAGAACAGAACGGACATTCCTACTGTGTACCCCGTCAGTCTACTAGAACAGAGCGTCAGTCTACTAGAACAGAACGGACATTCCTACTGTGTACCCCGTCAGTCTACTAGAACAGAACGGACATTCCTACTGTGTACCCCGTCAGTCTACTAGAACAGAACGGACGTTCCTACTGTGTACCCCGTCAGTCTACTAGAACAGAACGGACATTCCTACTGTGTACCCCGTCAGTCTACTAGAACAGAACGGACATTCCTACTGTGTACCCCGTCAGTCTACTAGAACAGAGCGTCAGTCTACTAGAACAGAACGGACATTCCTACTGTGTACCCCGTCAGTCTACTAGAACAGAGCGTCAGTCTACTAGAACAGAACGGACATTCCTACTGTGTACCCCGTCAGTCTACTAGAACAGAACGGACGTTCCTACTGTGTATCCCGTCAGTCTACTAGAACAGAACGGACATTCCTACTGTGTACCCCGTCAGTCTACTAGAACAGAACGGACGTTCCTACTGTGTATCCCGTCAGTCTACTAGAACAGAACGGACATTCCTACTGTGTACCCCGTCAGTCTACTAGAACAGAACGGACATTCCTACTGTGTCAGTCTACTAGAACAGAACGGACATTCCTACTGTGTACCCCGTCAGTTTACAGTCTACTAGAACAGAACGGACATTTCTACTGTGTACCCCGTCAGTCTACTAGAACAGAACGGACATTCCTACTGTGTACCCCGTCAGTCTACTAGAACAGAGCGTCAGTCTACTAGAACAGAACGGACATTCCTACTGTGTACCCCGTCAGTCTACTAGAACAGAACGGACATTCCTACTGTGTACCCCGTCAGTCTACTAGAACAGAACGGACATTCCTACTGTGTACCCCGTCAGTCTACTAGAACAGAACGGACATTCCTACTGTGTACCCCGTCAGTCTACTAGAACAGAACGGACATTCCTACTGTGTACCCCGTCAGTCTACTAGAACAGAACGGACGTTCCTACTGTGTCAGTCTACTAGAACAGAACGGACATTCCTACTGTGTACCCCGTCAGTTTACTAGAACAGAACGGACATTCCTACTGTGTACCCCGTCAGTTTACAGTCTACTAGAACAGAACGGACGTTCCTACTGTGTACCCCGTCAGTCTACTAGAACAGAACGGACATTCCTACTGTGTACTCCGTCAGTCTACTAGAACAGAACGGACGTTCCTACTGTGTACCCCGTCAGTCTACTAGAACAGAACGGACATTCCTACTGTGTACCCCGTCAGTCTACTAGAACAGAACGGACATTCCTACTGTGTACCCCGTCAGTCTACTAGAACAGAGCGTCAGTCTACTAGAACAGAACGGACATTCCTACTGTGTACCCCGTCAGTCTACTAGAACAGAACGGACATTCCTACTGTGTACCCGGTCAGTCTACTAGAACAGAACGGACGTTCCTACTGTGTACCCCGTCAGTCTACTAGAACAGAACGGACATTCCTACTGTGTACCCCGTCAGTCTACTAGAACAGAACGGACATTCCTACTGTGTACCCCGTCAGTCTACTAGAACAGAGCGTCAGTCTACTAGAACAGAACGGACATTCCTACTGTGTACCCCGTCAGTCTACTAGAACAGAGCGTCAGTCTACTAGAACAGAACGGACATTCCTACTGTGTACCCCGTCAGTCTACTAGAACAGAACGGACATTCCTACTGTGTACCCCGTCAGTCTACTAGAACAGAACGGACATTCCTACTGTGTACCCCGTCAGTCTACTAGAACAGAGCGTCAGTCTACTAGAACAGAACGGACATTCCTACTGTGTACCCCGTCAGTCTACTAGAACAGAGCGTCAGTCTACTAGAACAGAACGGACATTCCTACTGTGTACCCCGTCAGTCTACTAGAACAGAACGGACATTCCTACTGTGTACCCCGTCAGTTTACTAGAACAGAACGGACATTTCTACTGTGTACCCCGTCAGTCTACTAGAACAGAGCGTCAGTCTACTAGAACAGAACGGACATTCCTACTGTGTACCCCGTCAGTCTACTAGAACAGAACGGACATTCCTACTGTGTACCCCGTCAGTCTACTAGAACAGAGCGTCAGTCTACTAGAACAGAACGGACATTCCTACTGTGTACCCCGTCAGTCTACTAGAACAGAACGGACATTCCTACTGTGTACCCCGTCAGTCTACTAGAACAGAACGGACATTCCTACTGTGTACCCCGTCAGTTTACTAGAACAGAACGGACATTCCTACTGTGTACCCCGTCAGTCTACTAGAACAGAACGGACATTCCTACTGTGTACCCCGTCAGTTTACTAGAACAGAACGGACATTCCTACTGTGTACCCCGTCAGTCTACTAGAACAGAACGGACATTCCTACTGTGTACCCCGTCAGTCTACTAGAACAGAGCGTCAGTTTACTAGAACAGAACGGACATTCCTACTGTGTACCCCGTCAGTCTACTAGAACAGAACGGACATTCCTACTGTGTACCCCGTCAGTCTACTAGAACAGAGCGTCAGTCTACTAGAACAGAACGGACATTCCTACTGTGTACCCCGTCAGCCTACTAGAACAGAGCGTCAGTTTACTAGAACAGAACGGACATTCCTACTGTGTACCCCGTCAGTCTACTAGAACAGAACGGACATTCCTACTGTGTACCCCGTCAGTCTACTAGAACAGAACGGACATTCCTACTGTGTACCCCGTCAGTCTACTAGAACAGAACGGACATTCCTACTGTGTACCCCGTCAGTCTACTAGAACAGAACGGACATTCCTACTGTGTACCCCGTCAGTCTACTAGAACAGAACGGACATTCCTACTGTGTACCCCGTCAGTCTACTAGAACAGAGCGTCAGTCTACTAGAACAGAACGGACATTCCTACTGTGTACCCCGTCAGTCTACTAGAACAGAACGGACATTCCTACTGTGTACCCCGTCAGTCTACTAGAACAGAACGGACATTCCTACTGTGTACCCCGTCAGTCTACTAGAACAGAACGGACATTCCTACTGTGTACCCCGTCAGTCTACTAGAACAGAACGGACATTCCTACTGTGTACCCCGTCAGTCTACTAGAACAGAACGGACATTTCTACTGTGTACCCCGTCAGTTTACTAGAACAGAATAGAACGTCTATCACTGTTTAATTAACTGATTCTGTAACTAAAACGTCACAAAACATTGTTCAAACTTTAGACTCGGTTAAATGTTTTTAGCTACTGGCCATTCATACAAATGTGGCTAAAATTTGAAGTCATCAGTCTCTCTATGCTAGTCCAACAAAACACATGATAAAACAGGAAGGAGCAGTTTGTATGCAGTCAGCACATATGTGACGACTACAATGTTTTATGTAGCTCCTAATGACATACACCCCCCTCCCCACGTCTTGTTGCTTCTGTTCCGCCTCACCTTTAGACGAACACGTGTTGGTACACATCCTGGTTGGACATGTGTTCACCAGTGTGTACGTTACATTTCCACAAATATTTATCCACTTCTATTTTTAGAACAGATCGATTGAAACACGATCGTTTTTTTTTTCGCTATAAAATACCAGTTGTGTGTGCGGAACGGGGAAATGATTTCTTGTGTTGTTTTTAATCTGGGGATCACGTGCCACTCCTGGTGTAGTTAATCAGTCAGGAACTCTCGCTAGATGCCCGTTTGTATTGGCCAGTTGGGTTAAGGAGACGTTGTGGTTTAAAGCAGAGACAGGTAAGCTAGGGTGACACTGAGGTAAGCTGATGATGGTGCTAGGGTGACAGTGAGGTAAGCTGGTGATGGTGTTAGGGTGACACTGAAGTAAGCTGATGATGGTGCTAGGGTGACAGTGAGGTAAGCTGGTGATGGTGCTAGGGTGACACTGAGGTAAGCTGGTGATGGTGTTAGGGTGACACTGAGGTAAGCCGGTGATGGTGTTAGGGTGACACTGAGGTAAGCTGGATGATGGTGTTAGGATGACACTGAGGTAAACTGGATGATGGTGTTAGGGTGACACTGAAGTAAGCTGGATAATAATGCTAGGGTGACATAAAAGGTAAGTTTAATCGTGACACTTAGGAATAGATAAAGTGTTAGGGTTTTAACAACAGTAAACTCAGTGATGGGGGACATGGTAACTTAGAATACTTTCTTGAAGATAGAAGCCACGAGGGACTCGTGGCCAAGTTAACACCACGCGGGATAAGTGAACGAATGTTGGTAGGGTGAGATAGAGCCTAAAATTAGCAATCGTTGGTCGACCTCGAGGTCATATCTAGTTGTTTTTTGTCATTAACTTTACATGTCTGTGTTGTGTCAAATTTCCATGACACTATTGTATCGTTTACAATATAGAATGTACAGATCATACAACAGTCTCCTCCTATAATCGATCTTTTTGTGTGTGGAAATATTGACCGTGATTAACATAAAGGTCGCCTTGTGCTTTAGAAAGTTACTCAAACAATTACAACCTTTGAGACAAGAACCATGCGTTTAAATTTGTCTCAATTTCTTGATCCCACGAGATATAGAGAGGGAACTAAAGAGATTGTGTCGGTGTTTAAAGACACGAGATGTAGAGAGGGAACTAAAGAGATTGTGTCGGTGTTTAAAGACACGAGATGTAGAGAGGGAACTAAAGAGATTGTGTCGGTGTTTAAAGACACGAGATGTAGAGAGGGAACTAAAGAGATTGTGTCGGTGTTTAAAGACACGAGATGTAGAGAGGGAACTAAAGAGATTGTGTCGGTGTTTAAAGACACGAGATGTAGAGAGGGAACTAAAGAGATTGTGTCGATGTTTAAAGACACCTTCTGTTGTAGCTACCTCCCTTGGCACTGACAATAATCCTATTTATAGAAATACTGAGACGAGGATCAGCAAGTTGTAGACTGTTGTATTGTGTGAGTGAACAAACATCTATACCTATAATCAAATTTAACTTTAGTTAGATTTGATGACACCATAAGATGGTAGTTTTGTTTCCCCAATTAAACTCTTGGCGTTGCTGATCCCAGCCTTCTCAAGCAAGTACCTACTGACCGTGCCTGGTTCATTATTTATTTCACCGCATATCAAATGCACCTCCTCTCTTCATTCTCAATAGCTACCACATTAGTGTGCTTAGTTTGTTATTTAAAAAAAAAAACCAATGTTTTAATCTTAAAACGAGTCTCTTATAATAAACGTCTATGTTATATGACTAGTGTAATATAACAAAATCCTTGACCTAGGTAACATCGAGTGCAGGTCTGCATTAACCCCTTAAACATGGCATCCGTGTTTGCTGATCGGAATGAAAATCCCAGTGAAGACCTCCCGAAACGCCACCAAAAACAAACTCGTTGGGCCCAGAAGCCTTGGTTAGGGCGGATAGCTTGGATTAATAGCACAATCATGCCGGCAATAAAGGGAGCGGGTAGGGAGGGGAGGTGGAGGGGGTTGGGCTTGTGTTTATCCATGCAAGAGGACGTGTAACTAAAACGTTGTTCTATAAATATTTAATTTCACACACGGGTCCCCCTCACCTTCTTGACATCAGTTTTTTTAGTTTCCTGCTGCTGTGCTCAAGTTTAGGGAGGGTTGCCGTCGACGTAATCGTTGCCAGGATATCAGATCAGTGAAGCTTCAACTCCCTCTTACATCAGTGGCTGGGCCATACATTGGTCTTTACTTCAGTAGAAAGCCAGCTTACACTGCTCATGTACTTTCATACACAGCAACTTACTTCCATATCATGCAACACAACTCCTACAATGTCGTATACATTGTTTGTTATATACATGCTTATAGTTCTGTGTATCCTTAGCCTTTGATATTAGAACCCACACTTGAATATACTGACACACATCTTACTCCTGAAGCCCCAACCCTCTAAATTTGAAAATATCATTGTTTACTACTGTTGAAAGTAGATTTTACACTTTAAAACTTCTTAAAAAAACCAACCCTTTAAAATATTTTTGCCGGCTAAACTTTTGCTTTGTGTGCTAAGTCAAAGAATAATAAAAACATTTCACTTTTGTTTGCTAGTACATCAATTAAAGGCCTGTGGAAGTACAACGTTCAAGCATGCGAGTCTTGAGCTATTGTGCTCAATACGCCCCGACACCATTGTCAAAATTGTTTAAATCAACTCTTTTGTAAAACATCTTTATTTTGATCAATGATTATGATAATGTGACTGTAAAAAGAACATGTTCTTTGATGTGCATGTCTATCATTGCAGGTAATTGCGCTTGATTCGAGATGCAGCCATGCTAAGATGGGCTACCGTCAACTGGCCTCACAGGCCTTCAACTTAAAGCTCGAGCTGCCTGTGGACGCCAACGGAGGAATGTAAACCTGCCGCCGCGCGAGGAATGGGATTCGAGTCTAGTGACGAAAGAAGAGGCTCAAAAATGTACAAAAAATCTGCACCGAACCAGAAAATCTCGGCCACCGCCTGGGACAACGCATACGCCCAGAAAACCCAGGAGTTGAGGAACGAGGAGCGACGCATCAGCATCCACGCTGGCGGCGGCTCTCGCCAATCGCTCAACCAAGATGACGAACAGAACGCTTACGACTTCCGGAAATCCTTTCGCATCTCGCGTCTCTTGCACATCTTTACCAGTAAGAAGTTCCGCGACAGGACCTTGGAAAATCTTTACCGGAGATATTTCATCAAAGTTGACCAGTCATCCCAGTCCAACATGCAAGTCATTAGCGTCATCATCTGCGCTCTCCTCATTTTTTTCTACTACATCAACGGCCTGACCGGCTTCATTCGCGGGCTGGTCATGGGAATTGTCATCCTTATGTTCGCTGTGCTGGAGATATTTCTCTATCGCATCACCTTGCAGTACACCTCGCTCCAGATCATCTGCTCCATGTCTCTCTTCCTGCTCATCGCTGTCGTCTGCACCATCACCCTGGACCGCGATATACCCGACGGTGGGGACGGTGTCTGGGTCACCGTGTTCTTTATTTACATGACGTATACGGGTATCCCTACCCAGCTGCGCGTGGCATTCGTCATGGGATTACTGCTCCCACTGTTCCAAATTGCCTTGACTACCAAATTCAATGTACCGAATGAATTCCAACTCGAGCAGGTGAGTTATATATAATACCTTAGTGTTGTCTTACACGTTAGTTCTAGTTATGTTTTCCCCGTAAGAAGAATAAGACGAACCTCAAATCTTGTGAAATTTTTAAATTCATTTTATATCTCTCGCACTAAAAACTAATTTTTTTCGCATTTAAATATATCTTTGGAAATAAAACGTGCTACGTCATTTTCTCTAAATGAATGGCTATAGCTTCAAAACCCTCTTAAGGTTGTGTGTGGTTGTACCATCTTGGTCTTTGAATGTTGTAGTTGCATCGTAGAGACTGTTTTTTTTATTATCTTCATATGTTCCATGTATTCTTAATTCATCCTAATCTTGTCTGAAAGAGTTATACCACCACGTTTGAGTATAGCCATACCATCTCCTTTGGATGAATTCCGTCTACACGTCCACCCCTAGCCGAGACTCCAGTAGCTGTATTTTATCATACCCTTCATGGCATGTATTGAGAAAAATACAATGTATGCCCCTCTAACACCTATTGAATGATCTGACACACCGGCGCAACCATCCACCGTTGAATGATTTCCTTGACCAAATTTGAGAAGAAGCAATCACGACAACCTAATAAGTCCTGATAAAAAACGGCAACGGGCCAGCTAATGCCTGACACGAGCCCATGTATCAAGACCTGGTAGATCAGGAAATTTACTAACCTCATCTCTCACCCCGGCTGCTCAGATCACGTCAATAGCTTTAGTTCGACTTTCGCAATGCTGACTAGCGGGGAGGGATAGAATGATATTCGTTGAAGTCAGACTGGGCAGGGGAGGAAGGGGGGGGGACCCTTAAACTAATACTGTTGTAAAGAAGAGGAGACCTTTGAAACTCAACCAGCAACTCTGGAGTTCATAATTCATATTATCGATTTTTTTTTCATTCCCATTTCCACTCAAAAGCCAGTAAATTGATATTTGTCTATCTGGTAACACAAGAGACGCACGTGACTTGCCCGGCACGCGCTCCTGTGGCGGGAGATAAATTAACCTGGGGTGGCTGGGGTAAACCTGGAGACACGGGCGTGTGCTGTCGTGTTTACACGTGTGCCGTGTACTGTCGTGTGGTTACACGTGGACCGTGTACTGTCGTTACACGCGAGCCGTGTACTGTCGTGTGGTTACACGCGAGCCGTGTACTGTCGTGTTTACACGTGGGCCGTTTACTGTCGTGTGTTGACACATGGGCCGTGTACTGTCGTGTGGTTACACGTGGTGTACTGTCGTGTGTTTACACGTGGTGTACTGTCGTGTGTTTACACGTGTGCCGTGTACTGTCGTGTGGTTACACGTGGACCGTGTACTGTCGTGTGGTTACACGTGAGCCGTGTACTGTCGTGTGGTTACACGTGGGCCGTGTACTGTCGTGTGGTTACACGTGGGCCGTGTACTGTCGTGTGGTTACACGTGAGCCGTGTACTGTCGTGTGGTTACACGTGGGCCGTGTACTGTCGTGTGTTTACACGTGGTGTACTGTCGTGTGGTTAGACGTGGGCCGTGTACTGTCGTGTGTTTACACGTGGTCCGTGTACTGTCGTGTGTTTACACGTGGGCCGTGTACTGTCGTGTGTTTACACGTGGGCCGTGTACTGTCGTGTGTTTACACGTGGGCCGTGTACTGTCGTGTGTTTACACGTGGTGTACTGTCGTGTGTTTACACGTGGGCCGTGTACTGTCGTGTGTTTACACGTGGTGTACTGTCGTGTGTTTACACGTGAGCCGTGTACTGTCGTGTGTTTACACGTGGTGTACTGTCGTGTGTTTACACGTGAGCCGTGTACTGTCGTGTGTTTACACGTGGGCCGTGTACTGTCGTGTGTTTACACGTGGGCCGTGTACTGTCGTGTGTTTACACGTGGTGTACTGTCGTGTGTTTACACGTGGGCCGTGTACTGTCGTGTGTTTACACGTGGTGTACTGTCGTGTGTTTACACGTGAGCCGTGTACTGTCGTGTGTTTACACGTGGGCCGTGTACTGTCGTGTGTTTACACGTGGTGTACTGTCGTGTGTTTACACGTGGGCCGTGTACTGTCGTGTGTTTACACGTGGGCCGTGTACTGTCGTGTGTTTACACGTGGTGTACTGTCGTGTGTTACAGCGATACACTAGCATGAACCCGTCGTGTGTAGATCGTCGATATTGACGCCTGTAGCAATTGGTTAACTAACCCCCTCAGTGGAGCTTTTTTGTAACATCGTTCAAATATAAACTTGGACGGTTCTCTCTGTATGCCTCACTTTCTCAATGTTTAGCTGCATCCACCCACTCGAATTGACAGAACTTTTTATTGAGACACTGACCATGTTTTGTTGGCCATTTCCCCAGGCTGTTGTGTAAGTGATCTCCTACCTTTACCTGGCCATGTGGTTTACTTTTTACCCGCTTGATATGGACGGTCAATACAAGAACAGCACATTCTAACCCCCGTCCTATCGTTTGATATTACATCTCATATTTACCTTGTCAGTTATTCAGTTAATTAGGACGTAGAAAAAAAAGATGCAAGATTCGTATTACATGAAAATTGTAGAATTAAATGATCAAATTTGTAATAAACTAATTAACTCTATATTCGAAATAAACTAATGAATTCATGAATAGCGAAGTGAACGAGATACTTCTTTAATTATAGCATCGGGGGTCTGTATATGATATATGTAAGAAGAGCATCGGTGTCTGTGTATCTGATATATGTCAGAAGGGCATTGGGGGGTATGTTTATATGATATATGTAAGAAGAGCAGTGCTTACACATATGATCGTCTCGCCTGCTCCCTTAACCATCATTGGTATCTGAAATTTGGGCCCCATGCTGTCACTCAGAAAATGTATTGGTAACTTCTATTGGAGGTATTGTCTCTCACAAAATGGATTGGTAACTTCTATTGGAGGTATTGTCTCTCACAAAATGTATTGGTAACTTCTATTGGAGGTATTGTCTCTCACAAAATGTATTGGTAACTTCTATTGGAGGTATTGTCTCTCACAAAATGTATTGGTAACTTCTATTGGTGGTATTGTCTCTCACAAAATGTATTGGTAACTTCTATTGGAGGTATTGTCTTTCACAAAATGTATTGGTAACTTCTATTGGTGGTATTGTCTCTCACAAAATGTATTGGTAACTTCTATTGGAGGTATTGTCTCTCTCAAAATGTATTGGTAACTTCTATTGGAGGTATTGTCTCTCACAAAATGTATTGGTAACTTCTATTGGAGGTATTGTCTCTCACAAAATGTATTGGTAAGTTCTATTGGAGGTATTGTCTCACAAAATGTATTGAACAAAATGTTAAATAATATCTCGACCTTGAGGCGAAAGCAAGGTCAAATGTGAACTTGTGATACGACGCGCCGATGAAAGATTCCCCATAAACTCCTCGATAAGGATAACCTTGCCCTTCAGACTACTTAATTGCACGGCAACGATCCTGTAGCTTCCTATCAATTCATTAGCCTATACCACGGGATCACGAACACACGCAGCACACTTTTTGGTGAGTTCTGTTTGTTTTGGGCACCCCCACTAGAAGAGGCAACTGTAGCCAGCTAGGTTGATCTGCTGACCAGACAGTGTTGGGAACATTGGTTTATGTGTCACTATAAGTTGTATATGGACTATTTGATTGTTTATACATTTGTTTTATGTTAGCCTTATACCTGGGATCACTTTTTCAACAAAAAAAAATCCAACAAAAGCAAACTAATTGAACTAATAAATTTAGATTTAATTTGACATTAAAATTATTTGAAAAAAAAACTAGCAAGAAAGGAACTGTCATTATCACGTTTGTGGTTAGATTCGCCTACAGAACCTAGTTTAAAAACCTGTATCGTGTACATAGTATGTTGTTGTAGCGAGTCAAACGAGCAACGTATAACATGCCTACGTTAAAAACCTGAACATTGTATGTTGCTGTAGCGAGTCAAACGAGCAACGTATAACATGCCTACGTTAAAAACCTAAACATTGTATGTTGTTGTAGCGAGTCAAACAAGCAACGTATAACATGCCTACGTTAAAAACCTGAACATTGTATGTTGCTGTAGCGAGTCAAACGAGCAACGTATAACATGCCTACGTAAAAAACCTGAACATCGTATGTTGTTGTAGCGAGTCAAACGAGCAACGTATAACACGCCTACGTTAAAAACGCCCAGCTCACGAAGTTGTTGAACCGATTTCCCCCCTTATAGCCCGAGTTTATTGGCCGCCTATGTAGCGCATACAAAAAAATTCTTCATAAATACTCCGAGGGCTAGCGTAAACTCGGCGTTTGCTTTTATTTTCCGGAAACACAGAAAATCACTTCTGCTGATGGGCTACCCCTCTCCACGATTCCAAGTGTCCAAAAACAAATTTGGCCATTTTTTTTTAGTGAAATCAGTGGCGCCGATTAAAAATATCCACGGTGTGATGCAGCGATAAAACATCACAATCTGGTAAAACATCACATTATAAGATGATGGTTTTATATGTGTCGCCTCCTAATATTGGGCCCTATCACACATCACATTATAAGATGATGGTTTTTATTTCATATGTGTCGCCCCCCAATGTTGGAACATATCGCACATCACATTATAAGATGATGGTTTTTATTTCATATGTGTCGCCCCCCAATGTTGGAACATATCGCACATCACATTATAAGATGATGGTTTTTATTTCATATGTGTCGCCCCCCAATGTTGGAACATATCGCACATCACATTATAAGATGATGGTTTTTATTTCATATGTGTCGCCCCCCAATGTTGGAACATATCGCACATCACATTATAAGATGATGGTTTTTATTTCATATGTGTCGCCCCCCCAATGTTGGAACATATCGCACATCACATTATAAGATGATGGTTTTTATTTCATATGTGTCGCCCCCCAATGTTGGAACATATCGCATATCACATTATAAGATGTTTTTTTTACTTCATATGTTACCTCTAAAATTGGGCTCTATCACATCTATTAACACGCATTTCATCACACATTTTTTTTATTCCACCCATTATTTATCTTGTATAATTATAATGCTTTTAAAGTTTTAGCAACGTTCGTAATACACTAATCGTTTCTGTCTTAAAAATATTCTAACACGATCAAATCCGCACGGATGAGGTGAGGTACAGTAACATTCCTGTTGTCTTGCTCGCACGATTCATCGCTGGTATTGTTTTTTTTTACAACAAAAGATTATTACAGATCAAATATATCACTCGAATAATTAGAACAATGCTTCTGCTTCTATTTAATGGTTAGACACTTCACAAAAGACTACTTATATTTTAGGTACTTTACAAAAGATGGATCGATCAGGTTACTAAACGGGAAAAAAAAGTTTAAAAAAAATTGAAAACAGAGATAGACGCTTTAAAAGATGTGCTTCAGACTTCAGACTTTATTAGGTGATTTAAAAATGAAAGTCCTAATTAAACTAAAAAAAATTTTTTTTTACATGTATGTTTTATAACCACTTAGTTTGTGTCTTTTAATAACAAACGAACCACTTCTTCTGTATGGAGTTTCATTCAAAATTTTGGAATCATGCCGTATTGGCAGACCTGACCTCGCTAGATTATTTAAGGACAGAGAGTTTTGGATAAAAGGGAATTTTGGGTTAATCTCACTAACAGCAAAAATTAATAAAATCCATCGCCAAAGTCAACACATAGTTTCAGTTTTTTTGTTATTGTTGCTATTAGCGATGCGAGGGGAAAATTCACCCCACACAATGTAAATCACATTCATGATCTCTCGTGTGTTTCGTCGTACCTCTTGTTTACACCAGCAATACACAACCACTACAAGATACAACACCAACCTCTACAATATATATCCCCAACCTCCACAATAAACACCCACAGCATCCACAAGGTACATCCACAACCTCCATTATATACATACACAACCTCCACTCTATCCATCCACAACTTCCACTATATACATCTACAACCTCCACTATACACATCTACCGCCTCCACTATATACATCCACCGCCTCCATACGTTACAACATCATGGCTCCGACACGCACACTCCCTTAGCAAGCCCCGCCCAATTCGCTATACACACATTACATAATATCATATATAATATCTCCCCCATGACTTAATATATCATCTCTTTTCACTCCTCCATGACTTTATGTATCAGCCCCCCAGCCCCCACCCACGTTGTCCCAACTGTATGTTTATGTTTATGTTGGGCCCAGCAGGAAACGCCATTTGTTTGTTGAATCGATTCTAGTCGTTGATCTTCCGTGCCATCTAGAACTTACCCAGCAATGATTGGGGCTCGATGCTCCATCATGGCGTCTCTGCAGTTTTACAGGAATCCCTGGCCTGCCCGACCGTTGGGCTCAACCCAATGGCCTCTCATCTGGTGACACGTCGGCGTTCTAGGCTCCAGCCATTCAAACAGATATTGTCTAAACTATTTTTTTATGCTGACCAGAAAATAATTTAAGAACGTTGAAAAAAAAACGAACGGAATTTTAAAACTACAATAACATTTTTGATTAGTTGATGTTTTAGTGGGAAATAGTTCAAACACTTGGCTCACACCTGAAAAGTTTGATCTGGCTACACGGACGATAATAAGCTAAAGACTCAAGTCGGGATCTTTCAGCTCCAATGAGTTTCAAATTAAAGTTGACTTGGTTCAAAGAGATTAGTATACATCTCTCCGGAAATATCCCACTACATATCACGTAAATATACGACCTTTTTCCTTTTAAATTTAATGAGAGGACAAGTTTTTATAAAAATAAATATGCTAATATTTCGCATATTTTAAGTGCTTATGCAAGCGAAAAAAAATCTTCTGGATTTAATGCAGTTTTATTTTTTTCCAAATACAAATTGAAACATTTTTTGAAGGCAAGTCCCAGAATTATCACCGGAACATAACAGAGAGCAGCGATCGATGTGAGGCGCTCACGATGGCCTGCCTGCACGCGCGCTCGACATGAAGACAGAGGCATTGAATTGTAAATCCAATATGCATATTCTAAGTTGACAGTGGCCCGGGGTCGAGCCAGGAAAATGTGTCACTTCAACTTCCCTACTTGCTCCATGTCAACATTGGCCATATTTTAATGGCTGAAAAGTTGGTAGATTCCTTGTGCTTAACGTGACTGTGGCCTTTTTGAAGTGGTTGTTGACGTGATCGTGTCCTTGTGGTTTACCTGGCCGTGGCCTTGTGGTTGATGTCATCCTGTCCATGTGGTTAACGTTATCGTGACGTCATCATGCTTTTGTGGTTAACGTCATCGTTACGTCATCGTGTCCTTGTCTTCAGAAGTTGGTGATGTGGCCATGTACTTGATCTCATATATTTTGAATTGATCAATACAAATTATCTGCCTGCTTTTTTAGGCAGATTATGTTCAGTTCTGGTACCTTGGGCGGTACTGGTCTAGATTCAGTACTAATTAGTTCATGTGGAGTCTATCAACATTTTGTACATACGATTCTAATTAGTTCTTGTGGAGTATCATCAGTATTTAACTTATATTACAATTGTAGCATCCCCAGATAATTTTCTTGGCATCCCACACTAACATACAACATACATATATCTGACCTTCATCGACTCAATGGACCGCCAGGTGCGAAAGGGTGACTTACCTTTAGAAATACCTGACCCGCGTCATCATTTTAATGAAGCCTAACAGATCTACCAGCTGTTGCCTCGACACATATAGCACATAATGACACTTGCCTCGACACATATAGCACATAATGACACTTGCCAATCTAAAACAAGAACACATGCACAGTGACACATTACCATATTCCATATTTAAAAAAAAATGTTTTGGTCTCATTTGATCACGTGAATGACATAAGAACTATACGGATGTATGGACACACTATTCTGGCACGCTATCCCGGGGTCAGCTAGCCAGGGGCCATGTCTAGTCAGTGCATGTTATAACGGTCATCAGCTCACGTGGGCCTCACGTACTCATCATCTTTCACCACAATTACTATAAATAGCCGGCAATAGCCGGGAGTGAGGCTGAAACCCTTTGATAGATTTGGTAGGAACTTGGTGATTGGGGGGCCTGATTATTGCTTTATACGTTAGGTAGACGTGTCTGTCTGTCTGTCTGTCTGTCTGTCTGTCTGTCTGTCTGTCTGTCTGTCTGTCTGTCTGTCTGTCTGCCTGCCTGTCTGCCTGCCTGCCTGTCTGTCTGTCTGTCTGTCTGCCTGCCTGTCTGCCTGCCTGCCTGTCTGTCTGTCTGTCTGTCTGTCTGTCTGTCTGTCTGCCTGTCTGTCTGCCTGTCTGTCTGTCTGTCTGTCTGTCTGTCTGTCTGTCTGTCTGTCTTTCTGTCTTTGACTGTTGACTGTTCCCTATAGTAGTGTGCGACTGTTCCCTATAGTACTGTGTGACCGTTGACTGTTCCCTTTAGAACTGTGTGACTGTTGAATGCTCCCTTTAGTACTGATTACCTGCAACTTTTGGATGGCATCACGCCAATTTACTAATTGCGCTCATTATTGATCAAAAGTAGTATATTAGGTCACTTTTGGGTCGCATTTTTGGCGGAGGAGCGCAGGCGCAGGCGCAAAGGTTATATAGTAAAATACTCGGAGGAGCTGCCGCAGCCTGGGACAATGACATATAGCAAAATACTCCCAGCCTGGCGCATCGGGATGGTGAGGAGCGAAGGGTGAAGGCGCAAAGACATATAGTAAAATACTACGCCAACTGGTGTTGGCGGAGGAGTGAAGGGTGAGTCACCTTTTGGTGACCTTGTGACGTAATCATTGACCTTGTGACGTAATTAGTGACCTTGTGACGTAATCATTGACCTAGTTACGTAATTTTAATGCGTTTTTAATTAGTTTTAATTTAATTTTTAAAATTTTAATTAGTTTTTTAATTAGTTACGTAATTTAATTACTTTGTTTGTGTTTTGTTTGTTTATTTTTTAATTAGTTTAATTATTATTAACGAGTTACGTAATTGGAGTTTAATTTTTTTTTTAAATTTTTAAATTTTTTAAATTTTATTTTATAATTAGTTTAATTATTTTAATTAGATTATTAGTTTGAAATTCATTTTATTTCTTTGATTTTATGTTTATATTGTGTAATTTTTTATTAACGAGTTACATAATTTGATTATTTGTTTACTTTGTGTTTAATTAATTTGATTTTAATTACTTTTGTTTATTTATTTATTTGATATATTTCTTTTCTTTGTTGTTTAATTTGTTGGTTTGTTTGAATGTATGTATGTTTTTAAATTCTCCCCTACAACGAGCGTGAACTAGAACAGTTTTTGTATACCAGCCTTTAACCAGACATGTAACACCTGTTACGTATCGACCGCCCGTGAACCTCCCCGCGCTGCGCGTTTTTAAATGGGAATGTATTGATCGCAGCCGCTGGGCCATCACACCTAATTAAATTTTGGTCACGCATCGTGGGTTTATGTGTTGTTCGCCCTCACCCTCCATTGATCGAACCCACTGACCATCAGTATGATGGTCCACCTATGTGTAATTTTTATTAACGAGTTACGTAATTTGATTTTAATTTTTTAAATTTTTAAATTTTTAATTTAATTTTATAATTACTTTAATTATTATTAACGAGTTACGTAATTTGATTTTAATTTTTTAAATTTTTAAATTTTTTTAAATTATTATTTTTAAATTTTATTTTTAATTGTTGTTTACTTGTTGTTTAATTTAATTACTTTGTATAATTTATTTGTTTGAAATTCATTTTAATTAGTTTGCTTTTAATTTCTTTGTTGTACGCCGTTTGAAATAAAAGACTAACACTAGCGTGTACTAGAAAGTGTCATTGTGTATAACATCCATTTAACCCCAAGCTGTTACTTATTAGCGACAGCTTGTACTTATCGATCCGCCCGTGATCCTCCCCGGCGCTCCCCGTGGTTGCTTAATAGCGGGCTCACTGAAGCGATCACAACAGGTAATTAATCGAAGCCATTAAGTCCCTCTCCGCGTTAAGTGTGGCGACAGCTGGTGCTGTAATTAGTCACGGCTCTCGGCTTTTTTCATTAGACTACAGCTGTACATGAACTATGTTCACATATCATACGCCCGGTCATTCTTTGATCAAATTAAAAAATTTTGTTTCCACATGTCATGCGAACCGTCCCTTGCTATGTATGAAAGATTAATGGTTGTAACTATTCGCTTATAGCGAGGGTCAGCGAAAACAAAAATATATTTAAGGGTCGGAATTTTCTTTCAACCACCGTTAAGTCAGGTTTTGAGACGAAACGAAGTCTCGGTAGGTTCGTGTTTTTTAATGGGCGACAGGGCGACTTGGTGCGTTGGTACGTAGGTATGCGGGGTAGACATGTTTTTTACAAGTCTGGAAAAGTAATTACGTTTTTTTTTGTTTTTTTTATGACCGTTCCGATTTTCTTTTGATCTGACCACCATTTGACCACACTGAGCCAGATAAATTTAACAATCGTCGCAGCGGGGTTTATTTTAAGTGCACCCCGTGCACGCTTGTTTACATTTTAAAAGACGTGTCGCGTGTCTTCCCCTTACGGCTTCCCTAATAGAGAAACGAGAGGAAAGACAACTGTTCTAAAATTAGAACAGCCTTGTTTACAGCCATGAGTATCGTCCCTTGTGAAAAAATTCGCGTCAGAATCATTAACTAAACATTCAATTTCTTTAACAAGTTAAAAAATAATTTAGGAAGACAAGGGTTAACAACATTAGACGCCACCGTTTTTGTTTCCTGCGACGACAAGGCACAATACACTTTTTTATTTTATGTCTCAAGTAGAGGGGTGGGATATTTTTTCTTTGTAAGCGTGTTGTAAACAATAGGTAGACGAAGCGATTACTAAGTAAGAGGGGAGAGAAGTGACGTACATCGCGATATTTGAAAACATGGCGATGTTTAACCTCAACCAAAAAAGGCAATGAACCTAGAAGGAAGACGAATATATATCTTAGTCTTGCAGCAGATTACCTTCCCATGTTCGCTTTAGTATTACAGTTTTCATCAATCTTCTTTTTGACTTGAACTTCTTTAATTTTTAAGAAAGTTTACTTATACATAATACATTACGTCTAATGACAATTTTTTATTTTTACCACTCAATGTATTTTCTTTTTCTATACCTTACATTGTCATCTTAATTTTTGATCACCTTAGGTGGTGGTAAGGTGGTAAGGTGGTGGTAAGGTGGTGGTAAGGTGGTGGTAAATTTGCTTAAGATTATAAACTTCAAGTTTTAAAAATCAACAACGTTATAGTACGTCGTGTCAAATGACACACCGTTAAAATGTCTACATTTAAATTTCACCAAAATAATGATGTATAAACTAAATATGATATGACGTTAACATACATATCATTCAATCTAATCATTCTAAAGTACAAATCAATAATTTTTTATTTATTAAGGGGCCGTGTTCATACTAGGGTCGGTGAAGGTTGGTTTTGAACTCGGAACATGGATGTTTTGGAATCGGTAGGTGTAGAGTCCATACTAGGGTCAGGGGAGTTTTTGTTAACACCGAGGTAGGTTGCAAAGTTGGTACATGCATGTTTAGGAATTGTTGGTAGCCGAGTTCATTCTAGTGTCGGTGAAGGTTGGTTTTGAACTCGGAACATGCATGTTTTGAAATCGGTATGTGTAGAGTCCCTACTAGGGTCAGGGGAGTTTTTGTTAACACCGAGGTAGGTTGCAAAGTTGGTACATGCATGTTTAGGAATTGTTGGTAGCCGAGTTCATACTAGTGTCGGTGAAGGTTGGTTTTGAACTCGGAACATGCATGTTTAGAAATTGTTGGTAACCGAGTTCATACTAGGGACGGGGGTGTTTTAACCGAGGCAGGTTACAAAGTTCGTACATGCATCATTGGAATTGTTAGGGAGAGTTAAACTAAGGTCGGTGAAGTTTTCACCGAGGCAGGTTACAAAGTTGGTACATGGATGTTTAGGAATTGTTGGCAGTCGAGTTCATACTAGGGTCGGGGAATTTTGTTAGCACTGAGGCAGGTTGGAAAGTTGGTACATGCATGATTGGGAATCGTTGGTAGCCGAGTTCATACTAGTGTCGGTGAAGGTTGGTTTTGAACTCGGAACATGCATGTTTTGGAATTGTTGGTAGCCGAGTTCATACTAGTGTCGGTGAAGGTTGGTTTTGAACTCGGAACATGCATGTTTTGGACTCGATAGGTATAGAGTCCATACTAGGGTCGGTGAAGTTTTCACCGAGGGTGATTTCAAAGTTAGTACATGCATGTTTTGGAAGTGTTAGGGGCCGAGTCTATACTACGGGGGGATGGTTTTTGTTTTCATCGAGGCCGGTTTCAAAGTTGTTACAGGCATGTTTTGGAATCGATTGGTGTAGAGTTTAAACTAGCGTCGGGGGGAGTATGGGTTTCACCGATGCGTGTTTCAAAGTTGGTACAGGGATGCTTTTGAAGTGATGAGGGAAGAGTTTAAACTAGCGTTGGGGGAGTTTGGGTTTCACCGAGTTGTGTTTCAAAGTTGGTACAGGGATGTTTTTGAAGTGTTACAGGCCGAGTCTATACTAGAGTGGGAAGGATTTTGTTTTCACCGAGGCAGGTTTCAAACGAGGACCATCCCTGTTTCGGAGTTGATCGGGGTAGAGTTTACACTAGAGTGGGACGGTCTTTTTGTTTTCAACAAGACAGGTTTCAAAATTGGTACATGGATGTTTGGTCCAGGACTGTTTTGGAATCGGTGAGGCAAAGTTAAACTAGGGTCAGGGGAGTTTTCAACGAGGTTGGTTTCGAAATTGGGGCATGGATGTTTCGGAGTTGGATGGGAACGTTGTCACTTGTGACAGTAAACGAAGGGGGATAAATGTTTGTCTGTTACTTTGTCCTTTGTCTGTCCAAGGGAATAGTGTGGGTAGTGGTATGGTGTGTTTATCAAGCGGGTGTTTAGGGATAGGGCGAGGGCGGTGGACAAAGTTGTCGATGTAGGTAGGGTGCAAGAGATATTCAACGAGGAGTGGCGTCTACAACTTACATAGCCCAGTCTGTTGGAGTAGTGTCTAGGGGTTGTGATATTAGTTGAATAAATATTTGTCTTTAGGATTGTCATACAGCCTTTGTCTCTTAAATGGAATAGAATGGGTAGTGGTACGGTCTGTGTATCTAGCGGTTGGTATTGAGGTTAGTGTGATGACGCAAGGTTGGATGGGAGAAGGGGAAAGGGGTTGCGGACAAAAGGAAGGGGAAGGGCGAATAGTGATAAAAATAACTCACCCAGCCCCTTAATCAATAAAAATTATTGATTTGTACTTTAGAGTGATTAGATTGAATGATATGTATGTTAACGTCATATCATATTTAGTTTATACATCATTATTTTGGTGAAATTTAAATGTAGACATTTTAACGGTGTGTCATTTGACACGACGTACTATAACGTTGTTGATTTTTAAAACTTGAAGTTTATAATCTTAAGCAAATTTACCGCCACCTTACCACCACCTTACCACCTTACCACCACCTAAGGTGATCAAAAATTAAGATGACAATGTAAGATATAGAAAAAGAAAATACATTGAGTGGTAAAAATAAAAAATTGTCATTAGACGTAATGTATTATGTATAAGTAAACTTTCTTAAAAATTAAAGAAGTTCAAGTCAAAAAGAAGATTGATGAAAACTGTAATACTAAAGCGAACATGGGAAGGTAATCTGCTGC
The DNA here is from genome assembly GCF_028476545.2 of Physella acuta. Lineage (NCBI taxonomy): Eukaryota > Metazoa > Mollusca > Gastropoda > Physidae > Physella > Physella acuta. Next base: position 154,572 of record NW_026732030.1, read on the forward strand.
AAGACTAAGATATATATTCGTCTTCCTTCTAGGTTCATTGCCTTTTTTGGTTGAGGTTAAACATCGCCATGTTTTCAAATATCGCGATGTACGTCACTTCTCTCCCCTCTTACTTAGTAATCGCTTCGTCTACCTATTGTTTACAACACGCTTACAAAGAAAAAATATCCCACCCCTCTACTTGAGACATAAAATAAAAAAGTGTATTGTGCCTTGTCGTCGCAGGAAACAAAAACGGTGGCGTCTAATGTTGTTAACCCTTGTCTTCCTAAATTATTTTTTAACTTGTTAAAGAAATTGAATGTTTAGTTAATGATTCTGACGCGAATTTTTTCACAAGGGACGATACTCATGGCTGTAAACAAGGCTGTTCTAATTTTAGAACAGTTGTCTTTCCTCTCGTTTCTCTATTAGGGAAGCCGTAAGGGGAAGACACGCGACACGTCTTTTAAAATGTAAACAAGCGTGCACGGGGTGCACTTAAAATAAACCCCGCTGCGACGATTGTTAAATTTATCTGGCTCAGTGTGGTCAAATGGTGGTCAGATCAAAAGAAAATCGGAACGGTCATAAAAAAAAAAAAAAAAAACGTAATTACTTTTCCAGACGTGTAAAAAACATGTCTACCCCGCATACCTACGTACCAACGCACCAAGTCGCCCTGTCGCCCATTAAAAAACACGAACCTACCGAGACTTCGTTTCGTCTCAAAACCTGACTTAACGGTGGTTGAAAGAAAATTCCGACCCTTAAATATATTTTTGTTTTCGCTGACCCTCGCTATAAGCGAATAGTTACAACCATTAATCTTTCATACATAGCAAGGGACGGTTCGCATGACATGTGGAAACAAAATTTTTTAATTTGATCAAAGAATGACCGGGCGTATGATATGTGAACATAGTTCATGTACAGCTGTAGTCTAATGAAAAAAGCCGAGAGCCGTGACTAATTACAGCACCAGCTGTCGCCACACTTAACGCGGAGAGGGACTTAATGGCTTCGATTAATTACCTGTTGTGATCGCTTCAGTGAGCCCGCTATTAAGCAACCACGGGGAGCGCCGGGGAGGATCACGGGCGGATCGATAAGTACAAGCTGTCGCTAATAAGTAACAGCTTGGGGTTAAATGGATGTTATACACAATGACACTTTCTAGTACACGCTAGTGTTAGTCTTTTATTTCAAACGGCGTACAACAAAGAAATTAAAAGCAAACTAATTAAAATGAATTTCAAACAAATAAATTATACAAAGTAATTAAATTAAACAACAAGTAAACAACAATTAAAAATAAAATTTAAAAATAATAATTTAAAAAAATTTAAAAATTTAAAAAATTAAAATCAAATTACGTAACTCGTTAATAATAATTAAAGTAATTATAAAATTAAATTAAAAATTTAAAAATTTAAAAAATTAAAATCAAATTACGTAACTCGTTAATAAAAATTACACATAGGTGGACCATCATACTGATGGTCAGTGGGTTCGATCAATGGAGGGTGAGGGCGAACAACACATAAACCCACGATGCGTGACCAAAATTTAATTAGGTGTGATGGCCCAGCGGCTGCGATCAATACATTCCCATTTAAAAACGCGCAGCGCGGGGAGGTTCACGGGCGGTCGATACGTAACAGGTGTTACATGTCTGGTTAAAGGCTGGTATACAAAAACTGTTCTAGTACACGCTCGTTGTAGGGGAGAATTTAAAAACATACATACATTCAAACAAACCAACAAATTAAACAACAAAGAAAAGAAATATATCAAATAAATAAATAAACAAAAGTAATTAAAATCAAATTAATTAAACACAAAGTAAACAAATAATCAAATTATGTAACTCGTTAATAAAAAATTACACAATATAAACATAAAATCAAAGAAATAAAATGAATTTCAAACTAATAATCTAATTAAAATAATTAAACTAATTATAAAATAAAATTTAAAAAATTTAAAAATTTAAAAAAAAAATTAAACTCCAATTACGTAACTCGTTAATAATAATTAAACTAATTAAAAAATAAACAAACAAAACACAAACAAAGTAATTTAATTACGTAACTAATTAAAAAACTAATTAAAATTTTAAAAATTAAATTAAAACTAATTAAAAACGCATTAAAATTACGTAACTAGGTCAATGATTACGTCACAAGGTCACTAATTACGTCACAAGGTCAATGATTACGTCACAAGGTCACCAAAAGGTGACTCACCCTTCACTCCTCCGCCAACACCAGTTGGCGTAGTATTTTACTATATGTCTTTGCGCCTTCACCCTTCGCTCCTCACCATCCCGATGCGCCAGGCTGGGAGTATTTTGCTATATGTCATTGTCCCAGGCTGCGGCAGCTCCTCCGAGTATTTTACTATATAACCTTTGCGCCTGCGCCTGCGCTCCTCCGCCAAAAATGCGACCCAAAAGTGACCTAATATACTACTATCAAATCTTTTTGTCTGTCATTAATTAATATCCCAACCCCCGCAATCCTATTAACTCTTTAATTCCGGCAGCCTCCTATAGCCATGTTTTCACACAGTTGCTCTCATTGTTACTCACCCGTAGCCATGTTTTCACACAGTTGCTCTCATTGTTACTCACCCAAAGCCATTAGCTCGTGTTTGTTTGCCATGTTGGTCGGCTCTATTTTCAAATTCTCCCTCGTCCAGTCATCACATATACACATGGGGACACACCACATATACACATGGGAACACACCACATATACACACGGGAACACACCACATATACACATGGGAACACACCATATACACATGGGGCACACCATATACACACGGGAACACAGCACATATACACATGGGGACACACCATATACACATGGGGACACACCACATATACACATGGGGACACACCACATATACACATGGGGACACACCACATATACAGATGGGGACACACCACATATACACACGGGAACACACCACATATACACATGGGGACACACCACATATACACATGGGGACACACCACATATACACATGGGGACACACCACATATACACATGGGGACACACCACATATACACATGGGGACACACCATATATACACGGGAACACACCACATGTACACAAAGGAACACACCACATGTACACACGGGAACACACCACATATACACACATTTGACCACACAATCGTGTTTCCTTTATTTGAACTACGGCGAAAAAGGTATAGGGATATTAGTGTTTATGGTAACAAGGACATAATATGTGTGGTTATTTGATGGAATTAAATATACGAAGTGTCTACTCGGAATAGGATTTTTCGGCAAAAGATAGTTCTGCGCATGCGCAGTGACCTATGGCTAGGGTTAGGGGTAGGATTAGGGTTAGGGATAGGATTAGGGTTAGGGATAGGATTAGGGCTAGGTTTAGGGATAGGATTAGGGCTAGGGTTAGGGTTAGGGATAGGATTAGGGATAGGGTTAAGGATAGGATTAGGGTTGGTATTAGGGTTCTGCGGTTGTAAACACACGCATGCGCAGTACCATCGAAAACATCGCCGCTAAGTCGTAGTTTCTCTCCATTGCGCATGCGTATCGCATGCGTATCTTATTCCGACTAGAATCGGCCTTAAATATATACCACTAGATAAATGGCCCGTTGAGGAAGGGTACAACGGGCGCTAGGCTGATAGTGCTGTCTCTTTTCTCTAAACTAAAACCATCCCACCCCCCCCCACACACACCCCCACCCCCACCCCCCCACACACACCACCCCCACCCCCACCCCCCACCCCCCACCCCCACCTCCACCCCCCACACACCACCCACCCCCACCCCCTCACACACCACCCCCACCCCCCACACACCAACCACCCCCACCCACCCACCCCCACCCCCCCCACACACCCCCACCCCCACCACCCACCACCCACCCACCCCCACCCACCCACCCCCACCCCCCAAAAAAACATGTCTACCGTCCCATTCAACGAAATATAATTATATACTTTTTCCAGTGTCCGCCCCCTCTCCGAAAATTCTACCCCCGCCACCGAAAATTTCAAGTACCCCCCACCCCTCTCCGGGGAGGAAAAAGTCTAAACGAAAACCACCCCACCCCCCCCCCCCCCCACACACCACCCCCCACACACCCCCCCCCCACACACCACCCCCCCCCCCACACCACCACCCCCCCCCACACACACCACCCCCCCCCCCCACACACCACCCCCCCCCCCCCACACACACACCCCCCCCCACCCCCCACCCCCCCCCCCCCCCTAAAAAAAACATGTCTACCGTCCCATTCAACGAAATATAATTATATACTTTTTCCAGTGTCCGCCCCCTCCCCGAAAATTCTACCCCCGCCCCCGAAAATTTCAAGTACCCTCACCCCTCTCCGGGGAGGAAAAAGTCTGAAAGAAACACTGGTGTCGCGCTTAGCCACTACCCGAAGAATTGCATTAAAGAAATTGCAAGAAAATCACTTTTTAGATTAGACACATTAATTAGGCGGTAATTTTATTATAGAGTATCGATGAAGAAATTTCTTTTGAGTTGGGGAGGGGGGGGGGGGGCTCAGACGTTCTTACGCGGGGGGTGGGGCTTCGCCCCTACCCGAAGAATTGTATGCAAGAAACTCTTCACGCAAACCACTTAGATTAGACAACATTTCCTCTTTATTCAATATTTACGCCATTTACGCCAGAATCAATGACGTCATTATATTACTGTGAGATTATTTTCTACTCTGTGCGCTAAATGTGTCGACGTCATACTTCGTTTTTCGAATTACTGTGCATGTTTTTAAATTGCTTGTCTTTTCTCTAGAGCGTTCTTGTCAGATAGAATTTTTTCTTATGTTTTCTCTAGAGCGTTCTTGTCAGACAGAGCGTTCTTGTCAGATAGATAGATACATACACAGACAGCGAAACTATTATTATAGACTAGATAAATGGCCCGTTGAGGAAGGGTACAACGGGCGCTAGGCTGATAGTGCTGTCTCTTTTCTCTAAACTAAAACCATCCCACCCCCCCCCCACACACACCCCCACCCCCACCCCCCCACACACACCACCCCCACCCCCACCCCCCACCTCCACCCCCCACACACCACCCACCCCCACCCCCTCACACACCACCCCCACCCCCCACACACCAACCACCCCCACCCACCCACCCCCACCCCCACCACCCACCCCCACCCCCACCACCCCCCACCCACCCACCCCCACCCACCCACCCCCACCCCCCAAAAAAACATGTCTACCGTCCCATTCAACGAAATATAATTATATACTTTTTCCAGTGTCCGCCCCCTCTCCGAAAATTCTACCCCCGCCACCGAAAATTTCAAGTACCCCCACCCCTCTCCGGGGAGGAAAAAGTCTAAACGAAAACCACCCCACCCCCCCCCCCACACACCACCCCCCCCCACACCCCCCCCACACCACCCCCCCCCACACACCACCCCCCCCCACACACCACCCCCCCCCCCACACACACACCCCCCCCCCCCCCCCCCCACCCCCCACCCCCCCCCCCCTAAAAAAACATGTCTACCGTCCCATTCAACGAAATATAATTATATACTTTTTCCAGTGTCCGCCCCCTCCCCGAAAATTCTACCCCCGCCCCCGAAAATTTCAAGTACCCTCACCCCTCTCCGGGGAGGAAAAAGTCTGAAAGAAACACTGGTGTCGCGCTTAGCCACTACCCGAAGAATTGCATTAAAGAAATTGCAAGAAAATCACTTTTTAGATTAGACACATTAATTAGGCGGTAATTTTATTATAGAGTATCGATGAAGAAATTTCTTTTGAGTTGGGGAGGGGGGGGGGGCTCAGACGTTCTTACGCGGGGGGTGGGGCTTCGCCCCTACCCGAAGAATTGTATGCAAGAAACTCTTCACGCAAACCACTTAGATTAGACAACATTTCCTCTTTATTCAATATTTACGCCATTTACGCCAGAATCAATGACGTCATTATATTACTGTGAGATTATTTTCTACTCTGTGCGCTAAATGTGTCGACGTCATACTTCGTTTTTCGAATTACTGTGCATGTTTTTAAATTGCTTGTCTTTTCTCTAGAGCGTTCTTGTCAGATAGAATTTTTTCTTATGTTTTCTCTAGAGCGTTCTTGTCAGACAGAGCGTTCTTGTCAGATAGATAGATACATACACAGACAGCGAAACTATTATTATAGACGAGAAAAATGGCCCGTTGAGGAAGGATACACCGGGCGCTAGCTTGATAGTGCTGTCTCTTTTCTCTAAACTAAAACCAACCCACCCCCCCCCCACACACCACCCCCACCCCACCCCACCCCCACACACCACCCCCCACCCCCACCCCCCACCCCCCACCCCCACCACCCCCTCCACACACCGCCCCCCCACACACACAACCCCCCCACCCCTCCACCCCCCCACCCCCCAAAAAAAACATGCCTACCGTCCCATTCAACGAAATATAATTATATACTTTTTCCAGTGTCCGCCCCTTCCCCGAAAATTCTACCCCCGCCCCCGAAAATTTCAAGTACACCCACCCCTCTCTGGGGAGGAAAAAGTCTAAACTAAAACCACCCCACCCCCCACACACACCACCCCCCCCACCCCCCACACACACCACCCCCCACCCCCACCCCCCCCCACACACACACCACCCCCCCCCCCCACCCCCCCCCCCCCCCAAAAAAAAAAAAACATGTCTACCGTCCCATTCAACGAAATATAATTATATACTTTTTCCAGTGTCCGCCCCCTCCCCGAGGGGGGGGGGGGCTCAGACGTTCTTACGCGGGGGGTGGGGCTTCGCCCCTACCCGAAGAATTGTATGCAAGAAACTCTTCACGCAAACCATTAAGATTAGACAACATTTCCTTTTTATTCAATGTTAACGCGAAAATCAATGACGTCATATAACTGTGAGCACTCTCTGGGTTTGAGATTATTTTCTACTCTGTGCTAAATGTGTCGACGTCATACTTCGTTTTTCGAAATACTGTGCATGTTTTTAAATTCCTTGTGTTTTCTCTAGAGCGTTCTTGTCAGATAGAATTTTTTCTTATGTTTTCTCTAGAGCGTTCTTGTCAGACAGAGCGTTCTTGTCAGATAGATAGATACATACACAGACAGCGAAACTATTATTATAGATGCCTTTTTTTCTGAGATTTGACACATGTTATAATTGGTCACGGAATTGAATAAAGGAGATCGTTATAATTGAATCACAAATTATGTATTTGCTTGAAGCTTTAATTATATTTCTCCATAACATTGACAATATATGTTTTATTATGTCCCCCACCTGTCATGTTTTCATGACTCTAGCAGCCTTCATCTATTTGAAATTCAATTTTAAAGTTGCAAACAAAAAAATATTATGTTTTAATCTGCATCGCCCACCAACAAACCTGCTTATTGCTTCTTTAACTCTGCACTTTTCACTATCTGTCGCTGATTAGCGAAACTCCTTGCTGTTGGAAACACGGAGTAGACAAAGTTGTCCACATTTCGAGCACTCATTCATTCTTTGACAGCCAAGTCGATAATTGTTTCACAACTAGAAGAACAGCGCCCACTTTTTTCTTTTTGTCAAACAGTAAATGCACTTTATCCTGACTTCAACCAGCGCCTTTTCCTCCTATGTAGGATACCTGATGTCATAATACTATCTATGACTTTAAGGACGATTTTTGAAAAACTGAGTTTGAAAAGTGTTGACTCAATTAATTATAAGGAATTACGATCTATAAGCCAACACTTAATAAACACAAGTATAGTCCATAAAATAATGAAAAACTTCCATAAACAAAACGAAATTCTTTGCTCTTGATTTTAGCATGAAAAAATTCCATAACGAGCTATGCCTTTTATTTGCAATCAAGAGAGCGAAAGCTGCTGGAAATAGATTTTTACCTTAAATTAGGAAAACCCCACTAAATTTACACATGTTATGAAATGTATCATTTATTTTGGCCAATTTAATTTAATTATAGTAAAATATTTGTTAACATGGTAGAAATCGATCAAAGTTAGAATTTGGTCAAATTTCAAGCAATCTATGTGTGGCCTTATAGCACCTAAAATGATAGGCTTGATTCATAACTCATCAAAGTTTGTATTGCACAGGTGATTCGACCAGAGTGGCCATGCTACAGGCAGATGGTTAAATTAAGCAGAAATGGAAGTTTGAAATAAATTATTTTGTTTAAGATCTCCGCATATGAACATTTTCTTAGATAAAGTCTTAAAAAGATAAAAAAAAATTCAGTTTTTGAGAGCTTTTTTAAAGACAGTAAGACTTCACTGACAAGGAAATGTCTAAATGTGTTTTTTTAAACCTATGTCTACATTAATGATTGTGTACCTCACAGCAAGCCAGTTCCATATAGAACTTCAGCGTACTCAACTCTGAATAGTTTGACTATTCTATCCTTCCACAAGTCTCAAAACTACATCCCTGCCTATACAGTTCGCCACAACAAAACAAACTATTGTAAAGCCACAATCGGGTGGATGGCATTAATAAAACACATTCGCGAACAACAGTTGAAGGCTCGTATAAAAATACCTGATTCAATATTAGATAAGGCAAGTGTATATGTTTGCTGTTTAATTATTGATGAACGGGTGGGTATATGATTGATCTGTGTTGATCATTCTAGGCAATACTAAACTATCAGATTGGACATTAAACATCAAAGCTCTTCCCCTAATCAATACCACAGTGGTGGCGTGTGGCGTCACCACACTGTGGATGTGTTGCTGTTGTTTCTGTGGGTGGGTGGGTGGGTGGGTGAATAATTGGATTTACTTGTAGCGACATTTTTTTTTACTTATCATTGTTTAGATTGGTCACATCGCATTGGTTAGAATAGTCTGTGTTTCAAGTTGTCTATCTGGTCCTTATTTAGCACCAGCCCATTTATTTAGCACCAGCACATTTATTTAGCATCAGCCCATTATTTAGCACCAGCACATTTATTTAGCACCAGCACATTTATTAGCACCAGCACATTTATTTAGCACAAGCACATTTATTTAGCACCAGCACATTTATTTAACACCAGCACATCTATTTGCGCTAGCACATTTATTTAGCTAGTTGAAGTTGACAGTTTTTAAAACGAATCATTTGACATCTCCCTAGATAGATTAAAAAATGAATATGCTAATCGTGTATTCTGAAGCTTTGTATGTTTGTTTTATAAGGGCATTGACAGGAGTGTTCTGAAGGTTTGTTTGATTTGTAAGGGCATTGACAGGAGTAACACAAAAAAACACAGGGTTCAAACACCTGCAACAGTTGAGAGAATATAGACCCGCCCTTGAATAGATTCGATGATCCCAATCAATCTCCTAATTGTATACCTGATATTGCCCAGGTACACCTAAACATGGCCAGCATATCAGTGTACACCTGATATCGCCCAGGTACGCCTGGCTTGTTTTCCTATCACATGCTTCTTGCTATTGTCGCCGTATCTAATTCTAAATATCATTACAGCATTAAATATGGATAGGGTGAATATTACAATTTTATAATAATAACACAATTTAAGCGCCCTTTGCGCCGAGCGCCCTCTGCGCCGAGCGCCCTGTGCGCCAAGCGGCCTCAGCTGCCGAGCGCCCACTACAACTTCTATATTTGCCTTTTCCACTTGTCACTCCCTTTGGAATACATTTGTTAAGATTTCTATTCCGATAACTGTATCTGTATATCTTTCAATTCCATGGCCTCTATAAATATGACCCCTTGTCTGGTTATTGAAACTCCGTTTAGAAAATAAAACACTGTTCCCATTGGCAGGTTTGAATTCTAGCAACGTGTTGAAAAAAATAAACATCTTCATCCCAATATAAAGGGCTGCGAAAGGCATCCATATTCATTACGTGGGGAAATCGGGGCGATTAGATTACCGACCGAGATCCGAATTAGATTTCGGGCTGTTTAATGAGACGTTTTTCAGCTCATTAATCAGTTGTCTTGCTTGTTTCCTTTTCTTAGCTCCCTTGGCGTAATTAAAACTTTAATACTGTGATTGAATAGAAGACGTGTCCTTTACATTGACTACAAATTGTAGCGCTTGTTAAAAAGATAAAGAATTATAGCTTGAAACTGGAACTAAGGGCTCAAAAAATAGATACAGTTCACATCATTGGGAGCCCCCCTCTTTCATCCACCACCCCACCCCCAGGGTGCTTTTAAATTTTTTTTGGGAGAAGGTTGTGTTAATGACAGTTCTGCCATGGAACGAAAGAGCACAGTGAAACAGATGGTTTGACTTTCATAGGCTTTTAACCCGGGTGGGGGTTTCTATGGTACATTTAACATGCATTTCAAGTGTAGCATGATCTTAAAGATCACTCATTTATTAATGTACTCTTTATTTAATATGAGCAGGATGTATTCCAAGATATTATTTACTTTCCGCTGTTTTATGAGCACTGTGTCAAAATCTTTGTCCTGACTAATGCCGACTGATCCTAGCCCCACCCCTACATAAATCATTACGCTGACCCTAACAGCGGTACATAACAAAAACTTGTGTATACAACTGTCACCTTACTCATTCATTATTTATCCAGCGTCCTTGACATTACTTAGTGAGCAACTTCAGTGTGTCGCTGTGTGTTGTTTTTCTAGGTGCCGTGAGTTGTTTTTTTTAAACTCGCGTGTGTGAGTTGTTTTTAAAATGGCGTGTGTGAGTTGTTTGGGTGGACTAGCTACGACAGCAGACGTGTTGTTGAGCCAGAACCGATTGATGAGGCCCAGTTGACAGGCCTAGTGGTGTGCAAGTCTTCTTCACGCTGTCATTACTGTCATCGGTCGTCTTTACTTATCTCACTAGCATATAACTATAAATTTATTACTGGGAATATTGAGGAGGCAACAGCAATTGTTTGAAATTTATACCCAAGTTAAACTGTGTCCAAGCATGACATTTCTCCATGTGATAGTCAGAACAAATCTCGTTCAAGCAATTTCTCCATGTGGTGTGTTGAGACTTATTGTTATTGGACGGATGATGGCCGCTTAGCGTGCAACCTATACCTCTCAGCTAAGTACATTTGATTAACTTTAATTCGTTTTCCTTTACTAGCTAAGTAATATATTAGGGAAGACAAAGTAATGTTTAGAAGTAAAGGTCCATTGGGCCAATGAAGTGGAATGATCTGACCTTGGTGTACAAAGATGTGTAACAATCATATACCACTCAAACCACGCCATCTTATTAGACCTAGTCAGTTATCCATACATTACATCTCTTTTGTAGGCAGCTGTTTGCTCTTTTGTCACAAAACGTCCTCCCTTAAAATTACGTCACAAAGTTCGATTTTACACCCACCCAACCCCTATTAAGCTACAGCATCACAAGTGGGTGACGCTGACAGGATCACGTGACGCTGACAGGATCACGTGACGCTGACAGGATCACTTGACGCTGACAGGATCACGTGACTCTGACAGGATCACGTGACGCTGACAAGATCACCAGTGGGTGACTCTGACAGGATCACTTGACGCTGACAGGATCACGTGACTCTGACAGGATCACGTGACGCTGACAAGATCACCAGTGGGTGACGCTGACAGGATCACCAGTGGGTGACGCTGACAGGATCACGTGACGCTGACAGGATCACGTGACGCTGACAGGATCACCAGTGGGTGACGCTGACAGGATCACCAGTGGGTGACGCTGACAGGATCACCAGTGGGTGACGCTGACAGGATCACGTGACGCTGACAGGATCACGTGACTCTGACAGGATGACGTGGCGCTGACAGGATCACCAGTGGGTGACGCTGACAGGATCACCAGTGGGTGACGCTGACAGAATCACCAGTGGGTGACGCTGACAGGATCACGTGACGCTGACAGGATCACCAGTGGATGACGCTGACAGGATCACCAGTGGTTGACGCTGACAGGATCACATGACGCTGACAGGATCACGTGACGCTGACAGGATCACCAGTGGGTGACGCTGGTTAAAGTACATTCTTTCTAAACAACGTATAGATGTATTTATCTTTTCTATTTCGGTGGGGGGGGGGGTTACCTATATGAACTACGAGGATCACATCCAATGTTGGATGCACTATTTCCTTTAGCTGGTTCATTAGATGACCACACGATCAAGCCATTTTGTTATACCATCTGTAAGCGAGTTGTTGTAGGTGTATCAATCAGTATAGCACGTAGCTTACACCTCCCTACACAAATCAATGCATGTACATCAATTACACCTCTATACAAGTACCTTTACAAACAAACTAAAGACATTTCATCAACAGCATCTTTATACTTATATCGTTCAAGAACAAAGGAAATGATAATTGTATCAGTTCCCGACTAGATTTCTCCGAAAATAATTTTTTTTATTGCGGTTGGTTTGAAGTCTCTTAAAACTGTAAGATTAATTATATTAAACTAATATTTACTTGCTTAACGTAACGTTAATGAAAATCCAAACCCTTAATCATTACGCCTTTTTAGCCCTGTTGCACTAAACTTCACTAACTTTATAATACAGTGCTTCTGTATACAAGTCAAAAGTAGTTTTTGTAAAAAATAAAATAGCACAAATATATGAAACATATTAACTTTATCAATCTTTTAAACAAGCTGGTACTGGTATCCTTACAGCCTCATCACATTATGTTACTTTTTTACCTTATCCTGACAATTTATCCTAAACGTGTTTTGACCTTATTAATAGTTAAATTACCAACCAATAAAACCCACCCCAACAACAAACAGTATTCTCTGTTACAACAACCCAATTTAAATGGACAGCCCCCTACAGAACTTCCCTTCTAAATTTATTTTAAGCCAACAAACGGTTCCCTCCCTTGGGAGTACTCTGTTTTCCTTTTCCTTGTGTTTTTATCTCCCCTTGTCCCGAATGTTGTAGCTTCCTATTATATTTTTTTTATCACCCGATCCATATTCTAGTTAACATTTGGTCTTTTCACGTTTTATTTCATGCGGTAACTGGGTACCGCCTCCCTCATATTTCCGGGACGGATCAATGAAAATTCATCTGGAAATTTGGTCCCGCGACGCGAGAAATGATGAATCTCCACTCTACTTACTCCTGTCTCAGGTTCTCCACTCTACTTCCTCCTGTCTCAGGTTCTCCACTCTACCTTCTCATGTCTCAGGTTCTCTTCCTTCTCCTGTCTCAGGTTCTCCACTCTACCTTCTCATGTCTCAGGTTCTCTACCTTCTCATGTCTCAGGTTCTCTACCTTCTCATGTCTCAGGTTCTCCACTCTATCTTCTCCTGTCTCAGGTTCTCTACCTTCTCCTGTCTCAGGTTCTCCACTCTACCTTCTCATGTCTCAGGTTCTCTACCTTCTCCTGTCTCAGGTTCTCTACCTTCTCCTGTCTCAGGTTCTCCACTCTACCTTCTCATGTCTCAGGTTCTCCACTCTATCTTCTCCTGTCTCAGGTTCTCTACCTTCTCCTGTCTCAGGTTCTCTACCTTCTCCTGTCTCAGGTTCTCCACTCTACCTTCTCATGTCTCAGGTTCTCCACTCTATCTTCTCCTGTCTCAGGTTCTCTACCTTCTCCTGTCTCAGGTTCTCCACTCTACCTTCTCCTGTCTCAGGTTCTCCACTCTATCTTCTCCTGTCTCAGGTTCTCTACCTTCTCCTGTCTCAGGTTCTCCACTCTACCTTCTCCTATCTCAGGTTCTCCACTCTACCTTCTCATGTCTCAGGTTCTCTACCTTCTCCTGTCTCAGGTTCTCCACTCTACCTTCTCCTGTCTCAGGTTCTCCACTCTACCTTCTCATGTCTCAGGTTCTCTACCTTCTCCTGTCTCAGGTTCTCTACCTTCTCATGTCTCAGGTTCTCTACCTTCTCCTGTCTCAGGTTCTCTACCTTCTCATGTCTCAGGTTCTCCACTCTACCCTCTTCTGTCTTAGGTTCTCTACCCTCTCCCGTCTCATACACTCCGTGTTAAACCAATCATTGACCGACATCGAGATTTTTCTCTGAATCCACAGCCACACACTGAATCATCCCACCCCAACCCTCCCCATCTATCATCCATTGCTTACTCTTCCCAATCCCCCCCCCCCCCCCCCATGTCTCTCTGTGCCTAATAAACGTTATGAAAATACTTACTTTTTTGTTGAGGGATTTGGGTAGTCGAAATCGTTTTTTGTTGATTTTTTCACTTGGCCTAGGGTGCAGTAGACTGACCATGTCTACTTTTCTATATATTTGTGCAAGAGAACTTTGATGCAGACGTTGTTAATACCCTTGGCCCATATTGAACTTTCTGATTTGATGTCAGTTTTTAGAGCTGCTTAACCTTGTGAATCGACCCATTTCTGATATCGATTCAGATTTTAAATTTGGAAGAAGATTAATTAAATAATGATGGCTGTAATAGTTTTCTCTCACCAATTGCTGATCTAAGTTCCAGATTTGGGTGACCATATTACAACTCTTAAGTTAATAATTTTCTCCAAAAATCTCATGATGAGACTAGAGCCTCTCACTGGAGTCGAGTGTGGACTAGAGTCTCTCACTGGGGTCGAATGTGGACTAGAGTCTCTCATTGGGGTCGAATGTGGACTAGAGTCTCTCATTGGGGTCGAATGTGGACTAGAGTCTCTCATTGGGGTCGAATGTGGACTAGAGCCTCTCACTGGGGTCGAATGTGGACTAGAGTCTCTCATTGGGGTCGAATGTGGACTAGAGTCTCTCATTGGGGTCGAATGTGGACTAGAGTCTCTCATTGGGGTCGAATGTGGACTAGAGTCTCTCATTGGGGTCGAATGTGGACTAGAGTCTCTCATTGGGGTCGAATGTGGACTAGAGTCTCTCATTGGGGTCGAATGTGGACTAGAGTCTCTCATTGGGGTCGAATGTGGACTAGAGTCTCTCATTGGGGTCGAATGTGGACTAGAGTCTCTCATTGGGGTCGAATGTCGACTAGAGCCTCTCACTGGGGTCGAATGTCGTCTAGAGCCTCTCACTGGGGTCGAATGTCGACTAGAGCCTCTCACTGGGGTCGAATGTCGACTAGAGCCTCTCACTGGGGTCGAATGTCGACTAGAGCCTCTCACTGGGGTCGAAATGCTGGTGCCTCTAAATGGGCTAACACTAACGTGACATTCAAGCCAAAACTTGAAGTTGTTGTCTCCGTATCTTTGTACTCATTTAGTGACGTTTTTTTATGTGCACACTAAATTCACCAGTTGGTTTCCACAGTTTTACGCTGCAGGGGATGGTAAATAATATCTGCCTATGTTCGATATAACATACTGGGGAAAGGTATTAAACAGTACATGTTTTAATGTAGCTAAAACAGTGTCATAAAAGACATCTAAAATTAGCTTCAGTTATTTTAGAAGCAACCGTTGTATTAATGACTCTTTACTCCTGTAGATAATTAATACTGAATGTCTTTTTTTTTAAATTGCAATTTAAATTTTCTAAATTGTTTCATTGATTCTCTGGATGACGAAAATAGCATCCGTTTAAAAAAAAATAAATCTCAATCTTAATTCTCGTTAACCCGGAAGTGATGTAAATGATATATTTTTTTAATTTAGCCGAACTTAGCTAATGGTAAACAAATGAAATAGCATCAGTTGGCGTGATCCATTTACCCCGCCCGTTTGTCTGCCCCGATCTGTCGCTATGATCTCCAGGCACGCGGGCGAGTATTAATCCTATTAAACATGTTTAGCCTCGTAGAACATGAAACTTATTCAAATCTTCCATTTTCTACTCAACTCGGATGTAAAAATTGTGTTACCGATTCCATTAGCGAGCGCTGTGCCGGTTGAGCCATGAGTAGCAGATTCCCATATCACGTTTTTTTTTTTAACTTAATCTCACCTCCCCGTAGAGGCTTGCTGTTATGGGCACGGCGCTTCGGGAATTGAAGGAAATATTTTTCAAGTACGTTTGCATTAAAGGAAAAAAATAATTTACCCAATCCTATGTCACATCAATGTGATGCATTGTTGACTTGTGTAGACTATTTTAACACGTTGCCTTCTCAAAAGTTGTATTTATAGTTGACTTCCGTTGATATTTTAACACGATATCTTGTGAATAGTTGTATTAATAGAATAGTTTACTTGACAAATTTGATTGCTTAAGTAACCCATAATTACTTTACTCGTCATTATTGATAAAGAAACGTAAAATAAAAAGAAAATATTTGCTTTAGCTGACAGATGAATGGGATATGCTCATAAACAAATCACCAAAATCATGATTTTTCGTCATGATGGGTTTCTTGCACTTTTGGAAACTGTCAACTTTTTAATTAAGAAAATAACTTTAATGAGAAATTAGTGTGTGTTTAAAATACCATTTTTATGACTCTATTAATTAAAAAAAAATGTTTACCTAATCTTACAAGCTCTCTAGGAAAAGTTTTATATCCGTCATCATATTGTATTTGGCATCATTAAAAGCTGGATTTCTCATGTATTTGATAATCATATTTTCAATCATCTCGGAAACTCCCGAAGCTTACAATCGGCTTTACAAATTACACAGATATGGTATTTTCGTGTCCTTCTTTTCTTTGCTTTTAGCTGTTTTTCTCAGTTCGCCATTTTTTTAATACCAAAAAAAGCCTATTACTTTTTTATTTATTAAACATTAAACAATGTCCACCAAATTTTCAGTAATTGTTCTTTATGCAAAAATTAAACTTTTGTCACGAAATTATGATGGCTTTCATAGAGAAACTGTTCATGGTAACTCATATGCAGATTTTGAAACTTTTGCATACTAAAAAGGGTACTATTTTTCAGACCTTGTAGAATTCAGACCAGTAGCTCTTTCAAAAATTTGTCGTAATAAAGTTTTGATATATAATGAAATATAAGCCGTTTAAATTTGATTGTTATAAGTGCAAAAATAAAAAAAAAAACCTTAGCGTTTTTTAAAAAGTTTTTTCGGGTTTCCATGACAACCAAAATCGTTTTAACCCCTTTATTGCTGTTTAATACTTACTTTCAAGTACCAAACATGGTAAAATTATTCGAAACGCGTTAGATCTTGAATTGTGAAAAAGAGAAATAAATATGAGCATATCCCCTTAAAAATAATTACTCTCTATAATCTGACATTTTGTTTCAGTTATGTTTAAAAAACCAAATACCAGTTCGTGGAACTGTGTTTAGTGTCACAGTTTGAAAAGAAAGCTATTACAACCTTGTTTTCAGCGTGTAATTGATGGCTTATCATAACATCATTTCCAGCATATTTCTATGAAAAGCCGTGCGATCAGATTTCATACGACTGTAACACCCAAGAGAATAGAAAATCCGGTAGTTAAACAAAAATCAATAGCTTATGATAACAAAACCTTTATTTTTCTTTTGATTCTTACACTCAGAAATGTCATCTTGTGTTCTGTTACGCTAAATGTGGTGTACACATTTGTGTTAAATGTTTTAATGTGCCTTCCATCATTACACGGGGCCAACGCTATCATTGGAACATATATATATATATATATATATATATATATATATATATATATATATATATATATACATACATACATACATACATACATATATACATATACACACCACTTTTATTATACTAATTAACAAATTCAATCTACTGGTGTAAGAATCCAAGCATCCCTGGATCATTGTCAAAGCATTACTTACATACTCCTTTTCATCTTACACGGGCATATTGTCAGGCATTTTCTCTAGCCCAACTTAATGTCTGACAACATAGACACATTTGTTTACCTGCCGTCTGTCATCCTACATGTTTACCTGCCGTCTGTCATCCTACATGTTTACCTGCCGTCTGTCATCCTACATAGACACATTTGTTAACCTGCCGTCTGTCATCCTACATGTTTACCTGTCGTCTGTCATCCTACATGTTTACCTGCCGTCTGTCATCCTACATAGACACATTTGTTAACCTGCCGTCTGTCATCCTACATGTTTACCTGTCGTCTGTCATCCTACATAGACACATTTGTTAACCTGCTTTAAGCCAGTTTAAATTGCCAGCTTACAGCATCAGAAACCTACAGAGTTTCCCAACGATTTTTCCCTCAACTGTTCTTATTTTAGTTTTACAAACATGATTAAATATTGATTTCATTTGTATTTTATTTGCGCCGTGCACTGGTAAAGCTAATATTCAAAATGCAATTTTGTGTGTAGTAACATTTAATGGTTTTTGTTTTACACTGATGCATCTGTTTTAGGGGCGGCACAAACATCTAAGAAAAAACCGCAGACAAAACATCTCAGTCAAAATATCTCAAATAAAATAACTAAAACTAAATCTAATAATAAAATGTCAGTATTTAGGAGGCGATTATTTGATTAAAAATACTATGTCACTTTAATAGTCGTTTTATATTCTTGTAATTAAGCTCATACATTTTAGACTAGAATTAAATTGTCAGTACTAATATTTGAGCTACTATACGATATTTGAAAATAACCCTTCAAACACATTGAAAGTAAAAACGTCATAAGTTGGAAATGTCAGACACCGTCGACTAATCCTGTACTCCTTGTGGAGGAAATTAAAACAAAAACAGATGAGTAAAATTTAAATGGACGGGCAACTGGGTTCTACCTCAACGATCTTGTCAAACTGTTTCTCTTATGTATTGAAAACTGAACAATATTGGCGTCGAATGTTGTCACACAAGTATAACGTCAATGTCAGTGTCTCAAGTAGCAGGCATGACTTTTAGCAGTAGCTAGACAAATTTGACGTTGTCTTAACTTGAATGGGCTGTTTTTAAACTTCCAATAATTAACGGAATATGTTTACTAGTTTTAGGTTTTTAATTTTTTTAAATCCAGATCTCAAGTTAATCTACATCTTTATGTAATGTCGCATGTATCAAGTAAAGCTACAGTGTAAAAATATATAAAATGCATTATTGTATTCAATACTAACGAATATTATTGTTCAGAGACATTTTGACCCAGTCTGTAGGAGACCAGGTTAGCTGACCTGGGGTTCAATGTCGTCTGTAATGGTTCCATGACAAATGGCCTCAGGACAAATGTCCTCAGACAAAATATCCCAGACGCAATATCACACATATTATTTGGGATATTTAGTCTGAGACTATTTGTTCTGAGACCATTTGTTCTGAGACTATTTGTTCTGAGACTAATTGTTCTGAGACTATTTGTTCTGAGACTATTTGTTCTGAGACCATTTGTTCTGAGACTATTTGTTCTGAGACCATTTGTTCTGAGACTATTTGTTCTGAGACCATTTGTTCTGAGACTATTTGTTCTGAGACCATTTGTTCTGAGACTATTTGTTCTGAGACCATTTGTTCTGAGACTATTTGTTCTGAGACCATTTGTTCTGAGACTATTTGTTCTGAGACCATTTGTTCTGAGACTATTTGTTCTGAGACCATTTGTTCTGAGACTATTTGTTCTGAGACCATTTGTTCTGAGACTATTTGTTCTGAGACCATTTGTTCTGAGACCATTTGTTCTGAGACCATTAGTCCTGTCACACTATAAGAGACCAGGTTAAGTAAACTGGGACTCAAGGTAGTCTGTGAGAAACCTGCAATCTATCTGATGCGTCACATAAATAACGTGGATATTTGTCGCGTCCGACTTCTTACTTTTGTTCCAATGTTACACCCTAGGTATTGCCTTGTGGCGCTTAGTATAAAACTTGTGTTGGATGAATGACACCTAACCATTATACTAATGGGTTGTTATTTTTATCGTTAAAATATCATTTTAATGTGTATAGATTTCACAAACACTAGTCTAAAATCCATTGATTAATTCACAATGTCAGTGAAAAAAGCCTATTAAAGCAAATCATGTAAGCCAACATGTTGGGTGCAGATGTTAAGGTGTGGGCCAGCGTCGAATCATCCGACAGTCGTGTTGTTTGTCTTGATAATTTGGTTAGCAGGGGCGGAGATAATGTGAAGAGAATGGGGCGTCTGGGACCAGCAGCTGGATCATTCTGGCACCCTCACAGCTGCGAGTCGTCCCGTGGGAGCCGGCAGTGTCTGGGTGTTTATCTCGACTGTGTGGGGGAGAAGATGGGACGTTGATTATGTTTTGTGTCGCCAGCCCACCGCCAGTGTTGGAACTGTTGTTGTTGTTGTACAGACTTGACGTACTTTACATACATCTTAAAGAAGTAGACGTTGCTTTTACTGACTGTAAGGGTCGATTCGTTATTTGTGGTCGTATGGTATCACTCGTGGTAGGACTTGGCGTTTTCTAGGGTTATATGCTTTGTCGTTCTTTTGTTCTAGGTCATGTCGTATGTGGTTGTTCTTTGGCTAGTCCATGTGGTATGTGGTTGTTTTGGCTGGGTCATGTGGTATGTGGTTATTGTTTTGGCTGGGCCATGTGGTATGTGGTTATTGTTTTGGCTGGGCCATGTGGTATGTGGTTATTGTTTTGGCTGGGCCATGTGGTATGTGGTTATTGTTTTGGCTGGGCCATGTGGTATGTGATTATTGTTTTGGCTGGGCCATGTGGTATGTGGTTATCGTTTTGGCTAGGTCATGTGGTATGTGGTTGTTCTTTGGCTAGGTCATGTCGTATGTGGTTATTGTTTTGTCTCGGCTGTAAAATATTTTGTCTAAAATACTTTGTCAGATAAATTGTCCTTAAATTTTTTCCCCTGAGATAATTTGTCCGTGTATTTTTCCTTGAGATGAAATGTCCATGATATTTTTTCCGTAAGTTTTTGTCTTCGACTTTCTGTCTGACATATTTCACCACTCAGCTATTTATTTACCACATTTATTTATGCCCCACACTTAGACCATCAGCATGAAAGCTGCACCATGGCTACCACTATCAACCACCTGCTACCACAACACATACCAACACTATTTAACTTGCAGCTACCTCTGGTATCTTTCACATAAAATACATTACAAGTGTTGCCTATAGTGTCGCCCATAGACCTAGGTAGGATATAGTTCTCTTGACTGCAAGAAGTTATTAAATGGTCATACAAAATGTATACAACAAATATGTGGTGAGTTACCACAGGCATTTGGTAATTTATCATAAGAATTGGGGCCTACATACTGAGATATTTATGCAAAGACCTCCTATTTTTATTTTATAAAATAAGAGGTCTTTGCATAAATATATTGAGCATTGTAAAAAAAAATTCTTAAAACTACTCGTCCGATGTAGGCGTCCGTTATTTCATTCTTAGTTTGTAATTATTTCTTCAGTAAATTAGCATTTCAAGATTTTTAAATGTTTCAAAAGTAATTTCAATTATTTTTATGACAGTAAAAATATTTTTTTTTAATATTTAAAATTGTTTCTTTAATACATTGCTACCATTAGTGTAGATCTGGTCTTTGAGAGAGAAAAGTTGTTTCCGCGTATACCACCTCCATGTATACAACCCTCCGTGTATACAATCCACCGTATATACCAACCTTCGTGAATACCCTCCTACCTGTATGCCCCCCTCCGTGTATAGCTAAAACCGTGTATAACCTCCCCCGTGTATATCCGTGTACGGAGGGAGAACATTCTAAAGTTTAACGATCTAATTAACGAGCATGTAATCAGAGCACGGTTCTCTCCCCGCCCCCTTAGGTTCTGGATAAATTAGTGCTGCCTTTTTGTTATGTGTATGAATTTGTTGCCAAGAAAAATGTTGCTAAACGGTGCACGCACTACTTTTTTATTTGCAGTGTTTAATGCATGTAAAGTATCGGTAATAGGACTTTTACTCTGGCGCAGCTGCTAGTTTTACAAGGAGAAAATATCGGATGACTTTTTCACTTAAAACTGATTGCCGAACCCAATGTTTTATTTACGGCGTGGGTGGGGGAGGGGGGGAATCTTCAAGTAATTCCAGCACATCTGTAACACCAACATTCTATCGTTATAAATCATCTTACTAATTCTGACTCTTTATATTGTGAGATCACTAAGTCATCGCCCCCCCCCCCTCCATTTGTCTTTTTAACAATTTTGTTTTGGCTTAATAATTTTAAAATATACTAATTATATGGGGCAACGTCACTGTATTAAGAACCCCCCTCCTCAACTCTTGTCCAGACGTAGCATATTGTGATGTTATGGACGTGCCCCTAATGTTCGAGTTGATATCACATTTTTCAGACGCCTACCTGAACTTGGACTTGTTGGGGAGATTACTTTTTCCCGCTCTAAACACCGGGATTGACCAAAAGCCGGAGTGAAACCACGTGACATTTAGGGAGGCTACTCCGACAGTACTCGGGTTGTAATTTAATCTCATCGATTGCCTTCTCGACCATTCATCTCCCTAGGGGATGTTAGGTGGTTGGGGGAGGGGGGTTCTGGGTTTATATACGATAATAAACGGCCTTAAAAGCATCCTAATCAGTCTGTGTAAAATAAATGTAATTTTGATGCCAGAGTGGGGGGGGGGGGGGGGGGAGAGGGATGTCGTCACACTTGATGTTACTATGGCAACACATTGTTGTTGTTAGTTTTTGTTTGGTTAAAGCGAGGGCAGACCGTTAGAACGGAACCAATCAGACATGATTAGACAGCACGTAGTTGTGGTAATGAGCTTTTTCTTTCTGTCAATATTGTTTTATGCTATTTTAAGTACCGGATTTTTGTTTTTGTCTTGCTTTTATTCCTCCTATTTTTTGCACACCAGCCGTTTTATTTGAAGCCGCAAAAAAAAAACAAAAAAAAAACTGATTTCCCCAGAACCTGGAATCATGTCATGAAATACGTCAGAAACCAGAGGTTGATTAGACAAGCACCTATTCATTCGATTACAATACTTTTGCTTTGTTCGTAGCCGTGTAGACCCCCTCCCCCATTGATGAAGTAAAATGTGGCCGTTGTGATAGTTTGGCTACATACTTTACACACTAACAATGAAACTGACAAGGCATGCGGAGAAAATGGATACCAGAACATGACGCCGACACCAACAGGCAGGACAACAGAGACAAGAACATGACGCCGACACCAACAGGCAGGACAACAGAGACAAGAACATGACGCCGACACCAACAGGTAGGACAACAGAGACAAGAACATGACGCCGACATCAATAGGTAGGACAACAGAGACAAGAACATGACGCCGACACCAACAGGTACGACAACAGAGACAAGAACATGACGCCGACACCAACAGGTACGACAACAGAGACAAGAACATGACGCCGACATCAATAGGTACGACAACAGAGACCAGAACATGACGCCGACACCAACAGGCAGGAAAACAGAGACAAGAACATGACGCCGACACCAACAGGTAGGACAACAGAGACAAGAACATGACGCCGACACCAACAGGTAGGACAACAGAGACAAGAACATGACGCCGACACCAACAGGTAGGACAACAGAGACAAGAACATGACGCCGACACCAACAGGTAGGACAACAGAGACAAGAACATGACGCCGACATCAATAGGTAGGACAACAGAGACAAGAACATGACGCCGACATCAATAGGTAGGACAACAGAGACAAGAACATGACGCCGACATCAATAGGTACGACAACAGAGACAAGAACATGACGCCGACATCAATAGGTAGGACAACAGAGACAAGAACATGACGCCGACACCAACAGGTACGACAACAGAGACAAGAACATGACGCCGACATCAATAGGTAGGACAACAGAGACAAGAACATGACGCCGACACCAACAGGTATGACAACAGAGACAAGAACATGACGCCGACACCGTTTCCAGCCATTTCTTGTTGACGCTGGTTTTTCCAGCACCCTTTTCAAATCTTTCTTCCGTCAAAATCTCTCTCGGTGTCCATCCCTGCTGATAACTGCTGTGAGAGCGACACGACTCCCGATGTCTCATGCTTCGCTAGCTCAGCCCTAGACGCTTTGAGAACAGTCATCGATCGCTTCAAGCTGTAGATGTCGTGTTCACAGGCAGTAAGCGCTGATTTGTGCTGCACTGTGAGTAGAGCAGCTTGACCATAGCGGTCATGACCCAGACTCGTGACCCAAGCAAGCTCGCGCTGTAGGCACTCGCCAAGCTGTCCACCCTAACGTAAGGAAACAGCCCTGGGGTCCCCGCATAACTCCAGCATCACCGAATCTAATCCTAAACTTTGGTGGGGTTTTTTTAACTCAGTAAGTAGCATGAGTGTTGATTCACCACTCCACAGATGTTAGCTAATTGCCTTAACCGCCTTCACCTCCCCCACCAAGCCTTTTTATCAAGTTCTTCGCATAAACTGTTTCCGTCCATCAAAACCTGAGTACGCCAATACCACACATGCCCTCGTTACATTCGGTGCAAGCTGTTTCGACTGATGGTCTTCATCAGATTTCAAATCAATAACAAACAACATACTAACACCCATTTTAGCTAGTCGTTCTGTTGATTCTTGCACTACAGTAGACGAACCCATAGTTTTAAAAAATCATTAAAACATGCCACCGCTGATGTGTGTATTTATTTTTCCTAAAACGAAAAAAAAAAAGGTTTGAAAAATCAACATAGTACCAAATGTTTACTGTGTTCTTAGCGGACTGGTCAGGTGTGTGGACGTCTATTGACTTTACCGATCGATATTGAAATCTAAACGGAAGTTATCTTACAGCACGTGACTGCAACTCCCGTCTAACGAGAGTTGGTAGTCGGCCGTCTAAAACGTGAACGTGTTGAACGATTTAGCCGGTGATGTACACTGATGTGTCCCCAATGGTAACTCTTGTCTCACGGGATCTCATTCATTCAACAGAGCACTCCTTAAAGCACTCATTAATCAACCAGAGCACTCAAAGTACTCATTAATCAAACAGCACTCCTCAAAGCACTCATTAATCAAACAGAGCACTCCTCAAAGTACTCATTAATCAAACAGAGCACTCCTCAAAGTACTCATTAATCAAACAGCACTCCTCAAAGTACTCATTAATCAAACAGCACTCCTCAAAGTACTCATTAATCAAACAGAGCACTCCTCAAAGTACTCATTAATCAAACAGAGCACTCCTCAAAGCACTCATTAATCAAACAGAGCACTCTACAAAACACACATTAATCAAAAAGTGCACTTCACATAGCTCTAATTAATCAAATAGAGCTTTTCACAAAGCACTCAATCAAGTAGATCATCTCACAAAGTACTCATTAATCATATAGAGCATTTCACAAAGCACTCATTAATCAAGTAGATCATCTCACAAAGTACTCATTAATCAAACAGAGCACTCATTAATTAAACAGGAACACTCATGAATCTGACAAAAAAAAGCCCTGATTATTCAACCAGAGCACTCATTTACCCGCACACCACAAAAACGTTGAACCAAAATGACCGACCCACCGTAAACCTACAGAGGACGTTAGAACGCAATTTTTAGCTGTTTCGATTTACCGAATTTTGCCGCAAGGCGCCCAGAATCTGGCAGTCAGAATTTTCTTTTGTCCTTATTTTCCCTTACTGCTTCCAGAAAAGTGCTCCGCTATCAAATTACCGACCGAGCTGGAAGTATGCACGGCGGCAGTCATTATACTGGAGGGTTTTTTAAACAATAGTTTCAGGTTTAGCTAGGTGGGGGGAAAATGTTTTCGATTATAACAAGCTAGGGGATAGGTTTACCTATTATGTTGTATCAATGTGTAAAATAATCCTGACAATTCATTACATATTGAAAGCCCACCCCACACACTTTGTATGTTGGCATCTAGAAGTTGTATGGCTTTTATATGCGTGGCGTGGCACTTTGAATACAAGGGGATATATGGGTGACATGTATAGGCGAGGGAAAATGGAGTGGGGGGGGGGAGTTTCTGCAATGACACCCATGTCCAACTTTACTGCTAATGGTGAGAGTGGTGTGGGAGAGGTGTGTGTGAGAGGGGTGTGTGAAAGGGGTGTGTGAGAGGGGTGTGTGTGTTGGCTTATACAATTAGACGCCGGTTAATATAATGTGTGGGCATAGACGTGTGTTAATATTATGTGTAGGCATAGACGTGTGTTAATATTATGTGTGGGCATAGACATAGGTTAATATAATGTGTGTTTTTGTTTTGTTTTTAGAAACGTTGTTGGTCGTGAGAGAAACATTGGATTCGTACAAAAACAGACCTTAACTGGTGGGCGAATAAAAAAATATCCTGTATCTAACTCTATGCGTACCTTTAGTATTACTACTATACTAGATTTAAAATACAAACCATTTGCATAGCAGTAAAAAAATGTGCTTAGGTGTTACTGTAAAATAACTTTAGGTTGCGAATTACATTTTAAGAAGCATTAGAAATTACTAAAATAATATAGTATCGATTTTTTAAGTGCGCGAGACATCATAAATTATAGAGAGAGTTATTAAAGGGTGATAACAAGAGTTGTTAGTTGTCGGCCTTTGTTCACCTACAATCAAGCGCGGCTTGGAATTTAAAGGGAAAATGTAAAACTGTCACATTGTGACTTGAAAACAGTTATTTTTGGACAGCGATTTAAAATTCTTGTACGACCAGTAGTAGAAGTATCAACATAGTGAGGGGAATGTCTGTATGTTTTAACTTTGTATGGGGTTAATGTCGTCTGTATAGGTCATGCCACGTTAGTTTCATCTTGTTTTTGTCTCAGAATAATATTACAGACGGGGAAGTAAATCGAATATCTTGTTTAAAGAAAAGTAAACTACCTAAGGGAAGTAATTATTGAAAATAATGTGCTGTGTTACTTATTATTTTGTTTAAAAAAAAAGAAAATAAATAAGCAGCTGGAAACTGAATATAAATCAGATACAGTGCTTTAAAAAATATTATGGTTTCACAGAGCCTTTTAAGAGCAATTTCATAATTGCTTTTAATACACCAAAGTATTGCCGTTAATACACCAAAGTATTGCTTTAAATACACCAAAGTATTGATTTCAATACATCAAAGTATTGCCGTTAATACACCAAAGTATTTCTTTTAATACATCAATTTTCACCTGAATTTACCATTTTGATACAAATCCCCATCATGAGTTTGTCTAAAATGTGTAACTTGCAAAGTAAACCTTATACCCCATATAGTGTGAAATGTCCCGTTAATAGACTTGAAAGCCTGGTGTGTTTGTGATATAGATATATTTAGACCATTGTCTAGTCACTTCTCCGTGATATGTCGGCATTTTATCAGACCTTTACCACTTAGACACGTCTACTTAATTTATCTACATTACACCTTGAGCTTTCCTAAGTCTCTAGTACATTTTAGTTTGTCATGATCAGAGCTACAATGTATGTGTCACCATCATGGTCTCTTTCTCTCTTATGTTGTCACTGTAACCATACTAGCATATTTAGATGACTGTAACAGTCCTCTGATACTTGTATCTGTCATACTGCAACACCAACTCCACTCGGTGTTAGTGCAATACAGTCCCAAATGACTTACATTAAAAGGCTGTCAAATTCCAGCACAAGTCTAACATCAGGAGCTGGGCTTGTGAGGTCTAAAGTCTCACATGCCGGATAGATGAAGTCTAGTCTAGAGACATGCCGGATAGATGAAGTCTAGTCTAGAGACATGCCGGATAAATGAGGTCTAGTCTCACAAGCCCGATAGATGAGGTCTAGTGTAGAGGTTCTCATACCGGACAGATGAGGTCTAGTCTATAACAGATGAGGTCTAGTCTCACATGCCGGACAGATGAGCTGTTCAAGCCGGTCGATAGCACGTTAGCGCCGAATCTCCCGAGTCTTTTGTAAAGTGCAAACCCATCTTCACGCCTAATCTTTTCCATTAACTCTATGGCAGACGGTGCACATCAGTCTTATGGCAGCCAGAACCTAATACACTTAGCATCAAATCTGGTGACAAAACTGTTACTTATGTCAGCCAGAACCATTACTTTAATACACTTAGCATCAAATCTGGTGACAAAACTGTCACTTCAATGGGCTTTATGCAAAATTTCGAGACTAAATTATCACTTTAATAAACTTTGTGCCAATGCGGATACAAGATATATCCCATTAGCTGTTTGTATGATAGTGAACGTCTATTCTACTTCAAACCTTTAATTTAAACACTGGCTAGAACAGTTTGATTGAACCCGTGGGTCTCGGTGAGTCAGTCTCAGGGGTCCGACGGTGGTCTAGACACACCCGACTTACATAATTTAACAACGGTCTTTGTCAGTTCGGATGATAAAACGAACGCCGCGGCCAAAGACTTTGTTATCTTCTTCGTTCTTCATTTTAAAGTTGGGAGGGATTTCCTCCTGCACAGTTGAGTATTGCTTGTTATGCGCCATAACAAACCGTTAATTACGATTTCAGCCTGCTTCTGCAGTTCGAATACGACAACGCAAAAGCACGCCATAGTAATAAAGTTCGCCAGAGTTAAAACTATCGGTATCGTGATATTTCTTTGTTGAAACCCATGACGTCACGAGACCGACCTCATGAATCATGTCAAAGCCACCTATACAGGCTTGCATTAATCGTTGCCTTAAGGAACTTAGTTTTTATTTCTAGACCTTGGCACAGTAGCTGAATTGTGACTCGCGATGGTACGTCGTGGGGTTTATTTTTAAATAGTTTCATCCATTCACACTATGTCGAACAAAACAACAAAAAATAAACAAGTTATCAGATGATTATGTATGTAACATGGATTCACATGTATAACGGAACTATGCGACGCCACGCATTTTTAGACTCGTGTGTGAAAGACAACATTAGAAGTTGCTCTGATTTGCAGTAAATATTGATTCTTATATTTTTGTTTTGGTGTGAAAATCATAGTATAACGATTTTGTTGATGCTCTTTTCATTACGTGCACTTTTAACATACATATGTTTTGATTTTTAAAAAAATTTTCCAACTAGGGTGGGTTCGGTGAATGTGCACATTATATCAAGCTGGTGGAATTCGGCTGTTCCAAAAAGGTTAAGGACGATTGGGCTAGAAGAAGAAATCTCTAGATATAACGCTTGGGCTAGAAAAAGAAATCTCTAGAAATAAGGTGAAAGATTGGCTCAAAAAAGTTTAAGTTAGCGTCACCGGCTCTCGGGAACTACACAACTTACGATCTACCATTCATGTACTACATCTCTTGTACACCCATTCCCGTACTACCACTCTTGTACTCCCATTCCTGTACTACCATTCTTGTACTCCCATTCCCGTACTACCATTCCTAACTCCCCGCACCATCACTCCCGTACTTACTAGCAACACCAATAAATCAGTGCTGGGCGCTACAAGAGTATTTTTTTAAATGGCTTTTTGTAGATAAAACAATATCTATTTAAAGAATTATCTCTCTCTTTATATCATTCTTCCATCGACATTTGTTTTAGCTGAAGCCTGTCAGGTACATCCTTTAAGATCTGGTTTACGCAAGCAACGACAGCCTTGCTGCTTGAAATGTTTGGAGACAGTCTGATCTCGGCTGGCATTTCCTCCCTTACAAATTCTGACAGACTTTAGAGTTGTCTTAGAAATTCTGACATCCCGAGTGGTTTTTTTGTGAGTTACCAACGTCGTTGGCGGCAATTAAATAATGTGGCATATTTTATTGTCTTAATTTAACCACAAATTCCAAAAGCTTAACGGGGTCATCTTCCTGTATATATATCGAAATTGGGTCAACTGGCTGCATATCCTAATGGGGTCACCATCGCGATGAGGCGATGTGTTAAAATAAACCTTTGGCCAACGCCAGACATTTCATCGTTTCCCACTCAGTCACTGGAGCGAAAAACTGACAGCTCACCTCCATTTGCTGATACGTTACATTTTAAATCTTGGAATCTAATTTTATCCCCCAGCTCAGATCATGGGGTTTGCGACACGTTCCAGTAGCGAGCTTTCCCTCTGTGATAAGTGAGAGGAAACAATCAATACACAAACATACAATATTGGGATATGTAAATCCTGATGACAACAAACACATAGTAGTTTCAGCAGCCCAGTAGCCATCCCCACTGGTGTAAACTCTCGTGTTTCGTCCTGTGTTAGAAGCTTTCTCATTTTATTAACGTTAACATTTGTTAGCACAAACAAATCGATTCAACCGACCAGTCACCTAATCTTGTTAATCTCCCTGTAATTACCGACATCGCGACAAAATGGAATCGTGCCACGCCCAGCCCATCCACTCGCCGGTACCGTGGCTGTCAGAGACGATCTGGGATATCAGGGGCGTCAACCGCGAGGCTATAGTGGTGGTCAACCTGGGATATCAGGGGCGTCAACAAATGGTGCTCTAGTGGTGGTCAATTTGGAATATCAGGGGCGTCAACAAATGGTGCTCTAGTGGTGGTCAACCTGGGATATCAGGGGCGTCGACAACTGGTGGTGGTCAACCTGGGATATCAGGGGCGTCAACAACTGGTGCTCTAGTGGTGGTCAACCTGGGATATCAGGGGCGTCAACAACTGGTGCTATAGTGGTGGTCAACCTGGGATATCAGGGGCGTCAACAACTGGTGCTCTAGTGGTGGTAAATCTTGGATATCAGGGTCGTCGACCACAACAAAGGTGCTAGTATTTATCTAACTTTATTTGTGGTCGCTATCACTTACGTTTTCAGTCTATTGTACCAAATTCAGTCAACTTGATGTTGGCCTATACTACCAAACCAAGTAAAGAGGGAAAATAAACGCAAGCTTGTCAATGGCCGCTACACAACAGCCCTTATTAACCCTGTAACAACTCAGAGCCCCATATAAGCTCTACGTCCTAAGACTGCATTAAGCCTAAAAATTTATCGGGGACCTCAACATTGGACATGTGCTTGAATATCTTAGTTATATCTTCTTACCCCTAGGCATATCTTTCTTTAAACGCCCCAAGTTTATTTAACAGCTAAAGAAAATTCAAAGAAAAAAATCTATTTCAGTAGAGTTTAAATGTTTGCAGGGGTCCATCTAAAGATGTAAGATTAATCGGGGAAGAAATCGATAGAAGATACACACAAATTGATGTAACTGGCCTGTGTCAACATTTTGAAAAGTAAAAAAAAAAGATAAGTTCCTTGTGCGGAAATCTAAAATTGTTTCGGCTGGAAACTTTTTAAATCCGGGTAACATTTTGAATTGTCTCCCCTGAAACTAGCTTTCTTTCCTCCCCTTCCAATCCATACCTTTTGAGGGACACTTTATTTTGTTAGGGTATAGAAACGTGCGGACAATCTTTAAGCTAAACATAGAAATGGGAGGGTCTTCGACTGATTGAAAAAAATATAATTTTGTACGTGAAAAATGGCATTCCCCGCATAGGTCAGTTAGAAGAGTAGGTTTTACTTGACAGGAATAATTTTGTATAATTCATTATTTTTAATTTTGGTAATGATAGTGTGAAACTAAAAAGCTAATGTCCAAGTGTACCCAGCCCACACTGTAGACAAGGGTCGGAAGTTCAGAATTATCTCCCCTCGAATATTGGCACAGCTCTCTTAAGTCCCATATCTTTTTAGCTAGGCAACTCTCTGCGGCTAATGAGGCCGGTCGTGGAATAGATTTAACAAGTACGTTTTCCGTACCCTATCCTGGGTGGTATTTTTTTGCTAGATAATGCCTACTACATTATGTAATTGTATACTTTTCATTGAACAAATAATACCTACTTCAGTATGTAAAAAATATTTACTATTGGCCAGATAATGCTATCTTTAATTTCTAAACGTAAACTTTATATTGAAAAATAGGGAACAACTTTAGTATGTAAAAAATATCCTTTTTTATTGACCACATAATACCAAATTTAGTATATAAATGTATACCTTTTATTGGTCGGACAATAATAAGTTCTTTGGGAATTAATTCAAATCTTAAAAACAATTTTTAAAAAAATGGTATAACTTGTTTTGCAACATAATTTATTTTAGAACTGTAGTATCACTCCAATAATAAAACAGCGGCATACAAATCTTTCTTCAATCTTTTTGTATTAACAAACATAAGTTTGTGATTTCTTACCAACTTAGTTTTGCTCAATATACCTAAATACCCCTACACACAACATAACTATTTATTGTACATGAACGTTGTGAAGCTTGTAATCTCTTACTAAACTTAGATTTACTAAAAACGTACAGCACCAATGGACACCAGCGAGAAAAGTCTCAAAGGTATTTGAGAGGTGTATAAATTCATTAAAAAATCATGCACAGCGTATTTACAATTAATATGGTTATAAAATCCTGCCTGTCTGGTTTTTTTCGGACTTTACTAAAGATTGGATGTATTTGATGTTTATAATATTTTCGGTAACTAAATAAAAATTAAAAAAAAAGCAAAAACAATTTGGTTTTCACGTGTAATGGCGACATAAACATGGCATCCTGCTATTGGATAGGCTGCCATAGATTTTATTGTACACATTGTAAGCTAAAAATAGAAAACTAGGTCATGGGGTTTTAAATTTGCATTGTAATTTAAAAACTTGATCTGCAAAGTTTTGTAAACAAATAGTTATCGATTACTAAGTTACTGTACAGCCAATCAATATTTGTCTTACGAAAGTGAAACATCCGGTTATAACTTAGGCTTGATGAAAATAAATAGAAATGTA
The DNA here is from genome assembly GCF_028476545.2 of Physella acuta. Lineage (NCBI taxonomy): Eukaryota > Metazoa > Mollusca > Gastropoda > Physidae > Physella > Physella acuta. The sequence goes on from NW_026732030.1 coordinate 187,095, forward strand.
GCCTTAAACTCAACTAATTATTTTCAAGTTCTCTGGATTTGCAACTTTTATAGCATTTATTCTAAGAATATAAAATTTCTAAATTAATTTTAGGCTTAAGTTTTTATTTTTTATTTTTTTTTTACGGTCTAAATCTAGAAAGCACGTTTTTATTCCATGACAACAACATTATGGAAGGAATCTCGTCAACTCGCTCGCCTCCATTGAGACCCCCAACAAACCTAATCACTTTTTAATGAATAGATTATTAATGTGGGATTGCGAGTTTATTTTTAAATGACCTAATTATTTTTGCCTGGGCCCTCTAATTTAAAACCATCCTCGTACTCTTGATTAAAACTAATTTTTTCCAACCGCTCCCACGTGCCGTAGTCTGGGACAGGAAATGGCGGAGATCTTTTTAAGATGGCGGTTCCTTGGTTTTTTGTTCCTTTTTTTTTAGAGAGCATCGGCATCCCGCGCGTGCGAGTAATTGCATTACATCGTCCCTGTTCTGTTTATTCCTGACTTGCAACTACCAACGGTGTTGTAAAAAAAATTAATCTAAAACACATTTACGTTGCTTGGTTAAGGATTGAAAAATAAGATAAAAAATTCTTTTGCTACAGGGTTCAATTTAATGGGCGTTTTTTTATTTGAAAATTGAGAAGTTTTTTTTTTTCTTTTTTTTTTTTACTTTCTAATAAGAAAAAGAAAATATCAGGGGAAAAAGAGTAGACATATAAGGGTATACAAAATTATACAAAACGTTACAATTAATGTAAACGAAATGTTAACGCGCCAAAGAAATGTGTGTGTATAAACCTGTATATATAAGCTAGTAACATTCAAATGAAATGGATGTATCGGATATCAGCGGAGATGATTAAAAGACGCCCAAATCATTAGCGATCTTCTGGCCGGCAGTCGCTCTCTTGACGGCCACAAAATACCATCTAATGATCGCATGAGCACAAAAGTAAGAGTGTCTTCTCTGTTGGATGGGAAGTTAGCCTAGTTGTTCCCAGTCTGAGCGAAATTGAGTGGAAATGATTTTTATATCAAGTAACTAGTGCGTAGTTTGTAATGCAAAAAGGTGGTCGATCTTTGTAGAGGCATTTTTAAAGTTGTAGGCCTATAGATTGCATTGAATGAAAGATCATTCAGTGGAAGGACATCCATATAATTATGTAATATACATTTAGTTTAGGACATTCGGGGAGACGTTAGGACACTCATTTTCTGTGTAACCTTTATATAATTGTATGCAATAGGACATTTTAACATTTTTAGGACATTTAAGTAGCAGTAGGACATTCGAGTTGTCGTTCAGCTCTACATTGATGATGGAATCAAGTTTTAGCATGATTTTCTAGCGACGAGGTTTCAAAGTCGAAGCGGTTATGGCGTTTATTTCTTAAGGTTTATCAATAATTCAGTACTTGATGCTGTATATTTGGATTGTCTTTCTACAATCAGATTCTGCTGTATGTTCAAGATGGCCGGCTGTTATTTTTCTCACCAGGGATGGAAGGGCTTTGTGGACGTGCGGTAAAAAGAAAACGATCTTTGTGGAAGGAAATAAAAAAAAAGCAAGTGACAGCTCGTTTTCAGCCTGTCTATAAATAAGATGTCAAGCTGGAATATAAAGGGTTAAACTCAGGGGCGATTGGGGGTTTATGGAATGGGCTTGTGGGATGGCCATGGAAAGTGCCGGCTTTTATAAATATATAAAGAAATAATGCGTCAAGTGGCTTAAAAGGTTGTATACGCTTTCATAATTCCCATTTAGAAACATCTCTTGCACTCTAGTATAAATAGAAGTTTGATTAAGATTCAAAGAACCGATCATGATATGCCCTACGGTAGACATAAACAATAAAACGTCAAGTAATAATCATTTATTTAAAAACACAATTATTTCTCGAAGGTATAGTCACTCAAATGTCGGTGTTTTATGCAGGCTTTAAAAAAAAAGTTTTCGCTACGTTAAAGTTTTTCTTTGACTTTTTGCAAGAATAAAAAACAAAGACCAACAGCCTTATAGATCTTATAGATAAGACGTTAATTACTTTCTTTATTATGGCTATGCCAACCCTAAGCCGTCGATCACAAAACTTGTGTGGCTTACAGATGCTTTGTTATACTACCTCCCTCTCTTCCAACTCCGTTTGTGATCATGTAACAAACTAATCATGTGACCCTTCCATTGGGAGTTATTGAATTGATAAAGTTGAAACTTTATGTTAGCTTATTAGCTTAGAAAACAAATTCTTCTATTAGTTAAACGGTTGAAACAAACACGCATTTAATATATATATATATATATATATATATATATATATATATATATATATATATATATATATATATATATATATATATATGTATATATATATATATGTATATATATATATGTGTATATATATATGTGTATATATATATATATGTATATATATATATGTATATATATAATGTGTATATATAATGTATGTATATACATATGCATTTATATGTAAATGCATATATATATATATATATATATATATATATATATATATATATATATATAAATATATGCGTGCATTTTTTTGAACCCTTGTCACTTTTTATCTCCCATCTGTCCAGTTTCAGCATATTATTATTTACAGTAACCAGCATACCCCTGTGTTGCTAATAAAACTTTAGTGCACATAGAGCAGACAACTTAAAGTGAGTTCAGTATAGACTTTAATTTTAATTTCGAGGCTCGAGAAGATGAAACGATGTCAAATTATTTTGTTCCGATGGAACCTAACTTTTATGTAAATATAAAATCTACATCTGCTCGACCTTTAAAAAATAGACAATCTGAGGGATAAATGTAATACCACATACGTCGCAAGCTTAACATTTTTAACGTCATTTTTATCTGGCATGTACAAGTCAATACCGTGACCACGTGACCTGAGTGCTTCGCCGGAAGTTGTGTGGTAAAATCACGTATAGGAAATCGAGACCCTTATGGGAAAAAATGAGTCCCCGAGGCTAGAGTCCGAGGCTGTAGAACTAGCAGGAGACAATAAAAGGGGCTTTACACCCGGCTAGCTGCTCACCACTAGAGGTGACACAGATCACCCATTTGGTGAACACGTGTCAGCTAGTGAACATTTTATTCTCAACTACCGCAGGAATGTGAGTCCTGGGGTTGTTATTTCCGTAGCAACAAGTGGGTTCCGTTTTTGGGATGGTGAGGCTGGGGTTGTTATTTCCGTAGCAACAAGTGGGTTCCGTTTTTGGGATGGTGAGGCTGGGGTTGTTATTTCCGTAGCAACAAGTGGGTTCCGTTTTTGGGATGGTGAGGTTGAGGTTGTTATTTCCGTAGCAACAAGTGGGTTCCGTTTTTGGGATGGTGAGGCTGGGGTTGTTATTTCCGTAGCAACAAGTGGGTTCCGTTTTTGGGATGGTGAGGCTGGGGTTGTTATTTCCGTAGCAACAAGTGGGTTCCGTTTTTGGGATGGTGAGGCTGGGGTTGTTATTTCCGTAGCAACAAGTGGGTTCCGTTTTTGGGATGGTGAGGTTGGGGTTGTTATTTCCGTAGCAACAACTGGGTTCCGTTTTGGGGATGGTGAGGTTGGGGTTGTTATTTCCGTAGTAACAAGTGGGTTCCGTTTTGGGGATGGTGAGGTTGGGGTTGTTATTTCCGTAGTAACAAGTGGGTTCCGTTTTTGGGATGGTGAGGTTGGGGTTATTATTTCCGTAGCAACAAGTGGGTTCCGTTTTGGGGATGGTGAGGTTGGGGTTGTTATTTCCGTAGCAACAAGTGGGTTCCGTTTTTGGGATGGTGAGGCTGGGGTTGTTATTTCCGTAGCAACAAGTGGGTTCCGTTTTTGGGATGGTGAGGCTGGGGTTGTTATTTCCGTAGCAACAAGTGGGTTCCGTTTTTGGGATGGTGAGGTTGGGGTTGTTATTTCCGTAGCAACAAGTGGGTTCCGTTTTGGGGATGGTGAGGTTGGGGTTGTTACTTCCGTAGTAACAAGTGGGTTCCGTTTTGGGGATGGTGAGGTTGGGGTTGTTATTTCCGTAGTAACAAGTGGGTTCCGTTTTTGGGATGGTGAGGTTGGGGTTATTATTTCCGTAGCAACAAGTGGGTTCCGTTTTGGGGAAGGTGAGGTTGGGGTTGTTATTTCCGTAGTAACAAGTGGGTTCCGTTTTTGGGATGGTGAGGTTGGGGTTGTTATTTCCGTAGCAACAAGTGGGTTCCGTTTTCGGGATGGTGAGGTTTGGGTTTTTATTTCCGTAGCAACAAGTGGGTTCCGTTTTTGGGATGGTGAGGTTGGGGTTGTTATTTCCGTAGCAACAAGTGTGTTCCGTTTTTGGGATGGTGAGGTTGGGGTTGTTATTTCCGTAGCAACAAGTGGGTTCCGTTTTTGGGATGGTGAGGTTGGGGTTGTTATTTCCGTAGCAACAAGTGGGTTCCGTTTTTGGGATGGTGAGGTTGGGGTTGTTATTTCCGTAGTAACAAGTGGGTTCCTTTTTTGGGATGGTGAGGTTGGGGTTGTTATTTCCGTAGCAACAAGTGGGTTCCATTTTTTGGGATGGTGAGGTTGGGGTTGTTATTTCCGTAGTAACAAGTGGGTTCCGTTTTTGGGATGGTGAGGTTGGGGTTGTTATTTCCGTAGCAACAAGTGGGTTCTGTTTTTTTTGGGATGTTGAGGTAACTTAGCTTTGGTTACCATGAGTACCATCCAGGTAAAGAAGTTGAGGCTAGAATAAATATTGTAGTTTGTGGGGAGCCAGGTGTCTGAGTACCAGTCACAGGTTTTACTAGTGTCCCAGGCTACGCAAATAGATTGTCACATCATTAGGGTTGTAATAAATATATTGTCACATCATTAGGGTTGTAATAAATAGATTGTCATATCATTAGGGTTGTAATAAATAGATTGTCACATCATTAGGGTTGTAATAAATAGATTGTCACATCATTAGGGTTGTAATAAATAGATTGTCATATCATTAGGGTTGTAATAGATTGTCACATCATTAGGGTTGTAATAAATAGATTGTCACGTCATTAAGGTTGCAATAAATAGATTGTCACATCATTAGGGTTGTAATAAATAGATTGTCACATCATTAGGGTTGTAATAGATTGTCACATCATTAGGGTTGTAATAAATCGATTGTCACATCATTAGGGTTGTAATAAATAGATTGTCACATCATTAGGGTTGTAATAGATTGTCACATCATTAGGGTTGTAATAAATCGATTGTCACATCATTAGGGTTGTAATAAATAAATTGTCACATCATTAGGGTTGTAATAAATCGATGGTCACATCATTAAGGTTGTAATAAATAGATTGTCACATCATTAGGGTTGTAATAAATAGATTGTCACATAATTAGGGCTGTAATAAGAGGAAGTATGTATGATATTGTCACTCAGACTGTACCCTAATCCCGTAGCTAGTCTATCCAGCTTAGTGCTACAGGAAAAAAACAACCAATAGAGTTTACAGTAGAATGTTTACACATGTTACAACGGATGAAGTGTTGTGGAAAATAATTTTACTTGAATTTTGTATTTTCTATTTTATAATTTAAATACTTTTACGTAAGGCACCCATGTGAGAAGTTAATGCTGACATGACATTGTCGCTAGGTCAATGTGATGAGTAACATGACACTCATTATGCTAGTGTGATGAATGACATGACACCAACAGGAATGTTTTGTATGAGACTGACTTGCCTTGATGTATTACATAACCTGAGCACCTTTAAGTTTGCTGACTTGTCAGAATGTACTCAAGTACCAACTGTTCCATCTGACATGCTGTTACTTTACTTTCCTCAAGTTCAAACTGTACCATCTGACATGCTGTTACTTTAATTTAGCCTTAGAACACTTGCAACTAGGTACATCATTACAAACTACTGCCCTCCACGCCTCTAGTTATTACATTAGGCCACTCAAATTGTATTATAAAAAACAACCCGCCATAGTGGGAGCCAGCGGTATTAGCTACATGACAATGTCAGACAAAAGCTGAACCTAGGTTAGCCTGGCTTAGCCAAGTTTGGAAATTAATTTAAAAACTACATTAATATCATATCCAAAAGTGCGTTCGTTACAGGGTACGACGTGGTAGAGGAAAACGTCAATGACAAGAAACATAGTGTATCTTGTCATTGTAATCTAAACCTCCGATGTAGCTCCATACTTGAGATGTAGATTCTTATATCACACTTGAGAAATGATAATGAGCAGGGTCAGTTCCCGTCCTAGTTACATGTAATCAGAAGTCAAACCTGGTGTCGTTGAGTGAATTGATTAGCTTTAGATCCCTGATTAGAAGAGGATTAATTAATAAAAGAGCCAGGCGAGCTATCGATTTGACGAGGTCAACAAGTCCTGCTGTGGCTGATGTGTGCTTGTCTGTTCGCCACGGTGACATTTCAGTGTCAAAGTTCGAGGTCGTTTGGAGGGGGGATGGATATTTGGCGGGGTTTAACCGACTTTTTAAATTATATTGGTTTGTATGTGTCTGATGTTTGTTTGTATGTGTCTGATGTTTGTTTTTCTAAGATTGTTTTGTATCTGTCTGATTTAGGGGCCAATGAATTTTTTTTGGTTGTTGTAAATATGTGGACGTATTGTTAGTTAACTGATGCAAATGTTTTCTTTTTCATGAATTTTGTCTTATAAAATATGAGCTATATTAAATGTCTGACACTTTAAGAAACAATCATGTTTTAAGGTTGTCTGTTGTATTAGGTAAATAAACCGAGCTTAGATAGGCATATTGACAGCAAGTCAGACAGATATTTGATGTACTTGAACTAATGTTGTCCCTTTGTCCCACCTCACCCTCTCTCTCACAGGGAGAAAACATGGTATCGCTTATAGTGTGCTAAATATCCCAGAACACTAGACAAAGGAGAAAACATGGTATCGCTTATTGTGTGCTAAATATCCCAGCACACTAGACAAGCAAACATGATCACACGCTTCCACCTACAGAACTTGTCCATTACGCCGTTCGGACAAAATCAATTGTTACGTCAATAATGGTCAATACGGGTAAATGAGTGACGCCTTTTTGCGTTATAGGTTTTCTGTTTAGTGGCTAGTTAGTTGATTCTCTCTGTGGTTGAAGTAGGCTACACCAAGGTATTTTGTAGGCTACACCAAGGTATTTTGTAGGCTACACCAAGGTATTTTGTAGGCTACACCAAGGTGAAGTAGGCTACAACTCTGTTGAAAAATAGGCTAAATCGCTGTTGGGAAAAGTAGGCTACAACGCTGATGGAAAAGTAGACTGAACGTAGTCTGTAATGAAGTTGAACAAAGACACCCGGGGTCCAGTAATTGACCATGCGGACAGCGAGCACAGAGTCCCAGCGTGTGCAGCATTGTGTCGAGTGCAGGTAATTCCCACTAGTAAAGGCGTGCTACCTGCCGGCTGACAGATGAACTCACCACCCATTCCTCTAGAGTCTAGACAAAAGATAAGCTCTGCCAGTTGGTTTTATCTCTCTGTCCTGTTTCATTCATCTACTCAGTACAGTGGGCCTGTAGGTCACTGATGTATGTTTGTTTTCTATGTGGTACGATGTAACAACCCGGAGAGTGGGGGGTCAAGAATTTATCACAGCTTGATGCTACATTGATGTAGATGGTCAGCAACGTCCAGCATAACTGGTTCTATCCTCGTCATCATACCCTATCATCTCATTAATGATATCCTCTTCCTCATACCCTATCATCTCATTAATGATATCCTCTTCCTCATACCCTATCATCTCATTAATGATATCCTCTTCCTCATACCCTATCATCTCATTAATGATATCCTACGTGTTGTATCCCATCTATAATTGTCTACCTGCCCTCTTACTTCCGTATTATTTTACATGTTCTGTACCTTCCATATAATGTCCCATGTTTTGGATTTGTGCCAATCATCTCACCGTTATATCCTCACTGTATCACATTAAATCACTGTTATATCCCATAATATGACCGTCATATCCACAGTAAATCACCTTTATATCCTCATTACATCACCGTTATATTTCAATTATATCACCCTTATATCCCCAATATATCATGTTCATATGACCGTTATATCCCCATTACATGACCGTTATATCCCCATTATATGACCGTTATATCCCCATTACATGACCTTTATATCCCCATTGTATCACGCCATTTTGCCACAGCACTTGGCCTAACGTTTCTTATATCAAACTATATCCAGCAGTTTATTCCTTATCTTTCATTTCTGTCACTTGTCCAAAGCTGGCCTATTCAACATAAAAAAATCAATTCATTAACTCTTGTCTTTTTTCCCGTGCCCACAATACGATTGGAATAAGTAATTGTCTGGGTAACGAGATACCCAACTGTTAGATTCCATTGACAGGCTCCAGAGCTTTGGCTAATGGCACAATTTATTTAGAAACAGAAGATGCAAGCCTGTATGTTTTTGTGTCCGAGCATCGGTTTAATTAGAAGTTAATGACGAAAAAATGGCGACCTGTAAATTATTTTAAAAATTGCCTTGTTTGTGTGTATATAACTTGCGTTGCTGTATTTGGAATTCGCTTTTTTATTCTCATTAAAAATATTAACTGTTGAATAGAATTAGGAGACTGTAGCTGACAATCTTCCTATAGCAATGTTCTGTGATGTGATGTGGTATAGCTCGAGCAGTTGGTAATATATGTGCCATCGCGTCGTCGTATTTTGGACAAGTGGTTCTTGTACCTGCTCCATTCAGATATGTCAACAGGCCATGGTTCTGGTACCTGGTCCATTCAGACATGTGGGCAGGCCATGGTTCTGGTACCTGGTCCATTCAGGGCAGGCCATGGTTCTGGTACCTGCTCCATTCAGACATGTGGGCAGGCCATGGTTCTGGTACCTGGTCCATTCAGACGTGTCGGCAGGCCATGGTTCTGGTACCTGCTCCATTCAGACGTGTTGACAGGCCATGGTTCTGGTACCTGGTCCATTCAGACATGTGGGCAGGCCATGGTTCTGGTACCTGGTCCATTCAGACATGTGGGCAGGCCATGGTTCTGGTACCTGGTCCATTCAGACATGTGGGCAGGCCATGGTTCTGGTACCTGGTCTATTCAGATATGTGGGCAGGCCATGGTTCTGGTACCTGCTCCATTCAGACGTGTTGACAGGCCATGGTTCTGGTACCTGGTCCATTCAGACATGTGGGCAGGCCATGGTTCTGGTACCTGGTCCATTCAGACGTGTCGGCAGGCCATGGTTCTGGTACCTGGTCCATTCAGACATGTGGGCAGGCCATGGTTCTGGTACCTGGTCTATTCAGATATGTGGGCAGGCCATGGTTCTGGTACCTGGTCCATTCAGACATGTGGGCAGGCCATGGTTCTGGTACCTGGTCCATTCAGACATGTGGGCAGGCCATGGTTCTGGTACCTGGCCCATTCAGACATGTGGGCATACCATGGTTCTGGTACCTGCTCCATTCAGACATGTGGGCAGGCCATGGTTCTGGTACCTGGTCCATTCAGATATGTGGGCAGGCCATGGTTCTGGTACCTAGTCCATTCAGGTATGTGGACAGGCCATGGTTCTGGTACCTGGTCCATTCAGACATGTGGGCAGGCCATGGTTCTGGTACCTGGTCTATTCAGATATGTGGGCAGGCCATGGTTCTGGTACCTGGTCTATTCAGATATGTGGGCAGGCCATGGTTCTGGTACCTGGTCCATTCAGACATGTGGACAGGCCATGGTTCTGGTACCTGGTCCATTCAGACATGTGGGCAGGCCATGGTTCTGGTACCTGGTCCATTCAGACATGTGGGCAGGCCATGGTTCTGGTACCTGGTCCATTCAGGGCAGGCCATGGTTCTGGTACCTGGTCCATTCAGACATGTGGGCAGGCCATGGTTCTGGTACCTGGTCCATTCAGACATGTGGGCAGGCCATGGTTCTGGTACCTGGTCTATTCAGATATGTGGGCAGGCCATGTTTCTGGTACCTGGTCCATTCAGACATGTGGGCAGGCCATGGTTCTGGTACCTGGTCCATTCAGGGCAGGCCATGGTTCTGGTACCTGGTCCATTCAGACATGTGGGCAGGCCATGGTTCTGGTACCTGGTCCATTCAGACATGTGGGCAGGCCATGGTTCTGGTACCTGGCCCATTCAGACATGTGGGCAGGCCATGGTTCTGGTACCTGGTCCATTCAGACATGTGGGCAGGCCATGGTTCTGGTACCTGGTCTATTCAGATATGTGGGCAGGCCATGTTTCTGGTACCTGGTCCATTCAGATATGTGGGCAGGCCATGGTTCTGGTACCTGGTCCATTCAGACATGTGGGCAGGCCATGGTTCTGGTACCTGGTCTATTCAGATATGTGGGCAGGCCATGGTTCTGGTACCTGGTCCATTCAGATATGTGGGCAGGCCATGGTTCTGGTACCTGGCCCATTCAGACATGTGGGCAGGCCATGGTTCTGGTACCTGGTCTATTCAGATATGTGGGCAGGCCATGGTTCTGGTACCTGGTCTATTCAGATATGTGGGCAGGCCATGTTTCTGGTACCTGGTCCATTCAGATATGTGGGCAGGCCATGGTTCTGGTACCTGGTCCATTCAGACATGTGGGCAGGCCATGGTTCTGGTACCTGGTCCATTCAGACATGTGGGCTGGCCATGGTTCTGCTACCTGGTCCATTCAGACATGTGGGCAGGCCATGGTTCTGGTACCTGGTCCATTCAGATATGTGGGCAGGCCATGGTTCTGGTACCTGGTCCATTCAGATATGTGGGCAGGCCATGGTTCTGGTACCTGGTCCATTCAGGGCAGGCCATGGTTCTGGTACCTGGTCCATTCAGGGCAGGCCATGGTTCTGGTACCTTGTCCATTCAGACATGTGGGCAGGTCATGGTTCTGGTACCTGGTCCATTCAAGTATGTTAGAACCAGAAGGCGCTGGGTCTTTAGACAGTTTGTTCATTGGCTTTCATTTGGGTGAGCAAGGTTGCTTTCATTTTAGATGCATTTATAGTTATATGGGGGAAGGTAAAAAATATTTTTGTGGAAAGGTCTTTTATTGGTTAAGCTCTCGGTTCCCATTACTTTACTAAAACAAAAATCTCATTCTAAATCCATTTACCTACATGTTCACTAAATGATAAAATTGTTCTCTACAGTGTTTTGGAAAAAAATGTCAAAAATAATTTGACCAAGTTTCCTTAAATTAAAATCATTGAGGCAACATTTCTCTTCAATTTTCTTTCCCCGCCATTGTCAGCGCACATTGACAAGGAAGTGGCTTTGTGTATGGAAGAGACTCTCTGATTGGTTAAGAGCGGTAACCGTCCATGAAAGTATCATGGACTACATTTCAAAGCGGAAATGATGTGACAAGTTGATTTGGAGGAACTCTTCTTCGCTAGACGTCTGACACTGCGGCTGTCTCAAGCGAGACCGTTTTGTTTTCTCAAGTTTGGCATTGTTCAACTAGAATATTGATTCAAGACATTATCATGTTTGCGTTGTTCAACTAGAACATTGATGCAAGAAATTTTGATGTTTGCATTGTTCAACTAGAATATTGATTCAAGACATTATCATGTTTGCGTTGTTCAACTAGAACATTGATGCAAGAAATTTTGATGTTTGCATTGTTCAACTAGAATATTGATTCAAGACATTATCATGTGTGCGTTGTTCAACTAGAACATTTGATTAAAGAAATTTTGATGTTTGCATTGTTCAACTAGAATATTGATTCAAGACATTATCATGTGTGCGTTGTTCAACTAGAACATTTGATTAAAGAAATTTTGATGTTTGCATTGTTCAACCAGAATATTGATTCAAAAAAATACTCTATCCTGTAGATGACCCTATCCAATTTTAAGATCTCCGTGTATAGTTTCCTCTAGCCTATAGATGGCCCTTTCAAATATTTAAATGTGCTATCTTTTCACATTTTTGTAGACACAAATCCTTGATAAATGGCAAATGTCAACAAAGCATTAACAAATCTCGAGACGTAAGAAAGCTGCAGAAATTGACAATTCTCTTGCACTAAACCCATTTGACGCCTTCAAATTTTCCAATGCTTTTAAAAAATATTTAAAGGGTTTAGTTTAGATCTGTGAAAATGTTTCTCTAGGGTTTATTAGAGTTTTTTTTCAAAGCTGCTATCTGGAAGAAAACAAATGGAAATTATATTAACTCTAAGTGCAGTATAGTTTACTGCCAGCCAGTAGTAGCTCATTGCTGTTGGGGTATTTAAATCATAGAATAGAAATGTACATGGAGAGAACTTTGAGACCTGTAGCTCTTCGCCTCGCGATTCAAGATACAAATCTGTGGGGGGAGGGGGATTTTGAAAACCTGTTGTAACGTTTACTTATCTATCAGCCAGATAGATGGTGAACGTCCCCGGATTCTTTTTTCGGGGCCGTATGCAAATGACTTACAGCCTAAATGGATGAACTCTAACACAACAACACACTAGGGCTCGATCTCGATGTCTAGGGAAAACTAGTGATACTATTGAAGTTAAAACTCATCCAATCTGCATACAACCTTTAATAAGCGAACACAGTTGTGGCAGAACACAAGGTTAAACTAGATAAAATATTTAATCTATAAAATATCAAAACCCAACTTACAAAGCGTAAGAAAAAACACTATCACAGATTTCAACACAGTATAAAAATAGCCACGGGTCACACAACACTGCTATAGCTTCAAGAATCACTTGCGACAAGTAATATTATACTAGAAGACTAAAACAACTTAAGAAAGCAAAGCACACACAGGACTTAAGTTCTCTCACGTTCAAATGGTCAGAATCTATTGCCGGACAAAATGGACGGCTTGATCAAGGTAGACTGCTTGATCGAGGTAGACTGCCACGTGTGGCGTGTGTGCGGTGCAGTTAAAGACTTCTGCAACAGGGGAGGTTATCCTCAACTCATGTAGCTATTGGTTGGTATCAGAATCATTCAATCAGATCTTAATGGAAAATTTCTACGTCTTAGACACCCTTAATAAGACAGTGGAAAAACCCCAGGAGTTGCACAATCACTCCATATAAGGTATTATACAATGTCAAAATAAAAATGGAACCTTACTCGACCTAAGTAGGTCACATCCCCTCCCTTTTTGGAAGTGACAGATAGGTTCCACAAAAACATACATAAGGAACCGATCTGGCAATGAAAATAAAAAAAATGTTTTACAAATGTAGGCAATCAAAATCTTAATACCAGATGAAAATATCCCTGAACAAAAAAGGGAAGTAACTCAGACTTTTACAATTTGTGAAAGGGGAGTAACCCTTCCAAAAAATAATTATACATCAAAATCCCTCAAAAAAGGGTATTACAACATTTCCATGTGGATATTAAAAGTGGTAAACCCGCCAGGGTAAGACCTTTATTTCAATGACTAGCTACAATATCAACTGAGTCATATGAGACATATTATTATAAAAGATTACATATAATCAGAAACCACCTTTAATTAAGGTTCACCTGAAAATAAACAAAATATTCAACAGGATTGGCCTTTTGAAAAATTCAAAGCTCCTACCACTCATTTTCATGTGAGTGTCACCTAAACAAAACACCCGTGTATGGTCTCAATGAACCACAAAACATGTCACATGATCAATGTGTGTAACAAGATTCTACATCCCTGACAAACAATCAGCCACAACATTATCACTACCCTTAATGTGTGAAATTTCCAGATTAAAATTTTGGAAATATAAGCACCATCTCAATATTCTTTGATTTGTCTGTCCTAACTTAGAGGTAAATTTCAGGGGATCATGGTCAGAAAACACTCTGACTGGTTTGGTTGAAGAAGAGACATAAACTTCAAAATGTTGTAATGACAAAACCAAAGCTAAAGCTTCTTTTTCAATAGTAGAGTAATTCTTTTGGTTCTCATTTAACTTCCTGGAAAAAAAGGCAATGGGATGGTCAATTCCCATGTTGTCTTCTTGAAATAGGACTGAGCCAATGGCTAAGTTACTAGCATCAATGGCAAGATTAAAGGGCCTACTGAAATTTGGTGCAGCCATAACAGGAGCATTAGATAAAAATGACTTAATGGTTAAAAAAGCTTCTTGACATTTATTTGACCATTCAAACTCAACACCCTTTTTCAATAATGCAGTAAGAGGTTCAGCAATAGCTGAAAAGTTTTGACAGAACCGCCTATAGTAACCAGCCATCCCAAGGAACTTTTTGATTTCTTTACAATTTTTGGGAGGAGGTAACCTTACAATAGCATCTACTTTAGCTTCAATGGGCCGAACTTGGTTCGTTCCCACTTGATAACCCAAATAGGTAATTGAAGCTTTACAGAAATCACTTTTATGCAAGTTTACAGTAAAATTCAATTCAGACAATTTTCTAAAAAGGTTAGTCAACTGAACAATATGTTCTTCAAAAGTATTAGAAAATACAACTATATCATCTATGTAGGCCTCACATTGGTTTATGTCAGCAATGACAGAGTTAATGACCCTCTGGAAAGTTTGACCAGCATTTCGCATACCAAAGGGCATACGTTTGTATCTATAAAAACCATTAGGGGTTACAAAAGCAGATATTTCTTTTGCACGGTCAGATAATGGGATTTGCCAGTATCCTGAAAGTAAATCAATTTTGGAAATTATCTTAGCCTGACCAACTTTATCAATAACGTCTTCTATTCGAGGTAAAGGATAGGAATCAGCTTTGGTGAGCGCATTTACCTTCCTAAAGTCGGTCACAAACCTGAAAGATCCACCGTCTTTCGGGACTAGGAGACATGGGGAACTCCAGTTGCTGAAACTGGGCTCAATGATATCATTCTTGAGCATATAATCAATTTCATCTTTTATCAAAGCAGCTTTTTCCGGGTTAACTATATAGGGGTGTTGTTTGATGGGTTTTGCGTCACCTACGTCTACATCATGAGGTGGAACCTTCGCTTCTTTGGGGACATCCCCAAAAATAGAGGGAAATGTCTCGAATAACTGAGACAATATATGGATTTCCTCTGTGGACAAATGCATAAGGTGGACATTCAAATTATCTAAAAAGGAAGAATTTACCAATTTTGGGGGTTTCAATTTATCATGTATCACATCATCAGAAACATTTGAACATACAGGTAAAGTAATTTTAGCTGTGGAATGAAAATTGTTACAATTATCATAATACTTTTTCAGTGAGTTAACATGATACACTGTCTGTTTCTTTCTTCTGTCAGGCGTATTGACAACATAGTTCAAATCACTTAATTTTGAATGCACAGTAAAGGGTCCACAATATCTCAAGGATAACGCATTGTTCAAATTAGGCACTAGCACAAGAACTTTGTCGCCTGGATTGAATGTTCGTTTACAAGAACTCTTATCATACAGTCCTTTCATTCTCACTTGGGCCTTTCTTAAGTTCTTGTGAGCCATTTCGCACACAGCTTTCAGTCGAACGTGAAAATCGTCAAAGTTTTCCACTGGATGATCACTGGTACCTGTCCAACGTTCGTGGATCAGCTTCAGGGGACCACGGACAGAATGTCCAAATACAAGTTGAAAAGGAGAGTAACCTAAAGAGTCCTGGACACAGTCCCTCGCAGCGAAAATAATCCAAGGAACAGTCTCATCCCATTGGGTGTTACTAGTTAGCGAACGTTCTTAGCATGGTTTTGAGGGTTTGGTGGAACCTCTCAAGTACGCCTTGAGACTGAGGGTGGTAGGCTGAGCTGGTGATGTGGGTAACGCCTAGCTTGGCTAGTGCTTCCTGAAAATGGTGACTGGTGAAGTTGGTGCCTTGATCTGTTTGCACGATTCTAGGTAATCCAAAGGTAGTGAAGAACCGGGTCATGGCTCTGACTACAGTCTTTGCCTTAATGTTCCGTAAGGGAATCGCCTCGGGAAAACGGGTACTTGAACACATAAAGGTAAGTAGGTACTCGTTGCCCGCCTTGGTTTTAGGCAAGGGACCTACACAGTCCATGCCGATTTTAGAAAAGGGTTCTTCTAATACAGGAATCGGACTCAAAGGGGCCTTAGGAATTTTCTGGTTTGGCTTTCCGGCCAACTGACAGTTCGTGCAACTTTTACAGTAACGCGACACATCATTTCTCATTTTGGGCCAAAAGAACAGTTCTTGGATCTTCGCCGTCGTTTTAGTGACTCCTGGGTGCGTTGACATTGGATGGTCATGTGCCAGCTTAAGTATTTCATGCCGATAAGGTGGAGGGACCCACAGCTGGTTTTTACCCAACCATGGTTCGGCTGGTGAGGCATTCATTGGTATAGAGCGACGAAAGAAGAGGCCGTTCTCGGAGAAATATTCCCCATCGTCAGATGATAGAGATTTTTCGACCATTGCTTTGAGTTCCGCGTCGACTTGTTGAGCTTTAATGATGTCTTCCTGAGATATCCTCAGGGGTAAGCCCAGGCTTGTGTTTTCTGGAAGCATAGACTCCAGTTTGAGAGTCGAATTTCTTGACGATGATGGCGGGTGTGGTTCAGACGTTGTGTCAGCCAATTGTTTGGTCTGGCTTCTTGTCACCGCACATGCAGGATACAGTTCATAATCATTATCTGGAACTGTTGACAAAGGGTCTGAAACCGTACAGGGGTATACTTTGCTTCCCGCAAGGTCATTCCCTAAAAGTAGGTGTACTCCTGGAACAGGAATACTATCTATCACACCTAAAATGACTTCACCTTCGACGAGATGATGTTTCAGGGCAAACTTGTGGAGAGGGACGACAGTAGATTTTGTCCCCACTCCCTGGATAATGGAAATATTTCCGGTGTTCGTCTCTGGTGTAATGTCCATTGAACTTTTCAAAAGAAGTGATTGTGACGCTCCTGTGTCTCTTAGGACGGTGATATTCTTCTGAGACAACGGATCACCTGGTTTGCTAATGATGGCTTCGGCAATAAAAGATGAAAAGTCAACTTTTCTCGATCCCTCGAGATCGGTAGACTCGGAAGAAACTGGATGGTGGCGTGAACAGTCAAAATGTGACTGCACATAATGTGTGGAGACTTGACTACCTTCTTGCGGACACTTAGGGTTAGAGTCCTTTAGAATTCTAGAGTTCATAGTTGAACTGGCTGCTTGAGGGGATAGAGCATAGTGCGCAGAAGTACGCACCACCTCTCTGTTATATTGACGACGTTTGTAACAGTCCTTGACAAGATGACCAGGTCTTTTGCAGAACTGGCATACTGCTCGACGATTGAGAGTTGATCTTGGGTTCTCTCTGGACTGTGATGCCTTCACGTATTGGCCAACAGGAGGATTGCTGCCAAAAAGGGGAAGCACGGGGTTGAGGCGGTTTCCTGACACTGGTGGTTTCTTATGCACCAACATATATGTGTCAGCCGACTCAGCAGCCTTCTGGATGTCAGTTATCTTGTTATCCAGTATGTGTAGTCGTATCTCTTCAGGCAGGGACGTTAGGAATTCTTCCCTTAGGATAAGTGACCTGAGTTTCTCAAACTCAGAAACTTCCTCAGAGTGTAGCCACCTTGAGAATATTTTCTCCTTTTCAAAGAGAAATTCCACATATGATTGAGTGGGTAACTTGCGGAGTGCTCGGAATTTTATCCGATAGGCCTCGGGCGTCAGTTCGTAGGCCTTCAAAATGGCAGTCTTGACCAAACTATAGTTATTTTGAACGTCGTGAGAGAGTGCCTGGTATGTTTTTGCAGCTTTCCCAGTAAGGACCGAGCTCAATAAAGCAGTAATGGAAGTTTCGGGCCATTCACATGTCTTCGCTAAACTCTCAAATGAGTTAAAGAAAACGACCAAATCTGTTTCATCAAATTTAGGCACTAATTTCCCAAATTTGGCAATCACTTGCCCCACCGACAACTTTTTTGGATCTACCAGAGAAGTAACATCACTAACTTGACCAAACTCTAATTCCAACCTCCTCTTATCTAAAGCAATTTTAGCCTCTAATTCCTTTTCTTTTAAAGCCTTCTCTAAAGCAATTCTAGCTTCTAATTCTACCTTCTCTAGAGGTTTCTCCTCGCGGAGTAACACACCAGCCAACAAACTTTCATCAAATACCCCTTCATTAATAAAATGAACAACAATTTTATCTTTCAACACCTCTGACTTCTGCGTAACAGAATAATCCAATTTCAATTCCTTAACAACACTAATCAAAACTTTTCTACTCAACTTCTCTACCTCTTCAAAAGTGGGATTAGCCAAAAAAGATTCCATTTCACTAACTTTCAAAACCAAAACAAGCCTAGATTCACTAACTTAACACGGTGCGTTGGGCCGTGTACTTGACCTCTTATCGTGACACGTCTGGCTGTTGACCTAGATAATTCTAGCCTGCGCGCGTTTCAATAACACGGCTTCACTGGATAGAAAAACAACTAAATCAAACTAAACTTAGTGCTTAACTGATATAACCAACAACTGGAACGACAGATTAAATCTCGGCGAGCCCCCACTTTGTAACGTTTACCTATCTATCAGCCAGATAGATGGTGAACGTCCCCGGATTCTTTTTTCGGGGCCGTATGCAAATGACTTACAGCCTAAATGGATGAACTCTAACACAACAACACACTAGGGCTCGATCTCGATGTCTAGGGAAAACTAGTGATACTATTGAAGTTAAAACTCATCCAATCTGCATACAACCTTTAATAAGCGAACACAGTTGTGGCAGAACACAAGGTTAAACTAGATAAAATATTTAATCTATAAAATATCAAAACCCAACTTACAAAGCGTAAGAAAAAACACTATCACAGATTTCAACACAGTATAAAAATAGCCACGGGTCACACAACACTGCTATAGCTTCAAGAATCACTTGCGACAAGTAATATTATACTAGAAGACTAAAACAACTTAAGAAAGCAAAGCACACACAGGACTTAAGTTCTCTCACGTTCAAATGGTCAGAATCTATTGCCGGACAAAATGGACGGCTTGATCAAGGTAGACTGCTTGATCGAGGTAGACTGCCACGTGTGGCGTGTGTGCGGTGCAGTTAAAGACTTCTGCAACAGGGGAGGTTATCCTCAACTCATGTAGCTATTGGTTGGGATGGTCATCTGATCAGAATCATTCAATCAGATCTTAATGGAAAATTTCTACGTCTTAGACACCCTTAATAAGACAGTGGAAAAACCCCAGGAGTTGCACAATCACTCCATATAAGGTATTATACAATGTCAAAATAAAAATGGAACCTTACTCGACCTAAGTAGGTCACACTGTACAACTACGGCCTTCGCTAAGGATACAAACACACACAAAAACGTTATAAGGCACACAGGTTTTGTATTGATAATAGCTAGAGTAACATCTGGTAAACTATTACTATTAGATCTAAGTTAAAAGCAGAAACAGCATGTGTAGATCCCCTAAAAAATTATCGTAAAAACTGCAACAAAAATAAACAGCACTTCGTATTCCAATACCCAACGATGCGATATTTTCACAATCGAACCATCTATAACGCAAGCTCTAAATCCGCAACTGGAAATTCCGAGCTTTCATTATCGGCCGGGGTATCGATTTGATTTGTCTTTTAAGTTTTGTTTGAATAGAAAAGTACAGCTCTTGAATTGATGGCCTTGCTTTTCGTTAATGAACTGTGCTGCCACTCATGTTTACCCAAGCGTGGGGTGTGGGGGAGGGAGGGGGGTGATGACAGTGTGGGGGAGGGAGGGGGTGATGACAGTGGTTCAACTGTTTGTTAAGATATGATCGATGCCTCCAATACAACACGATTCACTTCATTTCTCTGTATTTTGTATTAAGGTAGCGAAGAATGTATAAAACAAGTTTCGCGGTTCGGGAGTTTGAATCTCCATTTAAACGCATATGCATTTATTGATTTGTTATTTATCGACCTAAAGTATTGATTAGGCTCTGGCATTGTGTTGATACATCAAAGTAACACTGGTTCAACTCGTGATATTTTTTTAATGAAACTATTGTAATCACCCGGGGCTTTAATGTTACGGATGTTATTAGATATAAGATAAAATATCTCAGGGCTAGATATCACAAACAAAATACCAAGGGCTAGATATAAGATAAAATATCTCAGGGCTAGATATAAGATAAAATATCTTAGGGCAAGATAAAATATCTCAGGGCTAGATATAAGATAAAATATCTCAAAGCTAGATAGAAGATAAAATATCTCAGGGCTAGACAGAAGATAAAATATCTCAGGGCTAGATATCACAAACAAAATACCACGGGCTAGATATAAGATAAAATATTCAGGGCAAGATACAAGATAAAATATGTTGTAGTTGTTCGAATTGTAAAATATTATGATGTATTTTTAACAAGTTTTGTTATTTGTTCTAATAAAATGCGACATGTTTGTATACCACTGTATCATATAGAACTATGTGACTATAAAGTACACACGTGATGATGTTGTAGTACACACGGTGTGATGTAGTACACACCAGATGATGTAGTACACACGTGATGATGTTGTAGTACACACGGTGTGATGTAGTACAAACGTGATGCGGTTGTAGTACATACGTGATGACGTTGTACTAACGTGATGATTTAGTACACACCAGATGGTGTAGTACACATGGTGATGATGTAGTACATACGTGATAATCTATTGCATCTAGATCTATTACTTTATACAGATGAAGACATTATATCGTTGAAGTTTTTTTTCTTAAAACGATCATAACATTTGTCTAGAATTGTACAAATATTTTAAACAACTTTAATGAACCCGCTTTAATTAGGTTTGTTTTTCTTTAGTAGAACTTGTTTTGAACATTTGTTCATTTTATTTTACATTGCTGAATAATATAAAAGGATTAATTAAATTGTTAATTAATCATTTACTCGCATCGGAATTTTTATTTATAATCCTTAAATTTAAAACGAACAAATAATTTTTTCCCTATCTTATTAGATCTAAATAAGACAATAAGGTTGTCGGGTTTGGACGGGGTTGGCGAGTGGTTGGGTAGGACTGTTGTTTGGTTCTTGGAAGCCTTCGTCTGTGGTCTATGGATTTTGGCTTCAGGCATTCTTATCTTTTTCTTTCCCTTAGTGCAACTAAGTCAGATCGTTTGTTGACACGTTTTCATGGAGCCAAGTCAAGTTGATGTTTTACTGTAACATCTGAATATCTCCACTGTCGTCTCACGGAAATCATTCTCTCCACTCTCTGTTCTTGTCTAACTGAAATCATTCTCCCCACTCTCTGTTCTTGTCTCACTGAAATCATTCTCCCCACTCTCTGTTCTTGTCTCACTGAAATCATTCTCCCCACACTCTGTTCTTGTCTCACTGAAATCATTCTCCCCACTCTCTGTTCTTGTCTCACTGAAATCATTCTCCCCACTCTCTGTTCTTGTCTCACTGAAATCATTCTCCCCACTCTCTGTTCTTGTCTCACTGAAATCATTCTCCCCACTCTCTGTTCTTGTCTCACTGAAATCATTCTCCCCACTCTCTGTTCTTGTCTCACTGAAATCATTCTCCCCACTCTCTGTTCTTGTCTCACTGAAATCATTCTCCCCACTCTCTGTTCTTGCCCCCCCCCCCCCGTGTCTCACTGAAATCCATTACCAGTTGAACAACCTAAGCCCCTATTTAAAATAATCTCCTTGTGTGGTTGAACACATTCTTGCTGTCGTTACCTCTCCATCACACCCCTACCACACCCATGTGAATCCCCCACCCCCACCCCGTACCACTCAGGCAACTAGGAGATTATCTAAGCAGTAACGAAAATTCCTGGAAATGATAGCTTTGTAGTTTTGTGTTCCAGGAATTTTTAAAAAATATTTCTGTAGTAACACTACACGGCTGCCAAGTTTGACGTATTTTATTATTTAAAATTGGTGTTAAATGTAGAGATTGGCTGCTTATGATGTTAATCCCCATATCTTTTGTTATAAACATGTCGTAGGCCGACTTTGTGAACGGTGTCAGTTATAACGATTTTTAAAAAGTAACGTAAACTTGTGCTAGCGTTACTGAAGACGTGTGCATATAGCGCAAACAGGTCAACTAAAGTCTGGTGGACAGACAAGTCAAAGTCTGGTGGACAGACAAGTCAACTAAAGTCTGGTGGACAGACAAGTCAACTAAAGTCTGGTGGACAGACAAGACAACTAAAGTCTGGTGGACAGACAAGACAACTAAAGTCTGGTGTACAGACAAGACAACTAAAGTCCGGTGGACAGACAAGTCAAAGTCTGGTGGACAGACAAGTCAACTAAAGTCTGGTGGACAGACAAGTCAACTAAAGTCTGGTGGACAGACAAGACAACTAAAGTCTGGTGTACAGACAAGTCAACTAAAGTCTGGTGGATAGACAAGACAACTAAAGTCTGGTGTACAGACAATACAACTAAAGTCTGATGGACAGACAAGACAACAAAGTCTGGTGTACAGACAAGTCAACTAAAGTCTGGTGGATAGACAAGACAACAAAGTCTGGTGTACAGACAAGACAACTAAAGTCTGGTGGACAGACAAGTCAAAGTCTGGTGGAGAGACACGTCAACAAATGTCCGGTGAACAGACAAGACAACAATGTCTGGTGGTCAGACAAATAAACAAAGTCTGGACATAACAAGTCAACAAATCTAGACAGAAATGTCAACAAAACTCTACACAGACAAGTCAATACATTTTGGGAAGCTATAAAATAATTTTCACTGTGGCGGGGCTAGATTTTAAACCAACAAAGGCCTTTTGTAAAGGGATGTATCGTTCATCTGAAGCGATGGCAGTCTTCGTTAGAATAATTTGAGAGGGGGTTCTAGAATAATTTAAGCTACGGGGAATACATAGATACGGCAGTTCTTCTTTGTTATCTATATACTACTAAAAGTCAAGTTTGTTTACATGTTTGAATATTTATTTTTTTGTTTTTTTGTTTGTTTTTTTGTTTGCCTGATTGACTATTGCTCATGGTTGCACTCATCGTGGAAAGCTGTAAAATAGTATGTAGGTAGAGAAATTTTTTTGTTTTAAGACAGACTGTTAATCACAAATTTATTTAAAGACGTTAATTAATTTATTGATTTATTCATTGTTAAATTAACCGTATTTTTTAAAAATGTTAATACTTTGAATAAACTTTGTGGGGATAGTGACGTCCCTTGATGTGTTTACTTTTTTGGTACAATAAAAATGGCGGACTCCATCATAGACTTTGTGGCCCATTCGAAAGTTTAACACGTTACAAAGCTAATTTTCTGCCGGCTATAACTTAAACAATACGTCCGTTTGCTGTATTTATTACGTTCCAACACTTATATCAATTTTCAACTGTCTTTTTCATTTAGTTTTACGATAAATTTCTCTAGATCTAAAGATCAGCTGTCGAAGGAAAGTTATTTATAGATCTAGATCTAGAATCTAGAATCTAAAAATCTAGGTCAAATCAAAGATTTATTAGTTATAAATACAATAAAAAAAACTAAACTTTAGCAAACCAGTCGTAGATCTAGAATATAGATAATTTTATCTAGATTTAGATAATAATGAGTTTCTATATACTAAACTATTTTAGACCTTTATTATTTTATATAAATCTTTGTTTGTATAGCTATGAAATATGCTAATTAGGAAATGCTGGATTTTGGATAACTTAAGATTCATACGCGGCTTCTATACCGCTAAGTGTGCAAAATTATAGACGTAAACTCTAGATATAGCTCAGTCGTAGATCTAAAATATAGATATTTTTCTATCTAGATTAGATAATAATGATTTTCTATATACTAAACTATTTTAGACCTTTATTATTTTATATAAATCTTTGTTTGGAATATGGTAATTTTGAAATGCTCGCTCCGGGCCTATAAGCGTAGCTAATGATTAGATTAAGATTCTAGGTCTAGCAAGAAAAACTAAACATAAGAAGACTTAAGCAAAAGAGTCGTAGAATCTAGACTAGATCTAGATAATTCTATCTATATCTAGATAATTTCAGACCTTCTTTATTTTATATAAATCTTTGTTTGGCTAATTTAAGATAAAATTTAATTTGAAAGTTACTACTACTAGAGTTAGAACTAGATCTATGCGCGTAAGGAGACTCAAAGTATAGTATAAAACTTCACTTGTAATGTCACGAGTAAATAGCTAACTTGGTAGTGCGGTCGACATATGTTGGAGCGCCAAAATGGTTTGGAAAAATAAATTGAAAGGTTGAGGGGGGTTCAAATGGAAAGTTTGAGTGGGGGGTGGGGGTGCACATCAAAAGTTTGAGGGGGGGGGGTTGAAAACCGAAATCTTGGGGGGGGGGTTCAAATCGAAAGTTTATCCCCGGGAAGGGTCGCTATGACTCTGAGTGACAGACGTGATGTTTTATGATGGATGACCCCCGAAACCCACAGTTATCCAACGGATGACGGGTATTCTAGTTTATTATAATTCTTAGAAAATGGGCTAAAACATATCGGCGGGTACATTTAGTTGAAGACAAAAATAGAAGACTATTTATAAATAAGTCAACTGAAATTCTTTTCTGTTCGCAAAGCACCCCTACACGTATGATAACGGAATGAAGACGAGTTTAGGAAAGAAAGAAGGTTTTAAACTTTAAATTATTGGTCGCATTTTTCTTACACTCACTTAAAAAAATCAAATTAAAATAATTAACATTTACTTGGCTCTGATGTAAAAAAAAAAAAGCACGTAGCCAAAATGGAAATTCGACAGACAATGGTAGCCGAAATTGGAACTTTCATTTAACAATTAGGGATACAAAAAAGTGTCGGCGATTCTATTTTGTATTCAATTATGTTCCTAGTTTTTAATCCACCCCACTTTTTTAAAGATACATTTTAGATTGTAGGAGTTTTGTTCCTTTCGTTTAACCCAATAACAACGTAGTCTGGTTTAGCCAATCATTTTCAAAAGTCAGAGTCTCTTTGTTCATTTTATCCTTCCCTGGACTACACAGAATTATTTTTTTTTATTTTAAAATTTCTTTTCTTCTCTTAAATCTTGAGTAATGTTGATATTGATTTAGTTTTGTGCTTGTAATTACAGATAATGAGGAGTTTGTGTTTGTTCAGCTGGCCGTCTGACGCTTGCTATTCATAGACCGTCCAAAAAAAAAATTTAAACAGAAAAAAATAATATTGGAAAAAATGTGATTGTGTTTGTTCTTTTTATAATCTGTTATTTATTAAGACAGCGCTTTTAAACAGGAATTTTAATGAGTTTACAAAGTTTTTTTTTACCACAAATGTAGACGGTATGTATTATCTGCTTAAAATATCTGGGCAATGTATTGTAAGGTTATTTAATGGCCAGATAATATTCAATAGTCCAAGTAAAGATATTGTTGTTACCGGTATAATTATCTTATATATAGCTGCTAAACTTGTCGGATGACAGGCAAAAGTTTGTTTTTAATTATTTATGTTTTGTTAGATATTCCGTAGGATATGATTTATAGAAACATCACGACGCGACAAAATATGAACTAATATTTTATCCAAATAGAGTACTTTTGACTCTATGGTATCGTTAAAAATCTGTCCATTTCTCTTAATGGCTTATTTATATCAATTTTAATACAGACTTAGCCAATGTATAATAGGCTGCAGTACGCCACATAAACCACTCTAGCACCATGTTCTCTCTGACCCTCTTCCGCCCCCCACTTCACACACCAAATGACGACCCCCGGACCGTCTTTAACGTACCACTCACCTACTGAGTCAAAAAACACATAGTATAACAATTATTACTGTTCACCATTTCACTGTTTTTTAATTAATAAAATGTTAAGTAGTAGGCCAATTAATATAGGATAGTTATATTCACCAGTTGTAACCCAACTTTACCTTCTAACATTAGCGCAGCGTAAGACCCTTTATCCTGCAACCTATATTATGCGACTCTTATTTCAACCAGATGGAAAAAATCTAAAGCCTGTCAGACAACAGGATAGTTTAAATTTTAAAATCATTGAATATTTTCTTGTTCATAATATGTTCATTCCATTGTTTTTTCCGTACAATGATATCACTGTAAGACTTCTAAATTTAAATCATTTTGATAGTAGCCTATTCATATACGAAACTAATAAAATGCATTTTCATCTGCGCTTGCGTCAATGTTAGCCTATATAGATTTAACATAGAATTGTAGAAGTCTAGAGATAATGTTGTTGTAGTGAAAAGTTTCATTTAACCGCCCCAGCTGGTGAGATGAGACGATACTAAATGGTCTCGTTTTGTTATCGTCTTGCAGGTGAAGATCAACATTTTCATCTACGTTTGCGTCAATGTTATCGGCATATTTTTCCACTACCCAATGGAGGCCCAGCAGAGAGAGGCCTTTCTGGAAACACGAAACTGTATCAGTGTCCGGCTGGCGACACAGAAGGAAAACCAGAAGCAGGTCAGTGCTTTTTTATGCTCAGTTTAAGTGTGGAAGCAACGGATTAATTGGAGTGAGGCGAGTCGGTTTATATAGATCATTTACAAACAGAATTATTAGAAGAAGGTCATTTTAAATTGGTTGTCATTATTAGAAGCAGCTCATTTTAAATTGGTTGTCATTATTAGAAGCAGCTCATTTTAAATTGGTTGTCATTATTAGAAGCAGCTCATTTTAAATTATCAGGAATTATTAGGGGCAGGTCATTTTATATTAGATGTCATTATTAGAAGCAGTTCGTTTTAAATTGGTTGTCATTATTAGAAGCTTCTCATTTTAAATTGGATGTCATTATTCGAAGCTGGTCATTTTAAATTGGATGTCATTATTAGAAGCTTCTCATTTTAAATTGGATGTCATTATTCGAAGCTGGTCATTTTAAATTGGATGTCATTATTAGAAGCAGTTCGTTTTAAATTGGATGTCATTATTAGGAGCAGCTAGTTTTAAATTGGATGTCATTATTAGAAGCAGCTAGTTTTAAATTGGATGTCATTATTAGGGGCAGGTCATTTTAAATCAGTTGGCTCATTAACAGTGTGGACGTTTTATATCAGATGGCAAATTACAAGCAGGTCATTTTTTAATTAGCTCAGTTAAAAACAAGTCAATTTTCAGCATAAAAAACAACTACTAATTGGCTTAATTAGAAGCTAGTAATTTTGCTAATACAATTAAAGAGATGTTATTTCTAAACTAGTTGACTTTATGCAAATAAAGAAAGTGTTTTCTTTCTGAGTTTTTCTATCGCTTATTAAGTTTGTTGAAGACAAATCCCGCTTCAAATCTGTAATGTAATTATTTTTGCCATTAGTGAAAAAGAGGTCATTAAAGTACCATCCACCAGTCCGCTTAATGTGGGTTCAGTTCTAGTTTTGACCCGTGTAATTGTTGCCCGGCACCCGTAATTATATTAGTGGGTAATAATTTGATTTTGTTTTAAGCTCAGATTTTAAATAGAATTAAAGTGAAATTGTAGCGTAAAGTTAAAATCACGGGACTTATACCTGACGGAACTAACAGCAAATAAATTTTAATGTATGTGAACGAAATCACCCATGACTTTAACCTTTAATGCAGACGTTGCTACTTTTAAAACTACCATAGTAATTTATTTGATTGTAAAAAAATGTATATGTAATTTATGGTGAAAAATTGGAATGTTTTAAAGCACTGCATTGTGAGCAGTATTAATCTGAAGCGATTGAATCGACGTTACTCACTCTTAGCTTAGCAGACATCAATAACAAAGCATGAATACAAATACAAGATCAAGACAGAAATTAAAGGCCTGTAGATCGAATGCAGTCGTTTTTACGGAACGTTTGCCGGCGTGCCGGCTTTTCTCCACTTGATCAGCTTTTAGAAAGCAGCTTACGGTTACACTAGACTGGCCGGAAAAGTTTGATCATTACCGGCATCCTCTTTGGCGTGAAGTTCTAATCCCTATTGATGCAATAATTTGAGCAGAGTTGGGCCTTAACAAGCACACATGAAAGGGCCGACCGTCTCGCAGATCGCGACCCTCGAGTTAGGCCGGTGCCGGTCATTATGCTGGTAATTATATCAGCCACAGACTGGAGATCTCTCGCTTCAATTAACCGGTTCAAAATTGTGGGAGTTGCTCAAATAGCCAACTGTATATTGCCCTGATTGATTAGAGACGAGGCAGACTGTTTCGTTTTGTGCTGATGTCAGAATTTAAGTTTTAGCTTCATTCCTGTCCCATCCTACAATACCTGTATTTCACTCAGCTTAATTCCTAGCCCATCCTCTACTATTTATTGCTACATGACTTATCACAACATTTTACAAAGTTGTGTCATATTTAAACAGGCTAGTATGTGTTAGCTAAAACCAATAAACCATATTTGTTTTCCTGTACAATTGAATAATAATGAAATATGACAATCAAGACAAAATAATAAAAAATGATATTTGTATCACAAATTTCGTACATTTCAAAATAGTTGGTAAAGATATTAGACATAATAGTGCAGCACAAAGTGAATAAAGAAAGTTTCAAATTTTCTCGGAGATGTTTTCAAACTGGTCAATGGAGCTCCTTTGATGTGTAGAGATTTATCGTTAGACCAAAACTCTTTTCTCTCCTGTTGGTGAGTTGATTTTAAAATAAAGATTTCGTTTTGATGCGGTTTTTAACAGGTCACCATAAACCTCCCTGTTCTGTGTTGTCAATGAACCCCCCCCCTGTTCTGTGTTGTCAATGAAACGCTCCTCAGATGTGCTGTCAATGAAACCCTCCCTGTTCTATGTTGTCAATGAAACCCTCCCCAGATGTGTTGTCAATGAAACCCTCCCCAGATGTGTTGTCAATGAAACCCTCCCTGTTCTATGTTGTCAATAAAAACCCTCCCCAGATGTGTTGTCAATGAAACCCTCCCTGTTCTGTGTTGTCAATGAAACCCTCCCCAGATGTGTTGTCAATGAAACCCTCACCAGATGTGTTGTCAATGAAACCCTCACCAGATGTGTTGTCAATGAAACCCTCCCCAGATGTGTTGTTAAACGGGTCAATGAATCCTTCCTTCTTGTGCGTGCTTGTTTTCTCTGCCTTTCTTCCTAAGAGTCTCTTTCAGCAGCATTGCCAGGCAGAATCTTTGCCGGGTTATTGCCCCTGGAGGTTTTCACTTGTCTTTTATAGCAGGCCTGTTAAGGGTCTTAAGGAGGATGAAGGAGGACTGGGAGGCTGGGAGCTCATGATTGTCTACGTCTGGGAGGGGGATGTTTCCTTATAGAGATATTTTTGGAAGTGGTGAAGTTTTTGAAGAAAGTTATTTGGGTTGGGGGGGGGGGGGGAGTGTATTTTTTAAAAAGAGTGATTTGAGGAGGGAGGGGAGTTTCTATAAAATGGATCGTTTACAATGTGGTGAAACTTATTTAAAAAGAATCGTAGGATGGGTTACACAGATTAAAAAGGCATTTGTATCGGGAGGTGGGGAGTAGTACACGCGTGCTCAGCAAGTTATTTAGAATGTTTTAATATTAGTGCTGGCTTGTGGGGGGGGGGGGGGGAGGTTCCAGATTAATCTGTAGACTGGGTCAGCGTTGGGCACACGAGATTAGAAAATACTTAGAGCAAACATAATCATCGGTTTGTCTCCAGGCTACAGGGATGTTCACTTATCCCTGTCCACTGGTCATCCTCATCCACCTACTTCATGATATTTACGAGCCTTCTATTCCTGGATCCACCACACGGAACCTTAACATTCTCTCTATCATGTCGTTTATTTCTTGTGTTTCTACTCGCATTAGAATATTTATTGCAAATCTAATCATATTCTTCTTCTTACATAGATCCACCACATTGAACCTTAGCACTCTCTCAGTAACTTATTTTATTAATTGTGTTTGTATGCCCATTAGAAAATGTATTGCAAATCTAATCATATTTTTCTTCTAACAAACAAAAGCCATGGTTTAACTGTGTATATCATTATATCCCTTAGTCTAACCTTTCTCGAATCACAATTTTCGACACTTATTTTAAAAAAATGTGTGTTACGCTCACGTTTGTTTTATCGTTGATCTGGTTCTGTAGTGTATGAAAAAAGCCGCATTTATTTTATACAGAGCAGCGTGAACCTAAGCTAGTGGTCTGTTGGGTCCTACCCTGTCCAGCGCTTGAAGATCTGGTCAGTCCGTTAGTCATACAACCCCTCCTTCATTTGCTTTTCGTATGTTTATGTTTAACTTTTCTATAAATTAAAGACACATATACGTACACCTATTTGCTTACCCATATTTCCGGCAGACATTTTTAAAAAATAAATGACCGCAACGCCCCGCGCTAATACGTTTTTCATATTTATTTTTCGGTTTAACTTTTCTATTATTAAATATCTCCCCCTACACCACCCCGCTTTTGCCCCTTTTGGCTTATTTCTGGAAACGGAAGATTTTAACTTTTTTTTTAAAGGCATATTTCTGTTGGTTTGTGGCTAGCGTCAAGTCCGATGTAACAGCGTAATTTGCAGAGATAAAAAAGGAGGGGAAAAAGTGGAAGGTGCTGTTTGGACAATGGATCGGCTGGATGCCATTGCTAATGGCCAGCGCTTGAGGGTGGCCTCTCGAGATGGCCGGGGCTTAAGGGTGGCCTCTCCAGCGTCTCGAGTGATTTTTAGCCGTAATTGTTTCCTATCCTCGCCCGTGTCCGCTTGCATTACCATCGTCATGTCATTTTGGGCAACAATGCTCGTGAGAGTACCCTACATCCGACACACACCTTCCATCTTTCTCTATATTAGCTAATCACTACCCCAATCAAGTTCTAGATGGATTCATTGTGTACATGACTTTATTAATATGACAATCAATCAATTTCTAAATGGATTCATTGTGTACAGGACTTCATTAATATGACAATCAATCCATTTCTAGATGGATTCATAGTTAACATGACTTTATGACTATGACGATCAATCAAGTTCTAGCTGGATTCATACTGTACATGACTTTATTAATATGACAAACGAATAGCTTACATTTAGTATTTAGGTGTGCGTAGCCGTGTGGGACATTGGAATTTATGAGCTAAAATAATCTCTGTTCTGTTATACTGTGTTGTTTGTTTGAGGTCCCGAAAAATATACTCCAATTAAGGGATCAGTATTTAATCAGTTGTATCAATGTAAATGTTGTGTGTTAATTGATTTAGCAGTTGCAGTTTGGTGTGTAATAAGTCACGTTGTAAATATCATAAACAACTGAAGTGTACATCCTTCTAAAATACCTTGACCTTTCTATTTGAGCGGGTACCTTGTATGGTGTCAAACAAAAAAAGTTATCGTGAAAGGAGACTTAGACGAGCACTTAATCCGTACTCTCGTGCAGCGTTTAGTAGGGCGTGGTTAAAAGCTTTGGGTCAGCTGGTCTCAGGTCAGAAGTAAAGCTTTGGGTTTGACCATAATTATTGAGGTATTGGTGGGGTTCGGGGTGTGTGTGGGTTTCATGAGGTATGGGTGGGGGCTTGGGGTTTGTGTGGTTTTGTGGGTTTCATGAGGTATGGGTGGAGGTTCAGGGTGTGTGTGGTTTTGTGGGTTTCATGAGGTATGGGTGGAGGTTCAGGGTGTGTGTGGTTTTGTGGGTTTCATGAGGTATTGGTGGGGTTCGGGATGTGTGTGGTATTGTGGGTTTCATGAGGTATTGGTGGGGTTTGGGATGTGTGTGGTTTTGTGGGTTTCATGTCGACTTTTGCTAATCCGTCTAGCCTACAGCAGGGCTCTGAGATATATGCACCAATCATGTCATTGGACAGCAACCACAACACGGACGCCTTTAGCTAGTTTTCCGATGGGAACCAATTCACTAGCGCTGGTGATAGAGAAATTTCGTTTAGATCTATATCAAAAATGTTTTTTTTTTACTTTTCCATATTAGTCTGTGCTTTTTCTATCATAGGAGATTGTTTTTGCTTCGTTATCTTCGTTTAAATTAAAAGAAATGACAACAAGGGGAGACCATACTAGGTGTGATATATCGTATAATAAACAAAATATAATCAATATTGAAGTAGCTGGTGGTAACTGTCTCTAGGTAATTGAAAAACAAGAAGAAACTCTGTGTCACAAGAACCCCGCAGTTTTCAAATATTCCCCCATTTTGTCAGCTGATTATGATTGATCCTGATACACTGTACACTTGGATGATACTTGCCTGTGTCGCTTTCTGTCCCAGAATTCCACATTTAGCAAAAGGATAAGAGATTTAACCTAGTTCCGTCCTACAAGAGACACAGTGAGAGCAGCGGATCAGTAGCGTATTGATGTATCGATTAGCGTGTATAAACCGTTTTACTCACGAGTTGATTCTTTGTGGCACGTGAGGAGACCACGACTGGGGGCTCACAACCTGAGTATTGGGGCGCTGAAAACCTGAGTATTGGGGCGCTGAAAACCTGAGTATTGGGGCGCTGAAAACCTGAGTATCGGGGCTCTCATAACCTGAGTATTTGGGGCGCTGAAAACCTGAGTATTGGGGCGCTGAAAACCTGAGTATTGGGGCGCTGAAAACCTGAGTATTGGGGCGCTGAAAACCTGAGTATTGGGGCGCTGAAAACCTGAGTATTGGGGCGCTGAAAACCTGAGTATTGGGGCGCTGAAAACCTGAGTATTGAGGCGCTGAAAAACTGAGTATTGGGGCGCTGAAAACCTGAGTATTGGGGCGCTGAAAACCTGAGTATTGGGGCGCTGAAAACCTGAGTATTGGGGCGCTGAAAAACTGAGTATTGGGGCGCTGAAAACCTGAGTATTGGGGCGCTGAAAACCTGAGTATCGGGGCTCTCATAACCTGAGTATTTGGGGCGCTGAAAACCTGAGTATTGGGGCGCTGAAAACCTGAGTATTGGGGCGCTGAAAACCTGGGTATTGGGGCGCTGAAAACCTGAGTATTGGAACGCTCATAATCTGAGTATTGGGGCGCTCATAACCTGAGTATTGGGGCGCTTTATCCTGAGACTTTGAGGGCTGGAAACTGGAGTGTTGGGGCGCCCAAAATCTGTGACTTTGGGGGCTCGAAATGTAGTGAGTACACAAAACCCGACTGTTGGACGTACAACTTGTGGTGTTGTTGTCGTGATGGCAAAAATAAGACTCAGAGGCCGTTTATAATATGACGGATATTTGTCTGAACGTTATAATATAACGGATATTTGTGACTTTGTCTGAACGTATTATTTGTTGCATGGGTGTTCTATAGAAGAAAGGCGAAATAGTCCATTGTTGCCTACTTTTGATCTTCCCCCCCCCCCCCCCCCCCAAATCATCCATCCGCAGTTGTCATGAGTGAGGTATCCATTAAGTATCTAAGTCCCATAAGTCTACAGGTCCATGCAGAGATGACCCACGCCACTAAGGTCAAGTTGTTGTCTGTCCATGCGAGAGACATCTAAATTACCCTCTCGCTAGAATCATTTAATTATAGACGTTAATTAGAAATTTAAAAGAATTTTTTTTCTTGCTTGGGCTCATAGAGATTTAAATTAAATTGAAAATCTCCTCCTCCTTCCCTCCCCTAAAAGTTTAAATCCTATGGTTCAATAGAAAGGGCGAGTGTTTAGGGACTCTAAAACGTGACCAAACGTCCGCTTCCTGCAATGTCATTCTGGCCCTGAAGGAAGTTTTTTTTTTAATCTAGCTGTAAAAAAAAATGAACGGTCGGGTTTTTAAGATGCTCTTGCGGTTGTCTGGAATGGTGGGGTGTGGAGGGGAAGTGAGATGGCGGTGGGGAGTAAGCTTTGCCCCCCCCCCCTTGTCTTTGATTCTTATCTAAAACGTGGCTGTCACTCTAAAACCTGGGTGTAGCCACGTTATTGGAAGTTTTTCCTCCTCGTTTCTTTATCACTGCTTCACCACAAGCCCATCGGCCTGAACTGTTTGATGACGTTTACCATATACACTTTCTCTTTAGGAACAAATGTTACATGTTTACTAGTTTAAGCTGTAACATTCGCACCATATATATTTGTGTTGTGTAGCCCCCTTAGTATAACTAAAAAAAAAATTGCTCTATAGAATGTCTTAGAGGCTTTGTCAAACACGCTGAGGCTACCTGTAGGAACATGTCAACACTAGCAATTGTAAATTGATACGTTAGTGGTGGTACCTATTGAGGTCTAACACTATGTTGATAGGACAATGGTAACTGTTGAGGTGTAACATACACCCTGTTTACTGGGTTGTGTTACCAGTTGAAGTGTAAGACAATGTGACTGGGTTGTGGTACCTTTTGATTGTTGAAGTGTAAGGTGTAACAACGTGAGATTGGGGTGGAGAAAGACAAAACTTCTTGTAACCATAGCGGTGTAAAATAGAATAAAACGTAAGTTATTCTTTCCCACCTATTTATATTGGTCAGTAAGGGGACGGGGTGTTTTTTATAACGTCAATGATTTTAAGAGCAGCTAAAAATATATGAAGAGCGATACAATAACATTTACTTTGGAGCTATCGATTTAGTCATTACGATTGTAATTAAACCGAACAGTTAAGAAAGCGCTATACTCATGCAATCACTCAACGTGGACCACTAAAGATTGGAGCGACGTAATTAGCTCATTTTAAAAGTCATTGTGCCCAGACGTGATTTATGGAATGCTGCAAGTAATTAACCCGATATGCTGCAAGTAAATAACACGATATGCTGCAAGTAATTAACACGATATGCTGCAAGTAATTAACACGATATGCTGCAAGTAAATAACACGATATGCTGCAAGTAATTAACACGATATGCTGCAAGTAATTAACACGATGTGCTGCAAGTAATTAACACGATATGCTTCCAGTAATTAACACGATGTGTTGCAAGTAATTAACACGATATACTGCAAGTATACATAAAAGAGATATGACTAAAACAGCAAATTCCACTCTTCGTGCCCTATAATGGATCATTCATTTAACACTTAGATCTATATTTGTCTATTGTTTTTCTTCATTGGAATAGGAGCCTATAAGGTTACATTTTTGTAGTTAAAAAATCCCCTATCTCTACCAAATTCTAGGCCCTAACCTAAAAATGACATCGACAAGCTGTAGATTTTCAGCAAAGACCAATATAAAGGAAAAGTACGATTGATTAAAGATTTCACCCCGGTGTAAATCCTTTCTTCATAATCGCACCATATATTTCATTCTATAAATAGATCTTGTTTTATTTTCTCTTCTCCAGGAACGATTGCTGTTGTCTGTTTTACCGCGGCATGTTGCCATGGAGATGAAAGCGGATATTGCAGGCAACAAGAAGGAAGCCATGTTCCATAAAATCTACATCCAGCGTCACGATAACGTCAGGTATGGGCATCGTGGTTTGTTTTTTGTTTTTTCATTATTTTGAATTTTTTTTTCAAGCACCAGACGTCTGGCTAGCATCCCAAGATCATGTCAACAGAACACGTACCCACACGACAAATGGCCGCAGACATTTATTTAACTTGGGGTTCGGTGCTAAGCGCTGAAAATACAAAAGCCCTGCCTTCTCCATTTCCACGAACCTCCCCAGCCATTGAGCAGCTACTGTGAATGTCTGACATAGTCCTGTATCGCCTAACCCCCTCCCCTCCCACACACAACCCCAACCACCTTCAAGCAACTGCTTAGGTAACGTGGGAAAGACGCCCCCACCCCCTTTACCGTTGTACTTTCCGAAGTATTTCTCGGTCTTTTTCCTCTCCACCCCTATACTCCCCCACCCCCACGGTACCTTTCTGTACGTACGTAGGATGGCACGACCCAACCCCATTCCCCCCCCCCCCCCCCCCATCCCACTAAAACTGTTGTACTAACGGAGGTACTTGGCACCCGTCCCCGGGGAAATCTGATCTCCTTAGACCAGCATTGACCAAACAGCGCTTGAGTGATACACTTGGATAATGTCCCCTTACTATTGGGGGCTAGCGTGTGACACAGAACAACACTATGGCTTTGTCTGAATCAGGTCTATCGTTGTTTGTTTTTTTCCTTTTGCTTGGTTACCTCCCTTGAAATATGATTTCAATTTAAAATGTAAAACAAACATGATGTGGGTTCACATCTAACCAGTGAACGTTTGTGTAAGGAAACAGAGCCGCGTTAGGTGTGTAATGTTAGATTGTAATTATCTCCATTTAATAAGACAGGAAAATAATTATACTCTAGCTGATTGTTTTCATCAACTTCTCATCAAGGTTAATTTGATATTCCTGCCGGCTGCGTCACATTGATTCCGATTGTGAAAGAAAAGTTACAGGCAAAATGTTGATTCCGATTGTGAAAGAAAAGTTACAGGCAAAATGTTGATTCCGATTGTGAAAGAAATGTTTGAGGCAAAATGTTGATTCCGATTGTGAATGAAAAGTTTCAGGCAAAATGTTGATTCCGATTGTGAAAAAAAGTTACAGGCAAAATGTTGATTCCGATTGTGAAAGAAAGTTACAGGCAAAATGTTGATTTCGATTGTGAAAGAAATGTTACAAGCAAAATGAAAAGTCAACGTTTTGACGTAGAAACGAGTCGACATTCGACTGTTAGAAGCCGTCAACTGCCGTGTTTGTGTGTACGTGCAGACCTGCTGCTGATTGGTGAGATTGTGTCCCCGTCACATAGTACTCACTGTTTAACCGTTGGTTAAATAACAAAATAGACGACCTCGACCTTGGTCTACGTCATGATTCAGGGGCATCACTGTCAAGGTCACACTCAGCCAGTTTTCATTCGGACAGCCCAACCGTTTTATGTCGGCTGCTAATTACTTTTTGTTTTAATCAATGTTACTCAGACGCGAGACTATCTGTACAAAAATAAAACTACACCAATGGAAGTTCGATCATCAGCGATGTGTTATTGAACGGATATCTGAAGGTTACTTGGACAACCCCTCGCACCTCTTTAACCCCTCCCCCCCCCTTTCCTACCCGCGGGCTCCACTTTTCATTAAAAGTGCTGTCTTATCGACAAAGTACACGGATTGTAGGGGACCGCTCAAACGAACATGGACACATAGTTAATGGAAGGAAGCTTATCGCTGGATGGTACTGATGGTGTTAGGATGGTCTTGCTCTTGTCAGGATGGTAGTGCTGGTGTCGAGGTAGTAGTGATTTTGTCGGGGTGGACGGTGGTACTGCTGGTGTGGGGTGGTACTGATGATGTCGGGGTGGTACTGATGGTGTCTGGATGGTACTGCTGGTGTCGGGGTAGTAGTGATTGTGTCGGGGTGGTATTGATGGTGTCGGGGGTAGTGCTGGTGTCTGGTACTGATGGTGTCTGGATGGTAATGATGGTGTCGGGATGGTACTGCTGGTGTCGGGGTAGTGCTGTGTCTGGTACTGATGGTGTCGGGGTGGTACTGATGGTGTCGGGGCAGTACTGATGATTGTTGTTGTTTTTTTGGCGTGGTACCGCATTGAATACATGAGTAACGATGCGACCCATTCATGCTACTTAAAGGTCTACGATAAATACTTATGATTTGTTAACCTGTATCATGTTAGTTTAGAACAACTGTAGTTTAACTGTTCACTATTCTGTAAAATGGACACATCATTTACCATTATCGTACGCTCCTACTCTTCCTGAAGCAGTACCCTTAGACACCACATCCTCCTCGCTAAGACACCACATCATCCTC
Organism: Physella acuta; assembly: GCF_028476545.2. Taxonomy (NCBI): domain Eukaryota; kingdom Metazoa; phylum Mollusca; class Gastropoda; family Physidae; genus Physella; species Physella acuta. Next base: position 224,671 of record NW_026732030.1, read on the forward strand.
CCTAGGCACCACATCATCCCATCCTAAGACACCACATCATCCCATCCTAAGACACCACATCACATTCACCCAAAGACACCACATCACATTCACCCAAAGACACCACCTCATCCCACCCTAAGACACCACATCATCCCATCCAAAGACACCACATCACATTCACCCAAAGACGCCACATCATCCTACCCAAAGACACCACATCTTCCCACCCTAAGACACCACATCATCCCACCCTAAGACACCACCTCATCCCACCCTAAGACACCACCTCATCCCACCCTAAGACACCATATCATCCCATCCAAAGACACCACATCACATTCACCCAAAGACGCCACATCATCCTACCCAAAGACACCACGCCCTCCTAACCCTAAGACACCACCTCATCCCACCCTAAGACACCACATCATCTCATCCTAAGACACCACACCATCCCACCCTAAGACACCAGCTCATCCCACCCTAAGACACCACCTCATCCCACCCTAAGACACCACATCATCTCATCCTAAGACACCACACCATCCCACCCTAAGACACCAGCTCATCCCACCCTAAGACACCACATCATCCCACCCTAAGACACCACATCATCCCACCCTAAGACACCACACCATCCCACCCTAAAACACCAGCTCATCCCACCCTAAGACACCACATCATCCCACCCTAAGACACCACATCATCCCACCCTAAGACACCACATCATCCCACCCTAAGACACCACATCATCCCACCCTAAGACACCACATCATCCCACCCTAAGACACCACATCATCCCACCCTAAGACACCACATCATCCCACCCTAAGACACCACACCATCCCACCCTAAGACACCACATCATCCCACCCTAAGACACCACATCATCCCACCCTAAGACACCACATCATCCCACCCTAAGACACCACATCATCCCACCCTAAGACACCACATCATCCCACCCTAAGACACCACATCATCCCACCCTAAGACACCACATCATCCCACCCTAAGACACCACATCATCCCACCCTAAGACACCACATCATCCCACCCTAAGACACCACATCATCCCACCCTAAGACACCACATCATCCCACCCTAAGACACCACCTCATCCCACCCTAAGACACCACATCATCCCACCCTAAGACACCAGCTCATCCCACCCTAAGACACCACATCATCCCACCCTAAGACACCAGCTCATCCCACCCTAAGACACCACACCATCCCACCCTAAGACACCACACCATCCCACCCTAAGACACCACATCATCCCACCCTAAGACACCACATCATCCCACCCTAAGACACCACATCATCCCACCCTAAGACACCACATCATCCCACCCTAAGACACCACACCATCCCACCCTAAGACACCACATCATCCCACCCTAAGACACCACCTCATCCCACCCTAAGACACCACATCATCCCACCCTAAGACACCAGCTCATCCCACCCTAAGACACCACATCATCCCACCTTAAGACACCAGCTCATCCCACCCTAAGACACCACACCATCCCACCCTAAGACACCACATCATCCCACCCTAAGACACCACATCATCCCACCCTAAGACACCAGCTCATCCCACCCTAAGACACCACACCATCCCACCCTAGGACACCACCTCATCCCACCCTAAGACACCACATCATCTCATCCTAAGACACCACACCATCCCACCCTAAGACACCAGCTCATCCCACCCTAAGACACCACCTCATCCCACCCTAAGACACCACATCATCTCATCCTAAGACACCACACCATCCCACACTAAGACACCAGCTCATCCCACCCTAAGACACCACATCATCCCACCCTAAGACACCAGCTCATCCCACCCTAAGACACCACATCATCCCACCCTAAGACACCACATCATCCCACCCTAAGACACCACATCATCCCACCCTAAGACACCACATCATCCCACCCTAAGACACCACATCATCCCACCCTAAGACACCACATCATCCCACCCTAAGACACCACATCATCCCACCCTAAGACACCACACCATCCCACCCTAAGACACCACACCATCCCACCCTAAGACACCACATCATCCCACCCTAAGACACCAGCTCATCCCACCCTAAGACACCACATCATCCCACCCTAAGACACCACATCATCCCACCCTAAGACACCACATCATCCCACCCTAAGACACCACATCATCCCACCCTAAGACACCACACCATCCCACCCTAAGACACCACATCATCCCACCCTAAGACACCACATCATCCCACCCTAAGACACCACATCATCCCACCCTAAGACACCACACCATCCCACCCTAAGACACCACATCATCCCACCCTAAGACACCACATCATCCCACCCTAAGACACCACACCATCCCACCCTAAGACACCACATCATCCCACCCTAAGACACCACATCATCCCACCCTAAGACACCACATCATCCCACCCTAAGACACCACATCATCCCACCCTAAGACACCACATCATCCCACCCTAAGACACCACACCATCCCACCCTAAGACACCACATCATCCCACCCTAAGACACCACATCATCCCACCTTAAGACACCACACCATCCCACCCTAAGACACCACATCATCCCACCCTAAGACACCACATCATCCCACCCTAAGACACCACATCATCCCACCCTAAGACACCACACCATCCCACCCTAAGACACCACACCATCCCACCCTAAGACACCACATCATCCCACCCTAAGACACCACATCATCCCACCCTAAGACACCAGCTCATCCCACCCTAAGACACCACATCATCCCACCCTAAGACACCACATCATCCCACCCTAAGACACCACACCATCCCACCCTAAGACACCACATCATCCCACCCTAAGACACCACATCATCCCACCCTAAGACACCACATCATCCCACCCTAAGACACCACATCATCCCACCCTAAGACACCACATCATCCCACCCTAAGACACCACACCATCCCACCCTAAGACACCACATCATCCCACCCTAAGACACCACATCATCCCACCCTAAGACACCACATCATCCCACCCTAAGACACCACATCATCCCACCCTAAGACACCACATCATCCCACCCTAAGACACCACATCATCCCACCCTAAGACACCACATCATCCCACCCTAAGACACCACATCATCCCACCCTAAGACACCACATCATCCCACCCTAAGACACCACATCATCCCACCCTAAGACACCACATAACCTGTTGCAGGTATTGACCAAAACAGCCTGTACTGGAGTGAGATCACAAGAATTTCGATGTCGGGAGGGGGGGGGGGGGAGTGTTGTCCAGTGTAATGTTGTTGAAGGTTTTGGGGAGGGGGCGGAATGTCCAGTGTAATCTTGTTGAAGATGCTTCTCACCATCCACACTGTGATCGAATATGTCATCTTAATTAAATGTAACGATCACAAATCGAACGTTTAGGTACATTTATTGATTTGCGTGTGGATGGAGTAGGTCGATCAAAGAGTTGGATGAGGTCGGTCTATTTATAGATAGTTTTAGCCCTTCTAGGGTCCTTCTCCCATAACCATGACACTGTGGTCAGTCATCACGTGATGACACGTGACTAAGATCACGTGCCAGGAGAGTGGGTGGGAAGGTTGAGTATGACCTGACCAGTGTGGGCTGGGCGGGGGGGGGGGGGGGGGAAGGCGGCTAACTCTCCCTTAAAGCCGGTAAGCTGAATGTTTTTAGTTGGCGATTAGCTTCATTCATTGGACAGAGCTTGCTGGAGATTTCCTAATGATGGCCTCGGAACAAACTTTAAGTTACAAAAAAATAATTAGAACAAGTTGCCAACTGCCAAGAGGGACATCCATTAGACTAGAGACGTTAAGGTGTGGGTATATGTGTGTGTGTGTGTGTCTGTGTGTGTGAAGTGCCGTATTAAGGTGTGTGTGTGCGTGTGTGTGTGTAGTGCCGCATGGAGGGGGATGTTATATGCTGACTGTTAGACTACTATTTCTTTGGTCAACCGCAGTTATTGTGGAGTGGGGGGGGGGATGTTATATGCTGACTGTTAGACTACTATTTCTTTGGTCAACCGCAGTTATTGTGGAGTGGGGGAGGAAGAGTTTTATGTTGGCTGTAAAGTTAGTATCTTCTTTGGTCAATAGCTGTAAACGTTGATGTGGGCAGATAAGAACAGTCATTAGTTGTTGTTTTTTTTTTAATACGGCACAACTAGAAGAATGATTTGATTGAGCCATTAGTTGCATACGGTCAGATGATTGTTTGTCTCTCACGTGTGACGTGGGTTTATTGTGTCCAGCTAATGAGTCGGGTGAGTAGGCTGGGCTGCTGGTGGAACAAAGCCCAGTTTAGGGCTGGTGGAACAAAGCCCCGTTTTGGGCTGGTGGAACAAAGCCCAGTTTAGGGCCTTGAAATGGCCAAAAAATGTCAGCGCCGATAAATTCACCAAAATGAAGCAGTTGATGAAACGCCGAGGTCAAGCTGATCTTTTAAGTTGAAAGATTGTTAGAAAAGCGACCAGTTTGTTTGATCAAAGACACAATGTTAGAAAAGCGACCAGTCTGTTTGATCAAAGACACAATGATAGAAAAGCGAACACTTTGTTTTATCAAAGACAATTATAGAAAAGCGATCACTTTGTTTGATCAAAGACACAATGATAGAAAAGCGACCAAATTGTTTGATCAAAGACACAATGTTAGAAAAGCGACCAGTTTGTTTGATCAAAAACACAATGTTAGAAAAGCGACCAGTTTGTTTGATCAAAGACACAATGTTAGAAAAGCAACCAGTTTGTTTGATCAAAGACACAATGTTAGAAAAGCGACCAGTTTGTTTGATCAAAGACACAATGTTAGAAAAGCGACCAGTTTGTTTGATCAAAGACACAATGTTAGAAAAGCAACCAGTTTGTTTGATCAAAGACACAATGTTAGAAAAGCGACCAGTTTGTTTGATCAAAGACACAATGTTAGAAAAGCGACCAGTTTGTTTGATCAAAGACACAATGTTAGAAAAGCGTCCAGTTTGTTTGATCAAAGACACAATGTTAGAAAAGCGACCAGTTTGTTATCTCGCCAACATGTCTATGGTCTGCACGATCATTTATGCTAAACTTAGAGATATCTTTTTAGTTCGTTCCTCCCTTTAGAGAACGTATCGGCTATTTTACGTTTGATTGAAGGTTAATTATTATTTAGTTAAAACTCAAGTCTAAACCTAATGTTTAATGACTGTTTCTGTTAATTCCATATTTTAATGAGTTTTAGTCAGATAAATCGATTTTTCACAATTTCTTTTTCTAAAAAGTACTTTCTATTCTGAGCAAGTTTTAAATAATATTTTTGTGTAATTAAGTATTGCTAGATTTTTTTATAATTTTAATTAATTATAGTAATGACTTGATTTAGAAACACAAAAATTGAAAAGAGCTTAACAATTTTTTTTTGAGTAAGAGGTTCCAGATGCAATTTAAAAACCTGGAAGGATTTTAAATGAATTTACTTGTGCAGTTTTCGCTTTTTCTCGGTTTTTTTTCTACTATTATTTTTACTATTTTGTGTTTTTACAACATAGTACAGGTTAAATCACTATATTTCCAAAACTGCTTGAGATATTTTGTTCAAATTTTGCAAAGATGTGTCCTAAACACTGCTTGCAAAGATAGACTTAAATTATTTCTATATCTTGGAAACTCAGATTTTATGAAATAAAAAAGCTACGTCTACTCCCTACTTTTTGGACATCGTTTAAGCTCACACTTTTAAAAATTGGCGAAAATCCAGTTTATTATTCTCTAATTATTTTAGTGTATATAATTTGTATTTGTGTATATCACACTAGGCTAAGAATATATGTTATTTTGACTAGCAGAACGTGTGTTATCGTGACTACACCTCGAGCTAATCTTTAATACCTTAAAGATGTCACTTTAGAGCTAATGTTTGCACACACACTTTTTAGTGATTTTTGTGCATTTCGTTTTCATATTCGATGTTACAACGTTCTAGTCACTGAAAAATGTCCTATTACGTGATTTTCAATTTTGGGGTTTAACCTGCCCTTAAGATTCGCAGTTTTGTCAAATAAGTAAAATGTGAATGGATCTTGTTAGCTATTTACGACAAGACATTAATGGTATCTTTATTGTATCACCCCGTGACTAGCTAGGCAACGTTACCTGTAAATTTAAAAGCTAATTTAATTCATTGACCTACTTTATCTAGAAAGATGAACACAACATGGGTCTCATCATCCTCATTAACCGTCGCTGCACTAATTAAGTTATAGACCACAGCATGATACCCCCAGCACGATAAACTGGACTAGACGTTAGGCGGTGACTGGGGTAGGCTGGTGATATCAGTACACTTTTCTAAGTGGTCTGGGTCTATTGGGGTAGGCTGGTGATATCAGTACACTTTTCTAAGTGGTCTGGGTCTACTGGGGTAGGCTGGTGATATCGGTACACTTTTCTAAGTGGTCTGGGGTAGGCTAGTGATATCAGTACACTTTTCTAAGTGGTCTGGGTCTATTGGGGTAGGCTGGTGATATCAGTACACTTTTCTAAGTGGTCTGGGTCTACTGGGGTAGGCTGGTGATATCGGTACACTTTTCTAAGTGGTCTGGGGTAGGCTAGTGATATCAGTACACTTTTCTAAGTGGTCTGGGTCTACTGGGGTAGGCTGGTGATATCGGTACACTTTTCTAAGTGGTCTGGGTCTACTGGGGTAGGCTGGTGATATCGGTACACTTTTCTAAGTGGTCTGGGGTAGGCTAGTGATATCAGTACACTTTTCTAAGTGGTCTGGGTCTACTGGGGTAGGCTGGTGATATCGGTACACTTTTCTAAGTGGTCTGGGTCTACTGGGGTAGGCTGGTGATATCGGTACACTTTTCTAAGTGGTCTGGGTCTACTGGGGTAGGCTGGTGATATCGGTACACTTTTCTAAGTGGTCTGGGGTAGGCTAGTGATATCAGTACAATTTTGTAAGTGGTCTGGGTCTACTGGGGTAGGCTGGTGATATCAGTACACTTTTCTAAGTGGTCTGGGGTAGGCTGGTGATATCAGTACACTTTTCTAAGTGGTCTACTGGGGTAGGCTGGTGATATCAGTACACTTTTCTAAGTGGTCTACTGGGGTAGGCTGGTGATATCAGTACACTTTTCTAAGTGGTCTGGGTCTACTGGGGTAGGCTGGTGATATCAGTACACTTTTCTAAGTGGTCTGGGGTAGGCTGGTGATATCGGTACACTTTTCTAAGTGGTCTGGGGTAGGCGGTGATATCAGTACACTTTTCTAAGTGGTCTGGGTCTACTGGGGTAGGCTGGTGATATCGGTACACTTTTCTAAGTGGTCTGGGTCTACTGGGGTAGGCTGGTGATATCGGTACACTTTTCTAAGTGGTCTGGGTCTACTGGGGTAGGCTGGTGATATCGGTACACTTTTCTAAGTGGTCTGGGTCTACTGGGGTAGGCTGGTGATATCAGTACACTTTTCTAAGTGGTCTGGGTCTACTGGGGTAGGCTGGTGATATCGGTACACTTTTCTAAGTGGTCTGGGTCTACTGGGGTAGGCTGGTGATATCAGTACACTTTTCTAAGTGGTCTGGGGTAGGCTGGTGATATCGGTACACTTTTCTAAGTGGTCTGGGGTAGGCTGGTGATATCAGTACACTTTTCTAAGTGGTCTGGGTCTACTGGGGTAGGCTGGTGATATCAGTACACTTTTCTAAGTGGTCTACTGGGGTAGGCTGGTGATATCAGTACACTTTTCTAAGTGGTCTACTGGGGTAGGCTGGTGATATCAGTACACTTTTGTAAGTGGTCTGGGTCTACTGGGGTAGGCTGGTGATTTCGGTACACTTTTCTAAGTGGTCTACTGGGGTAGGCTGGTGATATCGGTACACTTTTCTAAGTGGTCTGGGCCTACTGGGGTAGGCTGGTGATATCATTACACTTTTCTAAGTGGTCTGGGTCTACTGGGGTAGGCTGGTGATATCGGTACACTTTTCTAAGTGGTCTGGGTCTACTGGGGTAGGCTGGTGATATCAGTACACTTTTCTAAGTGGTCTGGGTCTACTGGGGTAGGCTGGTGATATCAGTACACTTTTCTAAGTGGTCTGGGTCTACTGGGGTAGGCTGGTGATATCGGTACACTTTTCTAAGTGGTCTGGGTCTACTGGGGTAGGCTGGTGATATCGGTACACTTTTCTAAGTGGTCTGGGTCTACTGGGGTAGGCTGGTGATATCAGTACACTTTTCTAAGTGGTCTGGGTCTACTGGGGTAGGCTGGTGATATCAGTACACTTTTCTAAGTGGTCTGGGTCTACTGGGGTAGGCTGGTGATATCAGTACACTTTTCTAAGTGGTCTGGGTCTACTGGGGTAGGCTGGTGATATCAGTACACTTTTCTAAGTGGTCTGGGGTAGGCTGGTGATATCAGTACACTTTTCTAAGTGGTCTGGGTCTACTGGGGTAGGCTGGTGATATCAGTACACTTTTCTAAGTGGTCTGGGGTAGGCTGGTGATATCAGTACACTTTTCTAAGTGGTCTGGGTCTACTGGGGTAGGCTGGTGATATCAGTACACTTTTCTAAGTGGTCTGGGTCTACTGGGGTAGGCTGGTGATATCGGTACACTTTTCTAAGTGGTCTGGGGTAGGCTGGTGATATCAGTACACTTTTCTAAGTGGTCTGGGTCTACTGGGGTAGGCTGGTGATATCAGTACACTTTTCTAAGTGGTCTGGGGTAGGCTGGTGATATCAGTACACTTTTCTAAGTGGTCTGGGGTAGGCTGGTGATATCAGTAAACTTTTCTAAGTGGTCTGGGTCTACTGGGGTAGGCTAGTGATATCAGTACACTTTTCTAAGTGGTCTGGGGTAGGCTGGTGATATCAGTACACTTTTCTAAGTGGTCTGGGTCTACTGGGGTAGGCTAGTGATATCAGTACACTTTTCTAAGTGGTCTGGGTCTACTGGGGTAGGCTGGTGATATCAGTACACTTTTCTAAGTGGTCTGGCTCTACTGGGGTAGGCTGGTGATATCAGTACACTTTTCTAAGTGGTCTGGGGTAGGCTGGTGATATCAGTACACTTTTCTAAGTGGTCTGGGGTAGGCTGGTGATATCAGTACACTTTTCTAAGTGGACTGGGTCTACTGGGGTAGGCTGGTGATATCAGTACACTTTTCTAAGTGGTCTGGGGTAGGCTGGTGATATCAGTACACTTTTCTAAGTGGACTGGGTCTACTGGGGTAGGCTGGTGATATCAGTACACTTTTCTAAGTGGTCTGGGGTAGGCTGGTGATATCAGTACACTTTTCTAAGTGGTCTGGGGTAGGCTGGTGATATCAGTACACTTTTCTAAGTGGTCTGGTGTAGGCTGGTGATATCAGTACACTTTTCTAAGTGGTCTGGGGTAGGCTGGTGATATCAGTACACTTTTCTAAGTGGTCTGGGTCTACTGGGGTAGGCTGGTGATATCATTACACTTTTCTAAGTGGTCTGGGGTAGGCTGGTGATATCAGTACACTTTTCTAAGTGGTCTGGGGTAGGCTGGTGATATCAGTACACTTTTCTAAGTGGTCTGGGTCTACTGGGGTAGGCTGGTGATATCAGTACACTTTTCTAAGTGGTCTGGGTCTACTGGGGTAGGCTGGTGATATCAGTACACTTTTCTAAGTGGTCTGGGTCTACTGGGGTAGGCTGGTGATATCATTACACTTTTCTAAGTGGTCTGGGGTAGGCTGGTGATATCAGTACACTTTTCTAAGTGGTCTGGGGTAGGCTGGTGATATCAGTACACTTTTCTAAGTGGTCTGGGTCTACTGGGGTAGGCTGGTGATATCAGTACACTTTTCTAAGTGGTCTGGGGTAGGCTGGTGATATCAGTAAACTTTTCTAAGTGGTCTGGGTCTACTGGGGTAGGCTGGTTATATCAGTACACTTTTCTAAGTGGTCTGGGGTAGGCTGGTGATATCAGTACACTTTTCTAAGTGGTCTGGGTCTACTGGGGTAGGCTGGTGATATCAGTACACTTTTCTAAGTGGTCTGGCTCTACTGGGGTAGGCTGGTGATTTCGGTACACTTTTCTAAGTGGTCTGGGGTAGGCTGGTGATATCAGTACACTTTTCTAAGTGGTCTGGGTCTACTGGGGTAGGCTGGTGATATCATTACACTTTTCTAAGTGGTCTGGGGTAGGCTGGTGATATCAGTACACTTTTCTAAGTGGTCTGGGGTAGGCTGGTGATATCAGTACACTTTTCTAAGTGGTCTGGGTCTACTGGGGTAGGCTGGTGATATCAGTACACTTTTCTAAGTGGTCTGGGTCTACTGGGGTAGGCTGGTGATATCAGTACACTTTTCTAAGTGGTCTGGGTCTACTGGGGTAGGCTGGTGATATCAGTACACTTTTCTAAGTGGTCTGGGGTAGGCTGGTGATATCAGTACACTTTTCTAAGTGGTCTGGGTCTACTGGGGTAGGCTGGTGATATCAGTACACTTTTCTAAGTGGTCTGGGGTAGGCTGGTGATATCAGTACACTTTTCTAAGTGGTCTGGGGTAGGCTGGTTATATCAGTACACTTTTCTAAGTGGTCTGGGGTAGGCTGGTGATATCAGTACACTTTTCTAAGTGGTCTGGGTCTACTGGGGTAGCCTGGTGATATCAGTACACTTTTCTAAGTGGTCTGGGGTAGGCTGGTGATATCAGTACACTTTTCTAAGTGTTCTGGGTCTACTGGGGTAGGCTAGTGATATCAGTACACTTTTCTAAGTGGTCTGGGTCTACTGGGGTAGGCTGGTGATATCAGTACACTTTTCTAAGTGGTCTGGGTCTACTGGGGTAGGCTGGTGATATCAGTACACTTTTCTAAGTGGTCTGGGTCTACTGGGGTAGGCTAGTGATATCAGTACACATTTCTAAGTGGTCTGGGTCTACTGGGGTAGGCTGGTGATATCGGTACACTTTTCTAAGTGGTCTGGGGTAGGCTGGTGATATCAGTACACTTTTCTAAGTGGTCTGGGTCTACTGGGGTAGGCTGGTGATTTCGGTACACTTTTGTAAGTGGTCTGGGTCTACTGGGGTAGGCTGGTGATATCAGTACACTTTTGTAAGTGGTCTGGGTCTACTGGGGTAGGCTGGTGATATCGGTACACTTTTCTAAGTGGTCTGGGGTAGGCTGGTGATATCAGTACACTTTTCTAAGTGGTCTGGGTCTACTGGGGTAGGCTGGTGATTTCGGTACACTTTTGTAAGTGGTCTGGGTCTACTGGGGTAGGCTGGTGATATCAGTACACTTTTGTAAGTGGTCTGGGTCTACTGGGGTAGGCTGATGATATCAGTACACTTTTCTAAGTGGTCTGGGTCTACTGGGGTAGGCTGGTGATATCATTACACTTTTCTAAGTGGTCTGGTGTAGGCTGGTGATATCAGTACACTTTTCTAAGTGGTCTGGGGTAGGCTGGTGATATCAGTACACTTTTCTAAGTGGTCTGGGTCTACTGGGGTAGGCTGGTGATATCAGTACACTTTTCTAAGTGGTCTGGGTCTACTGGGGTAGGCTGGTGATATCGGTACACTTTTCTAAGTGGTCTGGGTCTACTGGGGTAGGCTGGTGATATCAGTACACTTTTCTAAGTGGTCTGGGTCTACTGGGGTAGGCTGGTGATATCAGTACACTTTTCTAAGTGGTCTGGGTCTACTGGGGTAGGCTGGTGATATCAGTACACTTTTCTAAGTGGTCTGGGGTAGGCTGGTGATATCAGTACACTTTTCTAAGTGGACTGGGTCTACTGGGGTAGGCTGGTGATATCAGTACACTTTTCTAAGTACTTCCAGCAGAACAGCAAAAATTGCAGGAAGTTTGGGTCATTGTTGTGTCACAGATCCATCTCTGTGAGAAAGTAGGTGAGAGAACTTGATCCAACCTTTCTCTTTCTTTCTGAATTATTGTCGTTTTGTGAAAAACAGAGTTTCATGTTTCTCTCACCCACTTCTCACAACATATAGCCTAGTATACGAATGAGAAAGCTCTCCTGTCCCTTTGTGTAAAATGTGCACGCTCCCTTACTAAATAGATAATCAGTTTACCAGACAACGTTAGCAGCTTTTAACTTTAAAAAAATTTGAAACCATTGACTTTAGATAGCACTGAGCTATATACCTACTCCACTAATATTGGCATAAGTTAATATTCTCTGTAGAGCTAGCGATACATGGGCACATGAAGTAGAATTAATGTTTCTTGACCTCGGCATATATTGAATGGATGGTGTGGTCAGCACAATGCCCAGCCGTAAGATTGGCTTCGGGTTAACTTGAACGGAACTGCATACGTTTATTTTAAACCTTAACCAGTTTAGTCGTGCATACGTTTGTTTTAAACCTAAATCTCGGAGACTGTATCTGTATCGGTATCTAAATCCCTTTCTCTGTATCTCTGGTTCCCTTGGTCTGCCTACAACAATCTATCCCCCCCCCCCCCAATCAATCAGTACTTCCGATAAGACGGTAAAAATTGCAGGAAGTTTGGGTCATTTTTGTGTCACAGATCCATTAGGCTTAGGTTGTAAGTGTCTTCTAAGTTAAATGGTATGCCCTTTTACTATGCGATACACTATTTAACGCTGGCATTAAGAATGTCTAAACGTAATTACTTTGAACAGATTGTGTGTTTAGTTAAATAGCCTCTTCACTTGTTATGTTGTATCTGTTGTTAACATAGGGAAGGCGCGGTGTGGAGGATTTTAAATCAGGCTTTTAATCTACTTAATTGATTGATCGTTTATAATTGTTAGCGTGCACATGTTTTAACGGTGTCAAATGAATACTGGTAGAGACATGTAAGCGTCACATGCTGGTGGTAAAGTTGCTACAAGACATGTAAGCGTCACATCACCTTGCTGGTGGTACAGTTGCTACAAGACATGTAAGCGTCACATGCTGGTGGTACAGTTGCTACAAGACATGTAAGCGTCACATGCTGGTGGTACAGTTCCTACAAGACATGTAAGCGTCACATGCTGGTGGTACAGTTCCTACAAGACATGTAAGCGTCACATGCTGGTGGTACAGTTCCTACAAGACATGTAAGCGTCACATGCTGGTGGTACAGTTCCTACAAGACATGTAAGCGTCACATGCTGGTGGTACAGTTCCTACAAGACATGTAAGCGTCACATGCTGGTGGTACAGTTCCTACAAGACATGTAAGCGTCACATCACCTTGCTGGTGGTACATTTGCTACAGGACATTTAAGCGTCACATGCTGGTGGTACAGTTCCTACAAGACATGTAAGCGTCACATGCTGGTGGTACAGTTGCTACAAGACATGTAAGCGTCACATCACCTTGCTGGTGGTACAGTTGCTACAAGACATGTAAGCGTCACATGCTGGTGGTACAGCTGCTACAAGACATGTAAGCGTCACATGCTGGTGGTACAGTTGCTACAAGACAAGCGTCACATGCTGGTGGTACAGTTGCTACAAGACATGTAAGCGTCACATGCTGGTGGTACAGCTGCTACAAGACATGTAAGCGTCACATGCTGGTGGTACAGTTGCTACAAGACAAGCGTCACATGCTGGTGGTACAGTTGCTACAAGACATGTAAGCGTCACATGCTGGTGGTACAGTTGCTACAAGACATGTAAGCGTCACATGCTGGTGGTACAGTTGCTACAAGACATGTAAGCGTCACATGCTGGTGGTACAGTTGCTACAAGACAAGCGTCACATGCTGGTGGTACAGTTGCTACAAGACATGTAAGCGTCACATGCTGGTGGTACAGTTGCTACAAGACATGTAAGCGTCACATGCTGGTGGTACAGCTGCTACAAGACATGTAAGCGTCACATGCTGGTGGTACAGTTGCTACAAGACATGTAAGCGTCACATGCTGGTGGTACAGTTGCTACAAGACATGTAAGCGTCACATGCTATTGGAATAGTTGCTACACACGGCAGGTCAGGCTAGAGGGGTCCCATCTGTTCTCAGAATGAAATGTCGCCAGAACAAACTGCCGGGAGGCGATGTAAACAAAACATATATCTTGCTGTGATGTGTTTGATTTGTACTTTGATGTAGTGATTGGTGCGTGTTTGTGGATGGGTGGGGTGGGGGGGGGGTTAAACCCTGGTCTGGTCAGATACTGATACATTGAGTGGGGTGTCTCTAATGAGAAGAGGGCGCCTGAAGAACCTAGACCACAAACCTATAGCTAACCCCAACACCAATCCTAACACCAACTTTAAACCTACATTTAACCTTAACTCTGACTCTTACCCTAGCTCTAACTGGTCGGGGGTAATTGACGAGGTGGGGGGGGGGGGGGCGGGGATGTAATGTCCTGCTCCCATTTATGATTTAGGGAGTAAAACGTGGGAACATATTTCACAGTAGTGTAATGTAGGCCTATGTGAGAGATAGTGTGTACGGTATGTATCTAGTAGCGTGTAAGTCTCAGACAGAGTAAGTCTACTGGGTACAAGCTTCAGTACTTTTTAGAAGTGGGTGGGGTGTGTTAGGGGTAGTGGGTACAGTAGTGTATAGGTGTGGGGTGCGGTGTGTTAAAGATAGTGGGTACAGTAGTATTTATGTGTGGGTGGGGTGTTCAAGGCAATTTTGGTAATCTAGGCTGACTTGAGTACAGAACCGTAAATGGGTTGATGTATGTAGGGGGGGGGGGGGCAGACACGAGTACAGAAGCAAGGTGTCGTGGCCACGCCCCGGGATTTGACTGTCAGTGCCACCTTATCTCTCAAGTACCCTCGAGTTGTCCCTCTTGTCGCTCTCACCGACTCTTTTAAACGCGGACATTGATTTTTTTTATTTTGGTGCTACAAGTACCGTCCCAGATTGAGCCAGTTCTTGGATTCATTTCTCTTAAAATATTGATAAAATACACTTGAATGTTTTACATTAGTTTGTAGTATCTACATGCTACATTTATCATCTGATGGCGAGTGGGCTATTGTAGAGTTTAGATTACAGAGACGACGCTGTATGTAAGGTGTCCGACCAACCCTATTACCAACCCTAAGACCAACCCTATCACCAACCCTAAGACCAACTCTACCACTGACCAACAATATCTCCGCCTTAATATCTACCACTGACCAACCCTAAGACTAACTCTACCACTGACCAACCCTAAGACCAACTCCACCACTGACCAACCCTAAGACCAACCCTAAGACCAACTCCACCACTGACCAACCCTAAGACCAACCCTAAGACCAACCCTAAGACCAACTCCACCACTGACCAACCCTAAGACCAACCCTAAGACCAACCCTAAGACCAACCCTAAGACCAACTCCACCACTGACCAACCCTAAGACCAACCCTAAAACCAACCCTAAGACCAACTCCACCACTGACCAACCCTAAGACCAACCCTAAAACCAGCCCTAAGACCAACCCTAAGACCAACTGTCCGCCATGCCCCTCGCTATCACAACGTTCCTGGGGTTTATTTAGGAATAATTCCAACTTAGTCTTCAGCCTCGGATAATGCCATTCAACATTTCGGCCAAAGTGCTTCGCCCTTTTCATACCACTGGAATCCTCACATAATCAAATTGTAATTTTCTTCCCCCCTCCCCTTCTTTAGCTCCAAACCTACTTTTTTTTGTTTTCTGGGCCTCTTTTTTTGTATCTAAAAACTCGAGACTAAAGCCGATACCCATTTAGGACTGACACCAAAGAAATATTTTAGAGAGCTCAGTGGCAGATTCTTTTCTTTCTCTTTTTAATCCTGTCTGGATTTGTGTTTGGGTTATCTCCGTTAGCAAATTATTGTTTTAAAAATATTCAAAGGAACTAGGACATTGTCTATAACACCCAGGTCAATACCCCCATAACAATTACCCTCTTCTTTAAAATACGCATCATTCATGTTTTCGCTAAAGTGAGAAACCCGACTTAGAATGCATGACTTTGAACATGATAAAAATATATTCCGTGCTTTATTTATGGGGAGGTGACCGGGGGTGGAGGACTGTTTAACAGGGGGTAATGTCCTGCTCGCATTCATAGCAGCATTCTAACTATTTTTATTTTTAATAATATCAAAGAATTACAAGACAGGCAAAATGTGTTGCTTGCTTCCAGTATAATTCCAGACTATAGAACTGAGACTTTTAATCTCCCATTGTATGTCAAATTATGAAGACGTCCTTCGACTCCTGCTAATTTATTTAGCCCGTGTTAAAAATGGCGCCAGTAAACAAAATTCTAGTCTAGAATATCGCGTATTTTTTCTGTGGAATCTACCAAGTTTACAGCATACGGATCAGTTCGGTTTGATCTCTCACATTAAAGCGGAGAAATAGTAGTTATTTCAGATTAGTCGTCTAGTTCCCGTTGGTCTGCTTCAACTTGGTCTTGTTTATAACCCGCCAATTGTTGGTCGTCCAGTGGTCCCCAGTTGTCCCACGCATCTCTGTGTTGCCCATTTGTCCCGTCCCCCCACATCTGTGTGTCACCCAGTTGTCCCCCACCATATTTGTGTTCCCCAGTTGCCCCCCTTCATCTGTGTGTTCCCCACATATGTTCCCCAACTGTCGTCCCCCCGCCCACATCTGTATGTCCCCCACATCTGGGTGTCCCCAGTTGTACCCCAGCATTTGTGTGTCGTCCAGTTGTCACCTACATCTGTGTGTCCCCCAGCTGCCCCCCCCCCCACATCTGTGTGTCCCCCCACAATTGTGTCCACCACATTTGTGTGTCTCCCACATCTCGGTGTCGCCCACATCTGTGTGTCCCCCACATCTGGGTGTCCCCAGTTGTACCCCACATCTGTGTGTCGTCCAGCTGCCCCCTCCCCTACATCTGTGTGTCCCCCACAACTGTGTGTCCCCCCACAACTGTGTGCCCCCCCCACAACTGTGTCCACCACATCTGTGTCCCCCACAACTGTGTGTCCCCCCACAACTGTGTGTCCCCCACATCTGGGTGTCCCCAGTTGTACCCCACATCTGTGTGTCGTCCAGCTGCCCCCTCCCCTACATCTGTGTGTCCCCCACAACTGTGTGTCCCCCCACAACTGTGTGCCCCCCCCCCCACAACTGTGTCCACCACATCTGTGTCCCCCACAACTGTGTGTCCCCCCACAACTGTGTGTCCCCCACATCTGGGTGTCCCCAGTTGTACCCCACATCTGTGTGTCGTCCAGCTGCCCCCTCCCCTACATCTGTGTGTCCCCCACAACTGTGTGTCCCCCCACAACTGTGTGTCCCCCACATCTGGGTGTCCCCAGTTGTACCCCACATCTGTGTGTCGTCCAGCTGCCCCCTCCCCTACATCTGTGTGTCCCCCACAACTGTGTGTCCCCCCACAACTGTGTGCCCCCCCCCCCCCACAACTGTGTCCACCACATCTGTGTCCCCCACAACTGTGTGTCCCCCCACAACTGTGTGTCCCCCACATCTGGGTGTCCCCAGTTGTACCCCACATCTGTGTGTCGTCCAGCTGCCCCCTCCCCTACATCTGTGTGTCCCCCACAACTGTGTGTCCCCCCACAACTGTGTGTCCCCCCACAACTGTGTGCCCCCCCCCCCACAACTGTGTCCACCACATCTGTGTCCCCCACAACTGTGTGTCCCCCCACAACTGTGTGTCCCCCACAACTGTGTGCCCCCCCACAACTGTGTCCTCCACATCTGTGTGTCCCCCACAACTGTGTGTCCCCCACAACTGTGTCGTCCAGTTGTCCCCCACATACCAGAACATATTCCTTTTAAAAACATTTTTATTTCATTGGTTCCAGACAATGGTCCAAGTTTGATCAGTGAGGGGTGGGGAGGGGAGGGATAGACCTGGAGGCTTGCAATATTTCAGGAAATGCCGTTGATGCGGCCGTTGGTGGAGCCAGACTAGGCGGCCTAATCAAAAACTCAAATTGACAGTGGAACAGCCAGTAATTGAATTGGCCGGGGACGAGCTTCTATCGGTGAATACAACAGCTGTTCTCCCGTCCTTCCGCCCTCGACTCTTGTCAAAAGGGCTTTTCCAATGACGGCACATAACCGGTGGCAGAACGTCAAATCGTACACATGCATCTCCCCGCTAGTTCAACATCGGTTCTACTTTTTGGGATACGCTCTTGTAGAAGAGGACGTGCGTCTGATGTTTGGCTACCTCACTGCTACTGTTTACTTTTGACGAAAGTATTCGGTCTTTAATTTATATTAACATAAGTTCTCACTGTCAATATTTGTACCAAAAATAGTTTAATACTTTTTTTTATTGTGTTGGAACTTCCGTAATATGCCGTCAAATGAATGTTGCTTTTGACGACGAGGACATAACGTAACAACACCTTTTAGTGCGAATCACAACATAAGCAAATATCCGACATATATGTAGACATATGATTAAGAGACTCTTGCAGATACCTCAACATAAGCTATCCCACTACAACCACAGCAACACATACATACACGTACCGGATTCAATAACACGTTTTCGATGCTGAAGACTTAATTTAGTGCTATAGAGCAATCTTTAGCGTCCAGTTTGATCCAGTCTTTAGTTCCCACACAATGTAGTTTGATCCAGTCTTTAGTTCCCACACAATGTAGTTTGATCCAGTCTTTAGTTCCCACACAATGTAGTTTGATCCAGTCTTTAGTTCATGTAGTTTGGTCCAGTCTTTAGTTCCCACACAATGTAGTTTGATCCAGTCTTTAGTTCCCACACAATGTAGTTTGATCCAGTCTTTAGTTCCCACACAATGTAGTTTGATCCAGTCTTTAGTTCCCCCACAATGTAGTTTGATCCAGTCTTTAGTTCCCACACAATGTAGTTTGATCCAGTCTTTAGTTCCCACACAATGTAGTTTGATCCAGTCTTTAGTTTATGTAGTTTGATCCAGTCTTTAGTTCCCACACAATGTAGTTTGATCCAGTCTTTAGTTCCCACACAATGTAGTTTGATCCAGTCTTTAGTTCCCACACAATGTAGTTTGATCCAGTCTTTAGTTCCCACACAATGTAGTTTGATCCAGTCTTTAGTTTATGTAGTTTGATCCAGTCTTTAGTTCCCACACAATGTAGTTTGATCCAGTCTTTAGTTCCCCCACAATGTAGTTTGATCCAGTCTTTAGTACCCACACAATGTAGTTTGATCCAGTCTTTAGTTCCCACACAATGTAGTTTGATCCAGTCTTTAGTTCCCACACACTGTAGTTTGATCCAGTCTTTAGTTCCCACACAATGTAGTTTGATCCAGTCTTTAGTTCCCCCACACTGTAGTTTGATCCAGTCTTTAGTTCCCCCACACTGTAGTTTGATCCAGTCTTTAGTTCCCACACAATGTAGTTGATCCAGTCTTTAGTTCCCACACAATGTAGTTTGATCCAGTCTTTAGTTCCCACACACTGTAGTTTGATCCAGTCTTTAGTTCCCACACAATGTAGTTTGATCCAGTCTTTAGTTCCCCCACACTGTAGTTTGATCCAGTCTTTAGTTCCCCCACACTGTAGTTTGATCCAGTCTTTAGTTCCCACACAATGTAGTTGATCCAGTCTTTAGTTCCCACACAATGTAGTTGATCCAATCTTTAGTTCCCACACAATGTAGTTTGATCCAGTCTTTAGTTCCCACACAATGTAGTTGATCCAGTCTTTAGTTCCCACACAATGTAGTTTGATCCAGTCTTTAGTTCCCCCACAATGTAGTTGATCCAGTCTTTAGTTCCCACACAATGT
The DNA here is from genome assembly GCF_028476545.2 of Physella acuta. Taxonomy (NCBI): domain Eukaryota; kingdom Metazoa; phylum Mollusca; class Gastropoda; family Physidae; genus Physella; species Physella acuta. The sequence continues at coordinate 244,383 of NW_026732030.1, forward strand.
AGTTGATCCAATCTTTAGTTCCCCCACACTGTAGTTTGATCCAGTCTTTAGTTCCCACACAATGTAGTTTGATCCAGTCTTTAGTTCCCACACAATGTAGTTTGATCCAGTCTTTAGTTCCCCCACAATGTAGTTTGATCCAGTCTTTAGTTCCCACACAATGTAGTTTGATCCAGTCTTTAGTTCATGTAGTTTGGTCCATTCTTTAGTTCCCACACAATGTAGTTTGATCCAGTCTTTAGCTCCCCCACACTGGTGTACCGAATGTGCATTGATCCTAGGGTCATCAGCACCAGGCCTGACCTGTGTAAGTAGTCCCTAGTGACCAGCTGTAATTGATTCGTGGTCTGCACCGTCTCCGCTCTGACATTTGGTTGTTTCCCCTTGTTAGATCACCGAGGCTCGGACAGATGTGTGTATCACATCATGACCAGGCGTATGCCTTATTTTAGTGCTACTTGACATTTGATACACAGTGTTCAATCTATTTGCAACTCAAAAGCAAAAACATGTGTTTATCAATTCTGAATACTTTTTTGTTAAAATAAATTGAAATCAGGTTTCATATACAATTATGTATAACCATCTAATAGGGCTTAATAGGCGTTTAAAAGTTGTTTTTTTTTCTCTTCTAATTTAAGTTTTTAGTTAGCTATTCCCCATCATATTTCTACTATTGTGCATTTATTCCCAAGCATATTTCAACTGTTGTCTACAACATATCTCAACTGTTGTCCATCTACTCCCCAGCATATCTCAACTATTGTCCATCTACTCCCCAGCATATCTCAACTGTTGTCCATCTAATCCCCAACATATCTCAACTGTTGTCCATCTACTCCCCAGCATATCTCAACTATTGTCCATCTATTCCCCAACATATCTCAACTGTTGTCCATCTACTCCCCATCATATTCAACTGTTGTCCATCTATTCCCCAGAATATTTCAACTATTGTCCATCTACTCCCCAGAATATCTCAACTGTTGTCCATCTACTCCCCAGCATATTCAACTGTTGTCCATCTATTCCCCAGAATATCTCAACTGTTGTCCATCTACTCCCCAGCATATCTCAACTGTTGTCCATCTACTCCCCATCATATCTCAACTGTTGTCCATCTACTCCCCATCATATTCAACTGTTGTTCATCTATTCCCCAGCACATTTCAATTGTTGTCCATCTACTCCCCAGCATATTATCTCAACTGTTGTCCATCTACTCCCCAGCATATTTCAACTATTAACCATCTACTCCCCAAACATATTTCAACTATTGTCCATCTACTCCCCAGAATATCTCAACTATTGTCCATCTACTCCCCAGCATATCTCAACTTTTGTCCATCTACTCCCCATCATATTCAACTGTTGTCCATCTATTCCCCAGAATATTTCAACTATTGTCCATCTACTCCCCAGAATATCTCAACTGTTGTCCATCTACTCCCCATCATATTCAACTGTTGTTCATCTATTCCCCAGCACATTTCAATTGTTGTCCATCTACTCCCCAGCATATTATCTCAACTGTTGTCCATCTACTCCCCAGCATATTTCAACTATTAACCATCTACTCCCCAAACATATTTCAACTATTGTCCATCTACTCCCCAGAATATCTCAACTATTGTCCATCTACTCCCCAGCATATCTCAACTTTTGTCCATCTACTCCCCATCATATTCAACTGTTGTCCATCTATTCCCCAGAATATTTCAACTATTGTCCATCTACTCCCCAGAATATCTCAACTGTTGTCCATCTACTCCCCATCATATTCAACTGTTGTTCATCTATTCCCCAGCACATTTCAATTGTTGTCCATCTACTCCCCAGCATATTATCTCAACTGTTGTCCATCTACTCCCCATCATATTCAACTGTTGTTCATCTATTCCCCAGCACATTTCAATTGTTGTCCATCTACTCCCCAGCATATTATCTCAACTTTTGTCCATCTACTCCCCATCATATTCAACTGTTGTCCATCTACTCCCCAGAATATCTCAACTGTTGTCCATCTACTCCCCAGCATATTCAACTGTTGTCCATCTATTCCCCAGAATATCTCAACTGTTGTCCATCTACTCCCCAGCATCATATCTCAACTGTTGTCCATCTACTCCCCATCATATCTCAACTGTTGTCCATCTACTCCCCATCATATTCAACTGTTGTTCATCTATTCCCCAGCACATTTCAACTGTTGTCCATCTACTCCCCAGCATATTATCTCAACTGTTGTCCATCTACTCCCCAGCATATTTCAACTATTGTCCATCTACTCCCCAGAATATCTCAACTATTGTCCATCTACTCCCCAGCATATCTCAACTTTTGTCCATCTACTCCCCATCATATTCAACTGTTGTCCATATATTCCCCAGCATATTTCAACTGTTGTCCATCTACTCCCCAGCATATCTCAACTGTTGTCCATCTACTCCCCAGCATATCTCAACTGTTGTCCATCTACTCCCCATCATATTCAACTGTTGTCCATCTACTCCCCAGCATATCTCAACTATTGTCCATCTATTCCCCAACATATCTCAACTGTTGTCCATCTACTCCCCAAACATATTTCAACTATTGTCCATCTACTCCCCAGAATATCTCAACTATTGTCCATCTACTCCCCAGCATATCTCAAATTTTGTCCATCTACTCCCCATCATATTCAACTGTTGTCCTTCTATTCCCCAGCATATTTCAACTGTTGTCCATCTACTCCCCAGCATATCTCAACTGTTGTCCATCTACTCCCCAGCATATTTCAACTGTTGTCCATCTACTCCCCATCATATCTCAACTATTGTCCATCTACTCCCCAGCATATCTCAACTGTTGTCCATCTACTCCCCAGCATATCTCAACTGTTGTCCATCTATTCCCCAACATATCTCAACTGTTGTCCATCTACTCCCTATCATATTCAACTGTTGTCCATCTACTCCCCAGCATATCTCAACTGTTGTCCATCTACTCCCCATCATATTTCAACTGTTGTCCATCTACTCCCCAGCATATTTCAACTGTTGTCCATCTACTCCCCAGCATATCTCAACTGTTGTCCATCTACTCCCCAGCATATTTCAACTGTTGTCCATCTACTCCCCAGCATAGTTCAACTGTTGTCTATCTACTCCCCATCATATCTCAACTGTTGTCCATCTACTCCCCATCATATCTCAACTGTTGTCCATCTATTCCCCAGCATCCTATTCGCCGACATCTGCGGCTTCACGGCTCTGTCGTCTACCTGTACGGCCCAAGAGCTGGTCCAGCTCCTGAACGAGCTGTACGCCCGCTTCGACACACTGGCCACCCAGAACCACTGCCTGCGCATCAAACTGCTGGGCGACTGCTACTACTGCGTCAGTGGCATGCCGGAACCACGACGTGACCATGCGCACTGCGCCGTAGAGATGGGACTGGACATGGTGGAAGCTATTGCGTAAGTTCCTTTTTCTTCACGCAGACATTTTTTTTGGTTCAATGTGAGGGGCGGGGGGGCGGGGGGGGGGGGGGGGGAAGCTCTATAACTGACGTCATACTACTAATGGGGTCGGACTTAAGTAATGATGTGTGTTGAGAGGTCGGCATTTTACATTTTCGACGTAATTTTCAAAAGTAAAGTTAATCACTTTATTAAACAGCAAAACGAAAATTAACAGTGTACTTAATAGAGAATCAGATTCAGCCAAAATTGTCGGTATTAATTTAGTGGCTTGCGATGTTTTCGTTATAATACACCTAGCTTTACACTTATTTTTTTGTCATACACCTTTATATTAGTAGGAAATTACTGTGACTTCACCAGATCAAACCGTAACTTTACAAGGCCAAACCGTGACTTGAGTGGCCCATTGACAGACTGTCATTTGATGTTCTGAACGCTTGAGGACACCACCGACACAATCGATATTCGAACAACGAGCGTTTTATGACACTCTTTGAGATCACGTGGTTCCCGTATTTAATTTCTCGAACAGATCAAGGCCAATTTAAAATGTTCCATTAAAAATAAATTAACACAGTACACAACATGTTTGCCCTCGTTTAAGTTCCGTTCTGTTTGGAAAGTTTTAGGTAGGACAAAAACTGCTTGAATTGGCAGGATCAATGCACAAAAAAGGTGATAATATTGGGAGTTACTCAAGTTTTCATTTGAAACTAAACTAAGTTGATTGAACGAAACATGTGTACGTTTATGTTCCACATTACGTCAGATGAGCATTTTGCCATGACAAGTAAAAGTGTGAGAACTTGTCCAGTAATTGTACCAAGGTTATGATGGACCACGTCTCATGATGGACCTAGTCTCAACTCGAGTCCAGCTCTCAAGGTTCGCCTATTGATTGCCTCACCAATGGAGGCGACCCGCATTCCAATCCCCTTAAAACAACATCGGTGACCAGATTTTTTTCTCTTCTCGTCTAAAATACAATTTTGAAACCATTCAGCGTTTCCTGTACCCCAGTACCACTTGTTGGAGCCTGAACTATTTTTTGGCTGTTAGTTCAAGACGTGTTGGCCAGTGGGAACTGGAGGATTGAAAATTCTTTTTGATCAATAAGACAGTGGCCGGCATTAGCACGCTCCACTGGTTTCATCCACCCATCCAGTCCCGTTTCTGATTTATTTATTTCTCTCTCCCTCGTGTTTCTCTGTAAGGTCAGGGGTAACATGGACACAATGGTAATTGGGTTTTCTTTTTAGGGTAAAACTTAGTGGTAACATGGACACAATGGTAATTGGGTTTTCTTTTTTAGGGTAAAACTTAGTGGTAACATGGACACAATGGTAATTGGGTTTTCTTTTTAGGGTAGATGGTAACATGGACACAGTGGTAATTGGGTTTTCTCTTTAGGGTAGATGGTAACATGGACACAATGGTGATTGGGTTTTCTCTTTAGGGTAGATGGTAACATGGACACAATGGTGATTGGGTTTTCTCTTTAGGGTAGATGGTAACATGGACACAATGGTGATTGGGTTTTCTTTTTAGGGTAAAACTTAGTGGTAACATGGACACAATGGTAATTGGGTTTTCTCTTTAGGGTAAAACTTAGTGGTAACATGGACACAATGGTGATTGGGTTTTCTCTTTAGGGTAAAACTTAGTGGTACCATGGACACAATGGTAATTGGGTTTTCTCTTTAGGGTAAAACTTAGTGGTAACATGGACATAGTGGTAATTGGGTTTTCTCTTTAGGGTAAGTGGTAACATGGCCACAATGGTAATTGGGTTTTCTCTTTAGGGTAAAACTTAGTGGTAACATGGACGCAATGGTAATTGGGTTTTCTCTTTAGGGTAAATCTTAGTGGTAACATGGACACAATGGTAATTGGGTTTTCTCTTTAGGGTAAGTGGTAACATGGCCACAATGGTAATTGGGTTTTCTCTTTAGGGTAAAACTTAGTGGTAACATGGACGCAATGGTAATTGGGTTTTCTCTTTAGGGTAAATCTTAGTGGTAACATGGACACAATGGTAATTGGGTTTTCTCTTTAGGGTAAATCTTAGTGGTAACATGGACACAACGGTAATTGGGTTTTCTCTTTAGGGTAAATCTTAGTGGTAACATGGACATAGTGGTGATTGGGTTTTTTTTTTAAGATGATTGGTAACACAGGCAGCGTGGTAATTAGGCTTTTTACTTAGGTCATCGATAGCATTGACGCTAGTTGAGCTTTTTATACTCCTCTCCGTGAGGATAAAAGCTGACATTTATTACATTATTTGCTCCTTGTATAGTGTTCGTCTTGTCTACCTTTAAACTTTGAACTCAAGTTTATAAGATCTGGTATCAGTGTAATTATGGCACTGTCTGCCCCCCTCCCCCCCCCCCCCTCCACCTCCTGGCCAACCAGTGGCTACTTTGTCAAACATTGCTTGCACTTCACCGGTCATGGCCTCCATCTGTGTAGCCTAAACGGGAGAATGATTTCACTCCTCACATATTTCTCTTGACGTGTAAAATACATGACACGGTAAAATAGATATTTCTGTACGCAAGTGGTAAAGGACATGCAGATGGTTCCACGGTGTGCATGTCGCTCGGCACGCTCCCTACTTGTCCAACTACATGCAGATGGTTCCACGGTGTGCATGTCGCTTGGCACGCTCCCTACTTGCCCAACTACATGCAGATGGTTCCACTGTGTGCATGTCACTTGGCACGCTCCCTACTTGTCCAACTACATGCAGATGGTTCCACTGTGTGCATGTCACTTGGCACGCTCCCTACTTGCCCAACTACATGCAGATGGTTCCACGGTGTGCATGTCACTTGGCACGCTCCCTACTTGTCCAACTACATGCAGATGGTTCCACGGTGTGCATGTCACTTGGCACGCTCCCTACTTGTCCAACTACATGCAGATGGTTCCACGGTGTGCATGTCACTTGGCACGCTCCTTACTTGCCCAACTACATGCAGATGGTTCCACTGTGTGCATGTCACTTGGCACGCTCCCTACTTGCCCAACTACATGCAGATGGTTCCACGGTGTGCATGTCACTTGGCACGCTCCCTACTTGCCCAACTACATGCAGATGGTTCCGCGGTGTGCATGTCACTTGGCACGCTCCCTACTTGCCCAACTACATGCAGATGGTTCCGCGGTGTGCATGTCACTTGGCACGCTCCCTACTTGTCCAACTACATGACTGTCTCGTGGATCTCCCCCAACAGGTGAAGCGCCTTCCGTGTAGCGTAAAGAAACCTGATCTCCTTCTATTCCTGGCCCTCGCTTTGTCTCAATCAACTCATTAATTAGAGCCCCCGTGCCGGAGCATCCAACACCAAGGATCATCTTGCCGGATAATTTCCGTGGCCACCACGACAGCCGGCCTGATGATCCATCATATGGCCGCATTAGTTCACAGTCCGGCACTCCCAGCCTTGACACGCCTTCTCAACAAAAAATGGTGGACCAGACTCGCAAGGGAGAGAACTCCAAGTTATCTCTCTCGTGTTGACCTGCTGGGTGCAGCTCCTCCAGCTGACAAGAATTCCTTCCCCTGATCAATGACACACAAGCCGTGGAAAAATACAAGCATCCTACGCTATCAACGGCCGGGCCTATAATTAAAACATATAGCCACCATGATTAACGTTACCCCCCCCCCCCCCCCCTCCGTTGTCGCTATTGTGGAATGAGCTGCTGTCAGTTTTCTTCCCATCTTATTAGAGTACCCAAAATATTTCCATTTGTCTTTGGTAACAAACTGCGGGGTGAACACTTTGGTTTTTTTTTTTTTGTCCTGCAGCTGTTTCTCTCCTATTTGTACAACTATCTCTTGGGGTTTGTTTACGAGAGTTGCTGTCAGAATGATTCAATAGTAGCTACCGGTGTTTAAATTGTATCCATTGGCTACATGTATTACGTAACAAACTTGTGAGCACCAACTTGTTTTTAATTGAACTTGAAATGACCATTGTTTGGATTTTGTTACAATTTTTTTATGAAGGTCGGAAGTCTTTGGTACATTTTTTATGTGACCTCGTTAGTGGATAAAGGCTTTCAAATCTCTAGTAGAAACTTGTTGTTTTTTTTTTCTGTCCCTCTCGGAGAAAACGCTGACTCGGGTGTTATTTGTTCGATTTGTCTTTTGACGATAATTTGTCACGTGATCTGATCGTAGTCATGAGTTATTAACTTTTTACCGTGATATAACACCGCGGGTGTATTGATCGCTTCAACTCAGTCTCAGATATCTTGAAATAACGAATGGAACTACAGCAGCTTATAAGATTGTGGTCAATGGTCTCAGATATCCTGAAATAACGAATGGAACTACAGCAGCTTATAAGATTGTGGTCAATGGTCTCAGATATCCTGAAATAACGAATGGAACTACAGCAGCTTATAAGATTGTGGTCAATGGTCTCAGATATCCTGAAATAACGAATGGAACTACAGCAGCTTATAAGATTGTGGTCAGTAGTCTCAGATATCTTGAAATAACGAATGGAACTACAGCAGCTTATAAGATTGTGGTCAGTAGTCTCAGATATCTTGAAATAACGAATGGAACTACAGCAGCTTATAAGATTGTGGTCAATAGTCTCAGATATCTAGAAATAACGAATGGAACTACAGCAGCTTATAAGATTGTGGTCAGTAGTCTCAGATATCTAGAAATAACGAATGGAACTACAGCAGCTTATAAGATTGTGGTCAATGGTCTCAGATATCCTGAAATAACGAATGGAACTACAGCAGCTTATAAGATTGTGGTATATAGTCTCAGATATCTAGAAATAACGAATGGAACTACAGCAGCTTATAAGATTGTGGTCAGTAGTCTCAGATATCTTGAAATAACGAATGGAACTACAGCAGCTTATAAGATTGTGGTCAATAGTCTCAGATATCTAGAAATAACAAATGGAACTACAGCAGCTTATAAGATTGTGGTCAATAGTCTAAGATATCTAGAAATAACGAATGGAACTACAGCAGCTTATAAGATTGTGCTCAATAGTCTCAGATATCTAGAAATAACGAATGGAACTACAGCAGCTTATAAGATTGTGGTCAATGGTCTCAGATATCCTGAAATAACGAATGGAACTACAGCAGCTTATAAGATTGTGGTATATAGTCTCAGATATCTAGAAATAACGAATGGAACTACAGCAGCTTATAAGATTGTGGTATATAGTCTCAGATATCTAGAAATAACAAATGGAACTACAGCAGCTTATAAGATTGTGGTCAATGGTCTCAGATATCTAGAAATAACGATAAGAACTACAGCAGCTTATAAGATTGTGGTCAATAGTCTCAGATATCTAGAAATAACGAATGGAACTACAGCAGCTTATAAGATTGTGCTCAATAGTCTCAGATATCTTGAAATAACGAATGGAACTACAGCAGCTTATAAGATTGTGGTCAATAGTCTAAGATATCTTGAAATAACGAATGGAACTACAGCAGTTTATAAGATTGTGATATATAGTCTCAGATATCTAGAAATAACGAATGGAACTACAGCAGCTTATAAGATTGTGGTATATAGTCTCAGATTTCTTGAAATAACAAATGGAACTACAGCAGCTTATAAGATTGTGGTCAATAGTCTCAGATATCTTGAAATAACGAATGGAACTACAGCAGCTTATAAGATTGTGATATATAGTCTCAGATATCTAGAAATAACGAATGGAACTACAGCAGCTTATAAGATTGTGGTCAGTAGTCTCAGATATCTTGAAATAACGAATGGAACTACAGCAGCTTATAAGATTGTGGTCAATAGTCTCAGATATCTAGAAATAACGAATGGAACTACAGCAGCTTATAAGATTGTGCTCAATAGTCTCAGATATCTTGAAATAACGAATGGAACTACAGCAGCTTATAAGATTGTGGTCAATAGTCTAAGATATCTTGAAATAACGAATGGAACTACAGCAGTTTATAAGATTGTGATATATAGTCTCAGATATCTAGAAATAACGAATGGAACTACAGCAGCTTATAAGATTGTGGTATATAGTCTCAGATTTCTTGAAATAACAAATGGAACTACAGCAGCTTATAAGATTGTGGTCAATAGTCTCAGATATCTTGAAATAACGAATGGAACTACAGCAGCTTATAAGATTGTGATATATAGTCTCAGATATCTAGAAATAACGAATGGAACTACAGCAGCTTATAAGATTGTGGTCAGTAGTCTCAGATATCTTGAAATAACGAATGGAACTACAGCAGCTTATAAGATTGTGGTCAATAGTCTAAGATATCTAGAAATAACGAATGGAACTACAGCAGCTTATAAGATTGTGCTCAATAGTCTCAGATATCTAGAAATAACGAATGGAACTACAGCAGCTTATAAGATTGTGGTCAATAGTCTAAGATATCTTGAAATAACGAATGGAACTACAGCAGTTTATAAGATTGTGATATATAGTCTCAGATATCTAGAAATAACGAATGGAACTACAGCAGCTTATAAGATTGTGGTATATAGTCTCAGATTTCTTGAAATAACAAATGGAACTACAGCAGCTTATAAGATTGTGGTCAATAGTCTCAGATATCTTGAAATAACGAATGGAACTACAGCAGCTTATAAGATTGTGATATATAGTCTCAGATATCTAGAAATAACGAATGGAACTACAGCAGCTTATAAGATTGTGGTCAGTAGTCTCAGATATCTAGAAATAACGAATGGAACTACAGCAGCTTATAAGATTGTGGTCAGTAGTCTCAGATTTCTTGAAATAACGAATGGAACTACAGCAGCTTATAAGATTGTGGTATATAGTCTCAGATAGCTTGAAATAACGAATGGAACTACAGCAGCTTATAAGATGGTGGTATATAGTCTCAGATATCTAGAAAAACGAATGGAACTACAGCAGCTTATAAGATAGTGGTCAATAGTCTAAGATATCTTGAAATAACGAATGGAACTACAGCAGCTTATAAGATTGTGGTATATAGTCTTAGATATCTTGAAATAACGAATGGAACTACAGCAGCTTATAAGATTGTGGTCAATAGTCTCAGATATCTAGAAATAACGAATGGAACTCAGCAGCTTATAAGATTGTGGTCAATACAACTTGTTCTCAGATATCTTGAAATAACGAATGGAACTATTATAAGATTGTCGTCAATACAACTTGAGTTATCTTGGCAGTTTATGGAAGTTCAATGCAACACTATTCTTATACTTAGCTAGAAAATAAAGTGTATTCAACAACAGTGTAAGGAAAATCAACTGAATACACAGCAAATTTAATTAAACATTGTTTAAATGTAACAGAAATGATATGTAATACCAGTAGCTTATCCAGGGGGAGCTAAACTAGTTTTAATGAAGTTATTTCCCATTGCTCCAAACGTTTTTTTTTTCTATTTTTTTTTGTAAAAGTTACTTTTAATTAATTTCTGTTACATATAATTTCATTCAGGGGCGTAGCGAGGGGGGGGGCGGGGGTGTGGACCGCACCGGGCGACACCATTTAGGGGAATGACACCAAGGAAAAAATAGCAAAATATATAGAGAAAAACTTGAGGGGGGTGCAAATCGAAAGTTCGAGGGGGAGGTGGTGCAAATCGAAAACTTGAGGGGGGGGGGGTGCAAATCAAAAGTTTGAGGGAGGTGCAAATCGAAAATTTGAAAGTTTGTCCCCGGGAAGGGTCGCTACGCCTCTGGGGGGGGGGGGGGGGTGACACCATTAAGTGCCGCACCGGGTGACACCCGACCTCGCTATGCCACTGATTTCATTAATGAGATCTTGGCTTAATGAGATCTAGTGTTGTGATCCAATTGGGCATTTGGCATTTTAGCTCATTATTTAGTTAGTCTATAAACTTTTTTAAAATAAATGTAAGTAGAATTTGAGAAGTAATTAACTTCTTCCACATTGTAGCCCTTTATACATAGACAATAGAAACCCATCTTTGTAACAGCTCTGTAGTTGATGTAAACTCATACATCCAAGACCTTGTTAAGCAGTGGTAAACAATATTCTCTGATGAAGGTGTAATATTAAATCTTCATAATTATGTATGTGTGTGTTTGTGTGTATATACTAATATAGGTTTGTTGCTATTGATGATTCTTGTGCCCATAGATTGGTGCGTGACTTGACTGGTGTCAATGTAAATATGAGGGTCGGCATCCACTCTGGACGTGTCCACTGTGGTGTCCTGGGCTTGTACAAATGGCAGTATGACGTCTGGTCTAATGACGTCACACTGGCCAATCACATGGAGAGTGGAGGGTTACCTGGGTAAGTCAGCTGATGCCATTTGTTTGTATTAAAGTTAGGTGATGTTGTTGAAGTGTAGGTTTGTTGCTAGGTACTTCACACCATAAGTAGACAAATGTTACAGAATATAGTAATTGTAAAGATAGAACTGAATAACCAGGTGAAATTTACCGTTTCACACAGTGAATTCACCTTGACTGCCATGACTTGTTGCTTCAGATACACTGACACAAGATAAACATATCTGAATCTCCTACACTGACACAAGATAAACATATCTGAATCTCCTACACTGACACAAGATAAACATATCTGAATCTCCTTCACTGACACAAGATAAACATATTTGAATCTCCTTCACTGACACAAGATAAACATATCTGAATCTCCTACATTGACACAAGATAAACACAATTGAATCTCCTACACTGATATGTTTAGAGTTTTGATTTAACATTCATTTTTCCCAGACATGTTCATATAAGTGCAGCCACAAAGGAATACCTGAATGGTGACTACGATGTGGTTCCAGGGAAAGGTGGCACTCGAGATTCTTATATTAAGAACCTCAATATACAGACGTTCCTTATTAAAACAGACACACGTAGATACAAAGTAAGTATCACTTGGTGATAGGTGATCAGATGCAGTAGCATCTAGTTACTTGAAGGTTATAGATCAGATATAGATCACTAATATCTAGTTTTTTGAAGGTACTTGGTCAGATAGTTACACACTAATATCTTGTTTATTTCTAAACAAGTTTGACACTTATGATTGTTATTGTGTTGTTAGAGTTGAGCTATAGTAGCTTAAAATTTTCCCAACTTGCAGGCATTTGATAATGTCCGGGAACATGTAACAAGTGGAGCTATGAAGTTAATGGGAATTGAGGAAAAAGGAAATGTTGTGTAAGTCATCTTAACTCTCTCCTGTCTTGTGGCTCTCTTGTTTTTTTTCATCAATCATATTTCATGACTCACTGAGTCTCATGACCGTCCTGTTGAGTGACATGACTCTCCTGCCCTCATCATGAGTATAACATGAATAATCCACAATCCGCACTATATTTTTTTCTTATTGATTCCTGTATACAAGAAAATGTCAATTTTTCAGCAACGACCATAAAGGTATAGAGGATGAAGTGAATGAGTACCTGAGTAGAGCTATAGATGCCAGGAGTGTTGACAGGTTGAGAGCAGATCATGTCAAAGGCCTTTTCATGACATTCCGCAAAGCGTCAATTGAAGAAAAAGTGAGTCACTTGAGACTTTATTGGCAATTTCATGCAGCTTCATACTTGGGTCACATGAAAATCAATTTTAAACCAGCTACTGGTTGGTTAAATGTATTTCTTTTTAAACAAATGAGTCTGGGTTTTTATTATTTTAATTTAATTAAATTGCCATCTCTCGAAAACAAGAGTTTAATCATTTTTTTGGTCCTGTCCCATTCCCCCACCCCCCCCCCCCCCCCCACCCCCACCCCCACCCACCCAGCCATCCCCAACTTATCAAGGCTTTAATTGACATGCTCTTCCTGTCTGTGAGATGGACAGACATTTTTTGAACAGTGTGAATTTTAGCTCGGCAACTCATCCATCCCCACCCCACCCCTGGGATGTTTAATAAATGGCAGCTGGAGAAATATTTTGGGGTGCAAAGAGTGCATGGTGGCCTCGGACATTTCCTTAACTTCCTTCTCTTAGAACTAGTGCAATTAACAAAGAAGTTCTTGTAGATTTATAAATTCAAGAGTTGAAAACGGAATATGCTTATTTCTTTCAACGAAGACTTTTAGCTAATCTTTCTAAAGATGGATCTCACATAAGCTAACAGTCGTCCCCAACCCCACCCACTCCACCCAACACAATAAGGAAATTCAAAATTAAAGTAATTCAAATAAACATTACTACATAACAAAGACCTTATACAGAGTTGTGAAAGCATAGAAATTATAAGCCTACAACTGGTAAACATGTTGTTTGTGTTGGTTAATATATTGTACTTTTGATTATAAAAACTGCTATTCTATTATTTTTTTATTGATTTTTTTGCTTTTTGTTTGTGACATATCTATAGGCAAAGTAAAACAGACTTGACAACAAAATATTTTTAAACAGCACATAAAACATAAATGTAAAAATGAGTGTAGAAAAATTGTAAATGATTGAAATATCCATGACTGTCTAACTTTTTCTGGTTTTTATCTTTCAGTTTTCTAAAAAACCAGACAAGATGTTCTCCGACCATGTCCTGTGTCAGCTCATTATTGTCCTGCTCATTGTCACCTCACACATTCTCCTATCTGACGTGTAAGTCTAGCCTGAATGGTGCAGCATCACATTGATGAACCAGTCTGCCAAATAAGGCTTCAACTGAATTTGCCAAAATGGTTAAAGATAATTGTTTTTTTAGTTTAATTATTGTCTAAACAATTTTAAATTAACAAACTGTGATCAAACAGATGGTGTATCTGGACACATTGATTTACTAAAAGACATTTTTTTGTTATGGTTTTTTGTTGTTATTTCTAAAATGGGGATTCCTACAAAATAGTCCAAATATTTCATTCATCTTTATTCATTTTTCCTATAACAGAGCACTTAGTTTTAAAGTGATCTCATCAAGTTTTTTTGTTGAGTAAAATAAATTAAGTGTAGCCTATCTACAAATTAGGCACTTGATACATTTTCCTATTATATCTGAATCAATGATTGACAGGTTGCCAAGTTTTTTGGAGCATAGACTCACAAAGAAGTAAATACTGAGAAGATTTTGTGTGTTCAGTCCAGTTTGGCTCTTTGTTTAGTTTTCATTTGTCAAAAGTTAACTATTTCATTATAACATTAAAGTTGTACTCCTTACTAAGTTAAAAATTAATTATGCTTGTAAGCACATAAATATGCTTGTAAGCATACATTTCATCAATTCTTTTATTTTTTAATTTAAATTTTCTGTTTATTGTTATGTGCATAAGCAGATCTAGCCTTTTATTTATTTATCGGGGGGGGGGGGAATAATTCTACATGTCTCTCCCATTTTGAACAGAATAGTTATAGGCCTAAATATAATAGAAAACTACAATGATCCAAAAGTCTTGCCTATTTTTAATCCACTTTTTCAGGAGGGACTTAGTTCCCTCCCCAAGGCACATCCTATACTTTCAGTTATATTTTAGTGCATTCTTTAAGTATAAATTAGGCCATAATTACCCAACAGCTCTTAAATCACCATAGCAAACAAGTTCTTATTATTATTATGTATGTAAATGAGAAAATAACTTATGCCAACTTTTAAAACTTGGCTAAATACAATTGGCAGTCATTAGTTTTTGTGGTCAGTTTTATGTTGTTTTTTTTCTTCCCACAGACAAAAAAATTACTTGAGTGCTGAACTTGTGTTTGTTCTCTTTGATTTTTTATTATTTATTCTTGTCCTTGTGGAAATGATGCCTGTAAGTATTTGTTATTTTCTCTTTAAAAAAAAAGGTTTATAAACACTAAATAATTGGTTGTAAGTAATGAAATTGTTTTTTAAAATATTAGATTTTAATATTTTGTACAGGATCTAATTTGGCCAACTTTTCAATTATGATTTGTTTTTTAACTTTTCAGTGTTTTCCATTGGTTATAAGAAAGTTTTTTCATAATTTTCTTGGAAGGCGTAATGTTAGTCAAAGTCTAGCAGCATTGTCTATATTGTGTAAATTCTTAGCTGGTATATTTCCTATGGTAAGCATTTTCTTTTAATTGTACTGCTTGATTATTAAGTTTTTAAAATGTAAATTAAAGTTGAAAATATTTTTCTGGTTGAGATAGTTTAATTGTTGGAGTTGCTTTAGAGTATTTTTGTATTCCCTCATTGATGTTTGTTATGATTTAACATTGTGCTAACTTCCCTTAACAGCTATTTGTAGAACAGCCTGACCTGAAGTCGTGCCTAAAGGACCACTATGGAAACTTTTCCCTTTACACTGTCCGTCTAGCCAACATCACAAGAGCCTCCAAGACAACTATTTGCAACCCTGATGGTGAGACTACATTTTTTCCTGAGGTAACCAGCCCAGCGCTGACATGTAAATCTTAGCTTTTATTTTTTTATAATCCTTGACCACATAAGTCTAAATTATAGTTATGTTGCTGGTGATTTAAAAAAAAAACATTCTTGAACTAAATTTGATCGATTTTACCAGAGCCAGCAGTGGTGCTGATAAATTACCTACAATTACAAGCTAGGTTGTGTGTTACCTACAATTACAAGCTAGGTTGTGTGTTACCTACAATTACAAGCTAGGTTTTGTTACCTACAAGTACAAGCTTGGTTGTGTTTTACCTGCAATTACAAAACCCAAACATTCTTTAGGATCAGTATATCATTTTCAGGCAATAGACAAAAATTGTGAATAATGTTTTTTCTTTATTACATACTAGGCATTGTGTATAATGTGTAGTCATTCTACAGAATTACATCATTTGTCTAGGCAAAGAGTTAAATGTGTAACTTTGAGTGTAGTTAAACTATATTTTGTCCCAAAATGAAAGAAGAAATATAAAATATGCATGATATAATGTTGCTAAGTTTTGGTAAGAGGAAATCTAAAATAAAGCAAGCTACTAGACATAGAGTTGAACAAAAGTCATAAGAGTCTTTTTATTAGAGGTCCTACACCTAATATTAACTTTGTATGGATAATGGGTGGTTTAACATTCTGTTATATTGTGTTAACATTGTGTGATACTCTTATATTGTAAGCTGCTGTGCTGTTGCTAACCCTTAAAGTCCCAAGTTCAAACCACCTGGCAGCTCAATAGCTGGGGACAATAACCCATCTAGCAGAGAAAACTTTTAAAGAGTGGAGCCCCTTGGGCAATAGAATACCAACTTTGGTTTCTTTTTTACATCTGTAACAGAAGCTGGTACCAAAGCTATTGCTGAGCATTCCTTTGCACTAAACTGGCCAATGTAAAGAGAAGGATCAGGATGCAGCAGCAACTCTGATCTCTTTATCTAATGCCCTGGTGTGTACCCTTGGTATCTCCTGAGGCAACATGGAGCCATGTATTGGGTTAATCAAGGGCATAAACCAATGGGATATAACAATTATTTTATTTTTATTTTTTTACCATCTCCCGTCTTCAATGCTTGGGTGAATAGCTTGTCACAGTTGGCTTACATATTCTTTCTTTTAAACACAAAACATTGCCAAGAAACTGATTTTAATGAAGACATAGAGCAATTTTTTTTCTCTAAAATGATGTGATTTATTTCTGTTGTTGTTTCACCCCAAAGTATCTTGGTTTGTCAGTGTGTTTGGTGTGTGTGTTCCTAGAAATGTGTTTACAAACTAAACTCTGGTGCAATTTACCCTTCTACAAATGTACTGTCACATTCACAACTACCAAAACATTGTGTAGGTCACTGAACCTCTTGTCTAAATTAGGGAGAGAATAGGACTCTACAGTGGCCCTAAAGAATTTAAAGGAAACTTTTACTTGCACTTTGAGATTTTTTTTCAGATGCCTCATATTTTCAACCACATTCTAATTGTTGAAGCAAGCATTACACAACCTATGTACTCCATAATCTTCCAATTCCACCACCACCATCTTTTGCCATGTTGTTGTTGCCATGGTTTCCCTTTATATTGAACTCTGATTGGTGTTCTGTGTGAGCTGACATGGAGCTAGAAGGCCCACTATTTGTTTGTGTATTGTGTTGTGTAAAATACCAGTGTAACACAATACTTATTTGTGCTTGCAGCGCTACCTGTATTCTGTAGTGATAGCCATGCTGAGTACTTCCGTATTTCTGGAAGCTTCCAGTCTAATCAAGTTGGTGCTCTCAGCTCTTATTGGAAGTCTCTACATGGTGCTCATGGAATCCTTTTACCCTCTCCTCTTCACAAACAGAGATTACCTCCTCCTCACAGACCATGAGTTGGTTTTTTCTTTTTTTTATACAAATGTTAGGTTTTTAATTTTTTATAGAAATGTTAGGTTTTTTCTTTTTTATACAAATGTTAGGTTTTTAATTTTTTATACAAATGTTAGGTTTTTAATTTTTTATAGAAAAGTTAGGTTTTTAATTTTTTATACAAATGTTAGGTTTTTAATTTTTTATACAAATGTTAGGTTTTTAATTTTTTATAGAAATGTTAGGTTTTTAATTTTTTTTTTATAGAAATGTTAGGTTTTTAATTTTTTTATAGAAATGTTAGGTTTTTATTTTTTTTATAGAAATGTTAGGTTTTTAATTTTTTATAGCAATGTTAGGTTTTTAATTTTTATAGTTAGGTTTTTAATTTTTCAACTTAGTGCAAGATCAACTAAATGCTCAAACTTCCAGAAATAAATTTTTAAAAGTATTATTTTAACATCTTCTGGGCTTCATTTCATTTTAATTATTTCATATACATCAAATACATCAATACATCACTACTTTTTTTTAGCATGGAACCTTTTGCTGACGGAGGATGGGTTCCACTACGCTGGGAGGCCATAGTGATTATCATCATGATCACATTGATATTGTTCTTACATGCCCAGCAAGTGGAATCGACAACACGCTTAGATTTTATCTGGAAAATTCAGGCTAGTATTTCATTCATTGCCGGTTAAGTGATAAACTGACCACGTGGTGTCCTCAAAAAATGCTAAATGTTTTGTCCTGCTGGATGTAATGTTAAGATAGGCTTATCAACTTAGAAGTATTTACAAAAGATATTGTTTCATATCTTTCTAAGATTGACCAAATTCTGTGTGTAATGCAAAGGTAGGCTACTCAACTGAGAAGTGTAAAGAAACGATATTATTTTACATCTTTGTGAGCAGATTTAAAAACTATTACATGCACCAACATTGTTTCATCTTTGTGCAGGCAACAAAAAACTGCAAGCAGAATTTTCAGTTTGACAGGATGGAGTGATAGTAAAAGTTACACCTTTATTTTTATATTTCCTTTGACTGAGAATGCAATAACAAAATATTAATCTATTTTATCCTCTAGCTGTTAAAATTTGAAAAGAAAGATTTGCCATATTGGAAGCCTATAGGCTTAATTATTAAGTTTTTTTTTTTTTACTGATAAAATTTAAACCAATA
Source organism: Physella acuta (assembly GCF_028476545.2). Classification (NCBI taxonomy): domain Eukaryota; kingdom Metazoa; phylum Mollusca; class Gastropoda; family Physidae; genus Physella; species Physella acuta. The sequence goes on from NW_026732030.1 coordinate 263,242, forward strand.
AATTGCAAATTTAAAAATGTGAAATAATTCCGTTAAGTAAAACCATTTAAGCTAGTTAATTTGTGTCTGAATAAAAACCAGTTGAAGCCATAACACCCTCCAAATAATTGTGTAGTGTTCTGCAACACCCCCTTAGACTCCCCCCCCCCCCACCCCCACTCACCACCACCATCAAACCCTACCTGAATGCTTACACCAGAGTTATTCTACTAATTTTTATATGCTTTAATTTCTTCATTTATTGCGCTAAACTAGTTTCCCACAAAAGTGCTGCCACAGATGAAGTTTTATAGACAAGCTGTACAAACCAACTAACTTTACCTCAAAATTGCTTGAAATAACTTAAACTAGCTAAATTACGTTTGCTTCTAAATTTTTCTAATACCTAATTCCTAAAATGAGAATAATAAAATTAGTACCTAAATAAATTAGTCTAGATTTTAAGAACACACTGCATGTCATTGCACAAGTTTTACAATAAAAAATCACAATGTAACATTTTTACTAGCTGTTTCTTAGGTCACAATGCCTTTTGGTGTGTGGACCTCTTTGTGGGTAAATCTTGTAACTCAAATTTGACCCATGGGGGGGGGGGGGGGGGGGGGGGGGTGTCAAAATGTACAGATAAGGGTTTCCCTGATAACTAATCAAGAATATCTCAACATCAGACTAATTATATTTTAAATAGGCCATATCAAACAGTTTTACAGATTACTGTATTCAATAAGTAATGGGTAACCACGTGGAAAAAATTGATATTAAACCTTGTTTACAAATCTGAGAGCCAAGAAGAATAGTTTACATAAGCTACTGATCAAGTTTAATGGCTTAAATATTTACTCATGTGGAGTGTCAACTAATTTAGGAATGAACTAACTGAGAGAATAAATATGGAACTAAATGTTTTTACTATTATAATTTTTGTTCTTAGATAATAATAGAAGAAATAAAACATTAAAAAAAACATAATAACAAGCTTTTAAATGCACTAAAAATATGACATTTACCTTACTTTAGACATAACAGTTAAAGCATTGGTATCTCATAAAATCTATATCACATTTTAGCAACCAATGATACTTTAGGACTATATCTAAAGAAAGAATATAACGGTTTTTAAGTATAAAGATTTTTTTTTTTTAATTGCAAAAGCTTGTTAGTATAAAGGATTTTGTGTTTTTTCTCAAAATTTGAATTTATTTTGTAGTTTAAACAACCATATAACATTTACATTTTTAAAGGATAGGACATCAATTAAAATTAAACATCAGTCGCTATGATAATTAGGTAAAAATACTGATATTTTTAGGTTTAATTTAAATATTGAAGATGCTTTTTGTAAATGTATTATTAGTATTAATGATTTGAAGCAGTAAGCTAAGTTTGATGTCAATCTTAATTAATGTGTAACTAATTATTTGCATTTTCAAATGAAAAAAAAATACTCCTCCTAGGTTTTATCAAAAATGTATTTTATTTCAAATGTAAGACTTCCAGAAATCGTGTTAGAAAATTACTTGTAATATTTGGATTCAAATTTTCAGGCTCAAGAAGAAAAAGAAGAGGGAGAGAACCTTAGAGAGTACAATCTGAAACTCTTATCAAATATCCTCCCTTTACATGTGGCCAAACATTTTCTTCAAATGAAAGATGAAACGGTATGGAGGTGTTATAGTGAAAAATAATTGTAGATATGGCTTATGGATAAATAGTATTTATTAAATATAGGCCGATGTATTCTACTTAACTGTATTCATTTGTGGAATAGTATCTGCTAAAATCAGATACTTAAGAGAAAGCTGTATCAACCACTAGTAAAACTGTCCTTTTTCAGAACTTGTACTATGAGGATATAAACAACGTTGGTGTGATGTTTGCCTCAATTGTCAATTTCTCAGAGTTTTACATGGAGCTAGAGTCTAATAATGAAGGTGTAGAGTGTCTCAGACTGCTTAATGAAATTATAGCAGACTTTGATACTGTGAGTATCTCATGCAAACATCTACACTTTGAAACATGTAAACCTTGATTAAATCACCCAAACAATTTAATTGACAGTAAACTTCCTTTTCATATAAACATAGAAACTCATTCATTTTAAAATTTTTACCAATACATTAGATTTTAGGAGTTTAACTTCAATTGTCATTTTTAATAGTGTGAAAACATTCTGATATATTTGAACTCAATGCTTATATGTTTTGGCAAAAGTAAAAGCAATTAAAATAGTACTATTTTTCAAACTAAATTTTATCAATTTTACTATTTTTCACACTAAATTTTATCAATTTTACTATTTTCTCACACTATCAATATTTTACTATTTTTTCAAACTAAATTTTAAAAATTTTACAATTTTTTTCACACTAAATTTTATCAATTTTACTATTTTCTCACACTATCAATATTTTACTATTTTTTCAAACTAAATTTTAAAAATTTTACAATTTTTTTCACACTAGATTTTATCAATTTTACTATTTTTTCAAATGTGATTGACTTGGTTTTGTTTTAATTTATTTTCAGTTGTTAACGCATAAGAGATTTTTTTGTGTAGAAAAAATAAAAACGGTGGGTCAGACGTACATGTGTGCTTCAGGCTTGACGAGCAGAACCAACTTCTCTGACTTGTCTCACGTGACAGCCCTGGCTGACTACACTTTTGCCCTGCAGAACCAGATGCAGTACATTAATGAAAACTCATTCAATAACTTTGTCATGAGAATAGGTTGGTGCTCATTTGAAAATGTCTTTTTGTTTCCTTTTGCACATTCTTTGTTTCTTAGTTAATCAGATTTACATTTTAAAGAGAGTAATCATAAACCTATGCCTAACTAAAACCCAAAGCAAAGGGTATGATTTTACAACCCAAACCTTATTAGCTGTCTTGCTCTTCCAGAGAAATATGTCAGTAATTATTGCCATTTAAAAGTAAACCTTCAAGTATCTTTAACTAATAATAATATTAAAAGTGTATTCATCAGGAAAATACAATAAATTAGAAGAACACATGATGTAAAAATAGAATTCCTTGAAAAATAGTTTTGCTAAATATAAATAATGCTTATTTTAGTCCAATTTTGTTTTCATATTTTGTCTTTGTTTACAATCCATTGTTAATTTTACATTTACATGTATTTTATTTCATTTTATTTTATTTTAGGTATTACTAAAATTAATTTTTCTTTCATTATTAAATGCTTATAAATCTAATAATTACAATATTTATAAATTGGTGAAAAGATGACAAAGTTAACTTGACAACATGGCAGGTAAAAGATAATAAAGTGTAGTAAAACAAAAATCCTTTCATGATTTCATGAGTTATCTTGACTTTATGGCAGGTATAAATATTGGTCCTGTAGTTGCTGGGGTCATTGGTGTTAAAAAACCACATTATGACATTTGGGGAAACACAGTCAATGTGGCCAGTCGAATGGACAGTACAGGTGTTCCAAACAAAATACAGGTCAGTTGATTGGACAAACAGACTTTTATAGATGAGCAAATATTTTCCAGAAGACAAATAATTTGCAAGCTACCAACAATGCATGTAACATTTATAGATGTTATATATTTTTATGAAATTATTAAAGCAATATTAGCTCAGTATTTTTTTTCTTCCAATAAAAAATAACTAGGTTTTATAGAAAATGAAAATGTATTTTAAGAAATACAAAGTGTCTGTCATGTCCCAATTCTTCCCCCGCCCCTTAATGTAGCATATTGTCTCAGAAAATCAGAGCCCCCTTCCACACTAGCGCAGAATGTTACTTATTAATACAAATAATCAGAAACTAACTTATATTTTCTTAAAGTGTTTGATTCTGTTTTAAGCATTGGATAAACAATTTAAATAAGTAAGTAAAATCAATTACCCCTTATGATCTAATAGTTTATGGAGCAGATGAGGATGAGTTATTGGTTCTGTAAGCTCCATGTTTGTGGTGTTGATTTTATTTGGAACCACATTTAGGCCAACAACTGTATAAACACAGTTATGCCCTACAGACCTAAGTCAGGTACCCATTAGTGAATACAAGTATGTCCTACAGACTTGTGTCAGGTACTCATTAGTGAATACAAGTATGTCCTACAGACTTGTGTCAGGTACTCATTAGTGAATACAAGTATGTCCTACAGACTTGTGTCAGGTACTCATTAGTGAATACAAGTATGTCCTACAGACTTGTGTCAGGTACTCATTAGTGAATACAAGTATGTCCTACAGACTTGTGTCAGGTACTCATTAGTGAATACAAGTATGTCCTACAGACTTGTGTCAGGTACTCATTAGTGAATACAAGTATGTCCTACAGACTTGTGTCAGGTACTCATTAAAACCAAAAGTGTATTTAAAATTTTTTTATTTCATCACCAGGTGACAACAGAACTGTTCAGATTATTATTAGCCCAGAACTACAAGCTTTCATATCGTGGGTCGGTCCAAGTGAAAGGCAAAGGCGATATGCAAACTTATTTTCTTGAAAGCATGCCACCGGGTGCGTCATTAGAAGATATGAGAACTTTTGATTAGTTGAGACAATTTATAAAATTATTCACTTATTGTTTACTACAGCTTATGTGATATTAGATTTATAGATTTTAAAATGGAATCATTTTTCCCCGCTCACTTCTATGAATTGCAACAAAAAATTTTATGCAATAAAAAGATGGTTGTAGAGCATCTATGTCCTTATCCTAGGTGGATTAGTCTGCTTTCTGTAGAGCTCATGTGTCTGAGAAGAAATTAAAATATCCATCATACTTTAGTGTTTAGCAACATCTTGCATTAAATTTGATCAGCCATATGTAAGCACAATGTCTGTACATAATTGAATTTAGTGGCTAGCCTCAAACAGTGTCACATTGTACATTTCATTCCACATTGTATAAATCTTCAATTTAAAAAAACATTTTTACTCTCAAGCTCAACATATCCATTGTTAGTTTGTTCTCTAGAGATTTTGGTTGTTGTTTTTAACCAGACTTCAAAATCTTTTTCATCCCTGAATGCTCTAGAAAATAATTGACAACTAATGGCTGTTTTAAGTTCTGCAGCATTATGAGACCCATGTTATCACCCACAATCTCATCAACCCATGTATCTTTTCTGTGATACCTCACTGCTAACTATATTTTTCCTTCCTAAACTAACTTCAGCTCAAATGATGATGACAATTTAAATAATAATTAATATACACAATTTTTCTGTTACCATGATCAATGTATTGCTGATGTCTGCTGTGTTTTTGTAGTTTGTTACTGTAATATCCTACATTTACATGTTTTACTAATTGAACTGTTCCTTTTTGTTCTCTGTCAGATTTTATAACAGAAATCTATTCTATGCTTTTCATACTCCTTACTTTATTATGTAACTTGGATGTTTTATTTATTTTTTACCTACTGAAAGATTCTCTTAATACATTTTTAAGTAACATTTCACTTTGAATTAGAAATACATATTTTTAAACAAGTTAATTATGTAAATAAAATGTGTGCAAGCACTATTAAACTTACCATGCTTTTTAATAACTTTTTAAATAGTTTATTATTTGAGCATTTTTTTTAGTGTTGTAAACCTAGCCTATAGGCCTGTCATGTTCTTACTTTGTAAACCTCAGCCCATAGACATGGTACTACATAGATTTTTTTTCTTTAGCATCTGTTTCTTCATGTTTGTTTACTTTTTACTTTCTTTTCTAAAAACTAACTCTGTGCAACAGTACATGTAGGATTTATTAGAGCACGAGATGTAGGACTGCATGGATGTCTGCACTCTATACCCACATCTTTAGTGTATAACATTCGCTCTTCTCAAAAAGGAGCATTCACTTAATGTATTAATTCATAAAAATAATTTTAAACCCATTTTAAAAACTAGCACTGTAGCAGCATTCACTTGACTCATCTTTAATTTAAAATATTAGACATACTTTTTTAATACGTGCAATTTAGTAATAAATATTATTCATTGAGTTATTTACTAATTAATTTTGTATCATTTTAAAAACTAAAATGAAGGAGTTATTATTTAAGTGTGCCATCTAGTATCACAATAAACAATTACTTTTATTCAAACCACAGATTTCTAATTTAATCTAAATAAAAATGTGTTCCATTTCAGTGTATCAAGTGTTGTTTGAGCTGCATGCATAATTATCTATTATTTATATTCCAGCTTCTGAATCCCCTCCATTGTCATATATGTGTGATGAAGCTAGTGCATCATTCAGAAAAAAATAAATTGATTTGTAAACTGTTATGTAGCAGTTTCTTATATCAATCTGAAAACAAATAAAAAATTGAAGTGGACACAATTATTTAACCAAATATTTTATATACTTCATAAATTTGTACCAATTTTTATGTGCTCTTTAAAAATTCAAATGGTAAAAATTTGTAAATAAAAAGGTAGTGTAACAACCACATTAATGTTTTAAATGTATATTCATCAACCATATATGACAAACTTTCTATGATATTGAAGAATTTCGCCTCAGTGAGTATGGTTCCCATTATGTTTCAAACGGTTGCATCTACTTAAAATATTTTTTGAAGTTGATTTAAATTCTTGGTTGAAATATATATTATAAATAAACTATACATGACCAAAATGATGCAGACAGTTTTACTTATTTTCTTTTTAGATTTTCAACAAATGTTAATTTGTCTATGTTTCAGATTTCTATTCATGTTTGTACCAATTGTTTTTAATTTTAAAAATGTGTGTGATTAATTTTTATGTTTCCATTTAATGTTAATTTTTGTTGTTAATTTATGGCAATTTTTTTTAATTGCTTGAACAAACATACAAAAGAACAGACAAACCAAAAGTAATTATACCTTAAATGATTGTTATTTTTTTAGAGCATTTAAGTTTTGAATTACCTCATTGTATTTTGTATTAATATTATCTTTTTGATTTTTAGTCATTGTTCAATTGAAATTCATCATATTATCTGAATGCAAAATAAATTATGTTGTTTCATAATTTATTTTCATGGTTTTAATTTTGTTTGGTTCAAATTTACTATTCAACAAAACATCTTGGTTTTATTGTAACACATAAACTAAATGTATGGGCTTAGTATATAATCAGTTTCAAAGTTTAATTAGGTGACAATTATATTTTAAAAGTTAGCCTAGACATCTATACATTTATAAAGTAATACAATAGCGCAATTAGCATTTTGTTTTTCAAGTTAGAAAGCATTTGCAGGGCCATAGGCTACATTTAAAATGAAATAAATTTACTAGAAAGTGATTTTATTTCAACCTATTTTATTTTTAATTTTTTTTTGTTTTAAAATAAAGTAGTTTAGTTTTCTTAGCACAGCAATACTAAGAAATAACTGGCTACATTTGAAATTTTAAACGGTGAAATTTTAAAACACCATTACCATTTGATAGTGTGGCGACATGAGTTATGAAATATTTGAAGAAACAGCCAGCTAGGGCCTTATATTTGCTTTTTTCTTATTTATTTGTCATCATTAAGTTTTTTACTTAAGTTATGTAAATACATTATAAATAATTTTCTTTTCAATATAAATATAAATTTAAACATAATTTTTTTAGCAAAAGATTGAAAATATTTTCAAACCAAAATATGTTTGACAAATTTATTGAAAATATGCTTTTGTTTTGCAAATAAAAGAACAAAAGTATGCTAGTTCTCTTAATACACAATCTGTGTTTGCTAACGGTAATTATTTAAAAAAAAGAAATGTAATTGTCTACATTAAGTTTGCATGTGTGTATATGTACATGTGTAAATATGTGTGAGAGAGAAAGAGAGAGAGAGATGTTCAGATATCCCATTGTAGAGTAGCCTACCAAGAGTTATTGTCAGCTGTATCTCACCTTAACTGAGCCCCAACCAAACCACAATTTTAACACTTTAACCTCTTATGTCTATAGATACACCTATAAAATATAGAATAAAAGACATCACAAACTTGAATCAGTGTACATAAACATCTAGTGAATTAAATATCTAAAAGATTAGATAGAATCAATCATAGGATGAGAGAATAAGTTATGATCTTTTGATTGTGATCTCTAATGAATTATGCGTGTTTATATATATATATATATATATATATATATATATATATATATATATATATATATATATATATATATATATATATATATACATATCACTGGCGTAGCTAGGGGACGGTTGGTGGGGTGGCAACCATAGTTGCCAACACAAAGGGGGCGCCAAAAAGAGATAAAAAAGATATTTGAAAGCTCATTTTAAACTGATGTATTAAATTATATACAGTCAAAGTGTGGCACCTAAGTAAAAACTAGTGACTCGTAAAAAGTGCCACCAACCTTTTCAAATTGTGGGTACAAACGATTTTTCAGTAACAAGAATAAATATAATATAAATTGGAGGGGGGCACAAAATTGATAGTTCGCCCCAAGCGGGTTGCTAGGCCTTTGATATATATATATATATATATATATATATATATATATATATATATATATATATATATATATATATATATATATATATTTACATACATACATATATATATATACATAAATATATATATACATTTATATAATTGTATACATACATATGTATAATTGTATATATACATATATATAATTGTATATATACATATATATAATTGTATATATACATATATATAATTGTATATATATATATATATATATATATATATATATATATATATATATATATATATATATATAATTTAGTTGCTACGCCTCTGATATATATATTTATATAAATATATATATACATATATATCATTGTATATATACATATATATACACATATATAAATATATATATACATATATATAATTTTATATATACATATATATATATATATATACATATTATATAATTGTATATACACATATATATATGTGTGTATTTATATATATATAGATACATATATATATATTACGTGTTTTATTTTTATATCAAATTGTACCTGTTGTACATAACAAACAACAGAGTGAAAGCTTAGGTAACTTTTTTACCTTTTAATTTTATGTATTATTGATATTAAGAAAGATTTCCTAATTAAAATTGATAGCTGGCTCTGAAATTATCCAGTAAATCAATTGCTTGCAAATATTAAAATAACACCATTTATTTGATACATACTAGACTACTGTTTATAAAAAAAGTTTATGTTTTTCCTATTAACATTTGTGATCATAAAAACCATTTTGTGATTGGCTTTGTTAATGTGACTAATCAACCAATTTGAAACCTAAGTTTCAAGCGTTGGTAAATTTTATTTTATCCACATTTACATATTTCAGTGGTAATTTTATTATGTACTGAGTTACAATTTTTATTCATACATTTAAAGTGCATTGTAAAAAAAATCCTGTAATGTTTTTAACTCTTATTTTAGGTAGAAGAGTATCTAATAATAATTAGTATTATTTATTTTCAATTTTAATGCATAATATTCTTTTTTTATTTTATGATTAATTTTTCCAAAATAAATGTAGACCCTGAATCTTTACTAAAGATGATTCATTTTTAAAAATGTGTATTACATATTGTTTAACTCATGATTTGTTTATTATGTTCATTCTACAATGGATTTCATGAATTTGTTTCATTATTTACTTTGTTCTATTTGCCTGTCTTGCCATCCATAAGCATTAAATAATTTTTGTTTCCTTATTTATTTGAATCTGTTGAAGTTTGCTTTTGATATTTTATTTTTCTCTCTGTGAAAGTGTCAGTAATCCTCAGCCTAAGATGTCATTTTTTTGTATGTTAGAACATTCCAATTAAACAAGTCAAATGTTATGTTTTGTAAGAAATGTTGCTGTGTTATTCTTTTTAATACATCACAATCATCTTTATTTCACGATACATATCAAGATTTGCACATGTGTATTTTTCGAACCTACTTTATTCAAATATCGAAGTTTTACACCCAGAGTTTCTGCACATTCAACCCATCTCCCCGTACATACGAGGCCTTATGACAATATATAAAAAATATATAGGCCTACACAAAATACATGCTAGAACCAGTGTCCGCCCACTCCTCCCACCCACACACCCCCATCATGCCATCAATCTCCACCTTTCTCTCCCCCCCCCCTTTATCTCCCCCAACCCCCGGGAGAAATATATCTATAAGCAACTTGTTTATAATGATCTAGATCTACTACACTATTTCTGTTTGTCCGTCAGTTAAACTACAAGCAACCCAACACAGGAAGTTGACCCGGGGTAGGATGTAATCGTTTGTCATTACGTCATTCCTGAACTTGGCAACTGCGCTGTGTCCGCGTGGACTATCCAGAACATTCTATCTCGAGTGGATGACGTCGTCCCCATCACGTGTGTTCGTGCGTGAGTGCAAAGGGTCACAGGAACAGCGACTTGTTCTTTTAACTTAGGTCTGTTCTTGACACGTTTAGCTGTCTGGTCTACCTAGACTGGGCTGTCTTGTCTACTTTACCTGTCTGGACTGTCTACGTTACCTGTCTGGGCTGTCTTGTCTACTTTACCTGTCTGGGCTGTCTTGTCTACTTTACCTGTCTGGGCTGTCTTGTCTACTTTACCTGTCTGGACTGTCTACGTTACCTGTCTGGGCTGTCTTGTCTACTTTACCTGTCTGGGCTGTCTTGTCTACCTGTCTGGGCTGTCTTGTCTACTTTACCTGTCTGGGCTGTCTTGTCTACTTTACCTGTCTGGGCTGTCTTGTCTACCTGTCTGGGTTGTCTTGTCTACTTTACCTGTCTGGGCTGTCTTGTCTACTTTACCTGTCTGGGCTGTCTTGTCTACTTTACCTGTCTGGGCTGTCTAGTCTACGTTACCTGTCTGGACTGTCTTGTATACTCTACCTGTCTGGGGTGTCTTGTCTACTTTTGTTTAACCGTCACGAAGCGCCCTGTCTAAAACATATCTTAGGGTCCCTAACTCAAGGGTATGCAAGGACTATAACTTATGTCCGAGATATTTAAATATGGAAGTTGTCCGGTGTATCTAACTATGGTAGGCCTAGGCTAGTTGTTAGCGTAACAGTCCCACAGCCTCCATAGCTGACCACCCGTCGTTGGACTGTGCTAGTAGGCCTGTACGTGTGTCATCAACTGAAACAAAGGGTCAAAAGTTCGCGAGCACCGAGGTAAATGTGTAAGTATGAAAGGGTAGGGGTTGGCGGGGTCGTTCTTCAATTTAAAAATAGCAAACCTACAGGAGTCGGGGATAGTTCAATTGTACTCGACTGGACATCGGGGTAACACTGAGGTAGAATCTATAGTAGAATCTCCATTTACTCCTGGAAATTTCTCTATTTCTTCTGTCCGTTTACCTGAGCATTACACAGTCTAATACAATCTTAATTAAATAATCTAAGTATTTAAAACCCGTGTGCTGTGCCTTTCATTGACGGATAACAAATCGATGCTAATCTTTGGCTAATTATCAAGTCTGGTGTCAGTCTTTGGGCCGCCATGAAAAGATGTGCAGAAGAAACGCCCACCAACCCAGGGCCGTCGAGTAAGAAGATAGTTCCCATACGACGCAAGGAACTCCCGAGCAAGGAACAGCTCAAGAAAGTGCTGGCCACGGCGGGCAGCAGCTCTAGACCTAGTGAGGTGAGGCGGGCAAGGTGGCAGGAGGGGGACCTGCTGTGGGCCAAGATCAGGGGCTACCCCTTCTGGCCCTCCATGGTGTCCAGGGACCCGTTCAGTAATCTCTTCACCAAATCTCTGGGTGAGTACATCTTGCTAATCTCTTCACCAAATCTTTGGGTGAGTACAGCTTGCTAATCTCTTCACCAAATCTTTGGGTGAGTACAGCTTGCTAATCTCTTCACCAAATCTTTGGGTGAGTACAGCTTGCTAATCTCTTCACCAAATCTTTGGGTGAGTACATCTTGCTAATCTCTTCACCAAATCTTTGGGTGAGTACATCTTGCTAATCTCTTCACCAAATCTTTGGGTGAGTACAGCTTGCTAATCTCTTCACCAAGTCTTTGGGTGAGTACATCTTGCTAATCTCTTCACCAAATCTTTGGGTGAGTACAGCTTGTTAATCTCTTCACCAAATCTTTGGGTGAGTACATCTTGCTAATCTCTTCACCAAATCTTTGGGTGAGTACAGCTTGCTAATCTCTTCACCAAATCTTTGGGTGAGTACAGCTTGCTAATCTCTTCACCAAATCTTTGGGTGAGTACAGCTTGCTAATCTCTTCACCAAATCTTTGGGTGAGTACAGCTTGCTAATCTCTTCACCAAATCTTTGGGTGAGTACATCTTGCTAATCTCTTCACCAAATCTTTGGGTGAGTACATCTTGCTAATCTCTTCACCAAATCTTTGGGTGAGTACAGCTTGCTAATCTCTTCACCAAGTCTTTGGGTGAGTACATCTTGCTAATCTCTTCACCAAATCTTTGGGTGAGTACAGCTTGCTAATCTCTTCACCAAATCTTTGGGTGAGTACAGCTTGCTAATCTCTTCACCAAATCTTTGGGTGAGTACAGCTTGCTAATCTCTTCACCAAATCTTTGGGTGAGTACAGCTTGCTAATCTCTTCACCAAATCTTTGGGTGAGTACATCTTGCTAATCTCTTCACCAAATCTTTGGGTGAGTACATCATGCTAATCTCTTCACCAAATCTTTGGGTGAGTACAGCTTGTTAATCTCTTCACCAAATCTTTGGGTGAGTACATCTTGCTAATCTCTTCACCAAATCTTTGGGTGAGTACATCTTGCTAATCTCTTCACCAAATCTTTGGGTGAGTACAGCTTGTTAATCTCTTCACTGTGAGTACAGCTAGCTAATAGAATGTGTTGTTATACTTGGCTCATGGTGGGGTTGTGTAGACCTAGTTGCTGGTTTAGTTATGTATGCACCAAATATGTAGGTGAGTAGGATTACAGTAGATCATTAAAAATATAAGTGGCTGATGGTAGCGTGGAGGGGATGGATAAGGTAGTCCTAGTTGCTATGTACCTGGAGAACAAGTCAACAATCTGTTTACTAAATCCATAGATGAGTAGTGTAGGTCTACATCATAAAGTATAGCTTGCTGTGGAGGGGAGGGGATATGGATACAGAATGATAATGAAAGAGGCAGAGATAATTATGTTGGGCTAGTGCAGGACATGAGGATAACCCCCCCCCCCCCACAAGACAGGCCACTCATCTGCCTCTTTATAAACACACCACTGAAAACTGAAACCCACCCCAACAGAAACAAATCCTGCTATGGTGATAATTCCTCCAACACTCCCACTAATGAGCTTATGAATGTTCTTATCATTCCTCAGAGATAAGTGCAGATTCTTACATTAATGCCCTGCAATACATTCTTAATGTAAAGTAATGAATATATTATTTATAACCTGAAACTGTTGTATTTGTTAAACAAACAGAGAGCAGAAACAGACCTCTATTTAACCAGTAAGATTTCATTGAAAAAATAACTTATTCATCAAATCACACCGCCAGCCATGTGTTACATGCAACATGTATGTAATGACTCTCACAGCAAATTTTAATTAGGTTTTATCTCTCCTCAAATTCACTCATACATACTTAGCACACACACACACGCTGTCTTCCCCTGGGGGTCATTACCACACCCCAGCTGTATTCAGCTATTCAACTAAAAATAAATCTATTTTTCTACAATATTTTTCAAGTTTTTACTTGTGAGATATTCCCACCCCACCCTCTTCCCCTTTAAACGACAAATCTGTAAGGGATTATGATTTGTTCTTTCTAATTTTTAAAAGGGAAAAAATAATACGAATTATCTTGTTATGTTTTGTTTTTCAATTCTGGAAAGGAAAGAATATTAGAAAATATATGTTCAGTTGTGTTTTTATTTTTATTTTAGGAAACTAGAAAACCATAAGAAAATTTCATGTTACATTTTGTTTTTTTATTCCAGGCTAGGAAAAAACCATGAGAAAATATCATGTTACATTTTGTTTTTTTATTTCAGGCAAGGAAAAAACCATAAGAAAATATCATGTTCAGTTCTTTGGTGTTCGTACTGAACGCAGCTGGGTGACTGAAGCTTCTGTCATGGAATTTGAAGGGAGAGAAAAGTTCCTGGAGATTGTCAGGTTTGGTCTGGAATCTCCTACAAAAAACTGCAGGAAAGTCAGTGACTTTAAGGTGAATGAGATGTGGCTCCACTCCTGGACAATAGCAGTCATTCAGGCAGAAAGTGCTGCAAAGCTGGAGATTGAAGAAAGAAAGGAGAGATACTTGTTCCAGTATGTGATGATGACTGGCAATGGCCAGCGTCCAGTCAGTCAGTTACTGGAGACCATCTGGAAAAGGGCATCCAACAACTCTAAAGGTTCAGGAAGTGATGATGAGGATGATATTTACAGTGAACTATACCAAGAGCGAAGACAAACACAGTGGTATGATTCCGATGACCTCATCAGTTCTGATGATAGTGCAGATGAAAAAAAGCCCCCACGTCGTGCACCTGTTAAGATCAAAGTCAGAGAGGGCACATTTGATGTATTTTTAGCCAAGCATGAGCGCTTTATCCGCTTGAAACACCCTGACTGGCCCAGGGAAGACATCATTGAGTATCTCAGTCAGCAGTGGGCTATCATGAAACCACACTATAGAAGGAGGTACACAACCAGGCTTAAGAAGCCCATTTACATTGAAAGCAGGCATCAGAAAAAACAGGTTAGTCTTTTATTTGGGTCTGTTCAGAGGCTCGCTATGGCCAGACTCCCTCTAGTCAGAGACTCCCTCTAGTCAGAGACTCCCTCTAGACAGAGACCCTCTATACAGAGACTCCCTCTAGTCAGAGACTCCCTCTAGTCAGAGACTCCCTCTAGTCAGAGATTCCCTCTAGTCAGAGATTCCCTCTAGTCAGATTCCCTCTAGTCGGAGACTCATTTTCGTCAGATACTCGCTATAGTCATTGATCCTCAGTCAAAACAGTTTCATTTTAGTTAGTGCTGCAAATATATTTTATTTGCTATATCCATTATTTGTATGTTTCAAAACAAAAATTGTGTAGATACTTTTTTGTTGGCATTTGTAATGACAATTATTCACTAGGGTTGTTTAGTTAAGAGACTTTAACAAAATCTGAATTCACATGGTATTTAATAAATATTGGTCATTGTTTGATTGAACAAAGTTAAATTCTAAATGTAACAAAAGTTAAATTCTGAAATTACATATTCAGAAATAACAAAAAAAAAACTATTAAAATAATGAATGTTGCATGGTTGTATTTCTGTTGAAACATCAAGTTTAGTAAAAGTTACAGCCTAGTTACCTTTAGCTACTGGTGCAGTGGTCTAACATTTCAATTTCTACCTTAAGGAAATGGACACCAGAGCCACGTATGATGTGGACGTGACCAGCCTTGACCTTCAGATCCAGAAGATGCCAACAGCTCTGTCCACTGAGACGGGAGGAGGAAGTGTTTGTCTGGTGTGTGGACAAGGAGGGGGGGTGCTGCTGAAGTGTCCAGGGCCCAGGGGGAAGAAAGTGAGGTCTTGTGGCCAGCAGTTTCATGTCCAGTGTTTAAATAAGGACCAGGAGGATGTTGGCAGGTGTCCTAATTGTCAGTCAGGTGGGTTCTGTCTGACAGTTTTCTGCTGTCTGTTATGTAAAGGCTGTCTGTCACATTAGTGCTGTCTGTCAGGTTAGTTGTGTGTGTGATGCTAGTGTTGTCTGTCTGTCTGTCAGGCTGTCTGTCAAGTTAGTCCTATCTATCAAGTTGATGTTGTGTGTGATGCTAGTGTTGTCTGTCAGGCTGTCTGTCAAGTTAGTGCTATCTATCAAGTTGATGTTGCGTGTGATGATCACGCCACATGTTTTGTTATGCTGTCTGTCAGGGAAGCACATGTTATGTTGAGGATGTCTTTCAGTCAAGTGTTGGCTGATGGTAGAACCAACATTTAAATTATAGATTTAAAATAAGGATTTAAAATTAAGATTTAAAATAAGGATTTAAAATAAGGATTCAAAATAAGAATTTATGAAGATTGCCCAATTTTAAATAATTCAATAAGTCACCTTAAACAATCCGTAATGAAATAATGAGAGTAAGATATAACAAGTGTGCTGCCATGTTCCCATTGGCAGATCATGTTTGTTCCTCCTGCCAAAAGCTGGACAAGGCCACCAGGAAGTGTTCCCAGTGCCCCAAGTTCTACCACGAGGGCTGTGTGTCTAACAGGCTGGCTGTGTGGAAGGAGAAGACCTTCACCTGCCCCCTACATGTGTGTTCAACCTGTGTCAGCACAAGGTCAAGGTCATGCTCGGGTTGGTCACACACTTTCTTTACAATTAAAGCAGGAATTAAAGTTTAGAGATCTAATAGTTTTTTTATGTGGTTGTTAAGTCTAAGATGGGATGGAGTGGCCTAGCGGTAGAGAGTTGGACTGCTAACCCGAAAGGGAACTTTACTTTACAAGTCTAAGAGTTGATGTTTTTATCTGGTGTAGACCCACTGTACAGCTGTGTCAGGTGCCCCACTGCCTACCATGGCAGCAACCTCTGTCTGCCTGCTGGCTCCCATATCCTGGACAACAATCTGCTCATCTGCCCCGGCCACTTGAAGGCTGTCAAAACAAACTCCCAGCACGCCAGGGTCAACATGAAGCAGTGTGTGGAGTGTGGGAAAGGTCAGTTGACAGTACAACATCCATCAGTTGACAATACAACATCCATCAGTTGACAGCACAACATCATTATGTTGCTTGTACAACATCCATCCATTAACAGTACAACACCCATCCATTGATGTACAACATCCATAAGTTGACAGTACAACATCCATCCATTGAGAGTACAACATCCATCCATTAATGTACAACATCCATCAATTGACACAACATCCACCCATTGACAGTACAACATCCATCCATTGATGTACAACATCCATCCATTGATGTACAACATCCATCCATTGACACAACATCCACCCATTGACAGTACAACATCCATCCATTGATGTACAACATCCACTCATTGACATTACAACATCCATCCGAGCCGGCGTTAGGGGGTGGCAAACGGGGCGGTCGCCCTAGGCCCCGTGCTTGAAGGGGCCCCGCGCTTCAGCACTGTCATTGTTATCTGAATTACTTCGTAAACTTAAAAAAATTGTATCTGAATTCAATTGGGAAAAACTAAATGGTCGAATGCCGATGTTGTTGATTGTTATAACTTAGGCCACAGTTGATGTTATTGAGTTATCACCCACCTGAACTGGGAAAGGCAGTAATTCGATACAAAAACAGTGTCACACCTCCCCTTTGTGTAGGGTACGGTCGCCTCACATTTGACCTGAGCTGACTGGAGATGGCGGTCTAGAATGAGCCCCCGACCTGACATAGGATGTAAATTTGGGAAACGTAAAGAGATGCCCTATTGTATGCGGACCGATGAAGACGTCCTTTTAGTGAGCAGACGGGATGTCTGTAGTAGACAGTCAGTGACCTGATGAACTCTAGTCCTGACTTTCTTGTTGTAGATGTTGTATATGTAGGCCTACTTGTCTTGGTATAACAAAATTAAAAATCAGTTGCGTGCAGAGGGGTGGGAGGAGGGTTACAAGGGGGGGGGGAGGCCCTTAGGATCTATATCTGGGGTCATTAAACAGAGTGATTTATTATTATTTTTTGGAAGAAAGTTAAAACTGTTGTTATGTTGTGTCATCTTAAGGATTCATCCATTCCAAGACAGAATGATTAATTTACCGAATTCATCCAAATTGTTTTATTCAATCGTCTTCCAGTGGTGCTGACATGATATAGTCAGCGATCAGCGAATTGTCCTCGTCGCACAACTTTGATTGAGGCAATGGAGGGTTGTGATTTAGTAGTCATTGATATTCCCCCAATAAACGCAGACTTTCAATTTATATCTGATACTTTGGTGAACTTAACGGCATTTGTAGAGTGATTAAGCACATTTGTTAATTGTAGGGAAATCCTTTACAATAGTTAAGACAATAATGAGTTTGGTTTTAAAATATTGTATTGATTCTAAACAAATTTTGAAGTCTACACTGTTTTGATACATCAGGCCGAGTTCGCTGTATTGTAAACTTGTCCTGATATCTCACACGTCTAAAGTACTTACATTCACGGCAGCCCGAGCATGCTGTCGCGAAACTCATTAATAAGGTGTAGCAGGCTGTCACTTCCTAATTATAGACACGAACTTTCTCTTGTGAGATCGCTATCATGACCGGTAATGTAATACCCAGTAATATGTGGCCGTTCTATAAACACAAACCTTGTTTTGAATGACTCCAGTCAGAGATCCATTAACGGGGTACTTGAACTTGGTCAGTAGCGTAGCGAGGGGGGACGGGACATATGTCCCCGGGCGCCGACCTTAGGGGGCGCCAAAATGGGTTGGAAAAATAAATTGAAAGGTTGAAGGGGGTGCAAATTGAAAGTTTGAAGGGGGGTGCAAATCGAAATCTTGAGGGGGGAGGTGCAAATCCAAAGTTTGAGGGGGGGGTGCAAATCGAAAAGTTTGTCCCCGGGTGCCGGGAAGGGTCGCTACGCCTCTGAACTTGGTGACCCTTTTTTTAAAGATATGGCATCCCGTAGCCGTAGATTTAAATGCACATTTATCTTTTACCTCCCCCCACCAACTGTACCCACCACAAAGCTCTACCCCACTGAGCGTCCGAGATTAAATTTGAGAATAATTTCATTTGGATATCCATAAACCTAGAACATTGGGTTAAAACATGGGAGAGATAAACATCTGTTATTAAAGTGGAAAGTTTGGCATTAGCTTATAAACTCCAAAACATTTATGTGTAATTATGTGTGCATGCACATTATACAGGCATATATATATATATATATATATATATATATATATATATATATATATATATATATATATATATATATATATATATATATATAATGGAAAAAAGCAGGCCCCGCGCGCGGATGGTTGGCCCTAGGCCCGGCATCTTCCTAACGCCGACTCTGCATCCATCCATTGACAGTACAACACCCATCCATTGACAGTACAACATCCATCCATTGACAGTACAACACCCATCCATTGACAGTACAACATCCATCCATTGACAGTACAACACCCATCCATTGACAGTACAACACCCATCCATTGACAGTACAACATCCATCCATTGACAGTACAACATCCATCCATTGACAGTACAACATCCATCCATTGACAGTACAACATCCATCCATTGACAGTACAACATCCATCCATTGACAGTACAACATCCATCCATTGACAGTACAACATCCATAAGTTGACAGTACAACATCCATCCATTGACATTACAACATCCATTCATTGACTGTACAACATCCATCCATTGACAGTACAACATCCATCCATTGACAGTACAACATCCATCCATTGACAGTACAACATCCATCCATTGACAGTACAACATCCATCCATTGACAGTACAACATCCATCCATCGATTACAACATCCATCCATTGACAGTACAACATCCATAAGTTGACAGTACAACATCCACGAGTTGTTGCTATTTCAGGTGAGAATCTCAAGCTTTGCCACTCATGTCCAGCTGCCTACCACCCCACCTGTGGTGGGGCAGAGTTCAAAGGTCAAGCCATTGATACAGAAAAACTGAGTGAGACTCTAGGCACACAACAGAAAGAGATTTGGCTTTGTCCCCACTGTGTGCAGGGGAGGAAACTTTTGTATGGAGATATTGTCTGGATTAAACTAGGATTTTATAGGTGAGGAACTTGGACATTTAGTTTTTCAAATTGCTAAGAAGAAAATTCTTGAAGAGATAAGATGGTTATGTGGCCAGGGGTTAAATGAACATATAAGTTATGAGATCGATAAAGGGGTATGGACAAAATGTCTCAGATATGTATACAAGACATCTCAGAAATTTGTCTGTGATTTGAGATGGGCTTTTTACAAAAGGATTATAAATAAGTGTCAATTTCATAGACCAAATGACAGTCTAATCACGGTAGGATTTATTTAAAATGAATAAGCTGCTGTAGCAGATATTTTATTTGTTTTACTAATTATTGTATTTAACTTAACCTTGCCTAATTAGTAGCTAGAGTTGAGACTAAAGCAAGTAGCTTCTAAATTTCTAGCTGCTGCGTCTCCTTCTAAATCTTTTTTTAATGTTTGTAGTCCCTGGCAAGGAAGTGCCTCATTAGGCAGTTTCTCACCAAACCTGTTTACAACAAGTTGTACATCTAAATTACTTATCTAGATGCTTCTGTGTGAATCCCAAGGTTTTTAACACAGCAGGCTTAACACCGTACAAAACCAATTGAAACTGAAGTGTAAACAGCTTCTCAGATTAGTTGTGGTTCAAAAAGTGCTGAGAGCATTGAGTTGCTAGAATCCAAAATTTACAAAATTCAATTTCTAAATTTGTGATGGGATTTCTGGGGGAGGGTTTAAAAAGGAAAGTTATAGTTTGGAAAATACAATTAGATTTAAACTCATTAGTAATTTTAGCCTTAAAACTACTTATATCACATGTATAAACATGAGAATAGTATAAAGATGCAGTTTTTGAGAATTTTTGAAAACTTTTTTCTAGATGGTGGCCTGGAGAGATCTGTCATCCTTTAACTGTCCCCAAAAAAGTGGCAAAGAAATCTCACAGGATAGGAGAGTTCCCAGTGAGATTTTTTGGTGAAAATGTCTACTGCTGGAGTCATCAAGGGAGGTAAGTTGTGTTCAAGCTATACCAACAATACATGAGTTAATGCACATTAAATATTGTTTAAAACCTCATTCAAAATGGTAGTTAGCCAAATATTTGCATTTTATTGTCTTCTGTGCCAAACTAATAACCACATAGCACAGCCGGCTCAGTTCTACTAGCACTATTATTCAAACATACAATTTATATATATAGTAACTCAGTTATTTTAAATAAAACCTGCATTGTCTTTGGTTTGATATGTTGGAGGATGTATGATGAAGGTGAAAGAGGGTGATGACTTGATGAATGTGGTGTAAGATTAATAAAATAAAAGATTAGAGGAGTTATGTAATTTGGTTACCTAAATTTATCAGGAAAAATTATTTTTTTAAATGGATTGAATTTTTTTTAAAACCTGGACGTGCTGTGAATAGGTTGAGAAAATGTGAGTGTAGAAGTTGGGATAGGGTGGTTAGTTTGGTGATTCTAAAGGTTACAAGAGAGGTTGCTAATAGCAAATAATTTCAATGTATTCTCAGGGTGTACCCGTTTGAAGGAGCCAGTTATCTCAGGGGCACCAGCACCAATGGCAACCTGGACAAGGATTATAACCTGGGTCTGAGAGAGGCCATAGCAGCTTCTTCTTTTGTTGCTAGGTTAAGACAAGAACAGAATGAAAAGGTTGAGTGAAGTGTTGACAGGTGATCTCCCTTGTGTCTAGGTTAAGACAAGAGCAGGATGAAAAGGTTGAGTTAAGTATTAGGTGATCTCCCGTGTGTGTAGCTGTAGTGTCATTGTATCACCAGGATCATCTGTAGGCTACCATGTGTACATGAGTGGGTTACTCTGTGTACACGAGTGGATTAATGTGTACATCATCAGGCTGGTGTTGTACATTATCATCACTGAAATTATTGTGTGTTGTACATGTGGTATTATTGACTAATGAAGAATTCCAGTATTCAGAAGTAAATTTATGATTTTACGTTTCTTTCAATAATCATTATTGAATTATTGTGTAATTATTTTTAAATCATGATAATTTAAATTTTGTTTTGATAATTTAGTATTTTGATTTTATTTAAAATGTTTTCCTTTTAAGACATTTGTAACGGTCACCCTGACAACTTTATGTTAATTAAACTCTGCTTTGAAATTTATTTGAACATTTGTAATGAGTACTCTAAGCCTACTGTACTGCAACTGTTTTGACAAATAAATCATTTAATTTCAGCTTTCTTTTAAATGTGTTGGTTGTGTGTTGTGCTTCATTTGTGATGGTGTTTTATATTTAGATGGTAGGCCTACTTGTCAATCTACATTCAGTTTTTTTTTCTGCAACTCATCTGATGTATGAACAGGGTGTGACTCATGAGCTGTAGATTCTATTGGCAAGTTGTTTAAGCAACTCATTAATTTGGACAACGTAGTCAGTAGGTGAACAAAACAGACATCTAACTCATAAATGGCAAACAACAAAACAGACATCTAACTCATAACTGGTAAACAACAAAACAGACATCTAACTCATAAATGGCAAACAACAAAACAGACATCTAACTCATAACTGGTAAACAACAAAACATACATCTAACTCATAACTGGTAAACAACAAAACAGACATCTAACTCATAACTGGTAAACAACAAAACAGACATCTAACTCATAAATGGCAAACAACAAAACAGACATCTAACTCATAAATGGCAAACAACAAAACAGACATCTAACTCATAAATGGCAAACAACAAAACAGACATCTAACTCATAAATGGCAAACAACAAAACAGACATCTAACTCATAAATGGCAAACAAAAAAACAGACATCTAACTCATAAATGGCAAACAACAAAACAGACATGTAACTCACAACTGCTAAACAGCAAACACCTCTAAAATGCCACTGTCACAAAACACACCTATCAATATAAGACAAGATGTCACCAGGTCAGGTGACACCACCCACCCACAAACAATGTTGGCTTAACAAACATAGGCTGATTGGTGTTATCCCGTATGGTGTTATCCTTTGTGTAATTATGGTATTTTATAACTAATAAGCAATAAAACTAACTTGAACAACTGGACTTACTCGTTTAAATTTGCTAAATATCATTTTGGTGTCACCTTGTGCGGTACGTACTCCAACCCACCTCCCCCATTTGTTGTTTCCTGCATGCCTGTCAACCCACTCTGTGGGGGGGGGGGGGGGGGGGGGACGGATAACACCCTCACCAAAGCAATAAGGAAACACGTTAAATAAAAGATCTAAGTACAAATATTATATATGCCTCATATATATTACATCTATAGTTTTGATATCACATAAATATACCATGCTTGAATTCCTTCCCCCACCCCCACACCTGAAAAAGGCATGCAGTCGTCAATGACAACACAGAAAGTAATTTATCAACCCAGTCATCATTGGCAAGATTACCCAAACATACACCAACTACCCTGCACATTTTGTGTCGCTGTGCTTGATTTGTTGATATAACTAGCCGGCTTTGGAACGGCATTCATTGCGGTCTTTGTTTACTTGTGAGAGGTACTCTCAAAACAGGCCAACAACTGACAACAACTTCAACCTCCCCACCCCGCACTGTAGATAAACAAACATGCAATATCTTAATACGCAATCTCACCCCCCCCCCCCACCCCCCCCCCCCCCACTACGCCAGAGAAAGTTTAGACAAGCACTATGGGTCTTGTGGAATGTTGGAGTTCATAACGCGGGCCAACTTTCTAAGCCCAGCACTTTCAGTATTGATTTTACTGCTAGTCAGAGCTCTATATTCATTTGACGCTCTACTTGAGCCAGTAAATAGCAGATTTTTTTTAGCAAGTCACAAGGAATCAGCGGAGATAACAGCCACTCTCTACACATCACTCTTGTTGGCTTTGTTGTTGCAGAGGATTTGTTTTCTTTTCTTCTTTCTTAAGGTAACAAATAAAGGTAATTGATATTAATGGCTATTGTAACTAGTTATAGACATTTTAATTAGGCTGGTTTACAGTGTAGACACACACACACACATGTATATATAAATATATATATATATATATATATATATATATATATATATAAATATATATATATATATATATATATATATATATATATATATATATATATATATATATATATATATACGGATACAATTTTTTTTAAAGTGTATACAATAAATAAAATGTTCGGACTGTTTAAAAATAAAATGTGAAATTATTTTATCAATTTATTTAACAGGAAACGGGTACACCACAAACTAGTAATTAAAATGTGAATTGATTGTCAAGTTGTCAAGTCAAATTATTATAAGGACAGCGACTAAAAATGAAAGAAAAACAAGTTATAGACTTGAATTTTCGTATCTCAGGTAAAGTCCAAAATCGTATTGTATTTTAGCTCCTGTATTTAACATTATCTTATTTAACATGATCTCGCTCAGAGGCGTAGCGACCCCCCCCCCCCCCCCCCTTAAAACTTTCGATTTGCACCCCTTCCCTCACACTTTCGATTTGCACCCCCCTCAACCTTTTAATTTATTTTTCCGACCCATTTTGGCGCCCCTAAGGTCGGCGCCCGTGGACGTATGTCCCCCCCCCCCCGCCCCTCCCCCGCCCCCGCCCCCCTCGCTGAATCTCGCTGTTGTTTTTTTTTTTTTGTTTTTTTTTTTTGTTTTTTTCAATTCGACCTTACATGAAAATGGAACCGTTGGCTGTATAGGTTACATGCGAGCAAAGTGCCGCAATTGTTTTAGAACAACAATGATTAAAATTTTATTTCGAAGATTAAAAATAAGGAAGAGTAGTTGATATAATAGTGTTTTTTAAAAGCATAACGTTATCGCATGACCCTGTGATGTATAAAAGCTGCAGGGTTGTAGGTCTACATAACAGAACTGACTTACAAATGGTAGTCCATAAAAGGGCGTCACGCGTCTCGGGAAGAAGTAGGGGGAGGTCTGAATGTTGTGAAGATAAGCTACAATGGCGAGTGAAGGAAAATTGTAAAAATGAAAAATGTTTAACTTATGTGCAACCCTTGAAAATAAAAAATAAAAAGTTATAATAAAGTAATGAAGAATGTAACTTTTATATAACTTACAATTGATAAATATTGTTATCGACATCATTCGTTTTAGTACGCCCCCCAACCCCCACCTCTCTACCTCTCTAATCATCTCTTGAAGTTGGAACCCTATACTCCACCTTTGTCTAGATAGGTCAGCTAATGTTTACATTGTTTACCCCTTATATTCCGCCCTTTCCATATTTCCTTATATTTAACAACCATTGCTTGTTTTAAAATGTAGTCAGACACATTGCGTTATTCGATTGATTTTGGTATCAATCTTTTATGTTCTTCTTGGTCGAAACGCCGTTTGTGATAATTGAACTTGTATTGATTGGACCCGTGAAGATTTTAATTAACGTCTGCAGCCTTTTTGTTTTAAGCCTGATACTGTTGCCAGATAAATTCCCGACCGGGAACATCGAGATCAGTTGATCACATTCTCCCTCTTAAAGTTTAATAGGCGTCTGCCGGCCGTGGCAAAAGGTCTGTATTGTCTGTAGTCCGACAATAGGATTCTGATTCGTATTTATGTTGTTGTTGTTGTTTGGGTGTGTGGGGTTTTTTTCTTTTTTGCACAGATCATATAATATATATTATATAGAAATCGAAGATAAATGTGCGTTTTCGAATTCTCAGACACATTTTGAATAGGCACACATTTTTTATTACTACACACGTTTTTAATTGCTCCACATATTTTTAATTGCCACACTCATTTTAATTGCTTCATACTATCCAAACAAACGTAATTAGAGATCGCTAAAAATCAATTAAGGTGAGATAATCGGGTACAAACAAAGCCTCCGAAAAAATGTCCCCCTATTGAAATATAAACACCACGAAATATATCCTAACACGAAGACCCTCGACAAAAGGCCGTCAACAAAATGGCCCGCAATGATTGAGGCACATTATTCAGGGCGACACTGTCGGAGCCCCTGTTGTTACAGACTTCTTTGTCTAAGTCAAATTACCGGAACTGTACACTTAGCTCCTACCCTCCCTCTCTGGTTAGGTAGGTGGGCGTGTCTCCATTTACTTCATCGTTAGGCTGAATGTTAGATGGGACATTAAAATACCGCGTAAACATAACAGTCGGGGGAGGGGGGGGGGGGTGGACACTAGTAGAAGTATATATTTTCTACCTAAATTATGTTTTTGGACGAGCTTCGAGGGTGGTGGTGGAGGGTGGGGGGGGAGCGCTGCCCTCCTCCAAACGAAGAGATGCATGAAAGAAACTGTACGCCACGTGCCTACCTACGATATTGTATAGACGTCACTGTGTAGTGTGTGTTCGAAACATTGTTACTTTTATGTGGCTGTGTAGTGTGTGTTCGTCATATTGTTACTTTATGTGGCTGTCTACGTCACTGGGTAGTGTGTGTTCGTATAGTGTGTGTTCGCAACTTTGTTACCTAATGTGTCTGCCTACATATTGCAGTCGTATGCCCCGTGTCTTTGAACTGTTCATATCCAATGGTAACCCCGGCATTGTAAACAAATGAAACAATGCAGACGACGGAAGTTACTGTCAAGCGGGCTGACGTCGCTGACTGTGTATACGCGGACATAAAGACAAGAACCTCGACTGGCAGCAGACAGTAGATCGATAATCGATCAACACGGCTTCGTCTTGGTAAAACAAAATACGCCAAGATTTAATAGACGTTGTTCAATGTGTTTGCCTAAGGCCTTATGTTACTAAACTAACAACAAAACAGGCAGCTAGTATAGTGAAGGAGGGGGGAGGGGCAGAGTACTCTTAGATTGTTAACAAAAATAGATTGCCGTCTTAAAGTAAGCGGTAGTTACGTCTTGAGAGAAAGATGACTTTTCAACATTAATCGAGTGCAAGCTAAATTAATAACTAAACATGTTGTGACGTGTGATTTCACACTATTTAAATACCTCCCAGTCATACACCTTTTTTTTCAGACTTGTTTTGTACTCTATGCTGGAATAAAATAGTGATTAGCGCCCCACCCCACCGCACATACACTACCAAACATTATTTACAAAAACATATATATATATATATATATATATATATATATATATATATATATATATATATATATATATATATATATATGTATATATATATGTATATATATATATATATATATATATATATATATATATATATATATATATATATATATATATACACATATCATAACTTACGTTCTTGCAGACCATGTGTTAACACCGCCATTCTTACCTACGCCACCATTACCTACGCCTAAAAATAGGCTGTTGCTCGTATTTTTTAAACTCCACTAATTTCAAGTAAAATTATACCACAATAAAAGATGATTTTTTTCCCTACACATTGATACCAATTTTGTGTCTCTAGCTTAATTAGGAGCTAAGATATGGCCTTTTAAAAATTTGTGGGCGTGGCTAAAACAGCTTAGACCTTCGTCATTCAAGTCAATGTTACATAAACAAAAAAGTTGGCACCGATGGTTTTTTCATTGCATCATCACGGATTCGCATTTTTCGAAAAATTAAAAAATTATAATTTTATTGCATCATCCGGGATTCGCATTTTTTTTAAAACTAAAAAATTATAATCAAGCTTAAAGTCTAAGTTATACTGGACTGGATGTGATTTGAATGAGTAATTTAATGCCATTCATATTTTATTATTGACTTATTACTCCGTGTAAAAAAAAATAATGTAGATCTAGGTTTAAAATAAACTAGATCTAGTTATTGTAAATCGATTTATTAATACTTAATACTGTTACTACTATTATTATATAATAGAAATGCATAAGCACATATTACTGCACAAGTTCTTTATATCTAATTGTAATGAACGATATTACTTGGGTAGATGAAGTAGAGTAGACCTACATACACACACACACTACATGATAAATGGAAGCAGCAACTGGTTGCCTTTACGTTACTTTCTCAGCCCCCCCCCCCCCCCACTTACTTGATATTCAGTGTCTATATCAGGAGGCCATAATAAAATTATAGAACAAAATAAAAGAAAACAGCTGTCAAAGTGTGTACCAGTGTTTATTACTACTAAACTATGCAATGTAAATTATTAGAATGTGAGAAACACAGTATTAAAATACAGTAATCAGATTACCACATGAATTTTAATTTTGTCTAATAAAATAGAAACATTTAGGAGAATGGCAAAGTAAAAAAAAAGATTTTTTTGCAATAATTTAAAAATATGTTTATCAGAGCAAAGAAATAAACTACGTAGTGACAACCTAAATTTAGCCCTTGTATAATCTACGATCAACACAGTACCATAAAACAGTTACATAATCATAATTAGTGTGAAGAAACAAATCTACAGTACAAGAAATGAGCCTCGTCACATTACGATCCCTCTTAAGAAGAAAAGTAGTATAGTATTAATTATCCAGGAATAAACATTAAAATATTGGTTTAAAGTATAATTACTAGTAAATCTAACCATTCATTGAATGTATGCTGGAAAAAAAAATAGGTGTCGAAAAATTTCTTAGACCACTTTAGTCTCTTTTTTAGTGTTAAAACAATTTTCTAAAGTATCAATTATAATTAATCTTTAGATACAATTAGCACATCTGAGGAAAAAATATATATTTTAAAAAGCGTTAGTACTTGTGTGATAAATTAGTTTGGACCAACATTTTTGAAGCACATTAACTACTGATTCTAGGATTATCTAGCTGATGTCAATTACCCTGAAAAATTAGTTAAGTAATTAATTAAAATGTAATTTTTTTTACACTATGAAAACTAAACTTAATTATAAACATTGTTAGTATTAGTTTTCAAAATAAGTTTACAATTCAGAGCAATCATTTTTTCAGTAACAATTTACAAAAACACTAATGTTTAAAAAATAAAGCTCATTTGTATACTAAAAATGAAAGAAGTACTCTGAAATTCTGATAAGCTATTATTCAGAAAGAAAAACAAGATTCCTACAAAGTCAACAACCAGTGATTCTGCCAGATAACTGAAATCCTCAGAATTATCCTCATCCTCTGCCCAGTAGCTTATGGTGTAAAGAGCTGACTTTTGTTTTGTTTCTGGCACCCTTTTGATAGTCCTTCCACTGTATTGCGACACACCCTGATCACCTTGCTTCCACTTATGAGTCAGCTGGACACCAATCAGATTTCCCGTCAGATACCTCTCCAGCTGTCGCACCAAGAAAGGCTCAGTAGAAGTCAACTGTCAACAACGCTTCCATGACTTTAAGAAACAGAGTAGATCTACATTTGATTGCCACATTGCATTCTTGTAAATGATCTTTATCAAAGGGCCAGAAATTAACTTCTTAATCAGCCTGAGTGCTTGCGGTGCTGCACGAGAACCCCAGGCTTCTTGAGATCTGCAAGCAGTTGAATGTAGACTTAAGTCATGTCCCAGCAGCCACATCATTCTCTTTAAGATGAGCCTTGAATAAAGCTGGATCTCCATGGAAACTGTACCTGAAAAGAGAAGGGCAAATGGAATTAGAATTTAGGAGACCATTTCACAAAATATATACCTAGCACAACGTATTGCAAAGTACATAAAATAAATATAAAAATTTGAAATAAATTCAGTCTCCATACTTACTGAATGTACTTCCACCTGAGACATTTGTTGAACATAGAAAGGGCTGTACACAAGTTCCACCAACCTATTCCACTCACAAGCCTCTGTTCTCCTCAGCCGCTTTATCTCAGCCACCAAGTTTATGATTGCATTAGTGATCCCCTTTACACCAAGTTGTAGGCACACAAGTCTAGAATTTAAATTAATATTAATAAAATTATCAAGTACTAAAATTGTCCTTAATAAAGAGGTCTAAGGGCATAGGGCTTTATAAAATTATATTATTGTATAGGACTAGTTATAGATATATACAATACATAGGCCTATATTAATTTAAATATATTTATAGGCCTACTTGATGGAGAATTATACCTGAACTAGACTAAATCTATTCTTAACCATTTAACAATGTTTCACTATGTGACTAATTTTACAAGATCTGGATCTAGACTAGTACTTGTATGAAATAGAATAGTTTCGGCAAAAATAAAAAATAATAAAAACATTACTGTAACTGAAAACGTGTAAAAATATAACTAAAAAATTAATGTAGAGTCCTAATCAAACATAATGATTAAATGATTGTGTTCATCTAAATGTACTGAATTAAAATAAATAGGCTAATTACTGAAATGGTATAGGCCTAGGACAGGACTAGTTAATACTTAATGCCTTAATGCAGAATTAGATGAACACTTAGGCCTATACCTAATTAATTTAACTTATCTAGATTCTAGATCTAGAATCTATATCTAAATGAACTAGCACCTATTTCTTACTAGAATCTAGATCAGTGTTGGCTCTATTAGATTCAATTAGATCTAGATTCTAGATCTAGAATTAAACTAGAGTCCAGAACTAGCTAGGCCTAAAGCTAGATTCAGTAGATTATTTTTTACTAGATCTATCTAGTAGTAGATCTATATAGTCTGATCTAGATCTAGTTACTATAGATCAATAGAGCTAGATCTAGTAATCTGGATTTGTTTTTCTAAATCCAAAATCTATTAGGCTATCTTAATAATATCATCTAGATCTAGATCTAGAAATCTAGATCAAAATTTAAGTCTACTTGTGTAAAAATCTAAAAATTAAATTAATGTCTAGACCTAATTGTCCTAAGTCTAAGTAATCAACCGTAATAACTTAGTAAATGTAGGCTTCTTAATCTAAATTATTAATATTTGGCCTAGTAATAGTAATATATCATAGATATCGGAGAGCCGTTATCAAGTAATGCGATATTTTAATAATGTAAGAATCACAGGAAATTTGGCGCGAAATTAAGGCTCTCTCGCGGACAGCCTTCCTAGGCTTGCGGACCATTGAAATCGTAATTTTAAAATATAGGTTAATTTTACAAGACCCAATTATTATTCTCATCAACATTTAGGCATCTCTTTCTAAATATTAAGTACTTTATTATTCATAGACTCTTACCTTATATTTCAGCACATTGCTCCTCTGTAAGATAATAAACGAGATCCAAAAATTAAAATAGGTTTTGAATCTAAATCCTCTTGAGGTTAAAACAAAGATGCGCACGGCGACATGCGTAGATCAGGTGTGCTGTGGTTGGGCCTTAAGCGACACGGCCTTAATTAGCAATGGTCAACCGGAAACAAGGAATTTAGGTTCAAGGTACAGCCATGATTACCATGGCAACAAAGGTCACGGCGCAAGCTGCGCAACTCGCTACTAAAAACTCCACGTATTTTCTGTAAAACACTTTTCAATAATAGGTTGAAGTTATTTATTACATACAGGTCACTACCAGTGCCAAAAAGCAACACCACCTTTTAGAAAAACTTTCAAAAAGATCTTTTATTACAGCACTTTTTAAAAATTTTACTTGTGTAATATTTAATTTCGTTTTTTAAAGCAACCACTGACGGCATTCCCCAGGCGATGAAGAAATCGCCCGTCTTTGAAATTGTTCAGTGTCGGCTATTCACGCGATCTATCGATTCGATCGCCGTGATCTGAATAGCTTTTACATATCAACATAATTAGGGGGTTAATCTTTTCGTTCGCACCTTTGTCTCCCCGAATCAAAGACAAGATCCGTTTCAATACAGTTTGGGGTGTCGTAGAGTGTCTTTCACGCCGGTGTCATTTGTTGTTGGTTTGTTGTACTGATAGCCACACTCGCCCTGTGATTCTAGTTGTTATTTCATAACTTTGGTGTGTTGATAGTATGTGTTCTGTTGAATAAATTCGATAATATTATGTTTAATTCATAACTTTGTTGATAGTAGGGCCTATGTGTTCTGTTGAATTAATTCGATAATATTATGTTTTATTCATAACTTTGGTGTGTTGATAGTATGTGTTCTGTTGAATAAATTCGATAATATTATGTTTAATTCATAACTTTGTTGATAGTATGTGTTCTGTTAAATAAATTCGATAATATTATGTTTTATTCATAACTTTGGTGTGTTGATAGTATGTGTTCTGTTGAATTAATTCGATAATATTATGTTTTATTCATAACTTTGGTGTGTTGATAGTATGTGTTCTGTTGAATAAATTCGATAATATTATGATTAATTCATAACTTTGGTGTGTTGATAGTATGTGTTCTGTTGAATAAATTCGATAATATTATGTTTAATTCATAACCTTGGTGTGTTGATAGTATGTGTTCTGTTGAATAAATTCGATAATATTATGTTTTATTCATAACTTTGGTGTGTTGATAGTATGTGTTCTGTTGAATTAATTCGATAATATTATGTTTAATTCATAACTTTGGTGTGTTGATAGTATGTGTTCTGTTGAATAAATTCGATAATATTATGTTTAATTCATAACTCTGTTGATAGTATGTGTTCTGTTCAATAAGTTATATAATATGTTTAATTACGTGTAAACAGTAAGCTGTAAGGTAGTTGCTTAGATTGTGGTAGGCATGGATTGTCTTACTGAGCCTAAAACCTATTGTTTATCTATGTTCCTATGGCTGTAGTTGTGTGTATACAGACCCTGTTGTTACCTACTGTGGATTTAGCGCATTGAAAATGTGTTGTAGTGCATGTCTGTGTTATTAGGCTAGGACACGCATAACCGATTGAGCGACGCTTGGCTTACCGTTAAAGCTTTGACGGCTCGAATGTTCGTCAACTGTCTCATGTTTTACACTTAAATATTTGTAACCCTGTTTTCTGATCACTACCTAGGAGCGGACGGTGTTTATTACGGGAGCACGTTGACCAGCGTGTTAGGAGACTCCACGCCAGATAGGAAATCGCTGCGAACTCTGGAGTGTGTCCGGGTGTCGAGCAAGCCAAAGTTGAAATCTGGACGATCCGTTACTTCTGTGTCTCGTCTGACCGTGTCCAGCTCGCCGGCAGATGACCACTTCAGCAAGGACGTGAGGCTGAGGACAATCTCTTGGACCAGCCGCTCGAGTTTCAGCCGGGGGTGTTCGGCGTCTTCCAGCCTCAGCATGAGTGGAACGAATCCCGCCACGGCCACAGCAAGTTCTGTTTTCTCCCCACGCAGCTGTTGGCAGGGGGGTCGTTCCTGCTCGACAGTTAGTCGTAGTACCCGGGGGTTCAGGCGCTACAACATGGCCAGCAGCGCCACTGGAGCCTACAGTCTCGGCGCTGACAACATTGGAGAAAGTTCTAGAGATGAAGAGAAAATGAGAACGTCACAAAGTTTTGCTTCAACTTTACCCGATCTCAAAGTCTGGATCTTAGAGGTTAGTTAATTTGGAATGTATCTACATTTCACCACCTCTTAACGAAAGAAGGTACTCATATTTTACTGCGTATTGTGATTATGTTTAGTTTATAATGCAAGTCTACATGGTAATTTTGATGTGTTTTCATTATCAGTACAAAAAGTCATGGAGTATAATTATTAAAGTGGTTTTTTTTTTCGTTATTGTATCTGTTGCGTCTTGAAATAACACTAAAAAAACCAGGCCTATTTGAATGTCCTATAAAAGTTCTAGCTTTTTTACTATTTCGTACTTAAACCCCGCAGTGCTGGGAGGAAATATATAGAACCCAATCAAGCTACCCATAGTACTTTGAAGTAGAAAAAACTGAAGTAGGCCTATTGAGCTCAACAACTCTTTGATCGGCGTGTCTGATCATAAAACGCACAGATTAGGTTTATGCTTCCCCCACCCCCGCTACCCCGTCATTAGTTTATCAGCGGAATGAAAAATTTGAAACCCTTAAAATACAACGCTGGAGGGCAAAGTTGATTCAAGTACAATGTAATGTAAACAATAACAAACACAAAACTATATCAGGCAAGTAATAGTTAGGGTCTGCTAGGGTCGGCAACCTTTCCGGATCATTTTTATTCCTGTCAAAATATCTGTAGAAAAATACTTTTACAAACAGAGTTTCTTCCAGGCATCTCTTCCAGAAAGTCTACCGCCCCCCCCCCGAACGAAATGAAATTTATATAGAAAATATATACTTTTAACAGTGTCCCCCCCCCCCCCCGAAGAAAGTCTACCTCCCCCCCCCCCCCCGGAGAAAAAAGTCTGGAAGAAACAGTTTACAAAACGCGAAATAAGGGTTAAATTCAGAGGCGTATCCAGGTTTTCGTTGTAGGGGGAGCGAAAAGAGCAAAAAAAGGCGCCGAATTTGTAACAAGTTCTATATACGTGTATTATATATATATATATATATATATATATATATATATATATATATATATATATATATATATATATATATATATATATATATTAGCTGTATGTCATTACTTCACTATGATGTAAAATAAATTGAAAGTAGCACTCTGAATAAATAAGAAAAAACACACAATGTAGGCCGACGAAACAAAAATTGTATCAATCTAAACAAATATATTTATATATATATATATATATATATATATATATATATATATATATATATATATATATATATATATATATATATATATATATATATATATATACACACTACAGCCAAAACCAAAGAACGTAGCACAATATGTTTTGTAATTCTTGTAAAAAAAATTTCTTACATAATAGTTCCTGGGAAATTATTTAAGACAAGTGAAATATGGGAAATAATCACTCTCTTAATATAAATATGTATATATCTACACATTTAATTATAAATGTCAAAACAAATAAATAACTACTTTAGAATATAATGAAATTGTTTAACACTATTCGTGTTTACAAAATGTTTTTGTCTATAATCAGAATTTAATATATCGTCATCATAAATGCTAAAGTATTACAGCATAACAAAAGTTTTTAAAATCAGAGTTGGTATAAAACCACGCTTTTCGATATAAAGAACACATTCGGAATCACAGCTTACATATCTTAAAATCGGTCTTTTAGTTCAGATCCTACAATTTAATTAACTACTGCTTCATAGTGTTCTTTAATGATCATTATTAACATAGTGATAGGTATGGCTTAGATCACTGTATTGATCAAACACCTTTTTACTGGTAATTGCAAAAACAATATTCACAGTTTTACGTTTAAAAAGCTAATTTTCTGGCGGCATGGTACTTTGGTACATCATTACGCGTTTTTCTACATGTACTTAACAGATCAATTCCGGGTGAGTTGGGGGGGGGGGGGGGGTTCAACTTCATTCACCACTGTCCGTTCACTGTCGGACAATTATCCAACCCAGTGTATACCTAGGTGTGACATTATGTCGCTCTACACAATTGTCGTGGTGAGGTGTGTGTGGAAGGGGGGGGGGGGGAAGAAGATAACCAACTCAGAGTGAACATAGCGTCAGTTTTTAGACGACTGTTCTTAACATACATATTTATTATATATTACACAAATATATATTACACAAATATATATTACAGAAATAGATTTAAATAAGTAGCAGTGGTATTATGACAATATTTTTTTTACAGAGGGGTCCGTGGGGGAGGGGGGTTGTAAATGTTTCATATAATTTGTAATCGTAACCACTATCGCCCAAATTGTAAGAATACTACTACTTCATCGTAATGACGTTGTTAACCTTGTCAAAATTTCCCCACCACTACGCAGTTTGCTCATAAGTAAATTTAAATAGAGGTGCCACATCAGTTGTATCTGTTTCTGTATTGCAATTTTTTTTAATTAATCACACGTTTCAAACTGTATATATAAAGTAATTATGTGTGAAGTTTTATGTATAACATTTTCTAATTCAATTATTCGTAAGCAAATACATTATACAGTTGCCTTAAACTTAACACCTCTCTTGCCATGTGGTACTACCGTAGAGGTTTTTTAAACATTGCAATGCATCGTAATGGTTATTTTTAGAATGGCAAGCTGATGCAGCTGTTAATACGTGTTGTAAACGTAGACACTACTAGACTAGTACAATAATGCTTAATTGCTGCATGGAAAGAAATCTTGTGATTTACATAGATGTGCCGACCAAAAATATTTTTTTAACAAATATCATTGTTTAAAAATTAGAGTTTAAAAAGTTTCCAAAAAGGCGCCGCTTTGCGCCCCCTTCCCCCCCCCCCCCCCCCCCCCCTGCGTACGCTACTGGTTAAATTATTATTCTAACATTACTTTTTAAAACGTAAAAATGCGTCGTCAAACTTTCTGAAACTCTTGTTTCATCACGCATCGTCAAACAAGTCCGACCCCATCCCGTCTTCCCCACATTGAATTGTATTGTCATTAATGAAGAACACATGAAGTATAATTACTTATAGATCTAGATTCTAGATCTATGTCTCGGGTTAGATTATTTGGAGTAGGTCTATAAAGGCCTATTCTTAATGATGAGCAATCATCTTACATCTTAATCTAAATTAAGAATTGGTCACGTTACAAATATGTCCTAAACTGTTTAACTTAGCCAAATTTAAACATATTCCAACCCCTCCCCTCGTTTCTATGCCAGTCTATCTTCATTTACATTAACTATACTACAGAAACAGACGATCATTTTATTTAATCTGTGAAAGCAGAATAAATAAACTAAGGGAAACTACTCGGGTGTTTTATAAAATGTTTACGAACAACCCCGATAATAGATGTTTTAAAATCGTATTCTCAAGTAATCCAGGCTGGAATATTCTTTAGAATATGTATTTTTAGAAAAAAAATCAACAAAATAATTATTAATGGTAGATAATTGTCAAATAATTATTTTACTATGACATTAATAAATCACAAAATGTGATCTTGTAGGTCCGATAACTCTACAAAATTAATTATTCTAGCACCAGCCAAAGCCAGATGAAGATCTAAAATAGTTTAAATAGATATAGATCTATATAGATCTAAATACTACTAAATAGATATTGATTGGGTTGTGGGTGTTCATTTTTATTTTTTACGATTCAATCATATTTTTTGTAATTTATGAGATTAAAAGGGTAATCTATCGTTTTGGGTACGTAAAATCGCCCGCGGCTATTTATGTACGAAAACGTTACCTCATTGTCAAGGCTTTAATAGAATTATATTGTCATATGTTTGTGTCAAATATTATAGATAAATGAATAATAAACCTAAATCAATGGCTAAATATATCGATATAGGCCAGAAATTAACTTTAAACAGCAGTGTCTGAGAGCAAGATTTGCTATATAAACAGCAGCCATTTGTAAAATAGAGTGGCTTCCCCCTGAATCTGGCGCTAAAAGCTTATGAAAATAAAACTTAGACAAGATGGCTGCTGTAGTAAATGAGCATGGTTGCATCTGTTGGAAACATCGCTAGTCTTCATTAATTACGGAAAAGTTTTAATTCAATTGTTTAAAAACAGGTACATAAATGAATCAAGGAAACATTTTTGAATTTTTTAAAACATAAATCCTCCTCAAAATGTGAAATAATTATTAAAATTTAAGGAGTCACCTGTTTTTCACATTACAAATCGCGGGCGATTTTACGTACCCAAAACGATAGATTACCATTAAAAGCGTGTTTATGATTATAATCCGGTGTAAGAGCAATTATTTATATATTGATTCCAACTCCCTAACAAATTAATAGGCCTATATTAAATTTAATGCGTGCATAAATTGTAAAATTACATTTGAATTTATTTTTTTCTACCCACACAGTTTCTTTAACAAAAACACACACCAGTCATTAGAATCTAGATTCTAATAATGGTCTGTAGAGTGTAACAAGGTCACACATCAATTATTCGAAGATTTAGGGCCTGTACTCTAGTAATTTATTAATGGTTATAGTATTGTTTAAACTTAATTGTAATCTTTTATTACATCAATATCTAGATCAATATTTTATAATTGTTAGGGCTATGATAGATAGTAGTATTAGTATGCCTATTTTTTAGATAATATATTTAATTAGGCTAACAGCCTACTTATAGGTCTAATCCATTAAGCATTCTTTACTTTTTTAGTATCTAGAATTTATATATTTTGTAATTTTAAATGTTGATCTACAGTTTCTAAGGTCATTTTTACATGCGCGCTCAACATTCGTTCGGCCATAGAAGTTCATACCATAGGACATAATTACGTTATAGACCTAACGATACCCGCTCATCAAAACATTTGTCAGTAATGATATCGGGTATTTAAAGCAAGATCGCAATACATCATTTACAATTACAAGGAAAAAAATCACAACAGAAAAGATACATTCTGCATCTTAAAAGAATCTTTGTATAACTAAATCTAAACAATTCTATTGGCTGGTCCCAATAGCGGCCGAGGCTATTAGGACCCGGGTCCCAATAGCGGCCGAGGCTATTGGGACCCGGGTCCGAATAGATGCATCCCTTACCTATTACTTACATGAGTTGCATGTCACATATTTTTTCTAAAACTCGCTGCCAACTATGTATTAAACTGTCAACTAACATGAAAAGTTATTTTTTTTTATTCAGGATTTTAATCTTCAACTCCTGACATCAAAAGATATGGGTTTTTTCCACCAAGCAAATATTTATATCATATCAAAGGTAATTGTAATTATACTGCAAATTATAATGCCTACTTTAAATTTATTTATTTTAATTTAAAATGTAAAAGATATTTGTAAGAAATTTTGATGCAAATAAGCCTAGTGAAATAGTTTTTATTATACATTGTTGTTTCTAGAGAGACACAGATGGAGCTACATTCTTACATATTTGGCATGGCAGTCTATCTTCAAAGGTATCAGAAATAAATAGCAAATTTATACCATGAATATATATTAATCTATTAAAATGTAATGTTAAGTTAAACAACTAGGCCTCAATATTTTAAACTGCTTTTAGAACTTAAATTGCTGTTTTATTTGGTGTTTTCGTAACCATCCCCAGAAAGAATCTACCATAGCAAGAGAAAAAGCAGGAATCCTTGACCTTTCTATGGATGGTGCAACATTTGTGTCTTTGGAGGTTTGGGACATTTCTTTTGATTGGTTACTTAAGTTGAGAAAAAAGAATTACATTTAAAAAAAGCTAATGCTTCATCTTTTTAATCATACCCTGAGTTTTCAAAAACTAAAATTAAAACTAAAAATTGACATTCACCAACGGTCAACTAGTGGACCTATACACTTTTTTATTTCTTGTTGGTGATCAAATGTTAACTCCAGGTATAGCAGGTAGGATAAAGTCAGGCAATTTTTAAATGAGCCTTCACTTAAGTTGTAAGCTATTTAAGGGCTCAGCATTGCTTTGGCATAGCAAACTAACTAGCTCTATTATATCATCATCAAAAAATTAGTATGACATTAGTTAATTAAACTGGAGATTTTATTTTACCTCTAGCTTTTGATCTACTGCAGGATGTTTGACATTTCAGGCCATGATTTTTTTTCTTACAGCATGAAGGCAATGAGACAGCAACATTTTTATCTCATTTTCCTGATGGCATTGTGTAAGTTTTATATAGTTTTAAGTAACTACCTTAATAGCTAAAGTTCTTTTTTGTGACGATATAATTTTTCTTTTTAATTTCCAGAATTGTTGAAGGAAAATCAAAGCAGTCTTTGGAAAGATCAACCAAGTATGCTAAAAAACTGTACCTTGTTACAGGCAGAAGTCAACCATTGGCTACTTGTGTGAGGAGAGATTTTTTAATTTTATAGACTGTTTTTTTTTTTAATTAAAATTTTTTATTTTTTTTACTTTTTATTCAAGTTATTACTGAATTATGGACTTAGTTAAGGTTTTATGTAGGCATTTTTTTGGTGTCTTTTTTTTTTCCCAATAAGGAAAAAGTTTTTAAAAGACTTACAGCACTTAAAACAATGAGATAAACAACCAACATGCCAGTCTAATTCACCCTATACTATAGATCAGTGTTAACATTAATAAGTATACAGATATAACTGTCATTCAAGTGAAACACTTTGTTATATAAGTTAATTAACCTTGTACTTGCCCCACAGGTAGACTGCTCCGTGTCTTTAGCCACACCAAATCATGTCCTCATACTTGACAGTCATCCCAGAATATACGTGTGGGTTGGTGAACATGTTGATTATGTATTGAAAGTTAAGGTACTTACTTTTATTTGTTGTTTATCTGATGTATGAAATATCTTTGTATTTGGGGGAAATATCTTAATTAATTAATTTAGGGTTTGATTTAGCATTTGTTTTACATTATAAGTTCATACATGCGTGACTCTAATATCTTTATTACAGGCAATAAAGCTTGCTAAGAAAATCAGAGATTTTCAAAGAAATGGGAAATGTCATATTATAATTATAGGTAAAACTTATGTAATGCTTAGGTAGAATTATTATTAATAGCATGATTAAATGTAGTCTAATAAAACAAACTAGTATTACTATTATATTAGAATGGATTTGGCCTAATTTAATTGTATCATCTAGACCTACTTGGCTTTGAGTAAGTTATTGTTTACAGTAATGTTCAGTGATAAATATTTAATTACTTTCAGACAAAAGT
This sequence comes from Physella acuta, assembly GCF_028476545.2. NCBI lineage: Eukaryota > Metazoa > Mollusca > Gastropoda > Physidae > Physella > Physella acuta. The sequence continues at coordinate 303,449 of NW_026732030.1, forward strand.
GTCTCAGAGCTGGCAAATTTATTTATTAAAAAACTGGAAACATTCCAACAAAGTGAACCAAGTTTGAGAACAAAAATTTCAGAAAACTTTCCTGAGTCAACACCTCAATTGTACAGGTAGATTCCAATATTTCACTTCCCTGTTTATTATTATCTGGGACCTTCAGACTATGATCATTTGCAGTTGAAGATAAGATAGCTTTATATTTAGTTAGTTGTTGACCTTAAGACACAAACTTATTTATATTTTATGCCTTTAAATCAATAGAGTGAATGGTGACCGGGTGTTGTATGACATGCCTTTAGTTGTCACTCGACCACTTCAGCAAAAGTATCTAACATCAAAGGTAGCTGTTTATTTTGATATCTTAAAAGTTTTAGTCACTAATGTTACTTTGTATGTCCAAAGTATGTGATCAATGTTACCTTTACTTCAAAATTGATGATAAATTTGTGATATTTTTGTATTATCAGGATTCCTTTATCTTGGAAACTAAACCTACTGAGCCCCTGTTTATTTGGGTAGGGTCTAAGTCCGACCCTGATGCCACTAGTGAAGCATTGAAATGTGCAGAGGTGAGAATAGTTGAACATTTTAGTGACAGGGGGCGCTGAGGTGTAGCAGTAAAACACAGGCTTGATGGCCAGAAATCCATCTCGTTTTAAAGCCAGGGGATGCTGAGGTCTAATAGTATATCACATGTGTGTTATCTTGTAAGTCATGAGCTTGCTAACTATACTCAACAGTTTAATGCTGGGACTCTGTGATCTAGCAGTAAAACTGTTAATCTGTTAGTCATGAGTTTGGTAACTATATTTAACACTGTAGTCATCCCTAGACAGAATCCCCCCCCCCCACATCTTAGATGGTGTATTGATGACAATGACTGTACTTACAGGCTTTTGTCAGTTACCACAACACCTCACCTAAAAGAGCCGTGTGTCGAGTGACAGAAGGAGATGAACCAACCAGTTTCAAAAAATATTTCTCAGACTGGAAAGATCGTTTGGTCAAAAAGTCACGTGTTGTTCATCATTACAATATTTCTAACATAGGTAATTACAAATTATTGAAAGCTTTGAAATGAATTTGAGATATGTAAAGATTTAAGCAAATTATAAATCATAGAAAATAGTATATTTGATGTTCTAGCTAAACAGTTTTATTATTTTTCCTTCTTTATCTATTTATGTAGTGTTTCCTTATTTCACTATTTGCTATGTATGTTTTCATTTTTTTAGAGAGATCACTCTTTTCAAAAAACAACAACCATTCTAATGGCAAAGTAACAGAAGTATCAATGAAAGATTATGATTTATTAGATGGGAATGGTGATCTACAGGTATTAAACAAACATACATAACGTACAATATCTTGCTGCAGAAAATCCTGCATAATAACTATATTAGATCTAATCTTACATATAAAAATTAAATTAACTGCTTAATTTTTTTAATCTTGGAGCTAATTTTACAAATTAAAAAATAGCTTAAACACCACTCCAGCCTCAAATATACTACGATATTGGTAAATATGCTGTAGCTCTAATTAATCTACAGCTTTAAATGTTTTTATTACAGATCTGGAAAGTAAATGACGAGTATTTGGTTTTGTTACCTATAGAACAACAGTGGGTCTTTGACAACTGGAGTTGTTACATCATACTTTACAGTGAGAGCAGGGGAGGTCGTGATATAAGCATTATCTTCTATTGGGTGGTATGTGTTTCTTGATTATTTCTATAACTTGTAGACCTTCTCACATTTTCTATCTATAGTTATTTTATTACTATTTAAAACCCTTATTCCATGATTATTTCAATGTTCTTTGACCCTGAACATTTCAATGTAGGCTCTAGATGAAGAAATTATTAAGATTTTTTTTTATAGATTAAGCTTACAATGTTTTCATACTATTTTATTTAGGGAGCAAAAACAAATAGAGAAGAAGAAGTACAAGCACAAAAATCAGCACTTGCAATGGACCAAGCCCTAGGACATAAAAATGTCATAGTATGTGATGTAGAAACATTTATTTTAGTATTTTGTTATCTTAGTAGGTTTAGTAGGTTAGTTTTAAACAATTTGTATTTTTTTTTAAATCTTAATTACCAATTTCCAATGGTAAATAATTTCTATTAAATATATTTTCTTAGGGATTTGACTTTTTAAAGTATAGTCAGTTTTCAAAATTATTCTTCATATAAGAATTCTTAGGAAAATTATCCACTGATAAAAAAACTTGATTATTTTTGGGTTTAAAACATTTTTTGTTTTTCAAAATATTCTAAGTATTACTTCAACAGTATAAATTTTTTTAAAATACTATTTTATTGTATTCTGGTCAATCCTATTGTCCATTACATTGATTAAAATACTTTGTTCCAAATTATGCCATTTACTCTTGTAGATTTTTGTAATAAACAAAGAAGTATTTTATAACAATTTTAAAAAGAAGACACATTAACTATATTCATTAGTGATATTCATAATCTGTTTTTTTTTAATTTCTTTTTTGAACGCCTCCACAAAATTTTCACTTGCATCTAATAATTAAATAATTTTCTTTTCAGGTTCGAATATTAGATGGAAAAGAAACCAGTCATTTTATGACAGCCTTACAAAACAACATAATTGTGGTAAGTGATCTTTTTTTTTAATTATGGAAGGTTTCAACGATGTTCGCATTTGGTGTTCTTTATGGTAGTAATAAACATGAATGTAAATATTCAACTGGCAACTAATAATACATAATCCCTTAAAATATAGTTGCTATAGAAACAGAGAAATCCTATTTTAACTGAACCATTAATCATCAGGTATAAGTGAAAGTTTTTTTAAACATTTGTTTATATCAACAAAATAATTAGACATAAACAATTATTATATCTCATTTAATTTGCCCATGATTGTTTTTCATTTCCAGTATGATGTAGATCAGCAGTTGAGGGAAAATGCCGCAAACTATTGCAGCAATAATGTAACCAAAATGTACTCTGTCAAAGAAGTCACAAAACACAGCACAAGAATTTCTCAGGTTTTTAAAAAATTCCCACTACTTTTTATTTTACTTGCTCTCTTTGTAAATTAACCATTTGACACCTTTGCAACAGTTTTTGAAATTGTGATTAGATGAGAAGTTTTTATTTTTTCTCACATTTATATACTTAAATTTTCACTATATCCTTAAATGGACTGAAGAGTTATAGATTTTATTCCAGTAATAGGAGGTAAAATAAAAAAAGAAATAACTAAATGTTTCTTTCAATGTAATTATTAAAGTACTGAAGTAGTTTTCTTATTTTTAAAACTGAAAATATATTTAATCTATTCTCTTAAGTATTTGACAATAAATTAATTCCTGTTACATATTGACAAAAAAGACAAATATTATATTGTTTAAAGAAAGAACTTTTACTTTTTTTTTTAATTCAAAGAGCAAATATATTCTTGTATTTAGGTGCCTCCAGTGTCCAGTTCCTTAAATACAAATGCAGCATTCATCATCACCTCACCAGAAGTCTCATTTCTTTGGTATGGCAAGGTATTGCAAGAAAATATGTTTCATAATGTTACTTAGAAAATCAATACAATTTTAATATATTGTGCGAGTCAATAGAAGTGAACATTTTGCAACACAATATGTGTAAACATACTTATTAACTTATTCAATGAATAATTGGTTATCAGGTATCAACCAGGGAGTGTTAACATCAAATTAGTTGAAAAACATAATTTTAATTGAATAATAATTTTGTGTTTTTAATACTTAAAAAGTGTGAATGAATATTTTTTTTTAATTCTCTGAAATAATTTTTGATGATTTTTTTTATGCTGGTGACTAAAATTTAGATTACAATTTCATTTGGCAAACTTTTTTTTTGTATTATCAACAGAATGCCAGTGCCTATGAAAGAGAATATTCAAAATCAATGCTTGCATATTTTTCTCCAGGGAAGTGAGTCATTTTTATCATAAAATTAATTCTCATTGATATTTACTATAGTTTTCAAAATTTACCAATAAGCAAAGAAATTTCAGTGCAAAAATGTCTATTCTACATAGGACGTATGACTATGACATTTTTTTGGAAGGAAAGGAGACTGCTAAGGTCTGGTCTGCTGTAGAGATTGATGAGCAGCCTTCAATGGATATGGAAAAACATGTAGGTAGATGCAACATTTACAGTAAAAAACATTAAAATAATGTTCGTTACTATCCATTTTTTGGGAGAGGCAGATCAATAAATTACTGGGGATAAGCTTATTTAATCATGCCCAAAAAGACACATGGAGCAGATAAAATAGAGTTAATCTGTTTCAATAACCTTGGCCTACAGGGTGATAATATGCCAAGCCACTTTAGTTTTCCTAATGTGTGTGGGGTACCTAGACATGAGCCCAACAGTCTTTAAAACAATAGTTCAACTATATATGATTTGTGGAGCTAAGACTTAAAGAAATCTGCTGGCCCAGCACTATCAACAACAAAGTGAACAAACGATGATTACTAGCTTGCCAAGACAAACCCTCTCCTGAAATCTCCAGAGCAAAATAACATTAGGAAGGCAAAGATAGATATAGATACATGATCTGCCATGTGGCACAAGAACTAACTGAGTTCAGTTAGAGAAACTAGCCCAGTATTTAATTGCCTGAAAGCTTTTTGTAGGCATCCTATGCTGCAATGGAATGGAAATGAAACTACTGCGATACAACTGAAGACCAAACAGGAAAACCAGATACCTATTTTTATTTTCTTGTTGGCAGCATTTTCATGTAGCACTATCATGTATACTCATTTCCAAGTGAAAAATCACCTTAATCCCACAATAGTTAGGTTTTTAAAAACATGCTACAATTGAAAAACAACAGATGTTAAACATAATGTTCATATATCTCGAAAGTAAAAATGTAGCAATTGTGGTTTATACCCTTTGGTCTTAAAATGCATTTATTTATTCAAGTAGTTTTATTATTTTAAATTATATTTACTTACAAAGTGCTTTATTTTTCCAGAGCTTGCCTAGCTGTCAACCTAAACTTGTTTTATGTAAGAAACACCTAGGAAAATGGAAATTTGACTACCTTGATAATTTCACTCAAGAAGTAAGAAATAAACTTATAAAATAAGTTATTTTTATTATTGAATTATTATAATACTATATTAATTTTTTTTGTTAAGTATCTATGTAAGAATTTAAATGCACAAAAGTTAACTAAACTGCCATAAACCAAAAGTATTGGTATGATTATGAGTACAAGTAACATAAAGTAAAATATAAATTGCTTTATTTCAACAGGATTTATGTGAAAATGTGCAATTTATTCTTGATTTGCAAAATGAAGTAAGTCATCCCTAATTAATAAACTATTAGAATTTTTATGGCTCAGTTTTTCTTAAATACCAACCAATATAAACTTAACCTTTTGCTTTAGGTCTTGTTATGGACAGGAATTTCAGTACCTGATAGAAACCATGAACTGCTTTCTGGAATTTTAAATGTAAGTAGTTAAATAGTAAACAGAAATTTCTTTTCTTTCTATCGTAAATTCAACTTTTCAAAATTATTCTCCCTGCTGTGACCTTTGTTTTGAAAACATCTCTTTGTATATTTTTTTCGGCCTGCTTCTTCTGTATATTCCATAATTTATAGGTAAACAGCTAAAGTAAATATGATACAAAAATACATTTTATTATTATATGTGATATATGCAAATTATAACATACAGTTTGGCAAACTTATCGAAAATTCTTTTGCATAAAATTAACAGTGTTGACCCCCTTTAGATTCCTAAATTTATTTATTTCGTGTTGTTTAAATTTGATGCTAGGAATTTGTAGACTCTGATCCGGCTGGAAGAAATATGTCTGACCTCCAGGTGTGGTATGTCAATCAAGGATATGAGCCACAAGTTTTCAAAAAACATTTTCAAATATGGGAAGAAACAAATTATGGGGTAAGGTTTTTTACAGGTTGTATTTAGTAAAATTGCTCTGTTTTTAACATTATTTTTTTACCAAATGACTTGTTATTTCCCTATCATAAAATCCACCTAACCATTTATGCTCTTTAATATTTTGAAATTGTTATTTTCATTTAGGGCGAATTGGCTTATGAAATAGCAAGAAAAAGGTTAAGGCAAGAGAATGCCCTCATTGATTGTGAGGTAGGCAATATTATAGTGCTTTGCATTTTTGTCTTTTTAAAACTAAAATTTTAGAAGGTTTAGAACAAATGTGATTAAATTAAAAGTATAGTTCCCCTTTCAAACATTTCAATTATTAACATATTTTGATACATTTATTAAGGTGAATAACAAAGAATTGGATCACTATGTCAAAATACCATACAAAAATCTGATTACTAAAGACAAGTTGCCAGATAGCATTGATAGAAATCATTTGGAGGTAATGATACAATTTATCAACATTTTTTTTGCCAAATTTACTTCAATATATTTTTAAAAAAAAATGATTTCTCTTAGTCTTTTTCTTCTGTGTTCTTAATTGTAGTGTTGGAAGAGATTCCCTCCAACACAATTAAGTATATGTGTCAACTTTTTATGCGCCATATTGGCTGTTGACTCTTATTTCAGCCTACTTTTCTTTTTGGATTATTTCTCTTTGAATTTAGCTCATTTTGAAAATATCAAATCCTGTAGAACTACATTTTCTCTAAAAAAAAAAAAAAACAAAAAAAAAAAACAACTGAAGTATCCTTATAATTAGCTAATGTTTAATAAAAATTATGTTTTTGCAAATCTTACCATTAATTTCTTTTTTTTCACCAGCTGTATTTATCAGATAAGGATTTCATGCAAATTCTGAACATGCCAAGAACAGAATTTTACAGGATGCCGGCCTGGAAGCAAAAACAAATATTAAAATCTGCCAAGTTGTTTGTTTCTGCTAGTAAAACTCAAGACAATTATTTAACTAGTCATAATGAAGTAAAGGCTGCATAGAAAACTATGAAACTTAAATGACAAAGCTATTAAATGTTAATTTAATGTTAATATTATTATATATTGATATATTATGTGTACAGTTGCCCATCTTATTAAAGATTTATATTTGATGGTATATTATGTATATTATTGTATTATTAAACAGTTGTACTTTTAAACTAAAGAGCTAGGACAAAATGGTGTTATCTTTGTTGCACAGCTTTAAACTTATTGAAAATAAATAAAATATTACTCTAGTAGTCTAAAATTATACACCTATTACTTTTACATACAAATACAAATTTCATTTATATATTGGGATTACTAAAGAAATAAAATTTAATGTCATGTTTAAGTTTAACATTTTCTTCCAACTACTTTTGATACAATGCATTCGGTTTTACATTATTGAGACTTGTAACACACATTAGCAATCTGTCATGAAACCTAAATAAATTTAATTTAAAATTGGGTTTGTGATTTTAAATATTTAAATGAGCACACAAATTACAAATGTTGCTAGCAGCATGTCATTATTTGGACATTGCTAGAGATGAAACAGTAGGAGAGGAGCTACAGGTTAGAATGCTTTGAGCATGAACGGGAAATTTTTAAAAATTGAAAGCAGCCATCCGTGACCACAGTTTACAATGAAAAGATCCAGCAGTACTTGTTATCTCCCCTTAGAACCACAGCTCACTAGACTGGTGTGGTCTGTTGCGCATGCCTGGAGGGGGTGGGTCGGCGTGCGTGCCTGCTGTTGGTGTCCCACATGGTCCCCACGTAGAGAATTATATATACGAGCCGACCCGCGGCATATGCCACTATTTAGTTGTTTTATTTTCTACTTTTCAGTAATTCATGATTTGTGAATTCGACAGTAGCAATGCTGTCACTGAAAATATTTCCTTTAAAACACTGAAACCCTCCTTTCCCCCAACCCCCCCCCCCCCCCTCAGTGAAAGCAGCCCCTCTTAGTTACCTCCCCTAAGGTTAAAATAGCTTCAAACTAAATTATCTGCCCCTAATAGCCGTCACTAAACCCGGCTCTACTATTGTAAACATTTAGCGTAAACCACAGCTCACCAGACCATGTGGGGGTGGTAGGGATATGCCTAGAGAGGGGCCTGCTAGGCGCGCTTACACCTTGGTCTTTTCTATGGTATCCAATAAGAGAATTATATATATAGATAGATTCTACATTAGATAGATTAGATAGATATCTATATATAGATAGATTCTACATCATAGTTAGGGAAAAGTTTATAACTAATTCATAATTCTAATAGGATATTGCAATGAACTACTTCAGAAAATGCTGACGCTGGTTAACATTCATCCAGATACCACGGACATATTTCAAACACTCATGTAAAAACTCCCTACACGGGTCTAGAAACTATTTTCTACTAAATTAGAGAGGTTAAGTAAACTCAAATGTTCAAATACGTGAATTGTGTAAATGTCATAGAGAGGGTTAGTTAACTTGAGTGAATATTCAAATACCGGTATGTAAATGTGTAGAATGTCTAAGAGATGTTTAGTTAACTTAAATATTCCTTCAGTGGCGTAGATCGTCTCAAGGGGGTGGGGGTTCCAATTTTTACCCGGGGTCAAACTTTCGATTTGCGAAGTAATGACATACAGCTTGTTATTATATATATATATATATATATATATATATATATATATATATATATATATATATATATATATATATATATATATATAATACACGTATATAGAACGTGTTAAATATTCGGCGCCTTTTTATGCTCATTTCGCTCCCCCTACAACGAAAACCTGGATACGCCTCTGCTCAGAATGGTTATATATTGAATATATATATATATATATATATATATATATATATATATATATATATATATATATATATATATACATATATATATATCTACATATTTAATTATAAACGTCAAAACAAACCAATAATTACTTTAGAATGTAATACAGTTGTTTAACATTATTCGTGTCTTCAAGTTTTATTTGTCTACAATCAGAATTAAATATATCGTCATCATTAATTCTAAAGTATTACAGCATAATGAAAGTTTTTAAAATCAGAGTTGGTATAAAAACACGCTTTAAAAATTATAGAAAAACATCCGGAATAATCGCTTACATTTAACTAAATTAGCAGTCTTTAAGTTCAGATCATACATCTTTTAATAAACTACTGCATTTTGTGTTCTTTAAAGATCATTTTTTAACATAGTGATCAGGTACAGGTAAGAAGGGCAGTAAGTCATGGAAGTTGTGTGAATGTTTGCCTACCTTTCAAACTAAAGCTCTTGTAGATTTTAAAATATTTTTCTACGCAAAAAATATCTGCTATAGTAGACCTGGTTTTATTTATTTTTATTTTACAAAACCACTTTCAAGATGCATGAAAAACATAATTTTTGAAAAAAAAATTCATTGTTTTTTGGTCGGAACTGGGCCCCTAAACGTCCTGGGCCCCCCCGCATTGCGGGGTCTGGCGGTATGGTAGTTCCGCCCCTGACTGACAGTAACAGTGTCTTTAAAAACGCATGATGGGAGGGAGTGTTTCTTCCAGACTTTTTACTCCGGGAGAGGCACTTGATATTTTCGGGGTGGGGGGGGGGGGTCAACATTTGGGGGGGGGGGGGGGGCGGTCACTAGTAAAAGTGTATGTTTACTATGTAAATTCCATCTAGTTCGGGGGGAGTGGGGCGGTAGACTTTCTTGGGGGGGGGGGGGCTCTGCCGCCCGAAGAGATCCCTGAAAGAAACTCTGGTGGGAAGGGAGGCACATCACGTGCTGAAATGTGCTGCCTTTAAATCACAGTCAAACAAATTAGAATAGAGTTCTATAACTTTAAATGTAGATGTTTTCTTTAATGGAAGATAACATTTAGTCAAATTAATGTTACAATTTTTTCTGTGCGTGTACTGAGCTACACATCTTTCTGCCCTTAATTATTTGAAGGGTTGCCGCCCCTAGTAATTCATGTTTTTAGATTACTAACAATAACAATATGGCGTCTAACAGGAGAACTTCGCGATCACGAAGTTCACCATCATTTTCTTCTAAAAGAAAAAAGCTAAACAGTGTAAATATTTGAATGGTGCATTTAAGTGCGGTAATCTATCGTTTTAGCGTAATCAATTCGGCTGCAGTAGAAATGTGCGGGAGAAGTAACTGATGAATATATTTGTTTAAAAAAGTATATTTATTTAAGTCAAATTTTACAAAATTAAACAGATAATTGATTTAAAATAACAATCAGTGACCAAAACAATTTAAAATACCATGAAACTAACTTTAAACGAGGTGTTTGAGATAAATATTTCTTGATAAAAACAGCGGCCATCTTTCCAAATAAAATTTAGAGTAGTTTCCCTTGATAAAAATGTCTATTCGTATGTATATACTATATTGTGTTGATTTTGTTGTTTAATATACATAGCTGTCAATTCTTAGGTCGTCCATATTCTTCATAAATGACGTTGGACTCAAAATATGGGACGGGGTAAAATATTTTTTTTTAAATGATGAAGGGTATATTCGTTTTGGATAGAAATTGTGATTAAGGGTTCGGGTATAGTAAAACTGCGATATGATATTAAATCATCATCTTGCTTTTAGTGATGATTGGGGGAAAGGGAATTCATCGGGAAAAGTATGACGTCATTTCTTGCTTTTAGTGATGATTGGGGGAAAGGGAATTCATCGGGAAAAGTATGACGTCATTTATGGGTGATCCATTTATGCCTAGTTGCTTATTTTGTTTCTAGACATTAGTCACAGGCTACACTTTTTCTGAATTAAGATTATTGTGTTTATGAAAATAGGTTTAAATTTTAATTAGTTACATTTGAATACCACATGGTTTTTTATTTTCTTTGCCTTCTGCTTTCATCAGTTTTTTTTTTTCGGTAGTCGATGTTTACCCCTCCCCACCATCCATTATTACAAAAACAAAAAAACACCCACTATATAGTGATATCTCCCTCAAGAAAAAAACGAGTTCAACCTATAGTTCGTAGGAGAATTAGAATCATCACTTATTCTTCTGTTCAAAAAAAAAGAAATACGTCATTTTTCTCAACCCCGCCGTTTCATCCCCCACTAAGCACAACGTCACCACTTTCGCGGCGCGCGTGACGTCATTTGTCATTAGGCTAATGTTAGAGGAAGAGATACTGCGTAATTAAAAAAAAAAAACAGGCACTATGGCGTTGAGACGTTAGCGACGTTTAGGCTGACGAATAGATCTAAATGACTTTAGTTCGGTAAATTATATTGGTGTTTAATTTATTACAGTGGCATGCTGTTCTCCCTCTACTATACAAATTCACGTGCTTTTAATTTCTGCAACCTGCTGCCCTGAGACGTTCGGCTCTAAAATGCCCGTGACACAGCGGCTTCCGTAAAGGCATTTAGGCTTCCGGTCCCACCTATAAACTTCGTCCGTCCATTTTAAGCTACACGCAAAACTTGTGATTTATATGTGGACATAGCGGCGCTAGAGATGGTGTCAACAGGGACACCTCCTAAGCTCAGCTCTTAAAGGTGCTCCGCACTTTATAAAAGACAAATTGATGTTCAGATATCGTCGGACGCGGGCTTTTTGCCGACGGCCGTATTCTTAATGCACCGTCTTAGAGGCTTTCCACTGCTTGCACTATATTAAACTCAGGCCTATAGTGAGCTCTGGCTTCACATTAGCTGCTGTCGTATTAAGAGTTGATCTTTTGTTATGCCTCATGTCGCGAAACTTACTGTTTTGTCCAATTTTACCTGCAAGCCAATAACTGTCCTGGACTCTTGTCGAATATCTTTGCCAGGAGCTATTTGGTTTGAGCCTTATTATCAGAAGTTAATTAATTTGGAATCAATATAGCGAGGCCTATTTTCGTCGGTAGGCATTTAGTGGCAGGCCCTTTTTGGCGGGGATGATGTGCTGAGGTTGTTTTACACCGCTTAGTACAACAGGCATGCAATAGTTATGAACAAATGTATGCATGAAAACGAACGCTTTATAGAAGTCTTCCATAATTGACGTCACGCATCCCCCCCCCCCCCCCCCGATCACCCCTTCATTACAGGTCATAAAATGCGGTCCTGCGTAAGTTGACGTCACATTAGCATAGCATATGTGACATCGTTTATGCACAACCCCATATCACTCATTTTGGTTTTTTGGTATCAACATTTTGACAACAAAGGTTATTCAAAATGTACATTGGAGGTTAGGACTTTCACATCTACCATAAATGACATCGTGCACTTAAGGGGTGGAGTAACTGGTTTTGAGACGACGTTTTACGTGGGAAGTGGGAGGGGTAAGAAACGTGAAACTTTATGTATTTCGCCTAATACAAAAATGCTGAACAAAAAATTCTTTTTCGTTAGAATTATGGCTTGACTTTTTAACAGGCAGGGCAAAAAGTTAATTTTCGACATTACGACTATTTCGTGACGGTGAAAATGGGGGTGGGGGGGGGGGGGAGAGAGTTAAGGTGAAGAGAGGTCAAAAAACGTGACGTCATTTTTATTAAATCTCTAATAAAAGGATTAAAAAACATGAAAATATGAAATGAAAATAGCAAACAAACAATAACAATTAACTCAAACTAATAGTTAAATAAACATTAGATCTAGATCTAGTAGTAGTAGCTGTACAAAAATCGGGATTTTCTTAATTTATAAAAAATTGCATCTCATAATAATAATTCTAGAACTGATGATGTTTATTGTCAGTCAATTAAATTGTTTAAAGAACAGAAATTTAAAAAAAAACGCATACTCTGTATTTAAAAACAAGACAATCGTATTTAACAGCAAACAGCAATACATGTCCATACAAATAGAAATTAAGGGGAAATGACTCAAAATAATACTTTCTTAAGATGGCCGCTGTTTTTGATAGCAAATTTAGTATTTGGAACATCGTTGTTAAACGTTAATTTCATGATATTTTTATTGATTTAACCTTAAATTGTGATTTAATATTCAATTATCTTTAGTATTTTAATACAATATCAAAAATATATTCATATTTGAGCCATATTCATTAGTTACTTTATCCCTACATTACTAGCACCGGCCGAATTGATTACGCTAAAACGATAGATTACCTTTAAGTGCATTAGTTTATTAATTAAGTAGGCACGCTACATTGTTTTTATAATGTATTACTCTGTTTTCCTAAAAGTCTGACCACCAGTTAGTTATGAATTAGAATCTTGAATCTAGCTCAGTAGTAGTACTATTAATGTACAAAAACGTAACCTCATTGTCAAGGCTTTAATAGAGCTATTCTATTAAGTATATTGTCATATGTTTGTGTCAAATATTATAGATAAACCTACAACCCCCCCTCAAAATTGCAGTTCAATTTTGTTTAAAACATCGATATTTTTCTAAAATCTTATCTGAACTCTGTCAAAATAGAGTATTTTAATCAATTGCTATTACAATTTATAAAACGCGAAATAACGTCTAAAATTCGTTTTTTAACATTGCTTTTTTATTAATATGCACCATCTGAACCCCCCCTCCCCCTCATCACACACCGTCATAAAATTACAGACCCCCCTGTCCCCAACGAGTGTGACGTCATTTATGGACGACCCCTTAGGGCTTAGGCCTATGGCTATTTTAAATTTAGGGGGGGGGCCTAGTTGTTTTATTTTCTACTTTTCAGTAATTCTTCATAATTTGTGAATTCATCACTACCAATGCTGCTACTGAAAATATTTTTTCTTTAAAACACTATCAGTAGCTCATGCCCTGTGATGACAGTTTACAGACAACAATTAAAAGATCAAGCATAACTTGTTATTACCTCCCCTTAGTTCCAAATCATTAAAAAAAAAAAATTATCTGCCCCTAATATCATTCACTAATTTGACCTGGCTCTATGATTGTAAACATTTGGCATGAACCACAGCTCACCCGACGTGTGGGGGTGGTAGCGTTATGGTCTGTTCAGCATGCCTGGAGAGCGAGGGAGGGGAACGTTCAGCGTGGGTATACATTGTGTCCCGCATGGTCCCTCCATGCAGAGAATGATATATATAGACCTAGTCCCTTGTACACAAATGCACATTGTCCTGAAATAAGATTATATCATAAAATATGTTTGTTAGTTTTGATAAGTATAAAACTGTTTGAAATTTGTTCTATCACTATGCAGAGTTCTGATTCATTCTCTTCATTTCCCTTCCATATCTATTACTTGCACTATTTATTGCACCCTGTTTTTTTTTTCTTGTTTTCTGGTCTCTTCTGTTTTTTTTCTCTTATAGATAGAACTACTTCAAGTTTTTTGCTCTTGATTCTGTTTTTGTCCTTCTAACAATTCCAAAAATTCTTTTTCAATGAAAGCTTATTATTATTTATTCCTTTGTTGAAAGTTTTCACCAAAAACTATACTGATGAGTGAAATAGATCTAGGTGGTTGAAATCCATATATGTAGCTTTTAAAGTTTTGTATTTTTAAAAATCAAGCTTTTTAGAGTGATCTAACATAGAATTTCAAGAACACATTAAAATTTGTTTTAATTAATTTCTTTTATTCTTTACGTTTCAGCCATTGGTGCCTAAATTGCTAGAACCAGAACAAGAGGATGGAGAAACTGTGACAGTAGCAGATGTTGATGATGGAGAAAATTTGACAGTAGCAGATGTGGATGATGGAGAAAATTTGCTAATAACAAATGTGGATGATGTAGAAAGTTTGACAGTAGCGGATGTGGACGATGGAGAAAATTTGACAATAGCAGATGTAGATGATGGAGAAAATTTGACAATAGCAGATGTGGATGAATCTGAAATAGCTGAAGAGATAGTTGTGACAGTTGATGTGACTACCTCCAATGAGGATGTCACACATACATCAGATAGTTTAAATGATTCCTTGGCAACTATACAGACAACTGTCACGGTCCCAGGTGGCCAGGTAGTAACTGAAGACACAACTGAGTCAGATAGACCCAGCTCCGCATTTGTTTTTAAAGATTCTAATTTTGTTGTAAGTACAAATTAATAAATCTTCCATTTAAACACTCTATTTTTGCCCAAATTAGACTCGATATTCAAATGTAATTGGGGAAGATAATAAAACATTGTGAATTATTTTTATTAGGATTTTAAAATTGGAATATAAGTTTATTGAATTAGTTTTATTAAATATATATATATTTCTAAATTTCTGCTGGTTTTCAATATAGCTTTTTTTTTCTCATTATTCTCAATCATAATCTTTTAGATTTTCTGGAGTGCAGTGTTAATTGAATGGATCTAGATCTCTACCTAAAACTATAGATTTAAAAAATCCATATTTAAAATATGATGTATACTAAGCATTTCTTTGGAGTGTTAGTTGTTTTCTAAGACGTGAAAATTACATTAACCTCAATGGACACAAAATAGAACATGGATTTTGTGGGTTTTTATTAAAGCTGGTGGATATTTTAGTTTTATGTTATACAAATACTTTTGTTAATGTAAAGCCTTACTACGTTTTTAAGGTCCTTGTTTTTATTTTCAGCATTCTAGTAAAGGCATTGCTGGAAATAAAAGGACAAGGGTGTGGAAAAATCTGAAGCAAATAGTTGCAGCAGAGAGGGCGCTGCAGTGGGGACCAGATGATGTCACTTGTGAGCTTTTGATTTACTTATGTAGACTTCAAAAAAATTAAAAATAAATAACCTACCTCTTATGAGGAGTTTTAAAATTAAATAGCATTATAATGTCTTTTTTGTTTTATTTTACTTAATAATTATAATTTTAACATTATAACTCTTAAATTTGTTGTATAGCGCAGTGTAAAAACCAAGTTATTACTTAATAATCTACTTTCCAGATGGTTCAATTGATGCGCCTCCATCTTTTCGACCTGCTAAAAAGTATTCAGACATTTCAGGGCTTGAGGTATGTTGTTTTTAGGGTCTAGTACATTACCTCCCACCCATCCTGTTCAATATCTCCCTTCCCTGTTAACAACCCTCTTACACAAATATCTATTACATTGACACCAACCAAACAAAAAACTTTGTTTTGAACATTTATCTTTGTGAACTACGCTTTTATCTTTCATATGAAATAGTAAACAATAAACTTAACCCGAATTTATTTTCTTCAGGCAAAATATACAGACCCACGCACAAAAATGCGGTATGCTAATTCAGACGAGTACAGGAGGGTCCATTTATTACCTAATGATATCATAACTGGATGTTTGCAACTTCGTAAAGCTAATACTCTAATGCCTTGAGTTATAATATGTTATGTTTTTATTAAAAAATACTTTATAAGGAAGTATCTGTTGTTTTTTTCTTAAATGTTTTACATTTTGTTGCAAAACATAACTTGTTGGCTGTAATAGCAATTGAATGCACAAAAAATGTGCCCTGTTCACCCTTTAATTTACGATGGATTTTTACCTGTATTGTGACCGCCCATCTTTGAAGAATGGATTATCATCTACACCCTACTTTAAATGATCTCCTTACCAGAATCTGTCTATGAAAGTTTCCCAAGACAAGTGTTGTTTTAAATAACATCAGCTTTAGTATAAGGATTCGGATAAGGTTGATCGACTTGGATTAGGTACAACGTTTTTGATAGGGTTAGCATTAACAATATTAAGTTGTTTGACTCAAAGCAATACAAACAATAGTTTACTAGTCTACCATTATTACGAAGATACCATTGACATGGTTTATACAGGTGTAAAACATCACACACCCCGTAGATTGTCATTTTTACTGTATTGTATAGGGCAGTATAAGTATAAGAAGACAAGAGACTTTGAGAGCCTTACATGATTTTGTGCATGTCTCTATTTGATTTGATATGTGGTGCAGGGCTGTATATGATGTAGAGCAGGGGTCTCCAAACTACGGGCCGCATCCGGCCCGCGAGGTACTCTCATCCGGCCCCTGGGATCTTTATGTCCACGGAAAAATCAACGTTTGTTGGAGGTGGCTGAGGAACTTTTACCAGAAAATTCAAAACAATTTGAAAATGTAGCTTTGGCTACAAATCCATTTGCCCGCAGTGTTTCAGACACTGGTGAAGATGGTAAATTTAATACGGTAACATGGGCTCAGAGACATGTTGAAAGATACAAACAAGGAATCGCAAGATTTACAATATTGCACAGTAGCAAGTTGTGAGAAAATTCAGAGCAGAGTATTTAAGTTAAGAAAGAAAATAGGCTACTTCCTGGAAAGTAAAAGCAAGCCACAGCCATTAATGTCTGATAAAGAGTGGGTATAGGAATTGGCCTATGCTGCAGACATAACTATCTATTTAAATTTTCTGAACCTAAAATCAAGAGAGGGAAATCTAGTTTCTTATCTATACACCCGCCTTCAGATCCAAACTTGTCATGTTTTTGGAACAAGCACAGGCCAACGACTTTACGCACTCTCAGCAGTGCAAGGTCTTCATGGATAAACTAACAGCTGAGTTCCCCACGTTATTTCCAAGCGAGATCATCAAAGACCTCCCGCTGCAGTTTCAGTAGCGGTTTTCTGACTTGGATTCAAAGGCAGAAGAAGTGAAACTGTTTCAAAATAGGCCTACATTTGAAGCAAATGTGCCCATTTGAACTACGGCTGGAGGTCATAGAATTGCAAGCAAACAACATCCTTAGAGACAAGTTCAAAGAAGGCCTGGTGGGTTTTTATAAGTTTTTGCTAAAGAAAGACTTTCCTACTATAAACTTTTGCATCAAAGTACCTTTCAAAGTTTGGAACAACATACCTGTGTGATTGAAATACGTGAAGAACAATATGAGAACAAACTTGGACCTCGAGTGTTTTGTCGGGCCCCGACAGTGTTTCTTTCAGTCTATTTTTAATCCAAGACGTGGAGGATGGGGGACACTTGAAAAATTGGTATATAATTCTATATAATTTATATTTAGTCGGGCTGAAAAGTTTGGAGACCCTTGTTGTAGAGGGTTGTAGCAGATTGCAGCAACAGAAAATAAATGTTGATCTTTTTTCTTCCCTTGAATAAATTTCGATTTTCTTTCATTGAATCAATCAATAAATCGTCCCTTAAGCTCTTTTGTGGACGTTTGCACCATAGCTGATTCTCCCGTAATTCTCTGCAATTCTTCTGGGCAGGTTTTCTTTCAGACCTTTTTCTCGGAGGGGAGGGGGGTGGGAAGGGAGGGACTTGAGACTTAGAAGACACAAATTCCGAGGAGAATGGGAAAAACGCTAATTAAGGTATATAGGGCCAACTTTCTACAAACTTTTTTTTTCTATTATGTATTGGCAGGTGTCATATTCAACGAGGATGTTTCGCCGGGAGATTTAGTTTCTACGGAAACCGTATTGACAGGTGCCCCTTTTTCGGGAGCCAAAATAACAGAAACCTATTTGTCGAGAGTCGTAATGACGGGAGCTGTTTTGTCGAGAGCCCAAAATGAAGGGAGCCTTATTGACGATCCCTTTTGTCGGGAGTCTAAATAAAATAACAGGGTCCAATTGTCCCTGGCCCTTTTGACGGAGTCAATTTGACTGGGCTATTTTGTCGGGGTAGCTTTGTGGGAGTCGTTTTGACGTGGCCGTTTTGACGCCGCACGCCATTTTTTACAAGCTTTTATTTAACTCACTTCCTCTGTCGACAGTCAGTCGTCAGTCTGTCTAGATCGAAACGCCCGAGCAAAATTGCAGACACTTCTAACTGACAGATACGGTTCGTAGTTGGTACGTGGATCAAGACATGAAGACAATGCATCGTGACATTCAATTTGACTTAATTGGTCGCCTAACTAATTTTTTATGAATTAATTAAAATTTTGACCGAATTAGTAGGCAGTTCTATCCACACGTGTCATACCGGCAAAATTGCGTCATCACGTTCAATAGGTGCGCAATGGTTTTTAGTCATATGTAACTCTATTGTAAATAAAAACATGTAAAGTACTAATTTTTTTTCAAAAAACCGTTTTAATAACCAGTGTTTCTTCCAGACTTCTTTCTCCGGGGGGGGGGGGGGGCACTTGAAATTTTCGGGGGGGGGGGGGCGGTAGACTTTCTTCGGGGGGGGGGGGGGGGGGCGGACACTGTTAAAATATATTTTTTATATAAATTATATAAATTTCATTTCGTTCGGGGGGGGGGGGGAGGGGGGAGGCGCGGTAGAATTTTTTCGGGGGGGGGGGGGGGGAGTGATAGTTAGATATTTGACTGTTTTACAGATGCCTGGAAGAAACTCTGTTAATAACAAGCTTTTATGTAATAAATTGTATTTAAATATTAAATACTATTTAAATAACTATAAAGAAAAGCGTGGGTCTCTTCCTAAATATTAGTAAAGGCAGAGGCGTAGCGAGGGGAGGGTGCGGGGGGGGGGGGGGTGCGGACCGCACCGGGTGACACCATTTAGGGGGGGGGGGGGTAACACCAAGGCAAAAAATAGTAAAATATATAGAGAAAAATTTGAGGGGGGGGGGGGTGCAAATCGAAAGTTTGAGGGGGTGCAAATCGAAAGTTCGAATGGGGGGGGGGGTGCATATCGAAAGTTTGAGGGTGGGGGTGCAAATCGAAAATTGAAAGTTTGTCCCCGGGAAGAGTCGCTACGCCTCTGAGGGGTGACACCATTAAGTGCCGCACCGGGTGACACTCACCCGACCTCGCTACGCCACTGAGTAAAGGTATCCAATAGGTACTAAAGTGACCCACGCTTTTCTTATTTATAGTTATTTAAATAGTAGTGTATAATTTATTTTCTCCTTTTTATTGCATTATTACATAAAAGTTTGTTATTAAAACGTTTTTATGACATTTTTTTCTTTTACAAATATGGGTAGGTTGCACCTCCACTCGTCTTTGTTCTGGGCAGTTTTCTCCCATTAATTAAATTTAAATGGAAACAATTGATCAATCTCCTCCCACCCTAAACTCATTTTATCTATTTTAGCTTTCAAAATGTGACGCTAAAGGTTATACCAATGTCACATTTCTTATTCTTTCCCCAGCCCATCTTTGAACGGGCTCATATAGACTAGGCCATAGGACAGTCGCAGCAGTATTTGTCGTTTATTTATAAACATGGTTTAACATGGCGTGGATGGAATTTTCAAGTATTTTACATTACGTTATTTAAACTAAATATATTTGTTTTAAAAATAAACAAAACATAGACAGAATTCGAATTTTATAAAATGTTTTGTTTATAGTTTAATTCCAAAGAGTATGAGCTTACTTATAAATAAAGTCGAAACTGCGAAGTTGTAAATCTACAAATAAGAACTCTTTTGACTAAAGAGCTATTTTCTATGCTGGTATCAAAACAAAAATAAAAAAAAGTCGGCAACACCTCATGGAAACTTGTAACCTTGGCTTCGATCATATTGCTTGCAGCTCTCAGAATGTCGTGCACGCGCCTTAATTTAGTTTGCAAACTCATCACGGACTGTCGTTTTCCACAACAAGTGACTAGATTAGGCATTTTGGTAAATTTTGCCTAATTATCTCAGAATGATAAAACACACATAATATTGAAGGCCATAAACTGCCATTTAATAAACCACTAAATTTATCACTGTAGGCCCAGTAGTTTTTTTTTTATGAATTTTTTAAGTTGTATGTTAAACAGCTTATATTTTATTGTAAAGTTGCAAAATATTTGGTGTCCTTCTTTGAGTTCATATAGCGTTGTTATTTTTTAACATGTAATGATAAAACTTTGCATATTGATACTAGAGAGTACAGGCAACAGGAATATGCAATTGAAATAAAGATCAGTAAAGGTAAAACCAAAAATAATTAAGACTAATTAAGGGTCATGGCGTTTTTATATAGAGAGCAACGTTAGTCTATTGTCAAACTGCACAACTCTGTTGTTAATAAAGATATATTGATAATACTTTGCATATTGGTGCTAGGGAGTACAGGCAACAGGAATATGCAAGTGAAATACAGCTTAATTAAAAGGAAAACAACTAATAATTAACTTAATAAAGCCCAATTAAGGAGTGCGGTGCCGTTCTACTATGATTGCCACAAGTCACTTTTCATACTGAATATCTATGTTGCTATTGATGATACAAAGATAAAACTTAGCACATAGATGCTTAAGGATGTTGGGAATAGAAATTTACAAGTCAAAAAAATGCTAGGAGAAAAAGACAATCACATATAATAAAGTCTAATTAATGGGGGTGGCACTGAAATCTTGTATCAATAATACCTGTGTATTATACTCATACTGGAATATGATATGGTTAGGATTATGTTGAAATATCTAAATATTAGTAGCATTAGTTATAGGCTACTTTTAATAAGTAGCCAAGGATGGTTAATCAATAGACAGCCTACAGAAACTAGATGAGATGTGTCGCAACTGAAGGATAGACAGCTGCCTTATTTGCTGATCTGAACCTACTGTTTAAAAAAAATTACTGTTGCTTAGTTTAAGTTATAAAATTAAGTCACATTGTTCAAAGTGTTACTGTTTCTGTTTTCTTTTTGACTTTTAAAAAAATGTATCTATCACTGTTGCTTTAGATCACATTATTAAAGTGAAGTGTTAATGTTTCTATTTTATCTTTGACTTCATTTATTTTACTTTCCATGCCTCTATAGATCTAGTAGTATATTTTAGCTATTATTAAATTTTAAAGATAATATACTATAATCTGAGAAATGACCAATTTAATCTTTGTAATTATTTTCTTAATCAGTTTTTCCTGAAACGGGGTAACTAAAGTTTAGACATCATCCATAAGTAATTTTACAACATAATTATATATTTAAGCTTGATGCAATAAATATTAGTTCTATTAGATTCTTATAAGCAATTACTCATTAAAATACATAGATCTAAATCTATTCTATAGGGGCCTAATATTTATAAGGGCCTATTTATTACTATTTAAAATTTTAATTAGGCCTATTATTATTACCCAATTGAAAATGACTAATATGGAAGATTATTAATGAATGGGACTATTAATTCCATTGCTTTAAATTTTATTTAATCCATAAAAAACATTCTATAAGCTAAAATCTTGCCAATTCAATGAATAGTGTTAAACAGTAATATCAAATGTGCGATTTTTTATATTTCATGCATATGGTCTATGGACCGTCATAAAAATTTTAACTCGGCCGTCATTATTAAAATTGCGTAGATCCCCTTCACTTCACGCAAGAAGCAATATCTGGTTATAAAGAGCTAAAAAGCCCCATAAAACCAACATTTCCACCCATCAAAATAGTTTGGCATTACTTATTTACTAGATCTAGTTTCCTGAACTTATCTCTTTTTTAAATGCCGAAATTTGGTTCTATCGAT
Source organism: Physella acuta (assembly GCF_028476545.2). Classification (NCBI taxonomy): domain Eukaryota; kingdom Metazoa; phylum Mollusca; class Gastropoda; family Physidae; genus Physella; species Physella acuta. Next base: position 325,713 of record NW_026732030.1, read on the forward strand.
AATAGGTAACCTCGCGGCCCCTATCGCCCTGTTAAAAAATTGTGTCAGCGGGACCCCCCCAAGATTTACCAATGCTTTTTAAGCATGTTCCAATGAAAAGAACTCTATGAAACTGTTATTTTTGTTCTTGAGAATGGTTAGGATGCTCATTACAACTAATGTCTAGCTTATTATACTTTACTTTCTTGCTAAAATTAATACTAATTGAAAGAAGTCGGTTACTGCGTTTAATGAGACGTGCTCGCTAAGATACCTCGATAAAATTGGGATCGATATGTTAAAATGTAACTAATAGTTTTCCATACAAACATAGAATATAAAAACAGCCCACTTTGACGTATCGAATACATTAATTTATCGATTCTCTCATGATAACTAAGCACTTGGATGGAAAATGGCCGAAATTACAAAAGTTGGCTTGAAAAATTTCGGATGTGGCCAGATTAAACAAAATGGCGGACATCGAAATGCCTAGACTAGATCTAGACAGATTTGCATGACTTCATGCAATGCAAACTCTCCTCAAAGCGTGAGCTAATCTAGATTTTTCGCGCATACGACGACGACACACTTTTACTTGCGTGTAATCTTTCTGTGCAGTGACGTAGTTTGTTTACAACTTAAAATCTGTCGTTGGTCTGACTTAAGGCTAAACAGCTCTTCTAGATTTTCTTAAGTCATTAAAGTATTATACTGCGCTATTTCACTGGACTAATACAAAATTACTAATTAGTAGATCTAGATCTAGTTTGAATTATTGGATTTTTAAAATTAAATATTCTGTTATTTCAAATAGGCCCCCTACCCTACACTAGGTACTAGGATAAATTTTTAAAATTGGTTTTTTAGGGAAACAACTACTACAGTTAAAAGGAGCAGAAAATTACAATAACAGAACAGTTTTCCTTTTTGATGTAGCTCAAACGGTTAAATAGTTATGATTTTTTTTCGTATTAAAAAATGTGATTTTTTTAACATAGGATTTTTTCAATTTCTGTGATAGAGTTTTTTTAAGCGTTTACTAAAATTGTCCTAGCTTGTAAACCATATGGTCAAATTTGTTATAACTTTGCAATATCTTTATTTATTATATATGGAAGCATAATAAACAATAAGATTAGAAATTTATGGGCAGAGTAAAACAAAAACAGAAGTAGAACAGGGTACCCCCCCCTAATTTTTCATATACAGTGCATTCATACAATCTCAGTTAAAATTTTAACTATTCAGAAAATTAAGCTCAAACTTGCTGAGAATGATGAGCTATGGATGTGTCAGTTATTACAATCAAATTAATATTAATAAATGAAAAGATTTTTGTTTTAACTGCTACAAAGCTGATAAATTATACAATTTCGCAAAACCGAAGTCTTGTTGATGTGACATGCAACATAATGGCAAATTTGAGTTATTAAGCACTTAAGTCTCAAAATTTGTCTAGCTCAAGATAACTCTATTCTTAAACAGAAGTAATCAAAATATGTATTTAAATCTATCTGTTTAACAAAAAATAAGGGGTGGAACAGGGTACACCCCCTATTTTTAAATACTACATTTGTTCACACAATATCAGCTTATGTCCAAACTATTTGAATCTAAAGCTAAAAACTAACCAGAGTGAAGCTCTGAAATAAGTGTGTTTGATGGTTCTATCTAAATCAGGGGTTCCCAACCCCGTGCCCGCGGGCGCCATGGCGCCCGCCGAACGATTGGTATGTGCCCGCCTCTCACTATTCGACAGAGACAGAATTTTTTTCATAAACATTATTGAAAGGTTGAAGGGGATGGAAATCGAAAGTTTGAGGAGGGGGGGGGTGCAAAATCGAAAATTTGAGGGGGGGGGTGCAAATCGAAAATTTGAGGGGGGGTGCAAATCGAAAATTTGAGGGGGGGGGGGGTGCAAATCGAAAGTATGAGGGGGGTGCAATCGAAAGTTTGAGGGGGGTGCAAATCGAAAGTTTTGTCCCTGGGTGACGGGAAGGGTCGCTACGCCTCTGGAAGGAGTTTGCCGATTTAAAATAGGTGGTGCCCGCCACCCTACCAATATTTTAGAATGTGCTCTAGAGTAAAAAAAGGTTGGGAACCCCTGATCTAAATAGTTGACAAATAGGTAAAATAAGGTAAAACGCTGAGTCATCGACGCACCTGACATTGAAAAACTGAACTAATATATGTAAAAAAAAATGATGGCAAATTAGATCTATTAGAAATGTAAGGTCTTTTATTTGTATAAACGTAATTAACATGTTAGTCTACTTATAAATATAGTTTAATTAAAAAAGATGTGTTTCTGTCTATTCATTAGTATTTTACATTTCAGAAGAAGTTCAACATTGGACTGGTTGGTTTTAAAAAGATATAGAACTAGTTCATATCACTAAACTTTCAATGTACTGCTTCAAAATTTAAGTTATTTAAAAAAATATTACTTAATTTATCTAAATAAAAGATGAACACATTAATTGTAATAGTTTTAATTCCTCTTTACAGTGTTCCCTCATTAGGCCATATAACTGCTTATCATATCGTAGAGATGTGCTGGTTTTTTGAAGTGTAGGTTCTATCTGGAAAAGTAAACAGTACATTATTTGCTTTCACATCAAAATAAATAAAATGGTTTTTCTGAAGACACTAAATATTGAATGTTTATTGCTAATACCGCACCAGACCTTCCCCTCCCCCCCCCCCCCTCTTCTCCACTACCTTCAATATCAAAACAGCGTTTGCCACTATCGCCGGCGGCAAAACATCATTCGCCACTATCGCCGGCGTCAAAAAATCGTTCGCCACTATCGCCGGCGGAAAAACATCGTTCACCACTATCGCCGGCGGCAAAACATCGTTCGCCAATATCGCCGGCGGAAAAACATGGTTCGCCACTATCGCCGGCGTCAAAACATGGTTCGCCACTATCGCCGGCGTCAAAACATCGTTCGTCACTATCGCCGGCGTCAAAACATGGTTCGCCACTATCGCCGGCGGCAAAACATCGTTCGCCACTATTGCCGGCGGCAAAACATCGTTCGCCACTATCGCCGGCGTCAAAAAATCTTTCGCCACTATCGCCGGCGTCAAAACATGGTTCGCCACTATCGCCGGCGGCAAAACATCGTTCGCCACTATTGCCGGCGGCAAAACATCATTCGCCACTATCGCCGGCGTCAAAAAATCGTTCGCCACTATCGCCGGCGGCAAAACATCGTTCGCCACTATCGCCGGCGTCAAAACATCGCTCGCCGCCATTTTTTTTCTATTACCTCCCTTGCCACTTTCGCTTTCAAATTGTAAACAAACGTATTTTTATAAAGGTAACAAAAGTGCGCAGCATATAACTTTTGTGCGCTATGTCCAAACAACTTGATTTTTTGAAACAATAGAGAAAAGTGGTGTAGAATTCAAATAATGCAATAAATTTTCTCCTTTTTATAAAAATAAACAGTAGGGAGTAAATTAAACTTACCTTATTTTCACTGAAATACTCCATCTTGAATAATCCATGAAGAAAATTGAAAAAACAATAAAAACGCAAAATGTCCATTTTTTTATGAAAAATCGATAATCGCACGAAAATTGATCGGGCGATAACACCGAGCGATAAAAATTACGAAACTATAGCACTCGCGTCGCCGCAAATTCTCGGCGTCTGGGTAACGGGGACGAAAAACTCGCCGCGCGGGTTAAAACGAGATGTAATCCTAGTACCTACCCTACACTATTAATTTCCTTACCCCTTGCCTTAAGCCTAGGCTTTTTGATGAGAATTACAGAATGATTTTTTTATTAAAAATGTATTAATAATAGCTAGAATACTAGTAAACTAAGCTAATTTAGCATATTTTAACTTTCTGTGCAAAGTCATTATTACTGAAAAAAATTCCAAAGTCAGGTCAGCCTGTGGCACCCTCCACTGAACTTGAAAGAAGGAAAAAAAACTTGACCCGTGACCTTCATTAAAACAGAATTTACTTATGTTTCTTTTTAACTATTAGTAAACATGTGCTTAATATTACCCAATAAGTAATAAAAATTTGACAATTAATTTTAATTACTGTTGTAAAGTGAGATAAACAGATTAATAAACACGTGTTTTCTTGAGGGGGTGTGACCCGGGTGTGGCACATCGCATGTAACTTTTTATTTCTGTGTCTTATGACTATTTGTTCACAATCAGCATGCTATGCTTTTAAAATTGATAAAGGGTAAGTATACCAAGCTACAAAACCTAAAATCTAACTAATAATTCATACTTTCAGTTTAAAAAATAATAAAAACGATCATCAATGAAGAAAGCGTAAACATTCTATTTTTAGGTGTGACATAAAAAAACAGTCATAAATCTAGCCAAATGATTGGATTCTTGCGCAGCACACATTTTCCCGCGCCTCGTTTTCACCAAACAAGAATATAATAAAATGGCATTATTGAGGGGTGATCACTTACACCCTCAAATGTATTGTTTCCACCCTAATTTCATTAAACAATTCAATTTTTATTTGATAGTAAAGATGTTATAAAAATTGTAAAAAATAAAAAAGTTATTGTCGAGCGCACCTGCTTTAGTTAATTCGACTTGAAACGCAAGCTAAATAAGCGTGACTTTCTCTCGACGGCCTCGTTAAATACAAACAAAGAAATTAGGCCAAAAGTAGATCTGACAATTCTTAAACAACAGACTTAAATAGAAACGGATAGTTCCGATGTCTAAAATTAACGATGGCTTCGTAATCATTAGTTTTATCCCTCTACCCATTAGTGAAAGCAAAACTGGTCGCCATTTTTGGTAAGCGCATGAGCCGTGAGATGGCTTCAAAACAACAAACCCGGAAGCTGTGAATTTGAACGGCCTACTTAAGCCTTAAGTAAGAGAACATTTGACACCACATTTAAATATCTAGCTTACTCAGTGGCCGAGAAAAGAGAGAATTTTAAAATTATCCTACAATGGAAAATGAAAGCCAAAAACCATGTTCTTGCCCTCCAGCTGGCATCACAGGACGTTGTGAACTTGTGTACACAAGTTTTTAAATGCTGCTGTGGTAATTGTGTCAACATAGGTTACTCGCCGGAAAAAAAACAACAAAAAATAACTGGTTGATAATAAAACTAGATGTAGTTATTTATTAAATTGGTAAAGAAAATATAGGCCTACATTACAAATTCTACTCTACATGTTATTCATACCATTTTTGTTGGCCATGAATTGAATTTCATAGATTTTAAAAACTGAATATTTCAGTTTCAAAATCATCTTGGGTATTAAATTTAATACTTATAACCTAAAATACTTTAAACCAATCCTGAGAGGAAAATAAGTACTTTAGAGTTGGTTTTGGAGGGTTTTAGTAGTGAATAAGAGATAGGGCTAGACATCATGAAATAGTTACTCTAAAAAGTATTAATGAATCAGAATGACACTATTGATATTGTAGTATTATAAAGGAGATGTTGTGGAAAATGGAGTCAAGTTTGTAATGAAAATTGTCTTTACAGAAGTTTCATTAACAGTGCAGAATGACAGATATGTTTCTTTGATTTTTTTAATTAGCTTAATGTGTTTAATTACTTACTTAGGCCTAATTTGTATGTTTTCACCCAGAGGTTAAAGCTTGGGACACAAATGAACTAAGCTTCATATTATTAAAAAACACTTGAAATTCTTAGTAATAATGAATTTTTTGCCAGTTAGTATTGCCCAAAGTGTATCTTAAAATAGTAGAGTATAGATATTATGATTTTAAGTTAACAATTTCACTGTAGATACTGTTGTTAATTCATCACTATTTGAGCTCTTCCACTGCAATTTTTAACTATTGTTTCAATACCAATTTAATTAAGCAACAAGAAAAATAATTCTATCTATTCACATTTTCTCAGAATTCACTGCCTAACTGATAGACTGACTATAATGTATAGAGCAAAATATTCTTTGACATTATCTGTTTTATTACTGCAGCTACCATTTGTATGTATAAAATATCCAATGATGTGTTAATCAAAGATGTGAAGCTTCAATGCAAAACAGCTGTTGTAATGAGTTATTGCTAACCATTTATTGGATGGATTAGAATTTTATTATTAGACACACTTGCCATGCAAAGGGTCATTATACATTCTTTAAACCCCCACCCACTATTTTCTGTTAACTATTTTCTGTTGTTTATGGAGATATTTTTAAAAATTTACTAACAGGACAAGCTGTATGGAAACATTCTAAAGCAAAATGGAAGTGGAACCACCAGCACACTTTTACCCAAGAAAAAGACTGACCCATGCCATCTCAGTCGCCATTTTCACACTACTGATGCAGTTTTGCTTCCCAACAGCAAATTTTTAAACTTGAAGTAATTTTTAGTTTCATATTTTGCTATAATTTACTGATATTTTTTTCTGTTACCCTATTGTACCGATAATATGCTAGTATTTTGTATTTGTGGTTAGATAAGAGTCTTTGTTATGCACACCTTTACTAAATATTTTCTTCTTAATCCAACAGACCTACTGAAATATCAGAAGCAGAATATGAGGCATTAGCAGAAGAAACTCTGGATTCGCTGACAGAGTTCTTTGAAGATTTGCCAGAGACTGAAGCATGTGATGAGGATTATGACTGTGCTTTTGGGGTAAGATATCTTGAGACATATATTTTATCTCCTTTTTTTTTTTCATGCCATAAATTATGTTAGTACCCAGCCAGCATTTATTTTTAACCCATTGATAGGTGAACATAACATTTATTGATAGCTAAATTAACAGGGGATGGTGGGATGGGTTAAAAATTTAAAATTATTTCTAAAATGCACTATGCCTTAGAGTAAGTATTTTTGTTTCTAAATTTTACAAACCCAATTCTTACTGAATGTGATATGAATTAAAAGTCTTGAACAAAATGAAAATTGTGTGGATTTAGTTAGTGTTTTTAAAAAATTTTATATTTTGGTTTCGGGGTTGGTAAAATTTGGGAGATGGAATTTCAGGATTCATTTAAAAATTATATAGGCACCTCTTTACATGATGTTGTGACATTTTAATTACATTTTTGAATAGAATGGTGTATTGACCCTTCACCTTGGCAGTGCTGAGGGCACATATGTCCTGAACAAACAGACACCAAACAAACAAATTTGGCTGTCCTCTCCTCTAAGGTATGGTAGGGATAGGTTACTTTTAACAAGTATTGATTTATTCATTAAGTCAGGCTTGTTTGCCTTTTCATTATTGGCTATTAAATATTTGTAATACATTCATATTTTTATTCTTTAGTTGAAAGTTGGCATGCTTTCAGAGTATCTCGAATAAGGCTATTTTTATTTATTTCCTTTTCTATTAGCTGCAATGGTGTACTGATATGCATGCTAGAGCAATTACATATTTATGTAGGTAGTTGTAAAATTTGTTAGGTGATAAGGTTAAAATGTTTTCTGACATATAGGTTTGAAATATGTACTGCATTTAGTCATGCTATGTGTTTTTTTTTTTTCATTATTCTTAGATATTTAGATGATTGAGATATAGTTTACTAGGTATGATTAATTTTTTAATTATGAACTGCTTTAATGATAAACTATGAAGTAAAAAAAATCCTGTCTATTTTTGTTTGTGTGGAGCAGTGGTCATTACAATTCTTTATTTCATTAATGTTTGTTTCTGTAGTGGACCAAAGCGCTATGACTATTATCAGGGCCAGTGGGTCTACCTCAGGGATGGCACTGGCCTACACAAGTTGTTGGAAGATGAGATATCAGAGATCACAGGGCTGAAAATTGATTTGAAAAGATGCAAGTTTTACACATGGGGCATTGCCGAAAGACAGTCCAGCACAAACTAGCTAATTTGTTTTTTAGGTTACTTCCCCTGAATGCTTGATTGTGTCTATTTGTATTTGAGATGATCAAATTATATTGAATGGAATGTTTTTTTACTGGTTGTGTGTGGTTTGTTGTGCTTGCCATATTTCTTTCTTTTTCAAAGACGAGTTTTTGATCTATGCAAGGATTTTTAAAGATTCAATGTTTGTTTAAAAGACTGTATGATAGATCATTGTAAAGAGATTTGCTTTTGTTGTGTGCATTTTATCCTGTCTGATGAAATGTATGATTCAATATACTGTAATCCTTCCAAGTTTTTATTCCATCAATTACAATTTAGTTAAAAAAATGTCTTTTTCTATTAAATTAGCTGTTTGGGGAATTGTTTACTGTAATCCTGCCATGTAGTTATCATCGAAATATAAACCTGCTTTTTGAAACAGTGATGTGAGCATGCTATGCAAAGGTCCACACATGAAAAATCTGATGTGGCTGGTTCTGTGTTAACTTTTCCTTTAACCTGTTTGATGCTTACTGTTACATATAGATGTGTATGTCACACTTTACTTAAAGCATGCTTGGCTGATTGCTAGTGTTAAGAAAGTTTTAACTATAAATATGCTAATTAAATCACAAAGAATTATTTGAGTTGTGTGTTGGTAGTTGCAGTTAATGCTGCATTATTTTTTAAAATATATTTTTGTGCGTGTTGGTAGTTGACTTAGCAATTTACAAATTTTATTATATTCAAATTTAGTTGTGTATAGTGTATGTATTTATAGTTGCTTTAGAAAGTTGCAAATAATTTATAACTATTTAAATTTTTTGGTTTGTGTTTTGTTAGTTTGAGCTAATCTTGGTATATTTACATTTGTTTCCTTTGTGTGAGTTGTAGTTGCTTTAGCTGCATTTTGTACAGTATTTTAAAAATATTATTTATTATGTGCTGTTCATGTTGGTGTTGTTGCCAGATGAACCCTACAAGGCCAGTTGTTTGATTACATTTTATGTCTCATGTATGTACATGCTAGAGCAGTATAAGGGTGGTTATTTTTAGCTACATTACCTCAATTTAAAAAAAAAACAAAAAAAATGCCATCATTCAAAGGTTATAGGTTTTTTAGTATAAATTAATTTAAGCTGAGATTTCTTTTTAAAAATTTTATTTTCAGTATATTAAATATAATTGTATTATCAGAATGGGGTATATTGTTTTGTAATACAGGTAATGGACTTGGCATTTAAAAGGTTTTTCATTTGTCTAGTATAATATTTTGTATTTAATAAATGTCATTACCCCAACATTTCTTTTTCCTACTAAATACAATACCACTGTATAACCATAGCATAACTCACTCCCCTTCACTGATGATCCATAAATCACTCTGCTCTACTGACAAAAATATTTGACTCTTCCCCATGCACTGTCTGTACTGCTCATAACTATCCCCACTCCGCATTCCCGAATAACTCCCTGACCTTGACCACTCTTATCTCAACCACTGACCACCCATAATTCACATTGACTGCTCATGACTCACTCCACCCACTGACAACCACTGCTCCCTCCCACTGACTACCTTACCCCCTCTCTCTTACTGACCACCCTTCCACTGATCATCCATCCATGACTCACTACCCCTCCTAGTCATCTAGTACACAGATTGTAAATATAGCTGTCTATGCTCAATAGTTGTACCGTGTGTATTTTTCTAAAACCAAAAATCATTCCTCAAGGCGCTCCATATTATAATAACTTTGGTTGATTAATATTCTATATAAATTTTTGTTTAGGAATGTAATAAAAAATTGACTTTTATGCAAAATTAAATACTCAAAACAAAATATTTGTGTGTAGGGTAAGATAAAAGTCTTCACAATTCAGACACTACTTTTACAATTTGTATTAGCAAAATATCATTGAATGTAATTTTAACACTTTATTCTTTAAAGATACTTAAACCATCATTATTGAAGTAAATAGTTTACCTTAATGTCAAATAATGCATTTTCTTACATGTTTTCTCTTCTATGTAATCACAAACTGTAATTCACTAACCATCCATTAGATCTAATTATCTGGAGTTTTTTTTCTTTACAAAATTTGCAGATTGCTTATACATATTTATTCTCTAAGTTGTATTTGAAAAATAATGACCATTTTCAATAGCAACAACAATTATATCTCAGGAATAATTTTATTATTTATCATTCAAACCAACATCACATTTTTCTGTTGAAAATAGCCTGAATTAGAGTGAGCAACTTAGTATAATCTTAGGTGTAAATAGATAATACTGGTTAGCTTAGTTTACTTGGTTTAGTTATGAAATTGGGATTTTTGCTCATACGTTAGTTGATTTAACACTATTCCATCCCAGTATTTAATGCCAAAACCATAGTTCATGTTTTATTAATCTATTTTTGTAATGTAGGTTCCTATTTTTAGTAGATTTTATGTGGCTTCAACAATGTTATTATTGCATCTTGTTAACTGTTGCATTTTTTATATGTATTTTTGTGGTTTGTTCATTTAATGAAATGACTCTAGGAATTATAAAAACTTTGCTAGGAGATTTGTTCTATGGTTTTGGGGTTTGAAAACTAGTTGGCCAGAGTTTTCTCTCAGAAATTGTCAATCAAATTTGGTTTATTGTTGATGCACAACTCTTTACTTAGATGTGTGGAGGATATTGCTGTTACTCATTATAATCATGTTGTGTCTGTCAGATAGGATTCTATTTGTTAGGTAATCTTTTGTGTCTATCTGGAAGCATTCTGTTTTTACTGATACCGATCTGCTCTCTGGTTGCATTCTGTTAGTCCATAGCATTTTGTATTGTGGCTTGCTTTTTGAAGATTTGTAGCATTCCATCACCACCAAGTACAAAGTACACCCTCCCTGTTTGCTAGCAGACTCATTGCATTTGAACAGTATTAGAGAATTGAAAAAAACATTCTCTTTGTTTAAATATACTTTTACAATCTGCAAAATCAAAATCTTACCAAATAGTTTTTCTTTGCGAATTAAAATACACTTTTCAAGTTCATTTGTCACAAAAAAAAAATCTGTAAATAAAATGTTTAGCTTCATCAGTGCCTGAGATTTATATTTTCAATTATTATCAATGTAATTTGACTGCAAGATGTAATGCCCAGTCGTTTGTTCCATATTTCTAATTTTGATTACATAAAACTGTTTTTTTCTGATTTTTCATAATGTGTACTGGCTTTATAAGAAACTACTGTTTGCTCTTTAAAATTTCCTGCAACATATTTGTGTTCTGGATTTTGTGGTATCTATATATAGATCTTATTATTGCTTTACTGAACTCTTTGTTAACGCCTGCTATGACATCTCTGTGTGCTTAAAACAGTCCATAATTTCTACCTTCTACTATTGATTAGCCCCAGCAGACATGAGTACTGTAGCAGCTGTTCCTGGTTAGATCATATAACATGTACATCTGTAACCAACCTTCTGTCTGTTTGGTGTCTGGTTAATTTTATTCATGTCTCTACATTGTGTGGGCTCTTTATTCTATTATTGATCAGCAAGAGGTTATTCTTGTCTTAGGTGGTCTGTCACCACCAAATTTCTGCAGCAAGCCTTGACTAGGTTTTTGGGCCTGTTTTTATTTTGAATGGGTAGTTGTGTTTAAAATATTGTATAGGTACTGTGTGGTTCAGGTGTTGTATAGATAAAGTACATTGTTTTATGGTTGTTATTACACGATAATGTAAACTATAGTTTTACCGGGTTAGGGGTTTTAACAATTATTTTCATTCATCTCTTTTTGAGAGGATGGTTGAATCAAAATGCATAAATATTTGCAGTAAGGGAGAGAAGTGAAAGTTAGATATTTGACTATTTTACACGAGTTATTTCCCTGGATAAAAACTCTCTTTAATGTAGTTCAATGGCAAAAAAATGCATGAGCAAGCTGGTATAATAATTTTCGATGTCTCACTTGTTGATGCAACAATTCATTAGGGATATGCAGGTGACCATGAGTCATGCCATCTGTTTTTTCCCCCCATCTGAAGAGCTCTATGAAACTCATTGGAAACAGCTGTTCTTCCAACACAAAGCAATGAATATCCAGGACACGTTGTGTTAGGTTTTTTAACTAGCTCTTCCTGTAGCTTTTTGTTTGAACACAAATAAACTTAACTTACAAGTTTGTTTCTGTTGATTTGAATCCAGTGTTTCTTATCTTTAGTATTTCTACATTTTTTTCTTGTTTTTCTTATCTGCCATGTAAATCAAATTTTTATTTAAAAAAAAAAAGCACAATGAAAATGGTCCACCTGCCTCATGTTATTTGTAAATTTTAATTTTTTTTCTCTTTAAAAAAAAAAGGTGTGCATTGTTTTTTTATTATGCCAAATTGTTTCAAAATTATTCTTTCAATTTTAAAAAGTATGCAGTGTAACTTGTCATTAATTTTTTTTTAACTAAATGAATAATTAGTGTTAATTGACTTATATTTATGATATAATGATTAAGAGTTTGAGGTATATTTTGTCTAATTTTATTTTAAAATGGGAGAAATTTTGATTACTTTTCTTAAATGTTAGCTTTAAGTGTTGCGCCATATTTCCTTTCAGTTTATGGGACTGGTCTATCTAAACTAGTTGGAAAAGGTTTTAAAACTGCAGATATTATTTTACATTTTGTTTCTCTTTAACTGTTCTTTGCATGGCCTCTGGTGTTGTTTTATGTATACAATCACAACAAACATGGACCAGTCTGACAGTGAACTTTGACCCTTATTTCCATACCTGACTGATTGGGCTTTATCTGATGTCATAAGTTAGCTTTGGTGGGCAAACAACTTAGCTTTATATGGACAGTAATAATCCTTATTGTCTCTGTTGGCTGGTCAATACTAGACCTCACTGTTAAGTTTGGTTAACCTACAGCTTTGCTTCATTAAGAAAATAGACCATATTTCAGCTGACCAACTGTTGATCTCACTGTTAGCTTTATTTGGTCAACAAAGAACATTGTTAGAATCAGTTGGTCAACAAAGACTTGAGAACCAGTTGGTCAACAGCTGTCCATGAGTAGAGCTTACAGACTGGACTGTAACATGGGACCACACTGACCTGTTCTCCATTGGTCACTGGCAATTGTTAAACACATGAGTAGCATGTCTTGGTTGATTCCACATCGACTAGATGTAAAGAATCGATTGATTCGACCTCTACCATCGATTGATTCGACCTCTACTAGATGTAAACAATCGATTGATTCGAACTCTACTAGATGTAAACAATCGATTGATTCTATCTTGACTTTTTGTAAACAATCATCTACAAATTGTGACTAAACTTTGGCTACTTTGAATGTTGACTTGAGCTAGTCATTTTTCCTCCTGTTCACATTGGATTATTATAATTTTATATGAACATTTTGAATTAAACTTTCTTGAAAACGATTTACACAGTGAAGCATGCTCAAGCCAACATACTCAGCAATTTGTTTTTTTTTCTTTTCCTCAAAGATGCTGTTCTGGTCTCAGTTTTGTACTGACGTTGTTAACAATAAGCTTTACAATATGTCAGGATTTGAATAAAATGTTGGAATTGAGATAATGTTGTTGTGTGGTCTATTCTTTAAAAGTTGTTTGTTCTTTTATTACTTAATATTTATCTTGACGTCAAACAAGATCGTATGACCAACATGCCAGGTACTTAAAAGAGCCTGGGCAGGCTCAGCTACGACTGTACACAACATGTTTTAAAAGTTAATATGTATTGGGTCGTTAGTCAATACTAGCTTTTAAAAAACCTTTTGGGATGTATAGAAAGAACCCCACCAGTTTCATATAAGCATTGGCCGAAACCTCCCTAATATTTCTATCGTTCGCACTGACATCTGATTGTGAATCATTTGAGTCGGATGAATGTCTTGACAAACAGATGCGGTCTATAAACTGGCTTCAGAACAGGCCACTCAGAGAAAATGTGCTGGCTTGTGTGCACTTACTGAGTTGGAGAGATTGCAGGCGGCTTTAATGTTGGTCTTGTTTTATAATCCCCCAATATAGAAATATTAGTGTCTCTACACTTTAAAAATTTAGATGATCAATGTTTTGGTTTTCGAAGCAAGTATTTTCTTGCAAAAAATAGGCCCAACATTGAAAATTACAATAATATTAAGCACATCTGTTTTGTTGTAATGTCTTGAATGAAGTTAAACATTCTGGTAACTTTCACAAAAACTGATAACTGAATGTCTGGGTGGTAGAGTTGTATGGGCATTAAAATGTTTCTCATAATATAATTATAATTTAGCTTTTAATGTAGGAAAAAACAGAACAAAAATAATTAAACGATAAATCATAAGGTTTTATAAAGCCGACAGCAAAAGGACAAGAAACATTCTCAGAGGTTTATAGAGCACTTTTATTCAATCTGAAAACAAATTATAAGCTTTAGAAAAATAAAAAGAAATAATTTCTAAAGAACTTCATGAATTATCCATTATTTTAGTAAAATCTATTAAAAAAACAACTCGACACTATTTCTTTTAAAACCAAGATATTACCAGAATCTTCGTTAAAAGCACGTTATCGCCTCAAAATGTTAAAACCAAGATATCGTCCCAATCTTCGTACACGTGTCGATCATTTGAGCCACTTGTCCCAACCATCGAGCAGCTTGTCGAACATTTTCTCGATCCCCTCCTTGACTTTCTCCACCTTCTCATGGACCTCCTCGGCCAGCTTGTCCCGGCTCTTTAGGCCACAGACACACTTCAACTCCCCGTCATCCGCGCCGCTGTCGGTATCCGTGCTGTTGTCGCTATCCGCGCCGCTGTCGGTATCCGGGCTGTTGTCGGTATCCGTGCTGTTGTCGCTATCCGCATCACTATCACTGTCGGTGTCCGTGTCGTCGTCGGTATCTACGTCGTTCGGAGCGTCCCGCTTGCTGAATTCTGAGACGAAGCTGGACGACGCCGACGATTTGGAGAGCGTCATGACGTCATTGTCCTTGCAGCAGTATTTAACGCCATTGACGTCTGTGACGGAGTTGGAGTCTGTGTCACTCCCACACTCGTCCCCACTCAGACACTTGTAGCCTAGGAAAAGTGGTGGTGGGGGGGGGGGGTTGGCTTTAAATACCTATCTACCAAACTATATAACCCATATATATATATATATATATATATATATATATATATATATATATATATATAATAGGCACTTCATAATTTTCTTTTCGTTATCCTTTCGGTAACACGCTTATAAATGTATAAGTGCGTATATCAAAGATAGTTATTATAAGTCGAATCGAATGGAAAGAAAAGAATCGCATAGCTAAAATTTAGCGCACTGAATTTGGTTAATAACAATAACATCAACAAGTATTCATCAAGTTGTATGAACTTCATGAAGTCATCACGTGATGTGATTTATCACTGTTGCGATCTCTAACCCAGTAACAGGATGATTACAACACAGTATGGTATTGAACTACTGTTTAACGCGATGTGAGCGCTATCAGCGTTCATTCTACTGATAGCCAGGCTTATATGACTTCAAATATCTACCTTAAACTGAAACGTCTTAAAATACCTTTTTTATCGTCGCAGTGTCCGATGCAGAAGAAACTGACCAACACTAAGACCAATACTTGAAGTGTCGCCATGTCATAAATGTTGCCCTTGCTGTATCCAGTTAATCTTTGTAGAAGCGATCGTCTTTAAATTTCAAGACACATAAGAATGTTTGCCTAGCCGTATCCAATAGTTCTATATAAATGCGATCGTCTATTAAATATTCAGGTGACCCCATCCTTGACCGTGCGTCTGTTTGTAAAGCACGTGCGCTGTGTGGGACTAGTCACTGGCTAAAAATAGATTCTGTTCTCGCACCTTCTGACAGTGGCGTCACAAAACGGGCGGTGTCAGCTGACAATTCTCCCCCATTGCTGATCTGGTCTTAAGTCTAACATACTGTTATCGCTGGCTAGAAGTCAACTCTTACATCCAGTTGACATCTAGAGGCAACTGAAAACTTTGCTGTATGTTATGTAGGACCTTATACATAGACCTATACCAGTATATCATATGCCCCACCCCTCAGCTTGGGCTACTCTGTTTTCAAAACATAACACGTATGGGGCAGTGGGTTTTATCGTTTCGTTTATCAAAACACGTATGGGACAGTGGGTTTTATCGTTTCGTTTATCAAGACACTGTGTTACATGGGGGTAGGGATGACACAGAACAGCGTTGCTTATGGTTGAAATAAAATAAGATACATCTAGCCTTCATATTTTTATCTATCGCAATGTGTAAGTCCTTCCATGCTGCTCCTAATAACAAAAACAGCAACACGTTTTTTCCTTCAAGAATCGAATACAAAAAGAAGTTTTAGTTGTATTGTTCGTATCTTCTGAATGTGCGTAAAATAAAGTTAGCCTAGTTATCATTTAGTTTAGATACAAAGTGAACGTTTATTACGTCATTCGATCTGCACACCCAAGCATACAATGTTAATACAGCTTTCTACAACACACAGCTAACTTGCCAGATGACGCCCCTGCTTTCGAGAATATTCGTACATGACTTTATCATTGAAAAAAGTAATGCGATATTTTTTTTAGTGTTCAACAGTTAGAGCAACAGGTGTAACCAATAGAACAATGCTACGCTTATTTTGATGTTAACTTTAGCCTTGGTCGAGGCCGCTCTTTAACATGGGAATTGTTCGTGTAAACTTCGAGTATTTATCCCAGTAAATAAGTTTCTCACAAGCTGTATGTGTTAGATGAGGAGAACTAGACCTTTCAACCAACCAGTAGATTGGTGCTTGTATACACATGATGAAAATGTACGAGTTTTTAACAAACAGTGTGAAAAATATTCTCCTCTATGGTTCTGATTCGTGGAGAGGGGCATAAACTAATAACAACAAACTTCAGACTTTCATAAACGGATGCCTCCGCCGCAGATTGAACATACGGTGGCCTGAAATTTTACCGGTGGAGAAAAACTAGGCAAGATCCTATTGGCAAAGAAATACAAAAGCGGTAATGTTAATAGATTGGACAAACCTTGAGTAAACCAACTAGCAACACCACAGACAGGTACTAGATTGGAATTGGAGGAAAGTAGATAGGCCAAAACAAACTTGGAACAGGTCAACTGTCAGTGAAGTATAAACAGCAGGAAAGTCGTGGACCCAACTTGGAGGAATCGCCCAAAACCGAATACGATGAAGAGGTGTGGCTGCGACCGTATGCTACTCAAAGCGTCCACAGGAATTATGACAATGATGATGATGACGTGATAGATAAGGAGAATTAGACTTTGAATGGCTGTCAATGTATTGGTTTATGCATCCCCCCTCCTCCCATAAAATTTTAAATTGCAAAAGCCAAATTAATCAACCTATGTTGACCAAAGCTGTTATGTTATTGATTGGTATGATATTATCGATATGGCACGTTTTGACAGCCCGTAAACTGTTTGAGAATGTCATCATGGGTCGTCACACGGTTCGGGGGGGGGGAGGATAAGGGAGTGTGTGGACTTGGGGACGTGTGTCGAGGGGCGGGGGGGGGGGGGGGGGGGTGAGTGGGGTAAAAGAGAGAGATAGTAAAGTAGCATTTTAAACAAACACAGAGTATGGTTATTTGGGGTGAGGGAAGGGGGGGGGAGAGGTGTCATAACATGTGAAAGTAACGAGTTAAAGGGGGAAAAAAACCTTGTCTGTTAAAGCCATGCTAAGACTTTCTAAAAATGGATTTTAGATTTACAACAATAACATTTCCATTTAAATATAAAATGATCTAGATGTAGCCTAGTCTAGCAGTTGATTACATTGTGACTTTGGTATAGCACCTTGAGTTTTTTGAAGATGTGCAACATGGAGGAGGAGGTGGGGGGAGTGAAGGTTAAGAAAGTGTGACGAAACACTTTTCTTGTTAAAAAATAAAGTTAGACTTTTGGCCGTTAATGCGCTTTTTTAAACGGCCGCGTTTGTTTTGTTTTTTTGGTAATTGAAATTGATTAGTATAAATAATGAATGTCGACCGAGCTCAGTTAATATTTTAGAAATAAATTGAGGTAAAAAAGCTTGAGTCATTTTGTATAATTGTTATGTGTTTGAATTTTATCTTTGTTTGTATATTCATTTTTAGATCCATTAAGTTGTGAAGATTTTAGTGTTGGTTTTATATTATTAATAAAGATAGATAAAATATTACTAAGGATCATCTAATGATTTTTCTAATAAATATTCTGTCTTAGGATATAATTATCGTAACAACACTTTTGACAACTGATGTGGGTAAATGTTTGTCTAACGGCGCTGAAAATAAATTAAAAAACAAAACTAACTTCGTACAAAATGTCGAAACGAAACAAAAATTACCTCCAAACAAAAGGTGTAGGTTCACTATTATATAGCTGTACAGCAGACATCGGTTTAAATAAAATAATGCTTCTGATATTAAGGAACATTTTTCTGTAAAAATATGTTAGATCACCTGTGGGGTGGGGGTGGACGGGGACGTGGACGGAACATCAACAGCCTAGCATTCTTCGTATTTTTTTCTCACCTATTGAAACAACACATCACTAACCCAACGTTCGTGTTTCGATAACTTATTTCAGACATTTTCCTCCGGGGGTGGGGATGAAGGGGGAGGGGGGGGGGGGGAAGAGATGAGCACTTGAAAGTTGCGGAGTGGAGGTTGGGAGTGTACTTAAAATCCCCGGGGCGAACACTGGTTAAAATATAGATCTAGGGCCTATATTTTCCTTGATAAATTAAACACGTTTCTCATTAACTTGACAATTCGACTTTTAAAATCTTAATTTTCATTTCATTATTTTTATAATTCACGAGTGAAAGAGCGGGGAAATAACACGCACATTCTCCTATATAAAAACTGTTTTACACGGGTTAATGTTCTTACTTAATCGTTATTTATTTTGTTTTAAAATTTGTGTATTTTATAATTTTTAAGGATCTGAAACGTGCGAATTAAAACTAGTGCGTTAATTAAAGCGAGAAGCCCTCAATTAATGAGTGACCACTCCTCTAACCTGGACCCAGACATTTCTGACTTGCTTTTAAGCACGTCTACCGCCCCCCCCCCCCTAGAATAAAATATGATTTATATAGAAAAAATATACTTTAACTAGCGTATCCCCGGAAAATTTAGTATTTTACATCCCCCCCCCCTAAAAAAATATTAAAGTGCCCCTCACCCCCGAAGAAAAAATTCAGAAAGAAACACGGGTCTCCTGTGTATAGTTTTTGGTAACATGCATCTCATTTTGTCGTGCTCGTCATGTAACTGTCCCACTTTGTTCACGCTGGCGTTGGGGAGTGTATCAGATTTAATTAACTCAATTTATTTTCTTTTTTACCCATGAAAGTTCTCTATGAACTGATTAACCTGAACCAATGTACGATCATTATTCGCTTCATTACATATTGCTAATAATTTCTTATCTACGCTGTTACAAGCCCACATATGTTCAGACTATTGCAGGTTCTCATCTAAAAATAAACCAACTTTTTTATGAGGCCACACTGACCATTTCACAAGGGAAATAATCTCTTGATGATTTAAACGACCTAGGCCTACAACATTGTTAAGTGAACTTGGTTGCGTCTAATTTAGTTATTTTAAAGATCATAGTTTCTTCCAGGAATCTTTTCGGGTGGGGGGGGGGGGGGGGGGGTGGAGTGGCTCGTCTTCGTCCCCCGAGAAAATTTCAGGTGCCCCCCCCCCCCCCCCCGGAGAAAAAAGTCTGGAAGAAACACTGAGATGTGTGATTAGTTCATTATCGTTTTTTTAAATGAGATACTTTCTCGTGTATTATCTAGGGCTACAGCATATTAAACTGGTACACAGCGGCTTAGCAGATTGATCTATTTCATCTTATTCTTTGGTTTGTTGGATTCAAGTAACGTCACCTCCTTTGTTTAAAAGAGTTGTATCTTAGTAAGTAAGTCTAGTCAAAACCCATTGAAAAACTATCCGAATTTAACAAAGCATTGCAGCTGTCGTTTCAATTAATTTCCACTCGATTTTTAGTGAGAATTGATTTAATTTACGCTTTCAAAAATCAATATTTGTAAAGAAAAATCAATTTGATGAATTGTGATGACTCCTTAAAGTAAGCTACCGATAAATTAAAAAAAAAAACTTCAAAAGGAATATTTTTATGATTGGGAAAAACCATAGCGATAACACATGATATTGTCCTGTGTGCGTGCGTGTGTGTGTGTGTGAGAGAGAGTGTGTGTTCGTGTGTAGGTTCGTTTTTGTTTTGAAAATATTGCCAATGAATGCTTGTTTAAATAATTGGATTTACTAAGTGATGAATAGATGTAAGACTTTCCTAATGGAGAGAAATAGCGTTTGATTTTACTTGTAACTGCTGAGTGACGTAGACAAGTGAGGACAACATAGACACCATCTTGGATATGTGACGTCAAACAGCGGTCGCTTCATATCCAATTTTGTATTTGTAGAAATCTTGGGTGGTAGAAGTTACATCACTGTGCTGCGGTGTATTGCTATGTAAGCAGTGGCGTAGCCAGGATCGTCTCATGGGGGGGGGGGGTCAAATTTTTTCGATCATTTTATATATATATATATATATATATATATATATATATATATATATATATATATATATATATATATATATATATAAGTATATATATATATATACTTATATATAAAGTGTCGAATTCACAAATTATGAATTACTGAAAAGTAGAAAATAAAACAACTAAATAGCGGCGTATGCCGTCAAACAGCGGTCGCTTCATATCCAATTTTGTTTTTGTAGAAATCTTGGGTGGTAGAAGTTACATCACTGTGCTGCGGTGTATTGCTATGTAAGCAGTGGCGTAGCCAGGATCGTCTCATGAGGGGGGGGGGTCAAATTTTTTCGATCATTTTATATATATATATATATATATATATATATATATATATATATATATATATATATAAGTATATATATATACTTATATATAAAGTGTCGAATTCACAAATTATGAATTACTGAAAAGTAGAAAATAAAACAACTAAATAGCGGCGTATGCTTACGGCGCGGGTCAGCTCGTTTTAAATAATAGCCTACATGTACCTAAAACATTGGTCTTACAGTTCAGATCACACATTTTTTAACCAACTCAGAGTGAACATAGCGACAGTTTTTAGATGACGGTTCTAAACATACATACACAATTATATTTATATACTGATTGAGAAATAGATTTAAGAAACAGTGGTATTATGACAGTAAAATTCCTTTACAGAGGGGTCCATGGGGGGGGGGGGTTGTAGCCCCCTAACCCCCTGCCTACGCCACTGTATGTAAGGGTAGTCAATATAACTTGAATAATGTAAGGGTAGTCAATATAACTTGAATAATGTAAGGGTAGTCAAGATAACTTAAATAATGTAAGGGTAGTCAATATAACTTAAATAATGTAAGGGTAGTCAAGATAACTTGAATAATGTAAGGGTAGTCAATATAACTTGAATAATGTAAGGGTAGTCAATATAACTTGAATAATGTAAGGCTAGTCAAGATAACTTAAATAATGTAAGGGTAGTCAAGATAACTTGAATAATGTAAGGGTAGTCAATATAACTTAAATAATGTAAGGGTAGCCAATATAACTTAAATAATGTAAGGGTAGTCAATATAACTTGAATAATGTAAGGGTAGTCAATATAACTTGAATAATGTAAGGGTAGTCAATATAACTTGAATAATGTAAGGGTAGTCAATATAACTTGAATAATGTAAGGGTAGTCAATATAACTTGAACAATGTAAGGCTAGTCAAGATAACTTAAATAATGTAAGGGTAGTCAATATAACTTAAATAATGTAAGGGTAGTCAATATAACTTAAATAATGTAAGGGTAGTCAATATAACTTGAATAATGTAAGGGTAGTCAATATAACTTGAATAATGTAAGGGTAGTCAATATAACTTGAATAATGTAAGGGTAGTCAATATAACTTGAATAATGTAAGGCTAGTCAAGATAACTTAAATAATGTAAAGGTAGTCAAGATAACTTGAATATTGTTAGGGTAGTCAATATAACTTAAATAATGTAAGGGTAGTCAATATAACTTGAATAATGTAAGGGTAGTCAATATAACTTGAATAATGTAAGGCTAGTCAAGATAACTTAAATAATGTAAAGGTAGTCAAGATAACTTGAATATTGTTAGGGTAGTCAATATAACTTGAATAATGTAAGGGTAGTCAATATAACTTGAATAATGTAAGGGTAGTCAATATAACTTGAACAATGTAAGGCTAGTCAAGATAACTTAAATAATGTAAGGGTAGTCAATATAACTTAAATAATGTAAGGGTAGTCAATATAACTTAAATAATGTAAGGGTAGTCAATATAACTTGAATAATGTAAGGGTAGTCAATATAACTTGAATAATGTAAGGGTAGTCAATATAACTTGAATAATGTAAGGGTAGTCAATATAACTTGAATAATGTAAGGCTAGTCAAGATAACTTAAATAATGTAAAGGTAGTCAAGATAACTTGAATATTGTTAGGGTAGTCAATATAACTTAAATAATGTAAGGGTAGTCAATATAACTTGAATAATGTAAGGGTAGTCAATATAACTTAAATAATGTAAGGGTAGTCAATATAACTTGAATAATGTAAAGGTAGTCAAGATAACTTGAATAATGTTAGGGTAGTCAATATAACTTGAATAATGTAAGGGTAGTCAATATAACTTGAATAATGTAAGGGTAGTCAACTATGGCATGAACTAAAGTGGCTCGCCCAGGACAGGGTGGAATGGCGGAGATTTGTTGTTGCCCTATACTCCACAGGGAGTGATGAGGATTAAGTAAGTAAGTAAGTAAGTCAATATAACTTGAATAATGTAAGGGTAGTCAATATAACTTGAATAATGTTAGGGTAGTCAATATAACTTGAATAATGTAAGGGTAGTCAATATAACTTGAATAATGTAAGGGTAGTCAATATAACTTGAATAATGTAAGGGTAGTCAATATAACTTGAATAATGTTAGGGTAGTCAATATAACTTGAATAATGTAAGGGTAGTCAAGATAACTTGAATAATGTAAGGGTAGTCAATATAACTTGAATAATGTAAGGGTAGTCAATATAACTTGAATAATGTTAGGGTAGTCAATATAACTTGAATAATGTTAGGGTAGTCAATATAACTTGAATAATGTAAGGGTAGTCAATATAACTTAAATAATGTTAGGGTAGTCAATATAACTTGAATAAAGACAAGAAAAGGGGAGACTAGTTTTGATAAGAAAGAAAGTTGAATAGATACAAGTAGAAGCTATACTAGAGCAGAAAAAAACTCATTTCCCAATGTAGAGGCAGGTAACATATACAGTCCTGTACCACATCATATACAGTCATGTACCACATCATATACAGTCATGTACCACATCATATACAGTCATGTACCACATCATATACAGTCATGTACCACATCATATACAGTCATGTACCGCATCATATACAAACAAGTCTCACTTTCTTTGTAATTGTGTGAATAGACTCAATTTGATTCATTTTCTTTATTGCAATAATTCTGACTAAATTAGATATATATATATTTATTTATTATTGATTTAATACATTAGGAAAATAAACTAATAAAAAGGAATTATTAATAATTATACATCAATTTTAAAATCCTAAGAACAATACCACTGTGGAAAAACAAGTGGAGTTTTATATAACCGCCCCGACAATTTGTTTTTAATCGTCACTGTTTGGGAAATATTTTCCCACCATCTCTTTAATGTTGGCATCGAGTTCGCCACGAGCCAACTTTGCGCATGTGCAATCAAAACTCTCAGCACGTTTGAGGTTTGCCGAGAAAGTGAAGTCATCTATTTGTCCTGAGGCGGATATGACGTCATCCCCCTTGCAACAGTACACGACGTTGTTTCGCGTGATCGTTCTGCTGCTGGCATTGGCGCTGACAGTACACCTGTTCCCGCTGAAACACTTGTATTCTGATGGATCAAACAGACGAAAACATTTTAAAATTCCGTTTTCACTATCTGAGGTTGTTTACATGTTAGACATTTCGTCCTTCAAGTAAGAAAAACTGTATCCAATATCTTAAACATATTTGCAAATATTGACATAATTATATTGTTTAATTTATGATCTAAGGATATCTGAGAAATAAACGTCTAAATGTTCACTATATAATGCAATGTTACAACTTGCCAATGAAAATATAATTAATTATGTTTAGCCTATAAACTGAATCAATGACAACAAATGGCTTTTGATAATTGAAAGATTTTTTTGACCTGTACATATCGTTGAATTATGAATTTTAAAAGATATACCGTTAAATACTGAATTGGTGCAAGATAGAGATAGAATGTATAGCGAAAAGGAACCACAAAAACGGTTATAACATTATAAAAGATGATAGTGTTATATAGGAACCACAAAAACGTTAAAACATTATAAAAAAGATAGTGATATATAGGAATCACAAAAACGGTTATAACATTATAAAAAGAAGTTAGTGATGTATATGAACCACAAAACGGTTATAACATTATACAAAAGATAGTGATATATATGGGAACTACAAAAACGTTATAACATTATAAAACAAGATAGTGATATATAGGAACCACAAAAACGGTTATAACATTATACAAAAGATATATTTCATATTCCACTATTGTAAACGACGAGGATAGACATTTTTAAAATACCTTTTTTACTGTCGCATTGGCTCAGGCATATACAACTGACCAACACCAGGACAAATATTTCAAGCTTGACCATCGTGGACTGAAGACTTTCTCCTGGATCAAACTTCGGCAAATTTCAGTAATGACTTTCTTCCAGACCGTTGGTTCACTTTTTAATAAGACCTCACTCTTTCTAGAACATTCTTTTATGCCAAAGCCCAGTCGAGGGGTATGACGTATTCGAAGACAATGGCAGGAGCAGATGTTACCTAGGAAGAAAGAAACTTCGTGGATCGATGGGGCTACTGAAAGATGTAAGTGGCGATCTGAGAATTGTTTCCTTACACTTTTTTGATTTGATTCGAGATTACTTGCCTAACAATGGCTGTTTGACTGACAGATGTCTACACAGGGGTTTGGTTAACAAATTATTTTCAGCAAAACTACACACGTGCCCACGATAGTCAGTAAATTACACACATTCATTTAAAGTAATGAAATCGATTACAACCATTCATTTAAAATAATAAAATCGATTTCCTACACTAATAAAATTGATTTCATACTTTCATGAAGATTAGACATGTTTATCTATACTAACGAACCGACTACACATATTCACTTAAACAGAATCGATTATAATAATTTACATAAACTAACAAAATCGATTGTGCAATCGATGTTAACTAATGAATAGGTTACACACAGCCATTTAAACTAACAAAATAAGTCACACACATTTAAACTAAAAAACAGATTTCACACATTTATCTAAACTATCGAACTGATTACAACTTTTATCTAAACTAACGAACCAATTACACATTTATCTAAACTAACGAACCAATTACACATTTACTAACGAACCAATTACACATTTATCTATTCTAAACTAACGAACCAATTACACATTTATCTATTCTAAACTAACGAACTGATTACACATTTATCTATTCTAAATTAACGAACCAATTAATAGGTTAATGGGGGTCAGACACCTTCTACTCACTTGTTTTAATGGGGGGGGGGGGTCAGACACCTTCTACTCACCTGTTTTAATGGGGGGAGGGTGGTGGTTAGACACCTTCTACTACCCTGTTTTAATGGGGCGGGGGGGGGGGGGGTCAGACACCTTCTACTCACTTGTTTTAATGGGGGGGGGGGTCAGACACCTTCTACTCACTTGTTTTAATGGGGGGGGGGTCAGACACCTTCTACTCACTTGTTTTAATGGGGGGGTCAGTCACCTTCTACTCACTTGTTTTAATGGGGGGGGGGGGGGGGGTCAGACACCTTCTACTCACTTGTTTTAATGGGGGGAGGGGGGGGGTCAGACACCTTCTACTCACTTGTTTTAATGGGGGGGGGGGGTCAGACACCTTCTACTCCCCTGTTTTATTGGGGGCAAACACCTTCTACTCCCCTGTTTTATTGGGGGTCAGACACCTTCTATTCACCTGTTTTATTGGGGGTCAAACACCTTCTACTCGCATGTTTTATTGGGGGTCAGACACCTTCTATTCACTTGTTTTAATGGGGGGGGGGTCAGACACCTTCTACTCACTTGTTTTAATGGGGGGGTCAGACACCTTCTACTCACCTGTTTTAATGGGGGGGGGGGTGGAGTCAGACACCTTCTACTCCCCTGTTTTATTGGGGGTCAGACACCTTCTATTCACCTGTTTTATTGGGGGTCAGACACCTTCTATTCACCTGTTTTATTGGGGGTCAAACACCTTCTACTCGCCTGTTTTATTGGGGGTCAGACACCTTCTATTCACCTGTTTTATTGGGGGTCAAACACCTTCTACTCGCCTGTTTTATTGGGGGTCAGACACCTTCTATTCACCTGTTTTATTGGGGGTCAAACACCTTCTACTCGCCTGTTTTAATAGGGGTCAGACACCTTCTACTCACCCCATAACACACCAACTGTCTCGCGTCAGGTTACAGCTAGAGTAAAAAGGGCCGCTCGTATTGTGATTATTACTCTCAGTTAAAATTGGTCAATACAATAAAACTACAATTACATTTTCTTTTTTTAAATTACCGTTGAAAGTGTTGAACTTATTTTTTCTGTAAACTAAATCAACTAGTTCTTGAAAATTGTCATATTACGGCCAGGAACTTATCATACATATTTTTTGCCACCGACAATATCTTCCGTGTGTGTGTGTGTGTGTGTGTGTGTGTGTGATGTGTGAAGGGGGCGTGTTATGTAATACAAAGGACTTTCAAAAGGCCGACATGAACAAATGGCTGACAGTTCATTAGACCAGCTATCTGTGGCGGCTATTCTAAAACTATTCACCACTTTCTAAACATGTTCTTTCCTGAGTTCCTAGCTTTAAAGATTGTTTAGATGTGAAATATCTTATCTGATTTAATTTTCTTATCTCTTGTAGCCCACACATAAAGCAGATCTACTCTAATTTTAATAAGCAAATACAAAAAAATGTAATCGATACTTTCTCTGTTTAAAAAAACATTTAACATTGGCTCATCATTTTACATCTTTTAGTTTTATTTCTTTCCTGAAGTTAAACACGCACGCACGCACGCACGCACGCACACATACACACACACACAACGACACCCACACACACACACACGCACTTATACACACACATATGCGCTAAGATCTCAACTTTGATTCCCTATGGTTATATTATCTATATTTTAAAAATGGCACCAACCCTTGCCAGGCCACAGCCCACAACCCATGTAGGAAAATTACCTCACAACAAGATGACACCACTGGTCGAACATGACAACACACCTGTCTGTGCTGTCCCACTCCATGTCCCTACATGTAACAGGTGGGCTGGGCAGATGACAGTTCGCTAATGAGACACTGTCTGTTTCAGCCCTTTTTTCTCTTAGTTTATTAGCCACTTGGTTCATCCCTGGCAACAAAATAATTTGTTTGTAAACATTTGGCCCGGCTCTAGCTTCTAATTAGGACATTGGGTGAAGGTCATCTCCAGTCACTAATCACAGCTCAGGGCTTGGAAAACTAATCAGTTGCTTTAGAGGGGAAAAAAAACGTAGAGCCATTTAGTGAATGCCAGAGGTAGCTATGATCAGTGGTAGATAACATCAGGTGGAAAGCGATCTGTTTTGTTGTCTCAACATGGCCTGGATTACATTGGCAGCGATCGTCTCTTTGTTCTCGCTCGTGGCGAGCTTGAACTCAACTGAAAGTATGTAGGTTTTAATTCACTGGCAGTTTGTAGGTTTTAATTCACTGGCAGTTTGTAGGTTTTAATTCACTGGCAGTTTGTAGGTTTTAATTCACTGACAGTATGTAAGTTTTTAATTCACTGGCAGTTTGTAGGTTTTAATTCACTGGCAGTTTGTAGGTTTTAATTCACTGACAGGTTGTAGGTTTTAATTCACTGACAGTATGTAAGTTTTTAATTCACTGGCAGTTTGTAGGTTTTAATTCACTGGCAGTTTGTAGGTTTTAAGTCACTGACAGTTTGTAGGTTTTAATTCACTGACAGTTTGTAGACTTTAATTCACTGGCAGTTTGTAGGTTTTAATTCACTGACAGTTTGTAGGTTTTAATTCACTGACAGTTTGTAGGTTTTAATTCACTGACAGTTTGTAGTTTATAGGTTTTAATTCACTGACAGTTTTTAGTGCGTAGGTTTTAACTCATTGACAGTATGTTGGTTTTAATTCACTGACAGTTTGTAGTTTATAGGTTTTAATTCACTGACTGTTTGTTGTTTAATTTTGTTTATAGGTTTTAATTCACTAACAGTATGTAGGTTTTAATTCACTGACAGTTACTAGTTTTTAGGTTTTAATTCACTGACAGTTTGTGGTACCTCGTTTTTAACTAGTTTGTAGTTCCTAGTTTTTAATTAACTTACAGTTTGAAGTTCCTAGTTTTTGAATTATTTGAAAGTTTGTAGTACATAGTTTTTAACTGACTGACAGTTTGCAACTCATAGTTTTTACTATACTAATTGACATTTTGTAGTTCATATTTTAATTAACTGACTGTTTTCACTTCATAGTTTTTAATTAACTGACAGTTTGCACTTCATAGTTTTTAATTAACTGACAGTTTACGCTTCATAGTTTTTAATTAACTGATAGTTTGCAGTTCATAGTTTTTAATTCAACTGAGAATCTATTTGATTGTTCATAACTAAGCAGTGTACTAACCTTATGCGACCTAGCCAGTAGAAAAAAAATGTGAGCAGCATTACTAAATTATTTTTATAGGCCCAACTCACATTAAAACATCAATAAAATATTTTTAAGAATCTAGAAAAAAATTGTTTTCTGTTCAAAATTAATAACCAGTAGGACTCTCTACGAACAATTTTTAAACTCTTGGTTTCAACTCATTTACATGGTTTAAATTTTGTAAAGACTGGCTTAAACAGTTTAAGGGGATAACAAAACAGAGAATTAGTCATCACGCCACTAAACCGTTTAAAAAGACAAACACCTCACCCCTACCCCATTTGAAAAGACAAGCACCTCACCCCTAACCTATTTGAAAAGACAAACACCTCACCCCTAACCTATTTGAAAAGTCAAACACCTCACCCCTAACCTATTTGAAAAGACAAACACCTCACCCCTAACCTATTTGAAAAGACAAACACCTCACCCCTAACCTATTTGAAAAGTCAAACACCTCACCCCTACCCCATTTGAAAAGACAAACACCTCACCCCTACCCTATTTGAAAAGACTAGCATATTCTCGCCTCACCAATCTTCAAACAGGATTAAAAAAAACGCACCCGCAACACCATAATAGGAAAAGACAAGTCTCAGACTAGATATGCTAATTAAAGTTTTTACACATTTATCTGTTTTCAATTTGATAAATTTGACATTTTTTCTAAATCACCAAGCTTACACATGCCTAGACACAGAACAGTGCAAGACAGAAACGAATCCGTCTTTCAGCATCATCAACGGCGTGGTCCTGTGCTGCAGGAGTGGCGACAGCATCAGCATCGGCTCCTTGAGTTTCAGCGACGGCAGCGCCATCGGTAGACGCAGCCTGTCGTGCGTGTGTCGGGTAGTGGACAAGGCTCTGTCTGCCCAGCTGCTCCAAGTGGGGGCTAACGTCACCAGTTACGTGGGGGAGGTCATGACCTCGGTCGGTGATATGCTCAAGAACTTGGAAACTCAATTGGGTCATTTGTTCAACTAAGTCATGGCTCGTTGTGACATGAAATTTTGAGATTGAAATAAAATTTTGTCTCATTTTTCGTACAACTGCTATGCTATACATAAATTTAAAAAAATAAAACAAACGCATATAAAGTTGTTAACTGACATTGTTTATTTATGATAAAAATGTTTATTTTGGTGTACAAAAGTATTAAACTGTTCTTTTAACCCTAAAGTGTTTTGACTTTTTAAACGATAAGCGGATATTTCGACTTGTATTGGTCCCTCCATTCCTTCATTTTGTATTGGTCACACTATTTCTACACTTTCTATATATATTCCACCACTGTGATTTCACTCCATTCCTCCACCATTCATCCACTGTTGTCTCACCATCCCTCCACAGTTGTCTCATCATTCATCCACTTTGTCTCATAATTCATCCACTTTTCCTCACCATTTATCCAATGTTGTCTCACCATTCATCCCCTTTGTCTCACCATTTATCCACTGTTGTCTCACCATTTATCCACAGTTGTCTCACCTTCCTCCACTTTGTGTTGTCTCACCATTCATCCACTTTGTCTCACCATTTATCCACTGTTGTCTCACCATTTATCCACTGTTGTCTCACCTTCCTCCACTTTGTGTTGTCTCACCATTCATCCACTTTGTCTCACCATTTATCCACTGTTGTCTCACCTTCCTCCACTTTGTGTTGTCTCACCATTCATCCACTTTGTCTCACCATTTATCCACTGTTGTCTCACCATCCATCCACTTTGTCTCACCGTTTATTCACTATTGTCTCACCATTCTTCCACCGTTGCCTCACCATTCCACCACTGTTGTCTCACCATTCCTCCATTTTGTCTCACCATTCCTCCATTTTGTCTCACCATTCCTCCACTTTGTGTTGTTTTACCACTTTTCCACTATTATCTATCTCACCATTCCCCCACTGTTGTCTCACCATTCTTCCACCATTTTTGTCTCACCATTCCTCCAATATTGTCTCACCTTTCCTGTACGACTGTCTGACCATCCCGTCAATGTGATTTCCCCATCCTTTCACATTTGTCTAACCATTCTCCCACCTCATTACACCATAACTACACTTCTTACTGGCCATAGCATTCCTCCAAACAATACTGTAAGGATGTGCTAAAAACAAAGGTTTTAAAACTAGCTTAGCCGAGATACACTTGTTTTGGCCAGGCTACATGGTTCTAGATTTGGTCAGCTACATGAGACTATAATCTCAGAGAAAATCACGCCTTAAAAAAATCAAGCCTTTATGCAGTGGCGTAGCTAGGATTTTTGAGCCCCTATGCAAAAAGTGTTAGTGGGCCCCTCAGAGGCTTAGCGACCCTTCCCGGCGACCGGAGACGAACTTTCGATTTGCACCCCCCCCTCAGACTTTCGATTTGCACCCCCCCCCCCCTCAAACTTTCAAAAAAGGGCCCCTATTTGCCTTGGGCCCCTATGCCTTGCTTACGCTTGCTTTACGGTAGCTACGCCACTGCCTTTATGGTACTGAACATAGTTGGAGAATGTAGCAATACCGAAAGATAGTTGTGTTTAGACAAAATTGAAAATTCCTCTCGTTAACTTACTGCTATTGTGGTACGGTTTACCTTGGTAGCAGAGTTTGTTTTATAAGACGTCCCAACACTCAAAGTATGTAAGTGCCATAAAGCTACAATGTAACATTCTCCAAATCCTTACGAAATATAGCAACAGCTGCTGTCAGAAAGTTGTAAGCGATCACGTAGACAAGTTATATTGTGAGATTTACCATTGATAACGATGAAATTGCTGATGTCATTGATACACAAATTGTCGATACTTAATAAATTAAGCAGTTTCATTTTAATTAGTGTTTAATAAAACAGTATGCCGCTGTGTGTGTGTGGGGGGGGGGGAGAATTTATCAAACACAATAGAAGAAAATACAATTTGCAGTACGGGAGGTAAGAGATAATTAAAAGATTTGATGTATAAAATTTAATTAGACATTTTTAATGCAGTTATGTCCCTTTAAATACTGGGTGAATTGTTTAATTGATGCAATGCATTGGCGCTCGACTGGAACCAATTTTGGAGTTTTAAAGGTAGGGAGTTGCAAATGTAATTTATGTTCTTATTTATGATATGGTAAAAGCTTTTGTGTAAAACTGTAGGATTGATTTTTATTGTTAGAAAGCTGACTAGAACTTGCTCCACAGAAAAGATTTTTGTAATATTTTTCTGTGTTATTCTTATTATTGTATTACTATTATTAGTAATTTAGTACTTTTAGTTTAAATTTAAATTTTATCGTTTGTTATTTTAATTTTATTATTATTTGTTATTATTATTATTATTATTATTATTATTATTATTATTATTATTATCATTAATATTACCATTATCATCATCATTAATATTATTACTTAAATTATTATTATTATTATCATCATCATCAACAGTAAAGCAAGATGTGGCATTTTTTAATGGTCGTTTTGTGCTCTCAGTGCATTGCTGGTTTCTATCTAGGTACGTTTTTAAACACTACACAAGGTATGCACGTATTTATAGGCCGGACTTTTATTTCTTTTATCTCACTCCTGTCGCGTCAAACATCCACTGAGGACATGTCCTAGAAAAAACATCTTCTGACGTCCTAGACAAAACAGCCCCTGATGTCCTAGACAAAACAGCCCCTGATGTCCTAGACAAAACAGCCCCTGATGTCCTAGACAAAACAGCCCCTGATGTCCTAGATAAAACAGCCCCTGATGTCCTAGACAAAACAGCCCCTGATGTCATAGACAAAACAGCCCCTGATGTCCTAGACAAAACAGCTCCTGACGTCCTAGACAAAACAGCCCCTGATGTCCTAGACAAAACAGCCCCTGATGTCCTCGACAAAACAGCCCCTGATGTCCTAGACAAAACAGCCCCTGATGTCCTAGACAAAACAGCCCCTGATGTCCTAGACAAAACAGTTCCTGACGTCCTAGACAAAACAGCTCCTGACGTGCTAGACAAAACAGCCCCTGATGTCCTAGACAAAACAGCCCCTGATGTCCTAGACAAAACAGTTCCTGACGTCCTAGACAAAACAGCTCCTGACGTGCTAGACAAAACAGCCCCTGATGTCCTAGACAAAACAGCCCCTGATGTCCTAGACAAAACAGCTCCTGACGTCCTAGACAAAACAGCCCCTGATGTCCTAGACAAAACAGCCCCTGATGTCCTAGACAAAACAGCTGCTGACGTCCTAGACAAAACAGCTGCTGACGTCCTAGACAAAACAGCTCCTGACGTCCTAGACAAAACAGCTCCTGACGTCATAGACAAAACAGCTCCTGACGTCATAGACAAAACAGCTCCTGCTACACGTCCTAGACAAAACAGCCCCTGATGTCCTAGACAAAACAGCTCCTGCTACACGTCCTAGACAAAACAGCCCCTGATGTCCTAGACAAAACAGCTGCTGACGTCCTAGACAAAACAGCTGCTGACGTCCTAGACAAAACAGCTCCTGACATCCTAGACAAAACAGCTCCTGACGTCCTAGACAAAACAGCTCCTGCTACACGTCCTAGACAAAACAGCTCCTTCTACACGTCCTAGACAAAACAGCTCCTGACGTCCTAGACAAAACAGCCCCTGATGTCCTAGACAAAACAGCCCCTGATGTCCTAGACAAAACAGCTGCTGACGTCCTAGACAAAACAGCTGCTGACGTCCTAGACAAAACAGCTCCTGACGTCCTAGACAAAACAGCTCCTGACGTCCTAGACAAAACAGCTCCTGACGTCCTAGACAAAACAGCTCCTGACGTCCTAGACAAAACAGCTCCTGACGTCATAGACAAAACAGCTCCTGCTACACGTCCCAGACAAAACAGCTCCTGACGTCCTAGACAAAACAGCTCCTGACGTCATAGACAAAACAGCTCCTGACGTCCTAGACAAAACAGCTCCTGACGTCCCAGACAAAACAGCTCCTGCTACACGTCCTAGACAAAAGAGATCCTGACGTCCTAGACAAAACAGCCCCTGATGTCCTAGACAAAACAGCTCCTGACGTCCTAGGCAAAACAGCTCCCGGCAACAACGTTCGATTGAGTTTTATATTATTCTTAAAAGAAAAACTTTAAGACTAAATTATATCTATATAATTATATCTAAATTATGTCTATTTTATAAGCTTTAAAAAAATGATAACTTTAACAAACATGGTGTTTTTAAATGTCTAGATGTTAATAGTTGTTAATATTTGGTGATGTATTTGTTATTACATACCTAGGTTAATAAATTACAAAATTATATAATTAAAATGGATTGTTAAGGAATTATATTTCAACATAACGATGTAATAATGATATTTTGAGCATCATTTGTAAAAAAAAAATATTGAAAAATTTAGTTTGCACATATTTTGTTGACCAACAACTCTTATTTCTTGTCTTGCAACAGATTTGTTCCCAAGAGGAATAAAAAATGATGGCAGACAGGGCGATAACTTGGAAACTTTGGAGGACAAAGGAAAAAATCCTGGTATATAATTTACTGGATGCTATATAACTTTAATAGTGTCCGTTTTCTTCTTAAATTGTATAAACAACAATACAAGGCATTTTCTCATTATATTAGATCTAAAATGTAGGTTAAGTCTAGTGCAATATAAAGGGATTGGTTTAACTTGATTTTAGAATTATTTTTTAATGTGTTTAAAATATAACTATCCTTGATCGTCTTTTAACGAAAATTGAGTAATAATATGTTTTTACATTTTACGGACGTAATAGATTCAATGGTATTAAAACAATATTTACTCGGTTACGGTACTTGCCTTTTGAGGCAATTAGATTTTCGTAATTTGATGTTTGCATGAATTTTAATAACACAAAAAAAATAAGATATAATATTTATTAATAATAATAAGGTATAAAAATTCTCCAACAGAAACTACTATTGGGATATTTCCTACAGATATACCAACCCAACAACCAGATGCAAGAGATTATCTTAACTTCACTAGAAAGCTAACTGATAGTACAGATTATCCTACTGATTTCACTACCCTACCTGATACCAAGGATTATCCTACTGATTTCACTACCCAACTAACTGATACCACAGATTATCCTACTGATTTCACTACCCAACCTGATACCACAGATTATCCTACTGATTTCACTACCCAACTAACTGATACCACAGATTATCCTACTGATTTCACTACCCAACCTGATACCACAGATTATCCTACTGATTTCACTACCCAACCTACCACAGATTATCCTACTGATTTCACTACCCAACCTACCACAGATTATCCTACTGATTTCACTACCCAAGCTGATACCACAGATTATCCTACTGATTTCACTACCCAACCTGATACCACAGATTATCCTACTGATTTCACTACCCAAGCTGATACAACAGATTATCCTACTGATTTCACTACCCAACTAACTGACACAACAGATTATCCTACTGATTTCACTACCCAACTAACTGACACAACAGATTATCCTACTGATTTCACTACCCAAGCTGATACCACAGATTATCCTACTGATTTCACTACCCAAGCTGATACCACAGATTATCCTACTGATTTCACTACCCAAATAACTGATACAACAGATTATCCTACTGATTTCACTACCCAAATAACTGATACAACAGATTATCCTACTGATTTCACTACCCAAATAACTGATACAACAGATTATCCTACTGATTTCACTACCCAAATAACTGATACAACAGATTATCCTACTGATTTCACTACCCAAATAACTGATACAACAGATTATCCTACTGATTTCACTACCCAAATAACTGATACAACAGATTATCCTACTGATTTTACTACCCAAGCTGATACCACAGATTATCCTACTGATTTCACTACCCAAATAACTGATACAACAGATTATCCTACTGATTTCACTACCCAAGCTGATACCACAGATTATCCTACTGATTTCACTACCCAAATAACTGATACAACAGATTATCCTACTGATTTCACTACCCAAGCTGATACCACAGATTATCCTACTGATTTCACTACCCAACTAACTGATACCACAGATTATCCTACTGATTTCACTACCCAAATAACTGACACCACAGATTATCCTACTGATTTCACTACCCAACCTGATACCACAGATTATCCTACTGATTTCACTACCCAAATAACTGACACAACAGATTATCCTACTGATTTCACTACCCAAATAACTGACATAACAGATTATCCTACTGATTTCACTACCCAAATAACTGACATAACAGATTATCCTACTGATTTCACTACCCAACTAACTGACACTACAGATTATCCTACTGATTTCACTACCCAAATAACTGACATAACAGATTATCCTACTGATTTCACTACCCAAATAACTGACATAACAGATTATCCTACTGATTTCACTACCCAACCTGATACCACAGATTATCCTACTGATTTCACTACCCAAATAACTGACACAACAGATTATCCTACTGATTTCACTACCCAACCTGATACCACAGATTATCCTACTGATTTCACTACCCAAATAACTGACACCACAGATTATCCTACTGATTTCACTACCCAACCTGATACCACATATTATCCTACTGATTTCACTACCCAAATAACTGATACCACAGATTATCCTACTGATTTCACTACCCAAATAACTGACACAACAGATTATCCTACTGATTTCACTACCCAACCTGATACCACAGATTATCCTACTGATTTCACTACCCAACCTGATACCACAGATTATCCTACTGATTTCACTACCCAAATAACTGACACAACAGATTATCCTACTGATTTCACTACCCAACCTGATACCACAGATTATCCTACTGATTTCACTACCCAAAAAACTGATACAACAGATTATCCTACTGATTTCACTACCCAACCAGATACCACAGATTATCCTACTGATTTCACTACCCAACCTGATACCACATATTATCCTACTGATTTCACTACCCAAAAAACTGATACAACAGATTATCCTACTGATTTCACTACCCAAATAACTGACACAACAGATTATCCTACTGATTTCACTACCCAAATAACTGATACCACAGATTATCCTACTGATTTCACTACCCAACCTGATACCACAGATTATCCTACTGATTTCACTACCCAACCTGATACCACAGATTATCCTACTGATTTCACTACCCAAATAACTGACACAACAGATTATCCTACTGATTTCACTACCCAACCTGATACCACAGATTATCCTACTGATTTCACTACCCAACCTGATACCACAGATTATCCTACTGATTTCACTACCCAAATAACTGACACAACAGATTATCCTACTGATTTCACTACCCAACCTGATACCACAGATTATCCTACTGATTTCACTACCCAAAAAACTGATACAACAGATTATCCTACTGATTTCACTACCCAACCAGATACCACAGATTATCCTACTGATTTCACTACCCAACCTGATACCACAGATTATCCTACTGATTTCACTACCCAAAAAACTGATACAACAGATTATCCTACTGATTTCACTACCCAAATAACTGACACAACAGATTATCCTACTGATTTCACTACCCAAATAACTGATACCACAGATTATCCTACTGATTTCACTACCCAACCTGATACCACAGATTATCCTACTGATTTCACTACCCAAAAAACTGATACCACAGATTATCCTACTGATTTCACTACCCAAAAAACTGATACAACAGATTATCCTACTGATTTCACTACCCAAGCTGATACCAAGGATTATCCTACTGATTTCACTACCCAAAAAACTGATACAACAGATTATCCTACTGATTTCACTACCCAACCTGATACCACAGATTATCCTACTGATTTCACTACCCAACCAGATACCACAGATTATCCTACTGATTTCACTACCCAACCTGATACCACAGATTATCCTACTGATTTCACTACCCAACCTGATACCACAGATTATCCTACTGATTTCACTACCCAAATAACTGACACAACAGATTATCCTACTGATTTCACTACCCAAATAACCGACAAAACAGATTATCCTAACAATAGCACGGATTATCTCACTGATTACGCTACTAAACCGGCAGGTAGTTCCAATTATCGTAGTAATTGGACCAAAACAACACAATCATCAGGTAATACCAATTACCGTAGTAATTGGACCACCACCTTTCAATCATCAGGTAATACCAATTATCGTAATAATTGGACCCCAACCTTTCAACCACCTGGTATTACCAATTATCGTAATAATTGGACCACCCTTCAACCATCAGGTACTACCAATTATCGTAATGACTTGACCATAACAACAAAACTATCAGATAATACTAACTATCGTAATAATTGGACCACAACCTTTCAACCATCAGGTAATACCAATTACCGTAATAATTGGACCACAACCTTTCAACCATCAGGTAATACCAATTATCATAATAATTGGACCACAACCTTTCAACCATCAGTTAATACCAATTATCATAATAATTGGACCACAACCTTTCAACCATCAGTTAATACCAATTATCGTAATAATTGGACCACAACCTTTCAACCATCAGTAAATACCAATTATCATAATAATTGGACCACAACCTTTCAACCATCAGTTAATACCAATTATCGTAATAATTGGACCACAACCTTTCAACCATCAGTAAATACCAATTACCGTAATAATTGGACCACAACCTTTCAACCATCAGGTAATAGCAATTACCGCAATAATTGGACCACAACCTTTCAACCATCAGGTAATACCAATTACCGTAATAATTGGACCACAACCTTTCAACCATCAGGTACAACCAATTATCGTAATAATTGGACCACAACCTTTCAACCATCAGTAAATACTAATTATCGTAATAATTGGACCACAACCTTTCAACCATCAGTAAATACCAATTATCGTAATAATTGGACCACAACCTTTCAACCATCAGGTAATACCAATTACCGTATTAATTGGACCACAACCTTTCAACCATCAGGTAATACTAATTACCGTAATAATTGGACCACAACCTTTCAACCATCAGTAAATACCAATTATCGTAATAATTGGACCACAACCTTTCAACCATCAGTAAATACCAATTATCGTAATAATTGGACCACAACCTTTCAACCATCAGTAAATACTAATTATCGTAATAACTGGACCACAACCTTTCAACCATCAGATAATACCAATTATAGTAATAATTGGACCACAACCTTTCAACCATCAGTAAATACCAATTATCGTAATAATTGGACCACAACCTTTCATCCATCAGGTACTACCAATGATCGTAATAATTGGACCACAATCTTTCAACCACCAGGTAATACTAATTACCGTAATAATTGGACCACAACCTTTCAACCATCAGGTAATACCAATTACCGTAATAATTGGACCACAACCTTTCAACCATCAGGTAATACCAATTATCGTAATAATTGGACCACAACCTTTCAACCATCAGGTAATACCAATTATCGTAATAATTGGACCACAACCTTTCAACCACCAGGTAATACCAATTACCGTAATAATTGGACCACAACCTTTCAACCATCAGATAATACCA
Organism: Physella acuta; assembly: GCF_028476545.2. Lineage (NCBI taxonomy): Eukaryota > Metazoa > Mollusca > Gastropoda > Physidae > Physella > Physella acuta. Next base: position 365,065 of record NW_026732030.1, read on the forward strand.
ATTATCGTAATAATTGGACCACAACCTTTCAACCATCAGTTAATACCAATTATCGTAATAATTGGACCACAACCTTTCAACCATCAGTTAATACCAATTATCGTAATAATTGGACCACAACCTTTCAACCATCAGGTACTACCAATTATCGTAACAACCGGACCACCACCTAACCATCAAACTACCAATCAATCGTTCTGATTGTACAACTTTTCTCACTTCGAATCCCACTGACATATCGACCAAACATGGGAGTAGTCCCGATATTTTAATTGCTGTACTTTAGCAGGTTGACATTGCTACAAATGAAACATCAAAATCCACTAGTTCAAATAAACCTGATTACAAAACTGTTCCATTTTTGTCTTATTTTGTTTTGTTTTTTGTATGTCGTTTTTAAACAATTTTATTTGGCGCCACTCACGAGAATACCATGCCCATAGGGTCATCTAGAGCAGGGGTATCCAAACTACGGCCCGCGAGGTCCTCTCATCCGGCCCGCGGAGATCTTTTTGTCCACGGAAAAAACGTTTGTTGGTGCTGGCTGAGGAACTTTGCCCAGAAAAAATCAAAGACATGCCTGGAAGAAACTGGCCCCCGAAAGAAATATGTTAGTTAATGCGGCGCTCGGACTGAAAAGTTTGGATATCTAGAGATATCACTTAGTCCCAGCGGTCACCAAACCAGATCCTGAACACAGGACGGTGAGCTCTCATCATCACACAAGGGACATAATTCTATGGTGACCGGTAACTCTTAAGATAACAACCTGGTGATTTGAATGACGTAGTGTGATCGTAAGAACCAGGTTATGACAGTATAATCAAGCAGTGGCGTAGCCAGGATCGTCTCAAGGGGGAGGGGGTTCCAAGCTTTTGATTTTCACCCCCCCCCCTCAAACTTTCGATTTGCACCCCCCCCTCAAACTTTCAATTTGCACCCCCTCCTCAAACTTTCGATTTGCACCCCCCCTCATACTTTATATATATACCGAGGGGTCTATGGGGGGGGGGGGGGTATGACCCCCCCCCTAACCCCCCCCCCTGCCTACGCCACTGTAATCAAGTATAATGGGTTGATGTTTGAATTGTGAGTTGTGTTTTCAGGACAATTTGATTAGGTTCGTTTATTTATTTTTACAATTAATTAAACGGTTCTATCATCCCCTATAATAGATAATAGTGTCTTCTCTCCGCTGTACCTACCCATGTCCAATAATGGACAGTTCCTAAATAGGGCAGAGTTTATTCCAGGGATCTCTTCGGGGGGGCGAAGCCCCCCCCCCCCCCCGACAAATTTTTACCGCCCCCCCCCCCCCCCGAACGAAATGAAATTTATATAATTTATATAGAAAATATATACTTTTAACAGTGTCCGCCCCCCCGAAGAAAGTTTACCGCCCCCCCCCCCCGAAGATTTCAAGTGCCCCCCCCCCCCCCCCCCGGAGAAAAAAGTCTGGAAGAAACACTGAAATAGGGGTGATTGGTTTTTATTTGTATTGTACGTACAAAAGCTAATAGTTAATTATTCATATTAACTTACTGTTTTTTATCTCTAGAGTCTATATGTCATAATCTTGATCTGTCTGCCTGTGAAAAGATGATTTATAATCTGAGTGATTATCTTCTTATCTAGATTCTAGATCTAGTGCTAGTTAGGGGGCCTATAATAACTTACTATTAGAATAACTAGATTCTAGATCTAGATAAAGACTAAAGGAGTCATGAATACTAGAGGGTCTAGTCCAGGGGTCTCCAAACTACGGCCCGCGGGCCGGATGCGGCCCGCGAGGTCATTTCATCCGGCCCGCGACGATCTTTTTGTCCACTGAATAAATGTTTGTTAGAGGTTACTGAGGAACTTTGCACAGAAAATTCAAAACAATTTGAAAATGTAGCTTAGGGTGCAAATACCATTGCCCGCCGTGTTGCAGACATTGGTGAAAACATCGTGACTCAAATAGCGAAAATGCAAGCAAGCTTCGCCATTTTGCAATTGCAATGGATGAGGCGCCCCCTCCCCGAAGAGATGCCTTAAAGAAACTCTGGCCCCCGAACTGATATTTCATAGTTAATGCGGCCCCCGGGCTGAAAAGTTTGGAGACCCCTGGTCTAGTCTATTAATCTTGACCTGTTGTGAAAGCTTTCAAGCAAAAGTAATAATTAATGTTGTTTTAGGACACTTTTCTCACACATTTCTTTCGCTCATTCTGAAAGAGAGATAAACGCACACAACACACAAAAAGGTGTTAAATAAAAGGAGGGGATGTCTTATTATTTCAAGAGCTTCGGGGGGAGTGGGATCAAAATAACGATTTTTTTTGTCCCATCCCTTCTAATGGCACACGTCATAAAGTGCATGACACCACCGCAAATCTCAACCTCCACCCATCAAAGTCAAAATGGAGTCAAGAAAGTTCTTCCACACACAAACGCACACACCAAAAACCTTTCTAAAAACTTGTAACCCAGAGCTCCCCAACAGATTTCTTTGCAACTGGGGATTAGTTGATTGGTCATCCTGCACACATGGGGATCAAGGGCACCACTTGATTCAAGGGTTAAAGTGCACCAGGCACATCCAACGGCGGTCAGGATCAGAGCTCTTTGGCGTCTACGTTCGTTTTCAATAGTATTCTGGGGCTACTATAAGTGTTGACTTTAAAAAATCAGTTGCATACCCTGGCGCCCCCGTGACCTGATGCACTCATATGAGCACTATGGCGCCTACATTCGTTTTAAAGATCGCCTCTCACAAGGGGTCAGGTGTATGCAATTACTTGATTCAACTCTCAAACTGAGCCAGGCGCGTCCGCCGGCGGTTGGAGAAACCAGGAGTTCCCCGTGAGCACTGTAGCACCTACATTTGTTTGAAAGAGTGCCATACACAATAGATACTTTGGGCTGCTACAATCAAATGCTTGTGCCCGGCGGTCGAGTGACCGAGAGCGTCCCGTGCTCCCCAGTGAGCACTATGATGCCAACATATTAAAGAGCACCCTACAATAGGAATACAGTGTTAAGTAAACACGTTGGTCCTATACATCACCAGACAGATGAGATACATCGTGTTAAAGTGGGCCGATAAGATCCGGTTTATAATCTTACCTAAAACTATAAGGGGGATAAACTATGTTAGATCGATTTTGCCTAAAATATTAACTAAGCTGTTTCTCTTGACAAGTAGAATAACAAAATCATTAATCTCGTATAAACTGTTGACGTGATAGTGTTGCCGATAGCACAGCCAATTACTATTTTATACTGAAAATTATAGCCAAGCCGGGTCAATATTAGATTAACTGAATAATTCTCAGTACAATTTACAATGTTTTTATAATAATATAAAATGACAGTCACAATTTGTTTATAGGCCTACCATGTTTCATAACATTATTTGTAGTTGCAAAAAAATTGAACTCAACACCATGTAAATTCTGTGTTAAATATTCATTCATTTCAATTTTTTAATAATGAGTAATATTAACTAAATGGCCTCATAAATATATTTTTAAAAAAAAGAAATGATTATATTATTAACATTACATTTCAGTTAGGCCCTATTTGCCCGTGAAGAAAAATATGTAAATTAATATATCTGTGTAAAACTGTGAAAAATAATTGAAAAGTAGTCTAATTTTGGTTCAAAATAAAAATCAGATTTTTAATAGATGCAGCAAACTGTAGCAACACAAAAAGTTTTTTTTAAATGTTTTTAATCATATGCTAATTAAAATGTCTTTTGTAACTTAATAAAAGAGGTATGAATAAATTATCAACTAGGCCTGTAGGTGAATATAGGCTCTTTCATGAGACAGAAAATAAAAGTTGTATTATCAATATTTCAGACTAATACAGACTTTGATATTAACAAACTCAATATAGGGCTATGAGGCAAACACATTGACTATAACATTCAATATTCGAACGTTTTTTAATCATGTGCTGACTTATATGTCATTTGTAACTTTAAATAAAAGATATGAATAAATTATCAAGTTGGCCTATGTACGTGATTATAGGCGCATGAGACAGAAAATAACAGCTGCATTATAAATATTTCAGACTACTACAGACAGTGACACTTAATATGGGCCTATGAGGTAAACACATTGATTTTAACACTCTCAATATTTGAAACAGTTAGACATTCATTTAGTGATATTTATCATATCTGCAACTCAAATTTAGCTAACCACAAAAAGGCACAACTTATCATCATATAGTAGCTTAAAATGCTTCACCTCATTGTTCATCTGTTTTATAATACTTCTAAAACGTACCAAAGATTTGAATGGCATTTTTTTTCTGACATCAACAAAAACATCATTTCAAAATGATGTATTTTATTGACATCAAAATAGCACTGAAAAATCAAGATTTACACCAACAAAACCAACAGCATCAACAAACCATCACTGAAATTATTAAGCAAAAAACCTGAGACAATACTCTAACAATTTTAAATGCAAGGTACATTATATAAATTAAAAGATAGTAGGAGCATTATGACGCCATATACATACTGGTAAAATTTAAACAAATATAGTATATAATATTCCAAAAGATATTAGAAAAATAAATCATACAATTTGTATATGACAGAATTAAACAAAAACACAGTACAATATTCATCAGACCAATCACTTTGATTAACAGTTTGCATTGTAAATATTTATTCTAAAGAACAAAATAAAAACAAATAGTAAACACAAGTTAAATAGTTTTATGAATAAATGAAATCTATAAAATATAAAACAGTTTGGCAAGTGTCATGTTGTGCATTCAATAATGAGATGAAGAGAGTTGAAGAGAGTTTTTGGTATGATCAAGTAAGTCATGTGATAACTTTTATGTATTAACAAAAAAGATGTCATTTGTTAGTTTTTTTTTTGGTATTTTCAAAAATGTCATGGGATAGGTTTTTAATATTATCAAACAAAGATATTCTGTGATATTTTTGGTATTACCAAACAAAGATGTTATATGATAATTTTTGGTATTATCAAACAAACATGACGTTAATAAACAAAAATCAAAAACAAATATTGCACTGTGAAGGATTTGGTCAAGTTCAACCAAAAGCTTAAGTGCAGTTAATGGAAGACAATCACTCATCACAATGATGAAACAAGTGACGAAAAATTTAAACAGTCACTCATCACAATAATGAAACAAATGATGTAAAATTTAAACAGTCACTTATTACCATATTGCAACAAGTGATGTAAAATTTGAACAGTCACTCATCACAATATTGCAACAAGTGATGTAAAATTTAAACAGTCACTTATCACAATAGTGCAACAAGTGATGTAAAATTTAAACATTCACTCATCAAAATAATGAAACAAGTGATGTAAAATTTAAACAGTCACTTATCACAATATTGCAACAAGTGATGTAAAATTTAAACAGTCACTTATCACAATAGTGCAACAAGTGATGTAAAATTTAAACATTCACTCATCAAAATAATGAAACAAGTGATGTAAAATTTAAACAGTCACTCATCAAAATAATGAAACAAGTGATGTAAAATTTAAACAGTCTCTCATCAAAATAATGAAACAAGTGATGCAAAATTTTAAACAGTCACTTATCACAATATTGCAACAAGTGATGTAAAATTTGAACAGTCACTCATCAAAACAATGAAACAAGTGATTTAAAATTTAAACAGTCACTCATCAAAATAATGAAACAAGTGACGTAAAGTTTTAACAGTTACTGATGTTATTTATCCAAAGTAATTGTAAATTTATATAAATCTAGCATGTATATAATTAAAACATAAATAACTTTAATTTTATAACAAGTGTATACACTGAATCAAAAGATTAAATCTGTGAAAGATTTTAAAGTGTCTGTTAAACACCATAATTAAATCATTAAATGTATTCAAATATTGTCATAATTTATCACAGTTTGCTTTTTTTCATTAGAAATAAGTTATTATAAAAAATATAATATAAAAAATATTACTTTGAGCTTTTATGCTGAGACAGACCATAGACATAATAAATAAAATAATAATTGATCTGTAATCAAGAAGAGCAGCTTTTCTGGTAATAGAAATCATCCAATTATAAAAATATTTTGTGCATTGAATCAGAATGACTTAGTGCTACATTGGTTGATTCAACATAATGGTCTTCAGCTTAATTTGCTGGTACAAAAATAACAGGTCAACATGTAAGAAGATTAATGCTTTGAAAATAGAAGAATATCAACAGTAATTTTTTTTAGACAATGTTTAAGCATTGATTTTTATAAAATATGTTACAAATCTATAAATATTATAATTAGCCATCATTTTAATTAATCAATTAATAATTCAATTGTTTTGTACATCTCATTGGTTTTATCAAAATCAGAACTCATCATATAACAATTTCCACTTCTTTCTATTTGGAATAGTTTGGCTTTTAAAATTTTTTATGGTAGTAAATAATTATGGATTTATTACTAGTATGTGGTAATAAATAGCTAAGAATATATTCCTAGTTTATATGGTAGTTAAGAACTAGGGATATATTACTAGTACATAATGTAGTAAATAGCTAGAAATATTCCTTTGGCAAATGTGTGAGTAAATAGTAATGCAAATAAATTTAGAGCACTAGCATTTGGGTTAACAGAAATCTTTTAAAACAGTCTACATAACATGATGATATCTGGTAAAATAGAATTCATTTTCCTTATTTCTTAGGGGCTTATGAAAAAAGTAAGCCACATCAGACACTATATTTAGTTTTATATCTTGCTTTTTAAGTCAGAAAACAAAAATTCCAAAACAAAAATAAGAAGTAAAAGAGAGAGAAAAAAACAAGAATAAAGATTACTAAAGAGAAGGAATACACATAATGTTAAAAGCTATTAACAATGGAATCAAAAGGGTTAGTTCAAGATGTGTTAGTTTACATTTTTAAGTAAAAGAAATGTCATAATGTAAATGTTCATATAATAAGGTATTTTAAAAACATTAAATAATTAAATGTGTATTCAAAACGCTGGAGACCATGTAACAAAATTGTAATATTCTATTATTTATATTTTTATAACCAGCATATTTTCTGCTAAACTCTATCTCTCAAATCAATTTTTAAAATCTTGAATTGAACAAGGAATGAAAATTAAATTTTTTTAAAATTCCGAGTACATTTTTATGCCCAAAGTGGCTTAAGTTTATTTTTAAAATATGTAAAATTGTAAACACGTTTTAGATAGAAAAAACTGACAATCAATTATTAACGAAAAACCGTAAAAAAATACAAAAATGGGGAAAAAGTTTAATTTTTAACACAAACATGAGACATTGGTAATTTTGAGATATGCTTTTTAATCAATGTATCCTAGTTGTATAGGTAAAAAAACATCACAAATTCGTGATTTTTATGTTTTATAATGTTTTTGAGATTGAAGTTTGAATAAAGTTTATCTGTCAATCTGTCGTTGATGTTATATGATGAAGTCTTTAGTTTGAAATTCATCTAGAATATGTCCTGATGTTGAGAATATACAGGTGGGAGTCTGTCCATTAGTCACCTGAGATGTTAAAACAAAAGTTTTGTTAGAAACTTAAAAAAAAATATCTTCAAGTTGTGGGTAAGAACTTTCACAGTAGTATGTAGTATGAAGTAATCTGGTTTAGTACAATAAATTATTCACAGTACACACAATATAACAAAGGGGGCAACACAACAGAGTGGACAACACAACACAGTAGGCAACACAACAGAGTGGACAACACAACAGAGTGGACAACAAAACAGAGTGGACAACACAACAGAGTGAACAACACAACAGAGTGGACAACACAACAGAGTGGACAACACAACAGAGTGGACAACACAACAGAGTGGACAACACAACACAGTAGGCAACACAACAGAGTGGACAACACAACAGAGTGGACAACAAAACAGAGTGGACAACACAACACAGTGGGCAACACAACAGAGTGGACAACACAACAGAGTGGACAACACAACAGAGTGGACAACACAACAGAGTGGACAACACAACAGAGTGGACAACACAACAGAGTGGACAACACAACAGAGTGGACAACACAAAAGAGTGGACAACACAACACAGTACACAACACATGTGACAGTGCTGAACACTTTTTAAAACAACACATTGTGGAAAGCACATCAGGCAGTGTTGAGGACAACAAACACCACTTAAGTTAACGCTGGACATTTTGGACACTTTAAATACCATGTGCTAATAACAAGCTCTCTTATCATTCACTTGTCACTCAGTAAAAATAAAATTTGGATGCCATGGTGGAGTGTACAACTTCTAAGCAGAAAGTCTCTAGTTTAAATCTTAGGCTTGAATTTTATCATGTTCCTAAGTCCACCCAGCTCAAGGGGGTACCTAACTCACATCACAGGAACTAAAGGCTGCTGTCCTGAGTCCACCCAGCTCAAGGAAGTACCTGACACATCACAGGAACTAAAGGCTGCTGGCCAAAGAGATGACCAAAATTTTTCCCTTCATTTACCCAGTTCAATAAGGCAGGTGAACTCTACTGTATCTGCTCATAAACTTCTAGTATAATGTAAGAACATATAACATTTAAAAAAGCTTTTAAAAATGTGTATATTTTATGAAAAGAATTAAGTTATAAAATGTGACCTGCTAGGTGTGGATATTTGGCCATCAGATGAGGAAGTGACAGGCAGGCTGGAGGTTGAGCTAGTTCTACTACATGTCTCTTGAACTGCTCTAGCAGGTTTTTTGTGTACCCGCGGCAAGGGAACAACACTGGTTTCAGAAACAAAAGTTGAATTAAGAACATGTTACCAAGAAGTGGACACTGATCACCTGTCTAAGATTTTTAGGTACAGCTGTGAAATCAAATGTATTTGTTAACAAAAGTAAATTATACTTTGTTTTATTCTATACAAATTTAAAAATTTGACAGAATATTTTAATTCTATGTCATAACCTGAAATGGTATTAGTTTATACAGTGCAAGAATTAAAATAAATTATTTATTTATTGGAAGTTTGTAAATATATATGAAATTTTTTTTGTTTAATAATTTAAATATCATGTCAAGCTTGCAGTTTCTTAAAAATTTGCATTAGCAATGCTCTATGTTTTGAAAAAAAAACTAAGTTAAACTGTTAGCATCGTTAGATATCAAGAAGCCTAAAAATATTATTAGGTTGAATAATTTTCTCGTTGATGCTAAATTTCCAAATAGAACATGCACATTCCTTAACACATCAATACAACTGAGTTTAAAACAAAAGTAAATTATTGTTAATGAAAATTATAAACTAAACAACAGGAGATGATAAACTTGTGATAACATACAATTTAAATTTTTAAATAACCCATGTTTCAACACAAAAAAAAGCACAATTAAAAAAAAATAATTTTTTTCTAGAGTTATGGAACAGTGGCTTGCCTTTTTCAAATGGGTTTTGATATCTAGAGTCATGCACAAGGGAAAATAAAAATTACAATTATCCCTTTGTTTTGATACAGATACAGGGTGAAACAGTGAGGAGTCTAAAATCTAAGGACACAAGCTAGCTTTCAATGCTTACTGATAGGTCAAAATATAAGTATGGAGAATTTATTCTTGACATGCTGGACAAGCTGCTGCATACAAGAAATGTTAGGTCAAACTCAACAGGGTTCAAAGGTTGAACAATAAATAGGAACAAAATCAATTTAACAAAAGAGTATCTCTTTTCTGTATATATGTACATATAGTTTAATTTTTATAAAGTTTATAAAAAAAACACACTTGGTAAAAATAATAAAAATTTAATAAACAATCACTTCTGAAGCATTTTTTGCTTCACTTAGTTTGTCTTCATTGCTGAAATCAAAGACAAGGGTACTTTAAGTTATTATATTGAATACTCAGTATTATTATGGCTAAATTATTTTTTAAATAGTTTCATTCTTCCTATTCCTTTTTAACTTTTGTAAAGAAAAACATGATGAACATAAAAAACTGCTCATGCAAATAATTGATAAATCTCTCAAGGTAAAACTTCTAATATAATTTTGTGTGTGCTGAATTTGATCATTATTCAAATGTTCAGATGTTAAAAACTTCTGTCTTGCATGAGCTAAAATGTGTTGATCATACACAAAACAAAAAATGAAGACAAAAAAAGAAAAACAATGTTAGCTTTTTCGTAGTTAACATCGATATCATATATAATTAAAAAGCTCAATTGAATAGAATAGAACTTGTAATTAGTGTAAAATGTTTCAATTGGGATGAAATCAATAAAGCTATAAAATTAAATCATTTCACTCCTTACACCTATATAGGGGCTCTTTTGTGATATTTTTTTTCTGTGCTGTGAAGAGAGATGTATGTAAAAATCTAGATTTGAAAATTACCTTGTCTTAATGTTCTGTGATTTGGTGTCCGCTGATTTGACATGGTTAGCTACAAATGAATGAGGGGGGGTCCACTGTGGATAAAAAAAAGGCTTTTAGAATACCCTCTTAGATGGTTTTTTTTTGTCAAATTTTAATTCATTAGCTGGATACATTTTTTAATTCTTTTAGATAATTTGATTTTAGCTTGGTATCTGATATTACTATTTTATCTTAGATGGTATTAACATGTGTTCACAGAAGAAGTGGGAGAGGACACATAAAATACCCACTCATAATATCTTCTGCATTATTATTTATTGAACTTGATGAAAGAAGTTCTATAATTTTAACATTCTAAATGTCACCTGATGTCTGGGGTTTGTCGTTGGATTATGTAGATGAATGCTTTCATCACATAGTGACTGTAGTAACAAAATTCCTGGAACAAATAGGGATATAACACATAAATAGTCCATTAACAAATAGTTGGAGAACAAATCTTTTTTTCATTTATAAAACATCATCAAGGTTTTTAGTTGATATACACAGTAACTGAAATGTAAAATGTTTAAAATCTCAGACAAAAGCCATACCTCTCTCTTCCATATGATTGTAACGTAAAACCCACTGATCCAGCAACAAATTATAATAGCGTGGCTGGTCAAAGAATCGTAGATAGCGGTGTGTTTGGGGTGTAGGGAATAGTCTTTGGAAATTGCCTTTTCTGCTGTCTTCATCTATACTCTCACACAAAAGTCGTAGGTCATCAGGGGTTATAGTGTCAAGGATAGACTGCATGATTTCCTTGAAATAGGTTCAAAAGTGAAAACAATCATATCATTGCGTGTACACATTTTGCTTTAAAAACTTTGATCAACTTAAGGAATAAAACATATATAAAATTTGTAATAATAACTAATTTAAAAGTGGAATATAAATATGTCTTCTAATATAGAATGTTAAATGAAACTTGTTTTAATCTAAAATATTTTTTCCGAAATAAACAGAAGTAGTAAAAATATATTAATTTAGAAAAAATATAACAATAAACAATACATCTCAATTATATTACTCAAAAAAGAAACACGAACACATCAAAAAACATTTAAAAAATGCAACAAAAAGGAGTTGTAATTTATAAAAACTGCAACAAAATTGGAAATTCAACTCTACACATATACACACTTTATGCTGTTTGAGGACAAAACCTTCTACAATTGTATTCCTTGTCACTGAAAGCAGGTCTAATATATGAAGCTAAAGGCAATGGGAAACAAAGTTCATTCAGTTATTCAGGATTTAATTTTAAGCTATCAACTATTTTTAAAAAAAATGTTCAATTTAGAATTTCAAAATTTGATTAGATTGTGAGTCAAGAAAAGGTAAATTTGCGTAAATTTGGCTAATTCATTAACTCCTAAATTGAAGATTAAGGCTAACGGTGACAGGACAAATGATCTCAGGACAAATGATCTCAGACAAAATATCTCACGGACAAATGATCTCAGGACAAATGATCTCAGGACAAATGATCTCAATGACAAATGATCTCACGGACAAAAGATACCGGGACAAAATATATCAGGACAAAAGATTTCATGGACAAATGATCTCAGACAAAATATCTCAGACAAAATATCTCACAGCAAAATTTTAAAAGTGTATTGGATAATTTTAGTTGATCTGAACATTTTTAATTGACTGTCATATGGTTTTGTTTACTATGTTTAATATTGTTTATAGGCCTATATAATAATTGTAAGAAATGTTTGCCGTATAAATTTGACATATTGTACCAATCATTTAAAATTAAGATTACTAATACAGTATGCGAAGATTAAAGAAACTTTTTCGATAGACACCGTAGGTGGGCTTGACAAACATGAGACAATCCTACCAAGTCAGGTGGACGAATGTAGATCAAAGGGAATAAAATAACAATAAAGACACACCTTGGAATCAAGGTGGCCGCCCGCTTTGATGGCAGAGACCTGCCTTAAGGGAAAGATATCTGCCCTCCATGGACAATACACCTAGCATCCAAAGTCAATTTTTATGCGACGGTTACACCTTAGTGATCAGGTGACAAATGCTTATTAAAACGACAGCGGTCATCGCGGAGCGAAGTTTGTCTTAGCGTACAAAAAAACATAGCAGTATTAGTGGTGATTACTCTGCTAAGGCCTCTTTCGTTACCTCGCAGATAGGGTATAGGGCATTAGTTTCTAATGAATTTCTGTTTATAAAAGCCATAAGTAGAGTAGCAGGCAAAGAGATTTGGAAATGTCAAGTAAGAACATGTAGACTACAGCGAAAGTTCACACAATACATGATCACATAGTATTGGAAATGTGTGATCATAAAGATGTACCTGCCAGCAATGTAACGTAAACTTTATTTTTTTTTTTGTTGATGATGCAGTAAAACAACATTTTAAAGTTACGAACCTGAAGAACCATTCACATTTGTTTGTTAAGTTTAACAAATTCATTTTATAACAATCAATTATTATGAGTAAAAAGAGTAAATAAAACCATATTGACAGTCAATTTAAAAAAAAGTTCAAATCAACTAAAATAATCGTACATACTATTAAAATTTTCCTGTGAGATATTTTGTCTGAGATATTTTGTCTGAGATCATTTGTCCATGATATATTTTGTCCTGGTATCTTTTGTCCGTGAGATCATTTGTCCTTGAGATCATTTGTCCTGAGATCATTTGTCCTGAGATCATTTGTCCGTGAGATATTTTGTCTGAGATATTTTGTCTGAGATCATTTGTCCTGAGATCATTTGTCATGGAACCAGGCTAACATTATTACCAAGCAATGAACATAGCCTTTAATTAAAATGATAAAGAAGGACTAGAGGTGTGTCCTGAGAAAAGCATATTAAACCATTCCACAAACATAGCTTATGACATCCACAATAAAATTGTTGAGTCCACATTCATCCACTTTTATAAAACAACCCCCAACTTCTCCACTCCCCTCCCTATAGCATGCTGTTTGACAACACAGATTTCATGACCTCTATTTCTGATTCCTTCATCACTAACCACAACAGTACTAATTTTATAAATATAGATATTGTGATTTAATTACAGCTACAGTGGGTTTTTAAAACATACACACTCCTGTTTTTTTTAAATAGTTTTTGATATGCATGTTGAATGTTTTCTGAATAGTTTTTGGTATGCATGTTGAATGTTTTCTGAATAGTTTTTTGTATGCATGTTGAATGTTTTCTGTTATGAAACTTTTTGTGCTGTTAAAGTTTTAAATGGCTTACACCCTTATCTAAACACATCAAAGGCCTTATTAATTAATACTGGCTTTGACTCTAACATTACCTACTATTACTACTGCATTAAATTTTTCAAATATATTCCTACATCAGCATCCAATTTTTAATCAGATCTGCTAGCTCTGTCTACGAGCACATACACACAAATTTGCACATTTATGAACAACTTATGTGAATATAAGCAGTATATTAAAAAAAGTCAATAGTATATAGTGTATTAATGCTAAGACAAAAGTAGTCACCTCATCCTGATGCTTCTGACAGAAATAGGCATGCTTGGCCCGCTCATCAGGGGATAGTTGTGTCGTGAAGAGCCGCTTGTCCATACAAAATTTATTTGGAGGGTTGTAGCCACTGGTGTTTCAGAAAGATTATATTTTTCAATTTACTAGTTATTTTTTTATTAATACCTTTAATTTGAAAATATATCATTTGTAAGAAAATGTTTATGTTGTTAGAGAGTCAGATACATTATTTGTGAAAATTCTTTTTTTCATGTCTGTGTAATTTTAAACAAAAACAGCTTAAAGAAACAAAGAATAACCCAGTTCAACAGTCTCTGTTACAAAGTTGGACAACCCTGGTTTAAACCAACGCAAACTTTTATTTTCAGTCATCCCACCTGCTATCTGAAGAAACATTGCCTCTCAAATCTCTTTCATCGGGTAATCTGTAGCCTGCTATGTTCATCAGATCCCGAATCATTCCACTTTTTACTGTGACGTCCAGTGGAGAGTTAGAGTGTAAGCTGGAAAGATATCAAAATAAGTTCAAAATGTTTAGCCGTAAAATGTTGTAACAGTAATCAAAGTGTTTAGAGTTACAGTGTTGTAACAGTAATCAAAGTGTTTAGAGTTGCAGTGTTGTAACAGTAATCAAAGTGTTTAGAGTTACAGTGTTGTAACAGTAATCAAAGTGTTAAGAGTTGCATTGTTGTAATAGTTATCAAAGTGTTTAGAGTTGCATTGTTGTCACAGTAATCAAAGTGTTTAGAGTTACAGTGTTGTAACAGTAATCAAAGTGTTTAGAGTTACAGTGTTGTAACAGTAATCAAAGTGTTTAGAGTTACAGTGTTGTAACAGTAATCAAAGTGTTTAGAGTTGCATTGTTGTAACAGTAATCAAAGTGTTTAGAGTTGCAGTGTTGTCACAGTAATCAAAGTGTTTAGAGTTACAGTGTTGTAACAGTAATCAAAGTGTTTAGAGTTGCAGTGTTGTCACAGTAATCAAAGTGTTAAGAGTTGCATTGTTGTAATAGTAATCAAAGTGTTTAGAGTTACAGTGTTGTAACAGTAATCAAAGTGTTTAGAGTTACAGTGTTGTAACAGTAATCAAAGTGTTTAGAGTTGCAGTGCTTTTACAGTCATTCATGTATTTAGAATTAAAACATAATTGTATTAAAATATTTCTAATTTACAATGATAAAGCAGTAATCAAAGTGTTTAGAATTACAATGGGATAACACTAATTAAAGTATTTAGAATTAAAACATTATAACTGTAATCAAAATATTTAGGATTAAAACATTTTAATGGTAATCAAAGTATTTAGAATTGCAATCATAAGATTGTAATCATTTTGAAAACAAAATTACAATAGCAATACAGCAATTATTGATGGATGCCAATCTTTCCTGAAATGATTTCTTTATTTGTAATTCAATGTTTCTTTTTTTTTATTGTGATGTGTTTAAACTTACTGTGTGCAACATAAGTTCTTCTACACTTGATAAGCTTCTAACAACACATAGTAAGTCTTTACCTTGGTGAGATGTTCACTTCCAGGATCCAAGGTTTGAGATTTTCATCTAACAATATGTCAAAGCCAAACAGCTCATGGCAGCAGTAGCGGTTGTGCGCATTGGCTTTTGTCATGCTGTTGATAGTTGAGTCACCACTGGGAAGATGATGGTGGAGTTTACAACATTAAAATGGTTGAAATTACATTGATACAACATTAAAATGGTTGAAATTGCATTGATACAACATTAAAATGATTGAAATTACATTGATAAAACATTAAAATTGTTGAAATTAAAAGAATATGAATAAAAAACGTTGAAATTACAGGAATGCAAAATTGAAATGGTTGAGATAACTATAAGAAGTTGCTGAAAGAGTGTGACTATAAAAGCTCAAAATGACTACTTCTTAAAAAAACACAATTTCTCACAGTGCATGTCACATTACTTTGTCATAGTTACATAGTATGACAATGTAGTAATAAGTAAAAAAACAAAAAAAAAACCCCACATTTTTGTGTTCATCAAATATTTTGTTCTCATAATGGTTGGTAATCTGTTTATTCCTTTAAGAAAGTGAACACGTGTGAACGTTTACCCACATAAACTCCAGAAAAAAATATACCTTATAATAGTTTTGATAATAAGATCTCGAATGTTGTCCCAGATTATATTTGTGTTGATCCCAAGTTTCTTCATGTATTCCCACAATGACTTTAGACTCCTTGAAAAATAAGTGTGATCAATTTATGCTATATATCATTGCATTTATTATAAATTTGTATTTCAAGCATCTACACAGTATCACTTTGAAGCATAAAAAAATTGTTAAAAATAAAATATTACGGTATTAACTCTTAACTGACGGAACAACAATTCCGAACATTCATTCGACTGGCCTGTGTTTCAGATGCAATGCTCTTAACATTGGATAATTTTCTGTTTGTTTACTTAATTCATTTGCCAAAATTAAGTGATTACTGGTATACAATGATCATTATTTGATTGATTTGTATTTGTAAGAAAAGATTTTTAAAGCTCTTGCAAAATTACATTTTTTAACAGTTCTGAATTCAGCTGGATGCATCTAACAGTTACATTAATGTGTAGAATTGTTGACACAAAAATAAGTATATTATGATCTAATTCAAGATTTTTGTGGAAAAAAGAATGTATTTTTCCATATAAAAAAATAACTTATCAATTTTCCTGATTTGTATTTTTTCACTATGAAAAATTGTTCATAATTTGTTCTCGTCAAAAAATCAAGTGCATTTTCTTTCTTCAATAAATAAATCATTATAAAAATGAATATTCAATTAGCATTCAATTATGATTTTTTTTTTTAAATTTAATTGCATAGGTTTAAAGTTAACAGCCTACTAAAACGAGGGGAAGAAAATAAATCCAGCCAAACTGCACAAACAATTCTGGACTTAAAAAGTTAATACAGAAAACTTTATTTTTTAACAATTCTATTAGTTATTTTTTTTTAAATTACTAAAAATATTTCTACCAGGATATTTTTTTCAATATATATCTTTTACTTTGGGTTGCTTCCCATTTGCCAAAAGCCATTTACTTTCAACCATAAAAAGGAATCCGTGACCAAGTCAGTAAACATCCCAGGGTCCACCCAGCTCTGATGGGTACCTTTCTAACATTAGGGAAAGTAAAGGTGGCTGGGCTAAGTGCTGACCACACCTTCCTTTCATACACCGAGGTCAAAAAACATATGAACTCTACTTCACCAGCCCAATGGATCGCTAGGTCTAAAGAGAGTTTTAACTTTTCTTTTAAAAAAGGAAGAAAAAAGACTATTTAAACCTGTAACTTACCATTTATGGCCTTCACATAGGTTATTGTCTGAATTACTAAGATATTCAACATTTTTCTTGTTCACACTGTAGTTTGTCAAATGCATAAATCTGTTATTCAATGTCTTTGATGATGATGAGTATCTAGTAAAATCAAATACACATGATGAATCTTTGGACAACAACAAAAAACTATGTTAATTTTTTTTTTTACTTTTCAATACCTATCCTATTATAAGTATATAAATTATACATATCACAGTTAATACATTTCTAAAATAATAAGAAACAATTTTTTAATTCTTCTTTCATTAGTGTGAATCATGTCATTTTTATATTTTTATCATATAGGAAAGACTTACTTGCAGGAAGCAAATCGAGCTAAACCATCATCATACACATACAGTCGTAGAGGGTCAAATGAGCTAACATAGACATATATTCTCATGTCAAACTTGCTGTCATTAATGAGGAATGGTCGATGTATGTATCTGAAAACGTAATAGTTAATGATTCTACATCCATTTTTTAAATCAAAAACTGAAATTTTCTTTTATTCTTCAATCAGAAGTTTTACTTTAAACTGCTGTAAAATAGTTTCAACAAGATTGCATTTAAATTTCAAATTATAAGTTACTTTTGAACAATGACTGGTCTCTTTCTTGGGATCTGAGACCACTTGCTTATAACTCTTATGCCAATACCCCTTGCTGAAGCAGGCTGAAAGGAAGAAAAAGATTTTTTATTTACCAAAGTGTATGGTTCTCAAGAGCACATTGTGCTGGAGAATATTTACTATAAATTTGAATCAAGCAATATTGTAATAGATCAAAAGTTTATTTTCATCTCTACCATTCTTCACTTGTATTCAATAATTAAACAGTCTAGCTTAATCACATATTACACATAGAGATTATTAAAGCAGCGTTCAATAACTGTTGATAAATAAAGAGATAAGTTGCCAGATAAGAAAACTCCTGAAGAAGTCAAAGGCTATAAGATAAAGGACACAGTATAAACCTACTGGCTTGATGATCCACTTTTGTTTGCCTGTACTTTCTTCCCAGTGCCGCTTCAGCAACTTCAGGTCCCCAGGCAGCACAAAAGTTTGAGGGAAAAAACTGAACTCCTTTTTACCAAAGTGGGCCTGCATTCTAGAGAGATTTTTCCAGAGTCTGTCTTTACGCCCAATGTTGAATGAGCCAGGAAAATGATTTAGCTAGCAAAAGAAGTATTTACATTTAACTGCATTCGTATTTCACATTTTTAATCTTTTTAAGCTTTTCTAAAACAAATTTTATCAATAAAAGTAAAATAGAGTTTTAGAGCAGTAAGTAACTAATAATACAAGTACTATTTGTTTTATGACAATGGCTTATGAAGCTAATATTTTTATGACCATTGTATTTATATATCCATTAGGACTTAATGAACAGATAACAGAAAAGCAAACTTTAGAATTGAAAGATATAAATCCTGTGTTCCACCTCCTAACCTCAGCATCCTGTTTTAATTTATCTTTTTATTTTTAATTTTACTTTTTGAGAGCAAGGAAAATGACAATCAAAGGTGCAATTATAAAGTCACCAGTTCACTATTTAAGAGTCTTCTTTTGAATGTCTTATATTACAAGAAAAATTTTCTTTAACAGGCTGTATAAGTATAAACTTATTAAAATGGTGTAGGCTATTATCACTGACCTTTTGATAATCTCTGAGCAGTTTAAAACATTGAGACTTCATGTGTTTACCAAAACAGCCCAACCAGTCAGAGTTTTCTAGCAATAAAACATAAAAGCCATAAATATAATTGCAATTCTTTTAAAAATTGGTTTAGATATGACTTTATATTTTTATTTTCAAAATAATAAAACATTAAATGTATACAAGTTATCCTCTCCATTGTACATATGCAACTGCATGACAAATTAATCAACAAGCATCGCACCACCTTTTATGGATATTAGCAGTTTGATCAGGCGATGACCTGATTCTGAGCATTTAGTGGTAGCAAGCAAAAGCTGTTCTCAGCAAATGAATACTGCCTTATGTTGGTAATCAAATACTTCTGATCAATTCATTAAATGTTATGACTATAAAAATAAAAAGTGTTTCTTACTTCTAGATATTTTGAACCCAATCCTGGTGATGGCAGACCTGACAACTATGGGTGTGATAGGACTCATCTTCCACTTCAACAGTTTACGAAGACCATAAGGTAGCTGTTCAGCTAGTTAAAGTGTATACACATTACTAATAGAATTTTACACACATATTTTTTTATCTCTGCTAAAAAAAGTGAATACACATATTTTTATATTTACTTGAATAAGATATCATCGTGTGGATCTACAATCTACACTTTAAGCTTTTTCTAGTGAAATAAATTACTTAAATATCAAATTATGCAGTTGTTTTATTTACATTTTAGCACAAAAAGGAAATGTTTTAAACATGCCTGCTAATGTTTCTTTAAAACTGCTTGCCTATGAGATATTGCTCTATCAAGTTAGGACATTTAAAAATAAAAGTACTGTGATGCAAAAAATGATGAGACAACTACAATAAAATTCTTGAGTTATAAACAGTCTACATACTTTTTTCCCCTTCTGAGACAAAATTTAGAGTTGGTGGTATTTTGTGGAAGAGGCTGTAGTTGAAGGCAGGTTTAATTACAAGTTTGTTGGAGGAAGACAAGGAAATGTTCTCATTCCTCTCATGCTGGGCTTGAGACCTGACAGCCAGAGAGCGCCCTGAGGAACCTGTGCTGATCACTGAGAACACTTCTGATTCAACTGGAATGTAAATGTGACATGATTCATACTAAAAGAATGGGTTGTGTTGGATCATTGTGGATATTGTAGACATGGAAGTTGAAAAATAAAGACTTTGGGATTATATACATAAATATTGGGTTATAAAGCAAAGGAAACAGAATTATGGAAGTTATTTTTTTTTATTTAAGAAAAATAATTTAAAATACCTTCAGAGCTATTATCTTCTAAATTATCTAACTCTTCCTCATCTCCAAGGTCATCACTTGTTTCTCCATCCCCTGGTAATCTCTCGCTGTAAAACATTATTTAAAATGTTAAATAAATGTTACAAAACAAACAAAATATAGGTTTTATTGTTCCTTCAACACACATTTTTTTGTTGTTGTAATTCTCAGTTATAAAACATTAGAGTTGCAACATTGATTTTTTCTCCAAAGTCAAATTAGATAACTTTTCTTTTTGTTTTAAACATTGACATCCGCTTTGGATTGTCAGTAAAGTTTCTTTTTTTAAACTGATGAACAATGTTATATGCTCTTTAGATAATCTACAAAGAAAACAAGAGGTTAAACTATGCCCTCAGGCAACAATAATCTACATTAGAGAAAGCAACAGAAAGCTCATCTGTAAATGATGTCACTCAATGATAGTCAAATGCTCTCCTTAATACCTAACAATGTGTAGATAAATTTCGTCCCACTCTAAAGAATTTGCCAAAGTAAACCTACAATGTTTGCTATGTCACACTTCTTACCCCAACCTTTTTCCCCTCCACACTGACATCATGTATGCCATTAGGGATAAGAGCGTCTATTTCAGTCAATATGTCAGTGAGGTCAGCAATTTTGCTATCATATTTAGCGGACTGCCATTGTGGTGTGTGTACCAGCTGTTATTCATGCAAAAATAAATCAACTATATATTACAGCAAAGTTCAGAAAATCTGTGATGGGCCACATTGCTAACAGTTAAGCCTAACCCTCTAGAGTTGAAATCATGTTAACAGTTAAGCCTAACATTGTTAACAGTTAAGTTTAACCCCCTAGAGTTGAAATCATGAGAATTGAGATGTGTCGGGATAGAATAAGGGATTTGTATTATAAGATTTTAAATTGCCATAGTCGCTACCTTATTTTGGTTAAAATAGGAAACAACACTGCTTTATCTGCGACTAATTACAAGACACTGACATTAACTAAAAGCACTAATTAATTCACCAAAGCAGTGGGCGCATGAGCAATTTAATTAAACAAGATCGTCAATAGTATTTGTGCAGCTAACAAGACTGGATAGGCTCAGGCCATCAATAATTGATAGCCTACATGGTGTGGAGATGGGAGTATTGCGTGCTGCCAGATAAAAAATGCACACAAACTTGCTCTCGCCCTAGGTAGAATGTGAGAGAAGTTTAATTTTTTATTTCTGGAACTAGTCACGCAACAAGTGCCCACATACAGATGGGGTCTTGTGTGCTGACCTAGAGATGTTTACGTCACAGTTGCTCACCTAGACATCATTTTGTGACATAACCATCTCCAAACCATACAACATATGTGTTAATGTATGTTGATATCTGCTGCACTTGTAAATGTTTACAACTGAAACATAGTGAAGCAGGTAGTCGTAGCAAACAAACTGGACACATGTAGTTTTTTTTTGCTAGCACATTAGCTTCATGTTCCAACAGTAGCACATTAGTCTGATGTTCCAACAGTAGCACATTAGTCTGATGTTCCAACAGTAGAACATTAGTCTGATGTTCCAACAGTAGCACATTAGTCTCATGTTCCAACAGTAGCACATGGACACATGTAGTTTTTTTTTGCTAGCACATTAGCTTCATGTTCCAACAGTAGCACATTAGTCTCATGTTCCAACAGTAGCACATTAGTCTCATGTTCCAACAGTAGCACATTAGTCTCATGTTCCAACAGTAGCACATTAGTCTCATGTTCCAACAATAGCACATTAGTCTCATGTTCCAACAGTAGCACATTAGTCTCATGTTCCAACAGTAGCACATTAGTCTCATGTTCCAACAGTAGCACATTAGTCTCATGTTTCAACAGTAGCACATTAGTCTCATGTTCCAACAGTAGCACATTAGTCTCATGTTCCAACAGTAGCACATTAGTCTCATGTTCCAACAGTAGAACATTAGTCTGATGTTCCAACAGTAGCACATTAGTCTCATGTTCCAACAGTAGCACATTATTCTCATGTTCCAACAGTAGCACATTAGTCTCATGTTCCAACAGTAGCACATTATTCTCATGTTCCAACAGTAGCACATTAGTCTCATGTTCCAACAGTAGCACATTAGTCTCATGTTCCAACAGTAGCACATTAGTCTCATGTTCCAACAGTAGCACATTAGTCTCATGTTCCAACAGTAGCACATTAGTCCCATGTTCCAACAGTAGCACTTTAGTCTGATGTTCCAACAGTAGAACATTAGTCTGATGTTCCAACAGTAGCACATTAGTCTCATGTTCCAACAGTAGCACATTATTCTCATGTTCCAACAGTAGCACATTAGTCTCATGTTCCAACAGTAGAACATTAGTCTGATGTTCCAACAGTAGCACATTAGTCTGATGTTCCAACAGTAGAACATTAGTCTGATGTTCCAACAGTAGCACATTAGTCTGATGTTCCAACAGAAGCACATTAGTCTCATGTTTCAACAGTAGCATTTAGCCTCATATTAGATGGTTTAGAATCTAGTTTGTTTGGGGGGGGGGGGGGGGCTATTCTGAATACTGGATTTTTATTTGTATTTTTACTATTATTACTTTATTTGTTACAAAGTGATTGTTAAGGAGATTGATCACTTTAATCGCTAGACCAATCTATTTGTAAACTTCTTAGTAAAGTCCTTTTGTGTTGACTTATTCAATGCATTACATTTAAAACACCACCATCATATGGTGGCTGAAAAGTTGTAAGCCCACCATCACATACTAAGTATGTTTTGAACCCCTTCATCACTTATATTAAACTACTATTACAAAATGACTGGAACATTTTAAACCCCATCATCACTTGGTAGTGGCATCATTTTAAACCACCATTACAAAATAATTGGAAATGTTTTAAGGGCATATGCTCAGGAAAAAAACTTCTTAATTAATAAACCCTTTTTTAAATATATTTGTGTGTATCTAAGTTAGGGTACTTAATGATATGTATATAAGTATGTACGAGATGTAGCAATCAATCTTTAAATCTGTATATAAAATGAAAGACTAACTGAAACCACGTTCATGCTACAGGTAGTATATTCCTCACGCTATGACAGGGCTTTTAATAATGAAAATGAGGATATGGTCTGCTGCCAATGTTCAGGTGAGAGTGAATAGTCTCCCTTGTCAGACCACACTTCAATATAAAAAATTCAAAGGAAAAAAAATTTCAATGCCTATTATGGAGTCCATTCTCTCGCTACATTAATAAAGAACACACTGAATAATTCTATGGTGCATGGCTAAATAACCAAAGATGAAAGCTTTCCAATCTATTCAATAGCAAGAACAGCCCAGAGATTTCAATGCCCTGAACTGTTTTGTACATTTCTCACTATAAAGAAAATCGATTTGGGTTTTTCATTATGTTAACCCTAATAATTTACACACAAAACATCTGTTAACTAAAGTGAAAGACTAATGTTGTATCAGGTTAGGGTAAACCTAAGTATTCTTTCCCATAGAAAAGTATTAGTCTTGCTTAAGAAGGGGAAAAAAGACAACCAAAATATAATTAAAATTTGGAGTGTCTATTTCTTCAAAGAAATACAGTTATGTCTAAAGTATTTGACTGTGATTTGTTATTGAAAAGACTACATAGTAGTGAATTAGGAGTGAATTAAGTACTTCTATGCAATGATATTAATATTTGTAGTTAAGCCTTAAGCCACAATATTATTTTCAATTCAGTAGGAGACGAACTATACAAAAGTATGGTGAAATCATAAACTATACCAACAAGACGTAAAAGCTTAATTTTACAAATAAATAATGAATTGGAAACTTAGCTATATGAAATGTAATGGATATCTATGATTGTGTAGTGATAGTATTTAAGCCATCTATGATTGTAACAGTGGTATTATTTAAGCTTATCTAAGATTTTGGTAGTGATAATATTTAAGCTAACTATGATTGTGGAGAGCATATAGGCCTATACATATGTAAGATTTATACCTATTTTAGCTAGTATTTGCCAGACCCTAACATTAACCTTAATAATAAAGAATAAAAAAAAACCTTGTAAGTATAACTTTAAAAAATTATCAAGATAAGCTTACCCTGACGGCGAGGACTCGCTTCCTTCTTCTGCAGTATCAGATTCATTTTCCATTTCAGATTCTTCATTCACAAGTTTATCTTTTATATTATCTTCATCATCTCCATTTGAAATCTGGTCCCAATTGTAAATCTTTTCTCTTGAGGTTTTAAACTTTTCATACACAAATTTGTTTTCAACTGGGGCACCATCGCCAATAATCCTAGACTCCACCTTGACCTGGGCAGGTTTCACATCACTGACCTGTGCCAGTTTTTCTTGAAGCAAAATATTCTTCAGGTTTTGTTTATCTGTGTGGGGTAGAGTTTTTTTGCTTAGCTTGACTCTAAGAGGCAAGTGTTTTCTGACAACTTTAACGCTTTGAGTAGAGCTTTCTATGACTTTGGATCTAGTCAGTGCAGTCGGTGGCTTATTCTTGTTGGTGAGGTGACTTTCACTTACTTTATTTTTAGTAAAGGCAGGTGAGGGTTTCTCTTTGGCACTTGAACTATACTTTATTTCAAGCTGAAGACTAGCATTGGCTCTCTCAAGTAACGGACGAGGAACACGCAGCACTTTGTCTGAGGCTGGGCGTGAATTTTTGTCAAAAAAAGGTAGACTGGGAGTGTGACCATTAGGGTAATTAAGAGCTGCAGGTTGGTGGTTAGAAATGTTGGAAGAGTTGATATTTCCAGAAACTAATTCATTGGCCTTGGAATGCCGTATATGATCAAAAGCATTTCGAAAGTTAAAAGAACTTGTCATTGCATTTGAAACAGGTACTTTTTTAACATTCTTAAAGAAAGATGTTGCTCTTTGTTCTGTAAGGGATGAAGAAGCATCAATCATTATTTTTTTCTAAGTGAGTATTTAACAATAGCAATCTCAAATTTTAAAATTAAATTTTAAATCTGTAATACTCTCAGCCTAGTTTAAAAAAAAATTAATTAACTAAATTATCTAAAAGGTATGCAACAGGGTGGATTAAAAATCACAAGGAAGATAAATTATACACAAACAGCAGTGAGCAAAATTAAATTACTAGCAAACTACCATAGGCTTGTAGTAAATATCTTTTCAATCAAAACAACAAAACATATCCAAATTTAAATAAAATAACATAACATATTGTGCGTAAGTATTAATTGGTCAGGTGAAAATGGATAAATAAAGTCTCTAAGGATAATTGATCTCGTGGTCTTGAAAAACTCTGAAATGAACATCAAGTTAGCTTACTGATTACCTTCATCAGGCTTTACATTCTGATTCTCTGATGCTGTAAAGGCAGGGCTGTGATTATCTAAGGCTTTTGTATTGGTTCCATTTGGTGGAATTTTACATTCAACTACACTTTCTTCTTTTAGAAGCTCAGCAGGAAGTTCATTGTTTTCATTAATAAGAGCACCATATTGATTGCTGTTGTGTAAGATTTGGGTATCTGTATTTGTCATAGGAATGCTAGACGAAATCGGAATGGCAGTTCGGAGTTCTTTTTGAATAAATAAATTCTTATCAATATTTGTATTACTAGAAACCACAGCAGTAGTGGAAGCAAAATAAAATTTAGCTTGCAAAGCACTTTTTCTAGCATGACGGTTAGATGGACTAGGACTGCCTTGATTTTTCAGAGGATCTGGAATAGAGGAAACTCTTTTTCTCTCTGGATTACTGAGTGTTGACATGCTTTTTGGACGCAGAAAATAATTTCTATGAAAAAGCGGATCTGATAATTCTGTGGCATTAGTATTCTCCTTAGGTTGTTCGTCAGTACAGTCACCATTGATAACTGATCTTACTTCATGTGCAGTCACTGGTCTAGAATATGGATTCAAGGATAGACAAGGCTTTCTTCTTGTCAGGGGCTGCTTATTTTGTTGTGTGGGAATTGGTTTGAGAACACTTGTGTTTTCAGGTTTGTGAGGCTGATGAGAAGGCATTACCTTACCATTAGTATTAAAACTGTTAGGAGGATTAGTACAAACACCCATCACATCTTTTCTGATTAATAAACTGTCACCTTGATCCAGTGGATTCAGGGGTTTTGTCATTGTAGTATCATACTTCAGAGTGGGTTTAATAGTCTGCTGCCGAAGAGGAAGCTGTTTTTTGAGACTGAGCTCTTCCAACCCCACAGACAAGCTTTCACATGGATTTCTGCCATTTTCCATAGCTTCTCTGTGTACATCAGAATAGTACATTGTTTACCTGCAACCAGGTAAATCCTAATGCATCAAATATAAGAGACTTATGATCCAAATGTCAGCCTGGAATCTGCAGAGAAAAAAAAATTCTTAACTGTAATGAACATTTTTACATTCATTGTAGCTTTTAAAAATAAAGACCCTTAACTTTTATTTTAATTTTTATAAGTAAGTACTTCATGTTAATGTTTGGTGAACCTTTTTATCATAAGCTCATTTTCTAAACTATATTGGAGAATTTCTTTTCTAACTTGAACATATGTGAGACTCAATTCTAGCATCTACTCCTTACTGTTATAACAATAATACTATAATTCAATGGAGTGTTGATATAAAGTCAGAAGAATATGTTGTAAGCTTATTAAGTAAAATTAATAATTATTGTAGGACCAAGGCCTAAATGTTTTAATATTACATATTTTATAATTATATAAGCTATAGACTTATATAAGATATATATATATTTTTTTCTAGAACTTAAATAAAAAGCTTAAATACAATTCAGAATACTTAAGATACAATTAGGATTTGAGCAAAGTGAAATCTGTAAGATTAAGTAAATTTAATTAGGCCTTTTAGCATGCTTATCAATATTATTTAATCAGTATTTAATAAAAAAAATATAAAAGTTAAAAGATACAAAAGCACTTCAAATTTTCTCTTCTTGCACTTGTGGACCTAGACTCTAGACATCTAGATTTTCTCTAGATCTAGTTCGTCTTAATTAATATTTCTTTTTATATTAATAAAATTGACTTAAACAATCATCTTTTACTCTAGACTGTAGGCTTACTAACTAGACTCTAACCTCTACACTCCACTAAAGTTAAAGAGTTAAGTTCGGGTTTACAGTATATAGTATATAGTATTATTAGTAACCTGTGCCTGTAGGTATGCTACTCATTACTACTCAACAATTTTGTAGTTACAAAATGTAAAATAAAATGTGTATTATACATTACTTATTACTTATAGTAACTAGTTATTTACTAGCCTACTATAGATCTACTTAGTATTACTTAGATCTAGATCTAGTTAGAATAGTAATAAATAGTTGAACCTACTTTTAGTACTAGCCACTTGCGACTAGGCCTCTAAGACTAAGACGTTTTTTAAGCCATGGCATAGCCTACGGGCTACGGCTTCTTAAATTTTTAAATTAATAAATTAGTTAAAATTTAGATCTAAATTTTAAATTAGGCTTATTCAACTTATTGGCTTATTTTTTAAAAAATCAACAATAAAATTAAAAATGTAGACAACCTAGATTCTAGTCTAGATCAATGTGAATATATTTCATAATATTTGAAGTCTAGATTAATGTTTAAATTTAATATTCTAATAATGATTGTAATTTTTCACGAACCTTCTACATTGCTTAGGCTACAACCACTAAAATTTAATGGCATGACGTACGGTACGTATGTTCCGCCATTGATCAACAATATGTGAGATGCTAAGAAACAGCGACGAGTTTAACAATTCAGCCAATCAAAACCAAGAATAGAAAAAATCGATTGCCACTAAAAATTAGAGACCGGAATAAAGGGAGGCTACTGAGTAAAATATTTGTTCATGTGAGAAAAACATAGTTATTTGGTATTTTCACAGATTTTTTAACAAAATAAATTCATTTTTAAACCAAGAATCGGGTTTATAATTTTTTTGTGTGTTCTCTATACACTTCAGAGATCTGAGGTGGGGGGGGGGGGCGAGTTTTAGAAATTTAGGATGATGTGTAACATTTATTTGTAGCCTATTTTTAATGATAAAAAAGCGTGTAAATTATCATTAGGAAAACGGTTACATAGAAAGAGAAGAAATGTGTACTGTTATTAAGTCATCTGGAGGTTGTTTTTTTTAAATGGCTAGCTCATGAAGCGATTCGAGGGAGGAACATATTGGGCTTCAAAGGCGTAAAATTATATAATTTATGGACCCCGGCATTAATTTAGGCCCTTTAAATGTATAATTTAAAAATTGTAATTAGTTCTAGATCTCTTTAACCCACAAAGAGAGACACAGACAGGTCCTGCTGATCTCATTCTATGCACTATAAATAAAGATGGTAGCTGCAGCAGGGGGGGGGGTGCGGACCGCACCGGGTGACACCATTTAGGGGGTGACACCAAGGCAAAAAATAGCAAAATATATAGAGAAAAATTTGAGGGGGGGGGGTGCAAATCGAAAGTTTGAGGGGGGGGGGGTGCAAATCGAAAGTTTGAGGGGGGGTGCAAATAAAAAATTATGAAAGTTTGTCCCCGGTAAGGTTGCTATGCCTCTGGGGGTGACACCGTTAAGTGGCCGCACCTCGCTACGCCACTGAGCTGCAGTATTATTACTATTCTAAAATTTACTGCGGGGGGCGCGGACACTGGTAAAAGTATATTATTTTCTATTTAAGTTCTATTTCGTTTGTGTGTGTGTGTGGGGGGGGGGGGGTTAGACGTAGGAAGAAACTCTGTTTACAAAAAATAACACTGACATCGACTATGCTGATGTAAATTCCAAGGGCAGTCATAGGCTGACATCACTACGCTTGAATGAAATCAATGTAAAATGTTAATACACCAATACACCAATACTCATACAACGCATATATGTGATTTTTGCATCAAAGTGTGCTGTGCATATCTATTTTTGTTATTTTGCTTTTCGTTATTTTGTAGAATTCTTTAAAAATTAAACTTATAAGAAACAACATCACATGAACTAAACCCCAGATCATTAACATGTCATGTTCTTTTATCCCAAAACTTCAACTTCAAGCTAATATTTTTAAAATTGTTGGTCGATTTCAAAATAAGGTATTTTATTGTAGGCATCGTGGACTTGTGAGATATGCAGAGTAGTCACGATCATTGCTCTTGAAATAACTTTAACGAGTATTATTTGCAATAGCTGTATGATTGTCTGAAACAGTGTCGTCGCTAGGTCGGATGTCACCCGGTGCGGTACCCTCATGGTGTCACCCCCCCCCCCTTTTTATTTTCTCTGTAAATTTTGCAGTTTGTGTCATATTCCTCCCCCCCCCCCCCCCCCCCCCAACATAAATCTTTTAAGTGTTCACATT
Organism: Physella acuta; assembly: GCF_028476545.2. Taxonomy (NCBI): domain Eukaryota; kingdom Metazoa; phylum Mollusca; class Gastropoda; family Physidae; genus Physella; species Physella acuta. The sequence goes on from NW_026732030.1 coordinate 394,631, forward strand.
TAATACTAATGATATTTATCTATAGTCGGTTCTTAATACAACCAGGTGTAGCATTTGTTTTTCTGTATAGTTTGCATGTTTACGTCATGGTGTATCCACCCCCCCCCCCCCCATCATTGTCGCAATCGTCATTATGTACTTAAAATAATTTTTTAGCTTTAATTAACCATTCATTGAACTGGGAAAAAACATTATTTTATATATTTTGCTATTTTTTTTGTCTTGGTGTCACCCCCTTAATGGTGTCACCCGGTGCAGTCTGCAACTCCCGCCCGCGACGCCTCTAGTCTGAAACCATTCATAGATTAAATTAAATGTAAGAGCATGCATTTGGAGATAATTTATAGTTTAAAACTGGAATTTAGCAAAATAATTAGAAAGAAAATGTATTTTTATTTTCTTTGTGCAGGGTGTGACCAAAGTACATCGTACATGTCAGGGGCGTAGCGGGGGGTGCGGATCGCACCGGGTGACACCATTTAGAGGGGTGACACCAAGGCAAAAAATAGCAAAATATATAGAGAAAAACTTGAGGGGGGGGGGGTGCAAATAGAAAGTTTGAAAGTTTGTCCTCGGGAAGGGACGCTACGCCTCTGGTGGGGGTGATACCATTATGATTAAGTGCCGCACCGGGTGACACCCGACCTCGCTACGCCACTGTACATGGTTACTGTGCTGTTTACAGACTTCTTGCTCATGTTCACTGTGTTGTATACAGACTTCTTGCTCATGTTCACTATGTTGTATACAGACTTCTTGCACATGGTCACTGTGTCATACACAGACTTCTTGCTCATGTTCACTGTGTTGTATACAGACTTCTTGCTCATGTTCACTATGTTGTATACATACTTCTTGCTCATGTTCACTATGTTGTATACAGACTTCTTGCACATGGTCACTGTGTCATACACAGACTTCTCTCTCCTGTTCACTGTGTTGTATAGACTTCTTGCACCTGGTCATTGTTGTATACAGACTTCTTGCACCTGGTCATTGTGTTGCATACAGACTTCTTGCACCTGGTCACTGTGTTGTATACAGACTTCTTGCACCTGTTCACTGTGTTGTATACAGACTTCTTGCACCTGGTCACTGTGTTGTATACAGACTTCTTGCACCTGTTCACTGTGTTGTATACAGACTTCTTGCACCTGGTCACTGTGTTGTATACAGACTTCTTGCACCTGGTCACTGTGTTGTATACAGACTTCTTGCACCTGGTCACTGTGTTGTATACAGACTTCTTGCACCTGGTCACTGTGTTGTATACAGACTTCTTGCACCTGGTCACTGTGTTGTATACAGACTTCTTGCACCTGGTCACTGTGTTGTATACAGACTTCTTGCACCTGGTCACTGTGTTGTATACAGACTTCTTGCACCTGGTCACTGTGTTGTATACAGACTTCCTGCATCTTGTCACTGTGTTGTATTGAAACTACACCAGACCACTGTTTATACTGTTGTATGTACACAATATGGTAAATCATAATACCAGCCTAAAAACTGAGTTATATTTTTAGCCCTACAGCTGACTGTAAGCAATAACAGCACAAATAAATGTAGTACTGTAATTTCAAGAAAAAGTTTCAAGTATTAGAAATCAATTATAAACTCATTTGACACTTTCCATTGCTAGCTAATATAATGCTGTAAACTGTAAATATCCAGATTCAGTTCTAGAGTCATCAAAGTGATTAAAAATAAATGAACACAGTGAAAATCAATAAGGTTAACAGTGAAATAATTTGTTTAGTCGCTGTGAACTAATCACACTAACCCAGAGGAAGTCAACAAGCAAAATGTTTAGGGAGCTGAGCTGCCATGAAATTTATAATATATTTTTACCATACAGTAAATTGAATGTTCAGCCACAGTATTAAAGATTTATGGGGCAAAAAACAATTGTATGATACACTGTAAAGATAAAAATTTTGTTATATTTCTTTTTATTAAAGTATTTACAATTATACATAACTCACATTAAATTGTGGCATCTACAAAAAATGCAACCTAATTAGGCTTCAGCTCATGTGCCATTCAAACTAACATACTTGCAATGCATTATATTGCAGAGTTTGCATGTTCAAAAATTATACATAAATGCTGTGTAATAAATCACTGCTATGTATTATGTATATATTTTCATATTTTGAAAATGTATGACCATAATTAGTTTTATCTTCACATAAAGCTGCATAACAGAAAAGTATAAGTGTTATGTAAATTTCATTTCAACTTCTTTAATACTAGTGTAGTGATAGGTAAGCATAAAATATTTACTTTGTAATAAAAATTGTGTTGGGTATAAAGTCATTTAACTGTCGAATGACCTTTGCTGTTATATATCATCCATAAGATTAACAAGTGAAGTCAAAACTATTGAAGCACAGATTGGGAACTTTAAACAGTCTTCCCAAGTTTATCACAATCCTCTCTCAGCTTTTGATTTCAAGTACACTCCGCCCAACAGGGCTAAGATAGCAAAGGCTTGTCCTCCAACACGTAACCTCATCATGAGTTGAGCCTTGCGGTTGTCTCCTGTTTTCAGAGTTGACAGCCCAATGCACAGCACAACACTTGTAAAGATGACTCCTGTAAAATTTAAATAATATTCTTATTATGCAAATGTAAGAAAAGCTAATAATTAGGTAGATTTGTCTTCACATAAAGTAAATTTTATACACAGAGAATATGAATTTCTAAGATCAACCTTAATCCACTTTTGACATTTGTTTTGCACTAATGTCCATTAATGCCATAATTATTAATGCAGATAAGGTAAGCCCTAGCAACCAGAAATAGGCTATCATGTATAAAAATAGGAATTGCAAGCTTAAAAGAGGAACATACTAACAGATGCTACTTTGCTAGCCCAAAAATAAAAAATTAATTAATGTGGATATTCCTTCAGCGAGGGTGTAGGTAGTAGTACGTCCCTGTGTGTATGTGTCGCAATGGTGTGGATATGGATTTTCCTTCAGCGTACCGCAAGGCGGGTGGTGTTAGCACAAAACAAACCCTGTGATTCACTTAATCTGAGTCATAATAATTATGAGGCAATCACAAACCAGATAAAAATTAAGGAAAGTAGGCCAAACCCTTTCATGAATATTTTTTAATGTAACGGTATAAAATAAAAGCAGTGAATTAAAAATAAATGCTAAATGTTTGAAGACATTTTATGAGTCTAACATGACAGCCACACATTGTTCCACTCAACCAAAATGCTTATCGTACATTGCACAGCATTTTTGAAAATTATCAAATTAAAATGTGAAAAAAAAGACAGGTAGGCTGTTTGGTTCACAACTTCCAGGTATGCCTGTTTATATTATCTCACAGCCTAAATGCTAGAAGTAAATTACTAAGATGGCTGTGTGTTTCACTTTCATTTTTACTAATTGGAACTACCAGTTTCAATTTTAGTCTGTCAAAGTTGTTGACCTGTCTCGATCACTTTCTTCAATGAATTGTTCATTCGATCTTGGTCTACTAGAACTAGCATTATCTTTATAACTAAAAATACACATTGCCACTTTCTTTATCATTTATCAATTCACTAGGCATGCTGCCCAGCTTCGCTTAGGCTTTCGAAAACATTGAGAATTTGAATGCTTAATTAATTCGCCCATATAAGGCGCCGGTCAGTCGAGGTCAGTTTTGACCCCCTCATCGTAGACTTTTCGGCCAACCGGCCCCCGTGTTCTGTCGCCCCAAGGCAAGATCCTGTCAAATTTGAAGCGCCGGGAAGTGCCCTATCGGGCACCCGACAACTTAGCTTTATATATTATAGAGATTAGCAAATTGCATAGATAAACAAAGATTTCAATAAAGTAATTAAGGCCTGAAATACTTTAGTATAGGAATGTATTATTTGAATAGATTCTAGATCTAGGTAGGGTCTACATCTCTAGATCTAGAATCCAAATAGATAAAATAATTTTTTAAAGTTTAGGCCGAGAAAATCGTATTGTATACATTTCATAGCGTACATAGCTCTAATTCTAAATCATATTTGAATTAAGTAGTTCATTTTTAAAAATTCTAAGCTCGGAAGATGATGTCATCAGTTTCGTGCTCTTTTTTTAAGTGTAAACAATATGCGACGTCATTGTTATAAATTATAATGTTAATAGTTAATAGCATTCTTGTCCCAAGTTCAAAAACTTTTCCGGTTGCATAAATAATACTGTTTCTCTACATTCGAATACGCCTTTAATTTGTATTTTTCTCCTTAAATAACATTGTGGTTTACATTTAAAACATCTAGCATATTATTTTCAACAAAAGTCCGTATAAAGTTCTTCATATATATATCGCTGCCGTTTCTGACGTGATGTCCGGCGAAAATATTTTGCGGACAGACAGAGAGAGAGAGAGAGAAGAGCGCACATAGCCTTTTATATATTAGGATAATCTACATCAGACTCTTCATTATAATAATAATGATCAATATCATCATCCAAATGAGAGAGCCCAGCACCATGACTTATCAAACTTGTTAGAAATTGAAAGCCATTCTAAAACTACGATATCTCTGGCATGGATCAATATTATTGTTATTAAAATTGCTAGTTATCTCCCCTGGCCTCGTCTAGTCTCGCAGACGTGAGATTTCATTTTTATAGGCTACAGTTCCGTTGCTATTTATCAGTGCCTGAGCATGTATTTTGTGGCCGGATACGGCCGTTATGGGATTGAATGGGTTAATGTTATCTATTTTAAAATTACTAGATCTATTAATTAGATTAGAATAGATTTAATTAGAATGCATAAAGATAACTCATCCGTTCATCTATGACAGACGTAGCAGAAGTGAGCCTAAAAGCTAAACTTAAACCATAATATTTTTTTATGAAAATATAATACAATAAAAAATAGCACTGCTCTCTTAATCTATACTTCACTCCCCAGTCATAATAAATGCTTTTATTATCGAAAGATATTATTCCCAGTCGTATTTAGCATGAAATGACAGACAACTGGAAATAGCTTTATTGGGGCTATTCACAGCTGTCTGGGAATAGCCCAATGCAGCTATTCCCAACTGGCTGGGAATATGGGAATAGCCTTGGCCAATCGACATCTTGCAGCAGGGGGAAGGGGGTAAAAAAAATGTGATTTGATCGTCAATTTCATAAACACCTGAAATCATATTGAAATCAAACTTGGTAATCTATCGTTTTAGGTACGTAAAATCACCCGCGACTAGTTATGTGTAAAACAGGCGAATCCTTAAATTTTAATAATTATTTCACATTTTGAGGAGGATTTATGTTTTGAAATATACAAAAATTTTTCCTTGCTTCATTTATGTACTTGTTTTAAACAATTGAATTAAAACTTTTCAGTAATAAATGAAGACTAGCGATGTTTCCAACAGATGCAACCATGCTCATTTACTATGGCAGTTATCTTGTTTATTTTTTTTTATTGTAAACTTAAAGCGCGAGATTCAAGGGGAAGCCACTCCAACTTACAGATGGCCGCTTTTTATGTAGCAAATCCTGCTCACAAACACTGCTGTTTAAAGTTAATTTCTGGCCTATATTGATATATTTAGCCATTGATTTAGGTTTATTATTCATTTATCTATAATATTTGACACAAATATATCACAATATCGATCTAGTAGGCCTATATACTAGGCGTTTCGTTGCTTAGATGGCTGGATTGACCTCTGACCCTGAAACGTCACGCGTCGTTTTCTGACGGTTTTTACGTTTATTTTAGGTGTCCTATCCACGACAAATGAAAAAACTGTTAATCTCACAAATTCTTATCATTATTTCAACACAAGATGGTAATAAAATGGATAATATGCCTTAGAATGCCAGAAAAAATCGTGAGAATTGTAGTTGTAAATAATGAGAGGATTTCTAGTGGAGCACTCTCCGTATAAACTGAACCGTGGCCAAAAATGACAGTATAACGGGGAAAATGGCCCGTATAACAGTAGATTAATATATAATTGAGATATTTACCATGTATATTTACAGTATTATTCATTCTCTTTTCCTAAAATCCAATTACCCCGTAAGTAACCATGCCACAATTTCTCTCTGCTATTTTTAGTAACGTTGCGTCATTGTTATGCTAGTTGCCAGACAGAAACAACTAGTTTTTTGTTTTTTGCGGAATGAACTGTTAAGTCTAGTATTTTAATTATAATTAAATTGTAGCATTTGCGGAAAAAGTAAAATTATGGACATTATTATTGTATTAGTAATTTTATTAGTATATTGATTTTTTTCTTCTCTGTGGGCCGACAGTAGCTGCATTAAATTTAATTCGTGACCGGTGGTTAACCTCGTCAACGCTGCGTGGCCTATTCGTTTATATAATTAGTGATGCTCGTTCAGTGGCCTTTTTCAGTAGGCCTAATTACGGGCGATTTTTAGACCTAATTGATCGGCCGTTAGCCTTTTTCATTGCTGCGTATTTTAAAAAATGCTCGTTCAGCTGCCTTTTTTTTTGGCGCTGAATAATCTGTTTACGGGCATTTTAAGCATTTATTTATTTATTTTCTTACGCTAGACGTAGATCTAGTTTAAAAAAAAAAATATTTTTTTATACAGCTGGCTGTCTACCATGCCTGATATGGGAACTTTAAAAAAAATGACCAGAAGTAGGGAAATAGGTCTGTTTTTCAATTCGCTTGAAGAAGGGGGGGGGGAAGAGAGAGAGAGAAGTGAAGACACCAACCATCTCGTGTACGCGTGTTCATTCTATGACGTGTACTATAGGCCTGCTGAACTCACGGTGACCCTGGTGGGATTTTTCATCCACAGGATAGTAAACGTAAGCAAGCAATCACGCGAGTGACGATGTTTGGAGATTTTTTTTTTTTTTTAAATTGTATACGTCATGTTTTCAAGATGAAAAAAAAATGTAATGTTAAAAAAAAAAAAAAAGACACTAATACCATGCATGAACCTCAGCTGCCACACTGTTGACTCAATATAATGTGAATTGAGTGTAAAATGTATTTGTATTTATAAACTATCATAACTATTACTATCATATCATTTTAAGCATATTTATTATTTAAAATTCGAATTTGAAATAAAAATATGGACGATATTTCGAGTCGTCCCTTTGAATCCCGGACAGATCGTCCCCCCCGGCGTGGCCTCAGCCAACCGGCGGGCTCGTTGCATTGAGTTAAATATAAACTCAAAACAATAATATAAACAATCTCCTTTTAGGTCGGTCAGGCCACATACCAGGCACGCACAGTGTTGTGTGTCGTGCCTTAACCAAAATAAACTATCTCCCTTCATTATCATTAGATATATTGAATTAGTTAATTAATTAATTAATTTGCTAATTTATAAAATTATGTATGATGCTATAGCAGTAGATAAGTTACGGTAAGTATAATTTTTTAAACTATTTGTACTATTAAAGAAACACCTTCGTTGTTGAATACCACCCCCTCCCCTTCTTGAACTCAAAGTTAAACTTTTAACCCCGTTCGTAGAGACATGCGGTATGTTGTAAGGCGGCGGGTGGGTAGGGTATATACTCATTGAAGAAAAAATCCACCGTGGTGCGTGTTATTGGCCTTGGGCCTTCGGTGACGTTGTTGGCGTTTGCTGTGAGGGGGAGAGGGGTGTGTTATATCCGTTTAAAAAAAATCGCAACATGGTATTGGCCTATGATGACGTCGGCGCAAGCGGGGAGGGGGGGGGGGGGACACTTTTTTTTAAAAAACCAAGAACTAGGCGTTTAAAGGCTGTAATGAAAATCAAGGACTGGTATAGCCATGATGTCGAATTTAACCGTTAAATTCGACATCATGGCTGGGTCTATCATACGATTGCTTGGCGATGGGAATCTTGCCAAGCTCAGTTTATATTTACAGTGAACTATTGGGATGCTGTCATACACAAAGTAACAGCTACCGAATGTAGCACTTAAAACATCGAGTGCATCCCGCTCATTATAAATTTGAAATACAAGTTATGGATTGCCCAAAAACTTGAAGGACTATCAGAATATATGCATTGTATTATAACATTAATCATTACGATATAACTAAAATGTGTATCCAAATATTTTTAGGCTAACAGAATCTGCATTTAAATAAACAAGACCTATTAGGCTACTTTTGCATGGTAGCACAACTACATTTTTAGATTTCATAATGAGTAGCCTAGTCGTGCATTAAAGGGCTGTACTCAATAAAAATGAAAAAAATGAAATGCCGGCTTCAAGCTATGATTTCCCCGTATTCTTCTACTAGAAATATAGCTCCGTTGTTCTAATGACCTCACCCTCCTCCTCTCACCTAGTTCAATTTAAAGTTACACTTTCAACCCCGTTAGGATGCGTGAGCTACTGATGACCTAACTATTGAAAAAAAAAACTATTCTGGCGTTAAATTGCCCTCCCCTACTCGCAGCACTTTGGGGCCATACACATCAGGAAGGTCTAGGTCGGTGTTGTATCTCGTGCAAATTTACTCACAACACGACTACACACTATGGTTGTATCCAGGACTAAAGCTGCGACACTCGCATAGAGTTGGATTTATTCGTTAGATCATTGTGCTTCAAATTCTGTTTCAATATTGGATTAGATGGATATAATGTTGGAATTCAGTTAGTTTGTTATATTATATTTATCTAAATGTCGTGTACCATCAGAAACTAAATTGGTTGACAAGACACATGTGTAGGCTAAAGAATGACCTCTAGATCGAGCCAAAGATGGCTGGTTAAGGTTGACATACTGTGGTTTTCAAATTTCATGGTGATGCTTTTCTAAAGGATTTTATTTTGTGCTTTCTTTGGGATTTCTACACGTAGAAAAAAATGGCCTTTTCGGCCCTTTTTAGCTCCAAAAACGCGTCGCGTGACGTCACCGTGACGTCAGCCGCCAACCAAAACGCGGAGAAAGCGCGCGTTTGATTGGTTGGCGGCTGACACTATGAAATTCTCTAAGGACGATTCGAATGGTATACCAAAAATATTTATTATGGTCATTTGATTTATGCAGGTGTTCATTATTTCATAAAATGGTATGAATAACATGTAGAGTAGAATTTAATAAATAATAAAATAACTAGATCTAGTTTTATTATCAACCAGTTGCTTTTTGTTATTTTCCGGTGAGTAAATAACCTAAGCTGACGCAATTACCATGGTGGGAATGAACAGCTCGTGTACACAAGTCCACGACGTAATGTTATGCCAGTCGAGGCGCAAGAATGCTGTTTCGTCATTCATTTTCCATTCTAAGATAATTTTTAAATTCTCTCTTTTCTCGTCAACCGAGTAAGCTAGATAAGATATTTAAATGTGGTGTCAAATGTTCTCTTTAAACTTTAAGGGGTAAGGAAGTTAATGGTGTATTTAAAATAACAGGATATTTTATTTTTAAAAATCCATAATTCAACCTACTATATACTTCTATTAAAATCTTGACAATGCTGTAACTTTTTCGTACATTACTAGCTGCGGGCGATTTTACTTTCCGTACCGATAAATTAGTAAAATTAAATTTTAAAAAATTAAATTAGGCCTACCGAAGATAGATCTAGAAATCTAATTACCAATTGGAACAAATGGATTCTCTTTCGTTTTAGCAATTAGTTTTTCTTTTAGCCCCTGTTGTACATAAAAAGGCTCTGGTGGAGGCAAGTACTCTAGTCTATCTGCCTTAATAACAGGATCCACAACAAACTCGTCCTTGGAGGCTGCCATCTTTGTTGATGTTTTATATAATACAGATCTAAATTAAGCTAGTTTACTTTTAATGAATTGAGTTTCGAACTTTTTCATTTGTAGTGACTAAACGCTTACATTTAGTCAATGTAAAAATAGAAATAATTATTTTAAAAAGGATATTTTAATACTCTCTTTCTGTGCTGTGTCAATACGAATTAGCATGACGTGTTTTTTTTTTCTTTTTACAAAATCAGAAAATTAGGCTAGAGATAGATAAACAGGAACTCTTTTTGTAAAAAGAATCTTTTTATCCTTTAAACTATTGCTAAGCAACATGTCAACTACAGCCCTACGTCTCACACAGTAGTAAACGGTTGGTTACTTTAAAATAAATCCTTAAAGATCTACTTGTTATTAAAGTTCTTTTTATTGTTATTGATATTTTATAAAAGCAAAGAATGAGCAATAATGAAATGCCGCCCTTACAATAAAATTAATATTAGTGTATCAAGATGCCTAATCATAAAATAATAAAAATAGGCCTAGGCCTATGCCTAATTAATAATAAATTAATTTTTTATATTTAAAAAATAAATATTATTTATTTTTAGTTTTAGCCTTAGGCCTATTTACTATTGAATTTGGTTTATAATATCTAGGCTCTCAAACAGTAGGCCTATTCCCACAAACTTCCCAGTAATTGTGAGTATTATCATAAGCCTACTTCAGTTAATATAAACTGGGAGACTATATTTTGATTATTTCATAGAAATTTATAATATAAAAGGTAAAATGCATCAAATACATTTTACTCTCCAATTCATTTGGGTGTATAAGCATTCTAGGAAATAGTGAATTTCTAGTTTAAGTATAAGTATACTTGAATAAGTCCAAATACAGCTGGAATTTTAAACTATTTCATCGCCTCTTCAAGATTCCAATTCCAACCCATCTTAATGCCATTACAGTACAGACTTAATTCATTTTTAAAGCAGAAAAAAAAAACTTTTAGCAATCCTTCCATCTGTAAAAAAAACATTTTTAATTGACCAATTAGCAACCTTGTAAGCAAACTGTAAGATTCAGTTCATATTTCTTGTGGTCCAGTCATGTTACCTACTAAAGCATGCATGTCTATTCTAGTGTATTATTGTTTTGTTGTCACATGTTTCACCAGATGTTCCCAGGGCATCTTCACTATACTCACTATGCAATACTTCAAATTTGCATTTTTACTGGTGAAAAATGATTGTTCAATTTTATTTTTCATATTTACAGGGTGGGGTGAAACAATCAAAAAGAAACCATGTCTGATAGGTTTCTCAGCTCAAGTAAAGGACCAGCATTCTGTAAATATGCTACAAGTAAAGGCCAAAATCTTTTTGAGCGTGGGTACTGGAACCCCATGCCGGTTAACTCTTACCTAAGTGGTGATGGGATGTCTCACTGCTATCGTGGTCCAGCATATTATGTTCCCTCTGAAAGAGCATGGATAGATTATAAAGACTACAGATCACTTCCGCCATTGACACGTCGTGATGCAATACACATGGATAGTGAAGATAAATACAGAGAGTTTCAGAGGAAAAGAGATAGTAGACCAAACCCAGCAGGTAACTTTATATCCAGATAATATTTAAATTTCCAAAATGAAAGTTATCCTATCTAACAGATACTTTAGTTGATTTAAACTTTTGTAAAGGATCATCCATTTATGACATCTACTTAGAAGGGGAGGTGGGGAATTAGATAAGTCAACTTTAATTTACAATTAAGATTGGGGAGGGAGTTAGAAACATGTGGACAATCACTTGGTGAATTTAATATCCAAGTGCGCTTGTTGGCTACAGCAACAAACACAAAACATTTAACCTGCATACTAAATGAATAAATTTAAACAGCACTGAAAATACAAATCAGCAGGAAATGAAATCATTGTCTAGATTTATAAAATTAGTACTTTTTAGACTCCACTTTAAATATATACTAATAGATTATACAGAATAGAACATCTGGCAAAAAATGTTAATATCTAAATTCCAGGTTTTATAGATGTCTTAAATGGCAGATCACTAAAACTGAATCATCATAGCATATAGAGTTTAAATAATAACACATTTTTATATTAAAATCATTTTAAAATTGAGTTAGAATTATTTTAAAAGTTGTAGAAGCAGCCAAGGTTAAGTAATTTGTTTAAATAACTTAATATGAACAATGAAACGATTTAATGTATAATTTAAATATTTGTAAAACAGTTCAAATCTGGCTCTCTATATTTGGAATAAATACTATTTGTTATTTCAGGAATATCTATGTCTGGTTATCCAATGAACTTTACTGGAGTTCCTTATCCCCAACTTATCCCCTTCCACACTGATGCATGGAGAAGACGTTGGGATGGACCAGGCAATTTTGTTCCACCTGTTGATAAGTGGGTTCATGAAAACCCTGGCTCCTTGTACCAAGCATACAAGTTCTATAATGAAGAAGATTATGACAAATTTCGTCACCTGAATGAAGCACCAACATACCGCCAAAAAGTTGTGCGGTAACTGATTTAAGTCATGTTACTTAAAATAATAATTGTTTCTACATGTCTATAAAATACCATCATCTTGAAATGTTTCTTTTAAAATATGTAGATCAATTTTTAAAAATGGAATTTTCTGTGTTATTTTTTGAAAATGTAACACAGCTTGCTATTCCACTGAATGAACAGTTTACAAATTTAATTTCAAATTTATCAGTATTACACTTTTAATTATATATGCTTATTTATATATATATATATATATATAAATATATGTATATTTTTTCAAATATGCTTAGGCCTAAGTATTATTTTTTTTGTTACGAACAAAAATATGTAAAACTACATCCAGTAAATCAATTTGGTAGCTATAGTTAAATTGAAGTTTTTCTTATATTTATATCTCTTCAAAATGTAACTTCCTAGTACTTTTCAAACTTCTGTAATATCAGCATTTTAATTAAGTGTGATTAACAACAAAACATGTTATTTTAGAATATACAGCTTATTTATTTTCAAGTAAACAAGGTGCAGTTACATAAGAACAGATTTATATAGATTAATTAGTAATTAGTGAACACAATTTTAGAATAATTTTTATCTATTGTTCTATGCATTATAAACTTTCAGTTGCAATTTTTAATTGGATGTGTGAATACATATTAAAAAATTTCATAGATTTTATTTTAGTAAATAAATTCACTTTTGACCAGACTTAAAATAAAAACCCAACCCAAAACTTTTACAAAATTCACAAATAAAAAGAAAACCCTTTTAAAAAATTTCTGTTTCTTCATTGTTTTTGTTACTGATATTGTAATGCAGGATCTCTTACATTTAAAAGCTATCAAACAAATAATACTAATTTGGAAGGGATGTCTCACAAGTAAGAATTTTCAATAATTTTCCAAAAACAATACTTAGTAACCAAAATACTTTTGTTATTTATTCTCATTGTATATTATAGCTTTTTACGCTAAAACTAACTACCTAAATTTTAGTATTCCAGAAATAACTATAAACACATTATGAGTATACTATAATTGCATATATATATATATATATATATATATATATATATATATATATATATATATATATACATACATATAAATTAATTTACTTTTTTCAAGACAAATTTTTAAAAAGTGGGTTTTTTGTTTTGCTAGAAGAATTCCATCTGTAAAATGGTCTCTATTTCCCTAGTATATTAATATAAACTATTACACAAAGAGAGTATTATCCATTTCTTAGATTAAAGCAACTATGCCATTTTAGTTGCGTTTAACATTTATGAAGCAAATATTCAGAGACCATCAACAGTAATCCTAACATTGACAAAAAGAAATATTAAATGTTTTTATATATTTGTTTTATAAAAGCTCTTTATAAAAGAGCCCAAGTTTTAGCAGCTATATGTGGCAAAAGGAGACCAGTCATCAGTGATGATATCAGATTTACAGAATGATTATCTAGAATTTCACGGCCAGCAATATACTCAACATCAGGACTTTTATTATCCACAATAAATCCCAATTTCCTATGTTTACCTGTAGGAAAACAGTAAAATATTTAGCAACCATATACAAGAATTTTAAATTGTAAACTACACATTGAACAATCTAATTTCAAATCTTAACTTAGTAATTATAACAATTAAACAGCCAAACTTAACAACACTATTTGCAAGCTTTTTAAAAAATCTACTTAAATATTAGTTTGTCATCAGTAGGTAACAAATACTTTATTGTGGCATTCAAGGCACAAAATAAGAAAATGAAATATTGTTTAGATTCAAAGTAGACAAACAAAAACAAAACAAAACCTGAATACTGCAATGTTCCTCCAAGAAGAGAATCAATGACAGACCCTGAAAGTCCTGCCAATCCACCATACAATACAATAGGCCACTGTTTAGGTGAAACCACTAGTGCTTCAGCATTTATAATTAGCAGTTCAGTTATATAGAATGCTAAGCCAACAATCAGTCCGCCAACTAAACTGGAGAGTGTACCATAAAAAGAAACTGCACCATTTGTACCTGCAAACAGATTTTTTTTCAACAGGTTTTCTCCCTTTATTGTAAAACATGTTTGACATAAGCTTGAGGTTTTAATTTTCTTAAATGAACTTATTAAATAAATAGACATTTTGTTTTAAACTTTCACTTCAGAAAAAAGGGTTTAACCTCACAAAGAGATTTTTTTAAGGAATTGTTTATGATACAAACCTCTGGGTACACGTTTGAAAGTCACTAAATGGAATGGATCATGGTTCCCTACAGCAGTTCCTATTTCAGAGGCAAAAGTATCCCCTGAAGAACAGGCAAGAGCAGCCATAATTCCTACTGCATACCATGAAGCTGAGTACCTCTTGGCAAAGTCTATTGGGACATCAACAGAACCAACCTACATTTTTAAAAATAAATAAAAATGTGATCACTGTTTTAATAAAAACTGTCTGAATTAAAATTTTAGAAGTGTTAACTAGAGGTAAAATGTTTATCAATAATATATGGTATTAAAAACAGTGTTTTTTCATTGCTTCACAAGCCTAATATACAGAAAATTGTGTAACTGTAAAGACAGAATAGGATAGTTTAGAAGATAGCTCCATATTGGCACCACTTTGTCTTGTCTTGTTGATCTGGCCAGTCATAAAAGTATGTTTTTTTTAATAAGTTTTTGGTTTTTCTTCTAAATGATCTATTTTTTAACAATTTATGAGAAAAAAATTAAATGTAGACCTACAATCACGGCATATAAAAATGACTTAATTTATATAAAAAAAACAATTAATGCCCCACCTCAAACATATATAAGATGGCCAACATTGCAGCAGGCCCGCCATTAGATAAAACCTGTACCCAGTTTCTTTGTCCACCTGTGCACAAAGTCTAAGGATGTCACATAAATGCCTTAAAAATTAGTATCTATACTTTACTACACCCAAACTGTACTATTTATTTATTTCAAATATTTGTTCAATGGTTGTTTTTTTTTTATTTTTTAAAGTTCCCTTTTCAAACCTGACAGTCTATGGGGCAAGTGAAGTAGAGTTCACTTGTTTCTGTGACTTCGGCATATGAAGAGATAGTGTGGTCAGCACTATGCCCAGCCGCCTTTACTTTCCCTAACATGAGTTAGGTACCCATCAGAGTTGGGTGGACTCAGGGACGGTCTATAAAACTTGAACCCGGATTCGAACTCGAGACTAACGGGTTAGCAGTCCAGCTCTCTACCGCTAGACCACTCCGTCCATGTTCAATGGCTGTAACAACTAGAATACCTTCTTCCACATTCCAACAATACCCCACTTATTTCCTCTATGATGATGCACACAAAATTTCTTCTTTGCTTAATTAAGAATAATCATTTACTGGAAATATTAATCCTATTACGATTATTACTAAGAACCTAACTAGTAGACTGCAACCTAATGTATAATAGTTGAGTTTATTTTGATTGAGTTGGCAACTAATTTATTTTAATACTTTAGAGTTGGCAGTGTAAAAGTCAAGTTCCCTTTCCAATCTGCCGTTGTGAACACATGCACATTCTACTAATTTGAACTTGGATCTGAACTCAAGACTTTCGAGTTAGTAGTCTAGCGTTCTAGACCACGCCGCCCCACTATTATTAAGTGTACCAAAGATAATTATAAAAATCTCGTTTAACCTATTTAGTAGCTAACTCTTATGCTTGTCACTGCCTCTATCTAAAATTATTATGCAGCTAATTACTTGTGAGGAAAAAAAATTAATCAAATCAATTGAAATTGAATTTCAGCATTAAGTATTAAGAATTTTTTATTTATAAATATTTAATTTAATTATTTATTAGTTAAATTGAATAGGCTTGATCAGAATTAATTTTATACTAACCTTCTTTAAAGTCAGATTCTATTATTCTTTTCTTTGCAGCTTTAAATTTTGTTGCCTTCGATGCAAAGATAAAAAATGCTAACAGTGACATCATAAACCTAATGCTACTGATAGTCAACAAAAAACCAATAATGAGTCCTAAAAAGACAAATAGGAAAAACATGTTTTATCACATGTAAAGTTATTTTAAAAGGTCATCCATTTATAATATTCACAAAAATTAATTTTAGTAATTTGTACCGACTCCACAATGAATTATTCCCCCCCCACCCCACCCCATGCCCCTTGTGTGGAAGTCATAAATGGATGGTATCAAAATATATAAGCAAGTTTATCATGATTTGGTAAATGAAATGTCTAAAATTATATTCTATGTAAAAATACATTGCAAAGCAAATTAAAATTTCCCTTTTTGGACCTGTCAATCCATAAGGCAGATGAAGTAGGGTTCCTCTATTTCTCGACCATGGCATTAGTAGGGATGGTATGGTTAGCAATATGCCCAGCCAACTTTAATCCCACTAATGTGCGCCAGGTACTCATAAGAGCAAACTGGGTGAACCTACTAACTCAAGTCCAAGATCTGAACTCAAGACTTTATTAGGATTAGCAGTTTAGGCCCTACCACCCGGCCATTTCAAAGTATATTAACTTAAAATCTGCATAAAAGAAGACCAGAAATTTTTTTTAAATTCCACTATTAACTATACCAGCAGCAGCTCCTGATTGATTTAGACTTTTTTTATGTAAGCCATAAAAGGCTATGGCAAGAGGGGCAATCAAGCTAAAGGCCCAACGCCATGTCACTGGTTTTTCAGTGTCTGTGGGATAAAATATGAACATATTTGAATTGAGAAAATGCAGTCAATTTAATTATAAAAATCTCACTATTACTACACAGGATATTTCAATATATTAACAATAAAAAAGAAAGCCTAATAAAAGTAATTAGGCTAATTTAATTTTCACTTTAGCCTGGTCAATAGATGTATGTTTAGTCAACCCAAGACCAAACTAAAACCCTGGCACTAAAAATAAATATAACCTTGACTAAGTTATCTTTCTCTGACTTAGCTGCATGGTATGGCAGAAACCATTTTAAGTATCTCCAATAACAGTAAAATAATTAATCTTCAACTATTACTTCTAGATCTTATATAGCTATATCTATCTATATCTATATCTATATCTCTCTCTTTCTATATATATATATATATATATATATATATGTTTTATATATATATATATATATGGGGTCGTCCATAAATGACATCACACTCGTAGGGGGGAGGGAGCTCTGTAATTTTGTGACAATGTGTGATGAGGGGGAGGGGTTCAGATGGTGCGATGTCACACTTTTGCTTTATAGATAAGAAATGTTAGAAAACGAATTTTAGACGTTATTTAGCGTTTTAGAAAACAGTTTTAATAAATTATAATAGGAATTGATTAAAATACTCTATTTTTACATATTTCAGACAAGATTTTGGATAAATATCGATGTTTAAAAAAAATTCAACTGCATTTTTGAGGGGGGTTGTAGGCTGAGGTGTGTCGTCATTTTAGGGGGGGTCTGGCTTTTTGTGACGATGTGTGACTGAGGGGAGGGGTAAAAATTGTCAAAAAGAGCGTGACGTCATTTATGGATGACCCCTATATATATATATATATATATATAGGCCTATATATATATATATATATATATATAGGCCTATATATATATATATATATATATATATATATGTATATATATATATATATATATATGTGTGTATATATATATATATATATATATATATATATATATATATATATATATATATATATATATATATATATATATATATATATATATATATATATATATATATATATATATATATATATATATATAGGCCTATATATATATATATATATATAATAGGTCTATATTTAAAGTTATTTAAAAAATTTTTTTTTAAATTAATTTTTAGCCTACATATGTTTTATTTTAGTTTGGAGCTTATTTGTTTAATATTTTGGAGTATTAAAATTAAAACAAATTATTAGGCCTAATAGTAGGCCATAGGCCTATAAAAGTATATGCCATAGATTGATTATTGATTTTTTAAGTATTATTTTGCCACAGTTTTTATCACTGACAATGTTTGGACACATTTGAATCATTGTGTATGAAAGCCATGGTCTCACTGTTGGCTATTATCAATCATACTTAAGTTACTTAAGTCCAATGATGCTGTGAACTATAAGTACTTTTGTCTGTATGTACTAGATCTAGAATAATCTAGATCTATGTAATTTATAGAGTATATAGATCTAAGTCTAGATCTAAATACTAAATAGGCCCTTGGCATAATGCCATAATATAAATAATATTAGCCTATAATTATAATTTATACATAGGCCATGATAGGCTCCTGTACTGTAGGCCTAAATCTAAATTTAGTCTGTTTATTATGACTGGATGCTACGAGCATTTCGTACAGTTACAGTTGATTTCGGTATCAATTTAATCTGTACGGTTTGATAAGAGATTTATTCTAGCTAGTGATATGATGATGCTAGAAGTTTACATGCCTGGCTTAGTAGAAAATAACATTATAAAAAACCACAGGATTGTTAGAGCAGGCAAAAGTATGGCGATTAATAAAGCCAAAATCATGGTTTATCAATTTTATATTTAAATATTTCATAAACACTAGATTCTAGATCTAGTTTCAGACTAGTTTGCTCTGATGTTTGCATTGAATCTAAACTAAAAGAGTACTCTATATACCGCGAGTTAACCATAAAATATTTCTAGACTCTAGACCCATCTAGATTTAAGAATCTAGATTCTAGATCTAGATCTAAAACTCTAAAACTAATATTTTAAATTTTGGACATCTTGATCAAGGCCTGGATCTAGATTTAAATCTAAATTCTATAGGCCTAGGCCTACTTGTACCAGATCTAAACTACAAAGTAGGCCTCTATACTATATTATACTATAAAATAAAAATAGCTATAAGTATTATTAAATAAGTAGTAAGTAAGTAGGCCTAATAACTTAATAAGTATAATCTATAATATTATATATATAATGTCTATATCCCCTATGCTATAGTCTAGTATTGGCATAGGGCAGGGGTCGGCAACCTGCGGCTCGCGAGCAGCATGCGGCCCTTTTGATGTCTGGATGCTGCTCGCCAGTTCTATAATAATTATATTTATTTTCATAGCTCATAAAAATATTACACTGTAAAAGCAACTGTAAACAAGATTAAAACACTAAGAATTGGTGAAGAAGAGTGTATACAGACAGCTGCTTGGGTACAAACAAGGCCCAGCTCCACACACTTTCACACCTTCCGAACCCCCACTAGACATCATCACAAAATTGCACCTGTCCTCCCCCTAAAACTGTGACATCATTTATAGACAACCCCTTTTCACAGTCCTGGTCACACAAATTTGAGAAGGCAAATATATTTCATCTGACAAAAAGTGTGGGGTGGTAGTTTCCATCTACTTTAAAAGTTGAATTTTTTTACAATGTGTGACCATGGTAGTTAGGTTAAGTAGGGCCTGATTAATTTATTTTTTAATAAAATAGCCCAGAAGTAGCCACCTTTTTGTTGTAGGATAACAATTAAGCTTAAACATTAGGTTTTATCAACCAAAACTAGTACTAGTATGGTTGAGCCTACTAAATATAAGTAGGCTAAGATCTTAAGTATTGCATAGGCCATAGGCCCGTAAAAACAAATAGGTATTTTACCAAATGTAATAGTAGATGATGAAAAGATTTTATGTTGGTTTAATGTTGTAGCTTTTAAAATGAAGTTAGTATCAATTAACTCAAACCTCAATATCTTATCAAATTATTTAAGTGGTTTTTTTCTTCTTATTCTAATACACAACCTATAGATTTGAAAGTGTACGTAACTTTTTATTAATACACATTTAAGTTGTTTATTTTTATTTCAGCAGGGTACATTTGCATCACTAAGATTTTATTTAACTGAAGCCATGCCATTTGGACAGGTAGTTGTTGGCCCTCCTGGTTCAGGAAAAACAACTTACTGTGCAGGTAACTTTTTCTATTCTTAATACATACACTTTAAATTTCTTATATTCCTTGTTTTGACTAAATCCAATTCTAATACTTGTAGTATTGTTTTTATAGGAATGTTCCAGTTGCTGACTTCTTTAGGAAGAGAGGTTGCAGTTATCAACATGGATCCTGCTAATGACAATTTGCCATACCCTTGTGCTGTGGACATATCAGAGCTAATTTCTCTAGAAGATGTCATGACTTATTTACATTTAGGGCCCAATGGAGGACTAGTATACTGCCT
Organism: Physella acuta; assembly: GCF_028476545.2. Classification (NCBI taxonomy): domain Eukaryota; kingdom Metazoa; phylum Mollusca; class Gastropoda; family Physidae; genus Physella; species Physella acuta. Next base: position 415,067 of record NW_026732030.1, read on the forward strand.
GGAGTACCTGGAAAAGAATGTTTCTTGGTTAAAGGAAAAGCTAGAAATAATTAAAGACAAATACCTTTTATTTGACTTTCCTGGACAGGTAAAATAAAAATGTCTTGTACATTTATAGTCACACTACTACTATTTTTAAAGATTAAATTACTTAACAGTTGGCCAATATTGTATGACTGTAACCTTTTATTAATCCTGTTGGGACCGGCTTACTTTTTTATGGTAAGCTTAACATTGGAGATAGATTTATGATATGGGCTAGAAATAGTTTTAGACAGTTGCTAATGCACATGTTAAAAAATGTTATCCCATAGAATGAAAATGACTGGTGAAGAGATAATTTTTAATACAAAAATTGTTGAGCACTACAACAATGCTAATTCTACAACAATATATTCAAATAACTTTAAGAGAGCATTGTTGATTTAAAAATATTCTGCTTTTATTAAATAAAATACATTTGCATTTCCTGAAGTCTTTTTAAGTAATCAACTCAGTATCCAATGTCCTGAAAATTTGTACTAATTGAATGATTCACTGATTGTCACATATTGAATAGCTTTGTTATTGAAACATAAATATGCAAAGCAGTATCAATCCAGGGTAAACCACAAAAAAACTTATGTAAAATTACAGGAAATTTTTACCTGATGAATGATATCATGAAATTGCAGCTAGTTGGAGTATTATCTCCCCCATTTGCTTACACATATGGTGGCTATGACTACTGGCAAGCTGCACACAGTGATACATTAAAATACTTTTTTTATCTAATGTGTTTACTCTTAGTTTCTCCCCTATCATTACTCTGTGTATTGCTTCCCAGGTAGAGTTGTACACACATCACAACTCAGTTAAAAACCTTCTAGAGCAGCTGACCAGCTGGGATTTCAGACTTACTGCTGTACACTTAGTCGACTCTCACTACTGCTCTGATCCTGGTAAATTTGTGGCTGTTTTACTGACATCACTCAACACCATGCTGCAGGTAAAATCCTAATGGTGGAGACTTTTCATTTTATTTAACTTACAATTTTGAGAACAAAAAACTTTTTTACATAGATCACATCACATTTAAAAAAAAAGTCAATGGTTTAAGTTTCACTGAATACATTTTTTAGATAACTTTTTCAACAAACCTCATGTTGCACCATTCATGTTTTATTAATTCATCCATCAATTTTTTATATTTTGTTTGTATTTTTAATAATATTATAGTATTTATTTTTTTTATATCCCCTATTAATTGTTACTTTATAATTTTCTCCATATTTCAGTTAAGCCTCCCACATGTAAATGTATTGTCCAAAGTTGATTTAATAGAGAAACATGGAAAGCTTGCTTTTAATCCAGATTACTACACAGATGTCTTAGATTTACATTACCTTTTGGATCACTTACAGGTAAGTCTCTAATGTCTCTTTTTTTAATCAAAGAGGTTTAGGTAATGTTGGATTAAAAATATTTTGTTTGTTTACTATTAGTTAGCAAGGTGTGTAACTTTAAATACTTCTGTACAGGATGATCCTTTACTACACAAGTACAAAAAATTAAATGAGGCATTAGTTGGTATTGTTGAAGATTATAGCCTTGTGACTTTTGTCCCATTAAGTGTTGAGGTAAGAACTCATTGTATTTTCTATATGGCTTAAAATATTAGTTTCATTTGACAAAAATAATTTAATAACTTCTTATTAGGTGAACTCGCTAGCTCAAATGTTTAAATATCTTTATAATCACATAACCCTGTAAAAAATTAACTAATCAAATACATTTTTAGGATAAAGAAAGCATTCTTAGAGTTTTGAAAGTTGTGGATAAAAGCAATGGATATGTATTTGGATCTCTTGAGGACAGAAGTTTAGAGTCCCTTATGTCTTGTGCAGTTGGAGCTGAGTTTGAATATGACAAGATCAAAGATGTGAAAGAAAAATACATGGATATGGAAACAGAAGATCTGGATGAAAGTGGATGATATGTTGTTTAAAATGTGAAGTGTGGCATTTTTAGAATTTTAATCAGACTTGAATTTTTGTTTAAAGTTATTCTGCCAGTAATATTTTTCAGACTTTTTATGGCTACATTTTGTTAACTTAAAAAAAGTTTTCTAAATTGACTATCCTATTTATCATTAGTAAGTATAGTTATGCACCAAAATGTTTATGCATAAGCTTATTTATTTACTAAGTTATTTAATATAGACAAGGTGGTGATATTCCAATTTAACACTTCTCAAAAAGCTTTGTTGTGTGAACTTAATGTGATGCCACAGATAAGGGTGTTGCATCAGGCCTCAGTTACCTAGAAAAAAATGTCCATGTGTGCTTCGTGTTCATTAAATCCAAAGATAAACTGTGTTGCATGAAAAAGTTACACTCAGTGTTTAAAACAGTTTCATTTGCTATTGAAGCCATTTGTAATTTGGAATACCTATATTGGTATAAAGCTTTTGTTTAGTATCCTAATGACATGCCACTACATTAACTGCAGCTAATTTTGCTAAACGTCTTTCACACATCCATTAAATAGTTAAATAATTATTGTTATTGTGTGAGAATGATAGACTTCCAATGTAAATATTTTTAACATGTAAATAAACTTATAATTACATCATTATGATTTAATTATTTATAATTTGCATGTACTTGGTACTTTTTATAAAGTTGTATACATACTTTTGGAATGTAAGCTTTATCCAAGCTTGGGACTGGCAAGATGAAAACAAACCCAGCAGTAATGTTAAAGTAGAACATTTATTGAGGTGCATTATGAACATTTATTGGGCTTCATCATGTTTAAAATCATGGGAAGAAGTTTCATTTCACAATTTAAAACAATAAAATGTGAAACATTTCTTAACACATCAATTTTGGTATTACACCTGTATATACAGTATTATATTTTGGTAAACTTTTTTACTGTAGCTTCTTCCATTGAAGGTCACATAGCTTGTTTTCACCCATGGACTCTATGGTTGTTCCACAACTCACATGGATTGAAAATGCATTGGTTGTCAAGAAATAGCAATATAAACAGAAAGTGATATTTCAACGCCAAGCGTAGACAAAGGTACTTCTACCCTTGGCGTTGAACTATATAACTTTCTGTTTATATTGCCATTTCAGTTACAACGCCTGCTTCCACCCCCTCTACATGGTTGTCAAATATAATAGCAAACAGTGGCCTCAGTTTTACCAGGGACTGGGTTGCAGCAGCCTGTGTGTAGTGTATTGAATGTTGCATTCCATTAGCAACGTTTTCTTGCATAGACTTTTTCCACTCCAGGACTTCAAGTGACTGAAACATGTTGGTCCTTTAAAAACATACAGGAACATTCAAATATTGCATTACTGTTTCATGGATCAAGTTAGTAGTCGATTGAAAAGTATTGAATTCAGATAAATCAACCCTCATTGGTTTTCATTTGAAAAAAAAAGTGGGCCTACAGATAATAGTTTTAATAATCGCGTAATTTTTAGCTTAATCTGAGTATATTTAAACAAAAATTATTAATAACTTAGTGCACATGAAATTCAACTAGGCCCACTTCAAGCTAAATTTTTTTTTAAAATTATAATTTATGGACGTAACTTGATTCTTTGTTTACTGTCATGATAATCTTAGTTTACGTTTTCATTTAACCTAACTCACTAGTGGCTGATACCATATATAAGATGTGGGTAGGCCTACTATATCTCAATCCTCAAAAGAGAGGATTGACCCCCCCCCCCCGCCCCCTTTCTAAACTGGAACGATTAAACAACATATCTAGAAACAAAGTTTTCTCTGAAATCATAACCAACTTTCAAACTAAAATACTAAATTATAAAATACCAGACCAATCTGAGTCATGAGTTTGTTTAATAACAATCGATAAAGACATCTAACCAGGTCTCCCTGTATTCTATATCATACTGAAATCCCTAGTGTATTCCCTGTCTTCTATATCATACTGAAATTCTTTGTGTATTCCCTGTCTTCTATATCATACTGAAATCCCTTGTGTATTCCCTGTCTTCTATATCATACTGAAATCCCTTGTGTATTCCCTGTCTTCTATATCATACTGAAATCCCTAGTGTATTCCCTGTCTTCTATATCGTACTGAAATCCCTTGTGTATTCCCTGTCTTCTATATAACACTGAAATCCCTAGTGTATTCCCTATCTTCTATATCATACTGAAATCCCTTGTGTATTTCCTGTCTTCTATATCAAACTGAAATTCATTGTGTAATCCCTGTTTTTATATCATACTAAAATCCCTTGTGTATTCCCTGTCTTCTATATCATACTGAAATTCCTTGTGAATTCCGTTTGTTCTATATCATACTGAAATCCCTTGTGTATTCCCTGTCTTCTATCAGTGGCGGAACTAGAAAAAAAAGGCTCCCCCGCAAAAATTTTTTTTGGGCCCCCCCTATATATATATATATATATATATATATATATATATATATATATATATATATATATATATATATATATATATATATATATACATATATATATATATATATATATATATATATATATATATATATATATATATATATATATATATATATATATATATATATATATATATATATATACATCCATACATATGAGTAGCCCGCTTCTCTAAATTTTAAATAGTCTATTACCTGAGTATTTTAATCTATTTTATTGCAATGTATAACCACTCTGAGATAACGAACCAGACAACAATAATCGTCTTTTACAAATATCTGTATTACGTCTTTATGTTTACCAAAAATTATGACAAAGTTGCAAGCTGGTCAAAATTATATAAAAACGTAAGCTTGATTTAGCAATGGTTTCTCCTGTTATGTTTATTTTTATGATTTTTTGTATTTATATTATAAGTTTTAAATACATTCATTTTTATAGCTATATGAGTCTTTAATATGCCTCATTTAGATAATAATTAAGAGAATAAATGGCTCTTTAATTTACATAGTACAACACTATTTAAATGTGCTTTATCGGCACCCGTGTTTTAATGAAGGGCAGTAAGTCATGGAAGTAGTCTGAACGTTTGCCTATCTTTCAAAGTAGAGCTCTTGTAGATTTTATATTTTTCTACGCAACAGTGTGTGTTAGTTACTGTAGAACAATCACTGCTATAGTAGACCTGTTTGTTTTTTTACAAAACCACTATCAAGGTGCACGAAAAACATTATTTATGAAAAGATAATTCATTGTTTTTTTTGGTCGGAATTGGGCCCCTAAACGTCGTGGGCCCCCCCGCATTGCGGGGTCTGGCGGCACTGTAGTTCCGCCCCTGTCTTCTATATCGTACTGAAATTCCTTGTGAATTCCGTTTGTTCTATATCATACTGAAATCACTTGTGTATTCCCTGTCTTCTATATCGTACTGAAATCCCTTGTGTATTCCCTGTCTTCTATATCATACTGAAATCCCTTGTGTATTCCCGTGGTAATAAATCAGTAAGGCAGCATCGTTGCAGGGGCGGAACTAGAAAAAAAGGGCCACCCCGCAAAATAAGTATTCTGGGGCCCCCTCCTTTATATATATATATATATATATATATATATATATATATATATATATATATATATATATATATATATATGAAATGGGTATTAACATTGAATACTCATTTCTTGCCCGATCGGGTTTTGAAAAAAAAATGTTTTTTTTTTAAAATTAAACAAATAACAACATGTTATGTGTGTAAATGCGTTAGTCTGTTTTGTATTTCATCTTTATATTTAGAACTAGTTTATTTAATGTTCGCTGTAATCCTGCCTACCCACAGTACTTAGCCGGTCAAAAGAATATAAAACATGAAAGCTTTGTGTGTGTAATGGTTTCTCGTGTTATGTTTATTTTTATCTTTTTTTTTGTATTTATACTATTTGTTTTAAATATATTTCCAATTTATGCTACGTCATTCTTTAGTATGTATTTAAAAAAAATAATAACTAAGAAAAGTAATTGCTTTTTCTTTTGTTTAGTACAAATATATTAAAAGGAGCTTATGAGCACTCCTATTTAACTACTTAAAAAAGGGAAAAAGTCATGGAAGTGTTCTGAACGTTCGCCTATCTTTCACACTACAGCTCAGGCATAGTTTTTTAACGCAACATCATGTGTTAGTTACTGTATAACAACACTACTGTAGTAGATCTGTTTGTTATTTACAAAAGCTTTTACCGTCAAGTCAAAAATGCAAGAAAATTATTTTTTTTTAACTATAAAGAATTTATTATGGTCGGTGATGGGCCCCTAGATGGCGTGGCCCCCCCCCCCCCCCCCCCCCGCATTGCGGGGTCTGGCGGCACTGTAGTTCCGCCCCTGCATCGTTGTATTACTCATCCAGCCTGTTCCTCGTTCTAAAATTCCAGTAAGATGTGCTGTATATCACGGCAAGTTCTTGATCAATTATTTATGGATTAGCCTAAGCTAACATTAAACACTTCCATCTGACACTTTGATTTTTATTACGGAAGAATTTTTACATTTACAAAATACCTGACGATAAAACGAAAAAAAAATCGATTCCAACGACGTATGGTTCTAGACAAAGGCCACAATTAAAAGGTGTTTGCTCTTGTACAATGGTAGCTGACTTGTATGGATTTCAGTTTATCGATCTACCGAAGCTCCCTCCCCTTCCCCTGTCCTAATCACATTAACTGAGCACGTTTCGCCATTATCAGCACGGAAACTGTCAGATAAAAGACACGATGAAAAAAAAAACCAACTGGATTGGGTGACCCTCTCGTCCTTCCCAGCGATCTAAGTTGAGGATAAAACAAAGCTGTTCAATTTTAGAAACAGAAGTTCTGATCAAAATAGCAACATAAAAATATTTACGTTGAGTCGCATTATAAATAAGTTAGTATTACTGATTTAAACGTGGACTTCAACTCGACAGGTTGTGCTTTGATTGGATATATTTAGCCTAGCTGTTGGTTGCCAACAACGTTGTGTTAAAAATATCTTCTGTCTCGGTCATTGCGTGATAATTAATGAGTCAAGCAAATATTGATTTACATAAAAACAATTCCTGCTAGACAAAGCTGTTGAATGCGTTGCTATGATATCAAGATTAATAAATAGCTAGCAGTTCTCTGGTATCGTGTTACGCGCGCTTTTTAAATAATATAATAGAATCAACATGGTATTAGCTATACCAAGCGTTGTATCGTTGCATCACGTGATTCGGACATATGTATTATTGTTTTGGTTGAACTTACTTTAAGAGCAACTAAACCATGCTATTTATTAGGTTGAGTTACTTAAACTTAAAAGAAACATCGAACTCCTGGTTTCGCATTGTTGAGCACACACTAAATAAAGTAAACTCTATATCTTTAGTTTTTCAAGTTAGACTACTCTTGTAGTCAAGTCTCCTCGTGTTTTGTCTAATAACTTGAAGCTCCACCAGTCTCCTCTAGGGGCGCGTGCCTTACCTGGGCGTCAGGTTGAGAGCTCGTGGGTCGCCCATTCATGATGACCTCTCTCAACCTGCCGGTATAGTCCTAAGTACTGAATACATTCGTTATTAACCAAGCTTATTTTAAAAGTAAACAGGGCATTCGTTGTTTATCAAACTATTCTCAGCAGTGTTTCTCTCCCCCCCCCCCCCCCCCCCCGAAATAAGTCTACCGTCCACCGAACGAAAAGGAATTTATATTGAAAATATATACTTTTTAACAGTGTCCGTCCCCCGGACATACTTTTGTCCGCCTCCCCCCCCCCCCTCGAAAATTTCAAGTGCCCCCCCCCACCCCCCGGAGAAAAAAGTCTGGAAGAAGCACTGATTCTCAGACTAGAATGTATAAATATGGCGTATGTTTCTTGGGAAAAAAAAGACACGCAGAGAAGCGCATGAGACAATGTTAGCGAGAGAAGGGGAGTAGTTCACTGACGTAGGCAAGGGTGTTGGGGAGGGGGGGGGGGTAAGGTTAGATGCTTTATAGGCCTACTTTTACCAGCGTCCGCTTCCTCGGAAAATTTAGTTCCACCCTGCCCCCCACCCCCAAATTTAACAGCAACCCCCCCCCCCCCCGGAGAAAAAAGTCTGAAAGAGACACTAGCTGTTATAACGTATGTCCCCCGTCTGTATGACAGTATCACATGACAATTAACTTGTAAGCTGTGAGTAGTCGAGAAATGTCAGTGAGGCTAAAAGACAATATTACGTACCGATCATTGGAGATTACCCACGCAAAGTCAATAGTCCCCTCCCCCGATCAATTATCTACTGTCAGTCCCTCCCCCCTTTCGAACACATCCCATGGTAATTACCTCCCCTTGAGAAAACACTGGTACATTTTACCAGCATCGTGAGATAACCAGAATCCTATATTATAACTATAATGGACGAAAAATAAACAAAATACATCATAATGTATACTACCCTCTTAGATGTCAAAACTGAATAAAAACAACTAATTGTAATAAACTTATGTCATGTAGAAAATTGACAAATTCTAGCCCAGACCCTTGTCTTGACTTTAACCCTGTACATTGCCTTACGTTAACTGTTAGGATTGTTTAGTGTCCATTGTAATCGACGAGCGTGTAAGTGTCCTACTCGAGTGGGCGGAGGGGGAGAGAGATTTAGGAATAGAGGGGTATATGACCAGTGTTTCTTCCAGACTTTTTTCTACGGGTGGGGCACTTAATATTTTCGGGGGGGGGGGGGGGAGGGCGGACACTAGTAAAAGGTATGTTTACAAAATTCCATCTCGTGCGGGGGTCTTCCAGACTTTTTTCTACGGGTGGGGGCACTTAATATTTTCGGGGGGGGGAGGGAGGGCGGACACTAGTAAAAGGTATGTTTACAAAATTCCATCTCGTGCGGGGGGGGGAGAGGTAGATTTTCTTCGGGGGGGGGGGGTCGGAGCGCACCCCCCCCCTTCCCCGTAAGAGATGCCTGGAAGAAACTCTGTATATGACACGAGGATGGGTGGAGGGTGTAACTGACAAGGGGTAATGTCCTGGGCAATTAAGTACGTGATATTTTGGAATCAAGTGTTCAGCCTAAAAGATGCATTAGAAAATAAAACGCGAATGAGGATCTATGGTATTTATCTCGCTATGAGGAGTCTAGACACAAAGAAAGGTTGTATAGACAAAACTTGACACGTGACCAAGATGGAAACAGACGAGAAGCCTCAAGTGCTTGATACGGTGGAGATCATAACACATGAGTTCAATCTTTTCAGTTTGTTATGGGAAGAGTTAAATGTGGAGAGATAGATTTGGAGAGATAGATGTGGAGAGATAGATTTAGAGAGATAGATGTGGAGAGATAGATGTGGAGAGGTAGATGTGGAGAGATAGATATGGAGAGATAGATTTAGAGAGATAGATGTGGAGAGATAGATGTGGAGAGGTAGATGTGGAGAGATAGATATGGAGATATATATTTGGAGAGAGATGTGGAGAGTAAGATGTGGAGAGTTAGATGTGGAGAGATAGATATGGAGAGATAGATGTGGAGAGATAGATGTGGAGAGATAGGTGTGGAGAGATAGATGTTGAGAGATAGATGTGGAGAGATAGATGTGGAGAGATAGATGTGGAGAGATAGATGTGGAGAGATAGATGTGGAGAGTAAGATGTGGAGAGATAGATGTGGAGAGATAGATGTGGAGAGGTAGATGTGGAGAGATAGATATGGAGAGATAGATTTAGAGAGATAGATGTGGAGAGATAGATGTGGAGAGGTAGATGTGGAGAGATAGATATGGAGAGGTAGATGTGGAGAGATAGATGTGGAGAGGTAGATGTGGAGAGATAGATGTGGAGAGGTAGATGTGGAGAGGTAGATGTGGAGAGATAGATGTGGAGAGGTAGATGTGGAGAGATAGATGTGGAGATATATATTTGGAGAGAGATGTGGAGAGTAAGATGTGGAGAGTTAGATGTGGAGAGTTAGATGTGGAGAGATAGATGTGGAGAGATAGATGTGGAGAGGTAGATGTGGAGAGATAGATGTGGAGAGGTAGATGTGGAGAGATAGATGTGGAGAGGCATATTTGGAGAGAGATGTGGAGAGTAAGATGTGGAGAGTTAGATGTGGAGAGATAGATATGGAGAGATAGATGTGGAGAGATAGATTTAGAGAGATAGATGTGGAGAGGTAGATGTGGAGAGATAGATATGGAGAGATAGATGTGGAGAGGTAGATGTGGAGAGATAGATGTGGAGAGGTAGATGTGGAGAGATAGATGTGGAGAGATATATTTGGAGAGAGATGTGGAGAGTAAGATGTGGAGAGTTAGATGTGGAGAGTTAGATGTGGAGAGATAGATGTGGAGAGATAGATATGGAGAGGTAGATGTGGAGAGATAGATGTGGAGAGGTAGATGTGGAGAGATAGATGTGGAGAGGCATATTTGGAGAGAGATGTGGAGAGTTAGATGTGGAGAGATAGATGTGGAGAGGTAGATGTGGAGAGATAGATGTGGAGAGGTAGATGTGGAGAGATAGATGTGGAGAGGCATATTTGGAGAGAGATGTGGAGAGTAAGATGTGGAGAGTTAGATGTGGAGAGATAGATATGGAGAGATAGATGTGGAGAGATAGATTTAGAGAGATAGATGTGGAGAGATAGATGTGGAGAGGTAGATGTGGAGAGTTAGATGTGGAGAGATAGATATGGAGAGATAGATGTGGAGAGATAGATGTGGAGAGATAGATTTAGAGATATAGATTTAGAGAGATAGATGTGGAGAGATAGATATTGAGAGATGAACATGGAGAGAGATTTAGAGAGATAGATGTGGAGAGATAGATGTGGAGAGATAGATGTGGAGAGATAGATTTAGAGATATAGATTTAGAGAGATAGATGTGGAGAGATAGATATTGAGAGATGAATATGGAGAGAGATTTCGAGAGATAGATGTGGAGAGATAGATGTGGAGAGACAGATGTGGAGAGATAGATGTGGAGAGATAGATGTGGAGAGATAGATGTTGAGAGATATATATGGAGAGATAGATATGGAGAGATAGATTTAGAGAGATAGATGTGGAGAGATAGATTTAGAGAGATAGATGTGGAGAGATAGATGTGGAGAGATAGATGTGGAGAGATAGATGTGGAGAGATAGATGTGGAGAGATATATATGGAGAGATAGATGTGGAGAGATATATTTGGAGAGAGATGTGGAGAGTAAGATGTGGAGAGTTAGATGTGGAGAGATAGATATGGAGAGATAGATGTGGAGAGATAGATGTGGAGAGATAAATGTGGAGTGATAGATGTGGAGAGATAGATATTGAGAAAAAGATGTTGGAAGATATTTGAAGATTGAGGTGTGTAGATTTATATACAGAGCAAGATGTGGAGAGTTTGGAGAGTTAGATGTGAAGAGTTAGATGTGAAGAGTTAGATTTAGGCTTTAGATTACATTGAAATATTTTTTATTAGACTATTTAAAATTCAAGCCCTTAAGTATCTGACCAAATCCAAAATGGAGAATGAATTCAAAAATGTTTTTGTTATTAGGAGAGTTTTCTTTTTCAAATGTCCAAGTTCGATCAAAGTGAATAACCATAGGCCAAGGGCGTGTCATTGATCTGACCATCTCAATTCCGTTTTAAGAACTTGCATGTCTTTAAAGCAATAATCCCACGCGCTTCTTCTGTTGCTACGCTACAATCTTTGTCTCGTGGTATTGATTGTCTTCCCCAGGTCCTACAAACCTCACCGTCTGCTTGTAGACAAGTGATCCCCCTCTAATGACGTGATCCATCCGCTCTGACGTGACTGTAAAGATCACGATCATGAGGATAAAAAACGGATTCCTTTATTTAACTGTTGATATCCCACCTTAAATTCCAGTTTCTAGTGGGTAAGGAGAATTGATAGAAGTACGGCTTTCATTCTCACACCATCAGTTACCGTTACTGGATTCAAATATGTTAGAATTCTCTATACCCCATCCAGTTCATGAAAATCACCAACATTTAAAAAAAAAACATGGTATACTTTTTATAATCCATGTTACAAAATTATTATTTTCTATCTATTGTCTATTAATGAACTTTCTGATTATCCGTTTCATTTTCTTACCTCAATTCTAGGAAAACAACAGCATCAATACGTTCTGATTCTTTGATACTCCCAGTTACATTGCGCATCCCTAAGTCTTCTGCCACCCCTCCACCCATACTGGCTCTGATTATCTGATACAGTTATATTTACCAAAGTTAAGTCTCTCTACCCCCTTCCCTCGTAGGTTCTAATTCTCTTACACTATCATTATATTTAGTACATTTATCGACCACTTCCACAACACATGTTTTGATTGTGATATTTACAGTTATATGTAGCACTGTGCTATATTATATGTTATAAGCCTCCCCACCAGCATCACGTAGGTTCTGATAATCGGATACTCACACACACATTTTATCACCTTTACGTCCCCCTCCCCATTTTCTGATACCCACACATATATTTACCACCTCTCCCCCCCCCCTCCACACCACCCTACCACGTAGGTTTTGATTCTCTGATACCCACACATATATTTACCACCTTTACGCCTCTCCCCCCTCCCCACCCCACCACGTAGGTTCTGATTCTCTGATACCCACACATATATTTACAACATCCCCCCCCCCTCCCCATTCTCTGATACCCACACATATATTTACAACATCCCCCCCTCCCCATTCTCTGATACCCACACATATATTTACCACCTTTACGCCTCTCCCCCCTCCCCACCCCACCACGTAGGTTCTGATTCTCTGATACCCACACATATATTTACCACCTTTACGCCTCTCCCCCCTCCCCACCCCACCACGTAGGTTCTGATTCTCTGATACCCACACATATATTTACCACCTTTACGCCTCTCCCCCCTCCCCACCCCACCACGTAGGTTCTGATTCTCTGATACCCACACATATATTTACCACCTTTACACCTCTCCCCCCTCCCCACCCCACCACGTAGGTTCTGATTCTCTGATACCCACACATATATTTACCACCTTTACGCCTCTCCCCCTACCACCCACCACGTAGGTTCTGATTCTCTGATACCCACACATATATTTACCACCTTTACACCCCCCTCCCCACCCCACCACGTAGGTTCTGATTATCTGATACCCACACATATATTTACCACCTTTACACCTCTCCCCCTTCCCCACCCCACCACGTAGGTTCTGATTCTCTGATACCCACACATATATTTACCACCTTTACGCCTCTCCCCCCTCCCCACCCCACCACGTAGGTTCTGATTCTCTGATACCCACACATATATTTACCACCTTTACACCTCTCCCCCTTCCCCACCCCACCACGTAGGTTCTGATTCTCTGATACCCACACATATATTTACCACCTTTACGCCTCTCTCTCCCCCCCCTCCCCACCCACCACGTAGGTTCTGATTCTCTGATACCCACACATATATTTACCACCTTTACACCCCCTCCCCACCCCACCACGTAGGTTCTGATTCTCTGATACCCACACATATATTTACCACCTTTACACCTCTCCCCCCTCCCCACCCACCACGTAGGTTCTGATTCTCTGATACCCACACATATATTTACCACCTTTACGCCTCTCTCTCTCCCCCCCCCCCCAACCCCCCTCCCCCACGTAGGTTCTGATTCTCTGATACCCACACATATATTTACCAACTTTACACCTCTCCCCCCTCCCCACCCCACCCCACCACGTAGGTTCTGATTCTCCGATACCCACACATATATTTACCACCTTTACACCTCTCCCCCTTCCCCACCCCACCACGTAGGTTCTGATTCTCTGATACCCACACATATATTTACCACCTTTACGCCTCTCCCCCCTCCCCACCCCACCACGTAGGTTCTGATTCTCTGATACCCACACATATATTTACCACCTTTACACCTCTCCCCCTTCCCCACCCCACCACGTAGGTTCTGATTCTCTGATACCCACACATATATTTACCACCTTTACGCCTCTCTCTCCCCCCCCCACCCCCTCCCCCACGTAGGTTCTGATTCTCTGATACCCACACATATATTTACCACCTTTACACCCCCTCCCCACCCCACCACGTAGGTTCTGATTCTCTGATACCCACACATATATTTACCACCTTTACACCTCTCCCCCCTCCCCACCCCACCACGTAGGTTCTGATTCTCTGATACCCACACATATATTTACCACCTTTACGCCTCTCTCTCTCCCCCCCCCCAACCCCCCTCCCCCACGTAGGTTCTGATTCTCTGATACCCACACATATATTTACCGACTTTACACCTCTCCCCCCTCCCCACCCCACCCCACCACGTAGGTTCTGATTCTCCGATACCCACACATATATTTACCACCTTTACACCTCTCCCCCCCCTCCCCACCCCACCACGTAGGTTCTTATTCTCTGATACCCACACATATATTTACCACCTTTACGCCTCTCCCACCTACCACCCACCACGTAGGTTCTGATTCTCTGATACCCACACATATATTTACCACCTTTACGCCTCTCCCCCCTCCCCACCCCACCACGTAGGTTCTGATTCTCTGATACCCACACATATATTTACCACCTTTACACCCCCCTCCCCACCCCACCACGTAGGTTCTGATTCTCTGATACCCACACATATATTTACCACCTTTACACCTCTCCCCCCTCCCCACCCACCACGTAGGTTCTGATTCTCTGATACCCACTAATATATTTACCACCTTTACGCCTCTCTCTCCCCCCCCCAACCCCCCCCCCCCCCCACGTAGGTTCTGATTCTCTGATACCCACACATATATTTACCACCTTTACACCTCTCCCCCCTCCCCACCCACCACGTAGGTTCTGATTCTCTGATACCCACACATATATTTACCACCTTTACGCATCTCCCCCCTCCCCACCCCACCACGTAGGTTCTGATTCTCTGATACCCACACATATATTTACCACCTTTACGCATCTCCCCCCTCCCCACCCCACCACGTAGGTTCTGATTCTCTAATACCCACACATATATTTACCACCTTTACACCTCTCCCCCCCCTCCCCACCCCACCACGTAGGTTCTGATTCTCTGATACCCACACATATATTTACCACCTTTACACCCCCCTCCCCACCCCACCACGTAGGTTCTGATTCTCTGATACCCACACATATATTTACCACCTTTACACCCCCCTCCCCACCCCACCACGTAGGTTCTGATTCTCTGATACCCACACATATATTTACCACTTTTACGCCTCTCCCCCCCCCCTCCCCCCCCCCCCTCCCCACCACATAGGTTCTGATTCTCTGATACCCACACATATATTTACCACCTTTACGCCAATCCCCCCTCCCCTTCCCCACCCCACCACGTAGGTTCTGATTCTCTGATGCTCCCAGCAATCGACGTGTCGCTTACCTCTAGTCTCCAACACCACCAGGCAAACGGTTCTCTATCGCCGGCACCGTCCACCAAATGACGAGACAAGCATGCACGATCGATGACTGCAAGCTGTGCCAGGAGCGGAAACTCACGCGGGTCTGAGAGCTCCACTCTCGCCCCTCCCCCACCCCTCACACCCACCTCCAATCTTAAACGTGATTTACGTTTCAGAAAACAGAAGCGAGGTATCGATGAAAAAAAAATTTCATTTATAACATAAATCTATGCGACGAGAAGGTCAGACAGTGACTTTAGTTTCACAGATTCACCATTTTATTTTACTGGAACTTTGTCTACACTCATGGTGCCTGGTTCGTAGATAAATCCTCTCATAGTTACCCGCCATAGGAAGTTCTTCTGGCACTAGTTCGTGCGTCACTCGCTATTATTTTCCTTTCCCAGCCACTACCTGAATTGTTGAAATTGTTTTTGAGATATCCGGAGGATTACGAAAATATATTCAACGACATTGCTGTTGGGAATTTTAACAGTTTTTGAATATTTTTTTCTCTTCTAAACCAAAGTAGATAGTTGTATGTGCTTTCAGGTGATATCAGGTAAAAGGATAAGTAATGTGATCGTGTAAGTTGCATTGTACCTGTGCTATACCTGGGCGTGCGTACATGCGTGTGTGACTTAATTAAATTGTGGAACGATGTTCTAGTTTTTAAAAAAAACACAATGGTAACCCGCGTAGCTAAATTATCTGCGTCATTATAGTGACTATAGTCATTTAAGGAACATGTTTCTGTGTAGCTACGTTATTTTAGAGCTTTCTGGATACACTAGAGCCGTGTTAAAATATTAAATTTTCCCCATTTACAAGTGGTGTAGTAGGTTTCGGGTGGATCCTTCGAATTTCAAAAGTAAATCATTTTAATATTTTAAAGCATGTCCTATTTGATTGGGCCTTCAAATTATTGTTTAAATAAAGTGCTCTCATCATTACTGTACATTTACAGCTGTGTCAGAAGGAGGTCAAGTCTCTTAAGTCTGGTGTTTCTGTGGTCACTGGTTAGTGCCTTGATCATCCGTTTGATTGTGTGGCCTCAACAGTAGGAAGTGTCAGTGTCTCAGTGTCGGCTCAAACATTGCAATGTTTTAAGTTATCGTGACCATAACGTTAAACATGTTCACGTGGACACATTTTAAATTTATATTAGAGCTAGAAGACTCCGATTTGGCGCCATTTAATCTTTAAAGGGGTGGGTGGGGGAGCAAGTCCATCTAGGGTGATGAAGGGTGTAACAAAGCATGTAAGAATTTAAAGTGGAGGAGGGGGGGGGCAAGATTCTGGTTGCCAAGATGGATTGGAGGGCGGGGGAGACAAGGCTGACTACAAGGTTAGGAGAAGATTCTCGTTGCCAGGATGGGGAAAGGGGGAAGGGGTCAAGACTGACTAGCTGAGGGTAGTAGGAGAAAGTCTGACTTACGAGGGGTGGGGGTGAGCAACACTGACTTACTCGGGGGGGGGGGGGGCAACTTGAGCAAGATATTTTCTACGGTCTCGTGTGGTGTAATGTTGGTATAGTTCCTTGGCCGTCTCGCAATATGTAGTACACATTTTGAGATCTGGACACGCCCCAACCTACGCCAATTAACCCGTAGGTAAAACTAATTAGGCCACGACCGCAAGACACAATGCATTATTTCATTAGCTAGGCTTTAACTTAACCACGTCTTAAAGTTAAGTAGGCACATGTTCAGTGACGCATGCACGTGGTTGAACAAAGCTTATACATTATATAGTAGATTCGATTTTCTTATAAGCCGCCCTCTCTCGCCCGAACACTACTGGGCAACCTGTGTTGTTAGACTTCTGTTTCTCTGCTTACACATTTATTGTCCTTGTCAACTGTGCCTTCTATTTTTTCCTCAAAAGTTGACAACACAGAAATTGATTTTTCTGAGGTTATAACGTAGGTTCGAGTTTACATAAGCTTTTCTCCCTGCCAATTAAATTCTTTATGTCTTCGGGCTGTCAGAGTTGTCGGTCTTTACATAATAGGATTACCGTTCTTGTGTTATATACATTTAGTTGTATTCTGCTTTTGTTTCCAGTAACACAACCCACACGGCAATGTCACTGAGTTATAGTCTTTAGATCTGTTTCTCCCACCTTTTGTTATCTGACAGTCATCTGTGGGATCAATGATAGGCTGAGGTTAAGACAAGACAGCCTTTCTTGAACTGGGTGTATGTTAGAGATCATCGCGTGTTTTCCTAAGAGACTTACGTACATGACGGTTAGACGTACATTAGTACTTGAATATTAGTCATACCTAGACATGGGTACTTGACAGTTAGCCGTATGTAGACATGGGTACTTGACAGTTAGCCGTACCTAGACATGGGTACTTGACAGTTAGCCGTATGTAGACATGGGTACTTGACAGTTAGCCGTACCTGGACATAGGTACTTGACCATTAGCCGTACCTAGACATGTTTCTTGACAGCCTTACCTAGACATGGGTACTTGACAGTTAGCCGTACCTAGACATGGATACTTGATGGTTAGCCGTACCTACTCATGGGTACTTGACAGTTGACCGTACCTAGACATGGGTACTTGACAGTTAGCCTTAAAGGACATAGGTACTTGACAGTTAGCCTTACCTGGACATGGGTACAGTAGCGTAGCGAGGGGGGGGGGGACGGGGGGGACATATGTCCCCGGGCGCCGACCTTAGGGGACGCCAAAGTGGGTTGGAAAAGTAAATTGAAAGGTTGAGGGGGGTGCAAATCGAAAGTTTGAGGGGGGTGCAAATCGAAAGTTTGAGGGGGGATGCAAATCGAAATCTTGAGGGGGGGGGGTGCAAATCGAATAGTTTGTCCCCGGGCGCCGGGAAGGGTCGCTACGCCTCTGCATGGGTACTTGACAGTTAGCCGTATTTAGACATGGGTACTTGACAGACGTACGTAGCCATGTTTATTCGACAGTTAGCCGTATTTAGATATGGGTACTTGACAGTTAACCGTACCCAGACATGGGTACTTGACAGACGTACTTAGACATGTTTACTTGACAGTTACCCGTACCTCCGTGTTCTTACAGATAATATTTCTATGCCTGGCGTGGTGTAATTAGTGGTGTGGTGTAGGTCATTAATTGACGTGTTTATGGGTGGCTAGACTGGAAGTCCGTCCAGTGCATCAACATAAATAGCCACACTTCTTAAATAAATAAAAATATGCAAAGAGTTCTAACAGGGGTGTCGCAGTGTTCGTGAATTGCTTGTGTCAAAGATTAAGGTTTGGAGAAAGATAAACCACTTTAGAAAAAAAAACATCTTTAAAATAACTGATGTATGGTAGATGTTATGCATGATAACATGGTTTTTACTTATCACGACTCATTCATTTAACTTTTTTTCCTCAGAAAACATTGAGGCAAACTCGACTTGAATAGACTGATGCTGTCAGCGACGGAAGATTCAAGATGATGAGGGGGTGAGTGATGAGAATGTATTCAAATGCATGTGGTGAGTCTTTACCAAACTGTGTCGTCGCTAGCTCGGGTGTCACCCGATGTGGCACCTCATGGTGTCCTCATAAAAAAAGTATATACATATCGGTGCCTAAATAGGCTTATATATATATATATATATATATATATATATATATATATATATATATATATATATATATATATATATATATATATATATATATATATATATATATATATATATATATGTCATATATACATGTTATGTTTGTGTATCAGCATGTGCATGTGTATTTTATATTGTTTTTTCTGGATGTGTTTTCCGGTGTATTTGATTCTGGTCAGTACATTGTCTGTGAAAGATGCAATTATTGCCATCCCGCCCCCCTCTCCAATTTTGCCTAATTGCGTCAATTAGTGCACACATTATATTATTCCGCTTATTAATTCAAGTGAAAAAAAAGTATCGTTTTCGTAGTAAATTATTAACGTAATAGTTATACAAAACCTTTTTCCCTGTAAAATTTGCAGTTTGTTACAGCCTCCCCCCCCCCCCTAAGGAGTGATAAACTGTGAACAGATAATAGTAACAATGTTTATATATAGTCAGTTGATATATTTAGCAGGTTTACGTCACCGTGCCCCCCCCCCCCCTCTCCACCTCTTTGTCATTTCGGTATTAAAAGACTATTTAACTTTAATTGACCATTAATTGAACTGTAGATATTGAAATTTTCTGCTTTTGTGTAACCCCCGTAAATGGTGTCACCCGGTGCGGTTCGTACCCCCGCCCTCCTCTGCATGTAAGTCTTCACGGGAAGAAATCAGTTGATATGGCTGCCCAAACCATGGCTAAAATGGAGGGGTGGGGGGAGGGGAGAGAGAGATTGGGGGGATGGTCCTGTTACCTTCGTCTTGGAATAATCCGCCAGCAATGTGTGATTGAATAAATTATATAAAATAAACGCAAATAAAATAATCTTCATAGTTAATTAAATCTTGTGAATTATCATATCATCATATTTGGTACAATCCAATTGTTTGTAATAACGTAACTGCTTTTGAGAACTCCAAATCAGAGTGACCTCCCTTGGAAAATCTCCTGCTCCACCCGTGTCATTTGATTGAAACATTTGAAACAATGTGAAACATTGGTTGTGTCACGTAGTTACGTTACCTGTAATAGAGTAATTGTCCAAAACTAATGGTTCAAAATTAACATTACAACATCATCTATACAACATTATCTGCTTAACCTGAACTTCAAACGTGCAACATCAATAGAACTGCATTAAATCATTGAATGAGTCACATTAACTATGCTAAAGGGCGACAACTTGAAAAAAACGTCATGTTTGAGAAGAGAAAAAAAAATCTAAGAAAAAATATTATTCTTTTAAAACTTTAATCAGATAATTGAATCTTTCAAGAGCGTCCTGTGTTGTTTTGTTATAATAGTTTTTTTCTTTTTATAACTGTTCTGAAAACTATTATTCAGTGAAATTATTCCCTATATTAAGACAGCAAAATAAGAAATTGTATAACAACGTACGGTTTAAGTTTAAAGCAAGTAATATAAGATTGAGAAAGACTGAACTATGGAAAAGGGGAGTAGGTAATTAGACTTTCTTTCAGGCAGCTACACCCCCTATCTCAAGTATACTGGAAATATATTTTCAACCAATGTCGGTCTCCTCGCGAAAATTTAAGTGTGCTCCGCCCCTGGTGAAAAATGACATACATCGTGTGAATGATCAGGTAAAAGTAAAAAGAACATGTAATTACTTGAATAATTAGCGTTTGCAATATCTGACTTCTCTCAACTTACGACATAGACTTTGTGCTTGGATTTCCAATGCGCAATCATCCATCATTCTATTAGGCTATGGCGCCATATTTTTCTATAACGTTTGCAAAGTAATTTACAAATGACGTAAGCAAAGACTTCTCCGCACTAAACTGTTCACACAAATTATTATGCGCGGACGTGATGTAAATAAACAGCCCATCTGAAACGGCTGTATTGAATCATTACCATATTGATTGAGCCTTTCAATGCAAGCAGTCCGGATTTTTACCTTACTGTTGACATTGTTCTATGTATTATCCCTACCGTGTTTTAAAAATGATTTGATGAAATTGTTATATTTATTATCCCTGATGTGTTTTAATAATGATTTGATGAAATTGATCTATGTATTATCCCTACCGTGTTTTAAAAATGATTTGATGAAATTGTTATATTTATTATCCCTACCGTGTTTTAAAAATGACTTGATGAAATTGTTGTATTTATCATCCCTGATGTGTTTTAAAAATGATTTGATGAAATTGTTGTATTTATCATCCCTGATGTGTTTTAAAAATGATTTGATGAAATTGTTGTATTTATCATCCCTACTGCGTTGAATACATGTGAAACCTGATTAGGAGATGAACAGTGTTTATTCCAGACTTTTCTCTCCGGGGGGGGGGGGGGGGCGGACACTGGTATAAGTATAAGTATATGTTTTCTATATAAAATATATTTCGTTCCGTGGGGGGGGGGGGGGGGTAGACTTTTCTCTCCGGGGGGGGGGGGGGGCGGACACTGGTATAAGTATATGTTTTCTATATAAAATATATTTCGTTCCGTGGGGGGGGGGTAGACTTTTTTTCCGGGGGGTTGGGGGCGTGGCAAAGCCCCCTGAAGAGATGTCTGGAAGAGACTTTGAAGATGAAGAGGAGGGGGATTAAGTGGCGAGTATCAGGGCCTAATCGCATAAAAAACAAACGTCAAAGTTCAATGAGATCATTGTCTTTCATAGCGCGGACGGAAGGCCATTAGGTGCGGGACTAGAGATGACCACTGATACAGAAATGTTCACCGGTGCCTAGTACAATGATGGGCACCGGTGGCTAATATAATAATAATGCCGTAATGTATCCGTTTGCAGAAGTCGTTTATTAAAGACTATTGTAACCACCAGGTCGTTTTTCATCACACAATGCCAAGATGCTAATTAAAAAAAATGATTTTAAACAGTTTGCTAAAAATTACGAAAGCTTTGTTTCAACATCAGTAACGATAGACTTTATTTATAACAACATTAACTATAAATAAGGCATTTTATTTTAAAAAGATACTCTGACCCTGACGTGATTTGAACACGCAACCTTCTGATCTGGAGTCAGACGCGCTACCGTTGCGCCACAGAGCCAACTGATCTCTAACAGAAGAAATGTTTACACAATAGTAATACAATAATTTTATAGAGGGGCGAGTGGTAATTTCTTTGGTTAGGTCTACTGTATTGTTAATATAATCTTAATTTACGCGTATTAGGCCTGGCTTAGCCTAATAAAAACAAGTTGACAAGAAACAAACAGATGAACTGTAAGAAAAATAAATAAAAAACAATAAGTAGTAAAATCCATAAATTGAAAGTACACGTCTGACATCGGATTTAAAATAACACTGACCCTGACGTGATTTGAACACGCAACCTTCTGATCTGGAGTCAGACGCGCTACCGTTGCGCCACAGAGCCAACTGTTCCACAATGTACCAAGACGCTATCTATATTATCATTTTGATACATCAATGTATGTAGGCCTTTATTTTAATTAATACGTTTGTGTTTAGTTCAAAATTTCTGTCTGTTTGTCTGCCTGTCCTTTAGTTTTTCTGTCTGTCAGTGTCATTCTCTCTTTCCATCTACCTGTAGAAAATATTGTAGCTCAAATTTTGTTAAATAGTTAAATTAAAAATGTAATATTCTTGCGTTGTCTTCAGAGACAAATGTATCTAGTATCTGGTCATTCTAAACTCATGTGTCAGTAGGCTAGAGTTTAGCCTATTATACAGTGGTGTAAATTATACAGCACTGTAGACCTAGATATAATGTGGTACAGGGCTGTAGTCCTTTATGATGAGATACACCGATGTAGGCCTATATGCTCTGATATAGCGCTGTAAATGATATGATACAGAGCTGTATATGCTCTGATACAGGCTTTTGGTCAAACCAATATAGGCTAATGTAAACAGTTGACAGTATTACACATGACATAACTTAGAAACACAGGTCACAAATCAAACGAAACACAAGTCACAAATCAAAGAAACACAAGTCACAAATCAAACACCTAAGTTTTTACGAAATATTTTATCAATGGCAACCTCGTTACATAACCTGTTACATCATTTCCTACTGTCACAGACAAGTTACGTAACTTGCGATCATATTAAATCATACAAATCCTCGAAGTAGACGTCAAACTATAAAGTGCGAGCGTTCACCACCAGAATTATGTCTCTTGTTGTGTGATGATGAAATGAGAACTCATGGCACTAACTCTTCTGGATCTAGTTTAGCAGAGATTGTAAGGGCTCGGTAGCATCTTAAGGTCAAATGTCAGGGTCAACTTGTTCAAGTACAATGACATTTTTATGTTGCTGAAAATTGGTCATCTGATGTCATATTTTAGCGATGGCGATGTATATGTATCAAAAAGGGCTGTCGGTACATAGCGTGGCACATATTGGAAGGGTATGATGCAGGCTGGTGATAATCTGAAAAAAAAATAAGTGTATGATCTGGTTAATTCCTCAGTAGGCTCATTTAAAAAAATGCTCTTGTGAAACTACAAAAACTACAATTTTAACGGGTGTCCTTGCCATGATTCTGGGGAGTGGTTTTAGTGAGGTCTAATAACCTTCCTTTATAACACCCCCCCCCCCCCCACACACACACACACCGCCCACTTCCTACGCCACTTGGTGAGATTTTGGGCCTGTTAAGTCAACAATTGGGTGTATGACGACTAAGCCTTCATAGCCGCGATGTAGGGCCTACAGACTATATGATGAAATGTATTCAAACAACAATTTGTTATTATCCACAGGTTTGACTCTATAGAATCGATGAATGCCGATGAGCTTCTAGTGAAGAGAAAAAGGGGAAGCAAGCGTTTTGTTGTTGGGGCCGCTGTCATTGGGGCACTCTTCTTCCTGGTGGGAATTCTGATTGGTTTCTTCAGTCATGAGACAGAGCAGCCGATACCAGCGCCTCCACCCAAAAAGTAGTTGCTCCATCTTTTAAAAATTATTTCTTGTTGAATTTTTTAAAAAAAAATTATTTTTAATGCTGTTCCTGAATTTTTTTTGTCTGAACTAACCCTATAGTATAAAAAGCTAATATGACGCAATATGCAAACCGCTATTAACAGCAATCAAACATTTCTAAATCGAAACAAATTTTTAAGCCGAAAGGCATGGGATCAATACACACTTTTAAAATATTATTAGCCCATTTACTTTGTCACGCAGACGATATTGATATCCATAATTGTAATATAATTATAGCACTTATCTCAATTATGGAATTAAAATAATTTGCCTTCTAACGTTACCTTATTCAATTTAGTTTACTGTATTTTCTTAATCTGCTCGTAGCAGTTACTGCCCTTTATCTAGGTTGCGGTCCTTTTAAAAAAAAGTAGTAAAGTTGTAGCCTATTAGTATTTACCCTGCATTTAGAATAATTTAAATATATATTAATTAATTCCATTACGATATAACCTCCATTAGCGTAACTAAAAGCTACATTGAGCTAAAATTATACTGATTAAATAATATAGCACAAAATATTCATTTCAGATTGGACCCTGCACAGTTTATAATTGAGAATGTTGACGTCAATTTCTTAAAGAACAAACTTAAGTACGTCATATCATTATGTATAAATGTCATGAAATAGATAGAGTCACTAAATTAGATTCTATACTAGATGTTATGTAAATCTAATATACGTCTAGTTTTAGATCTAGATTCTAATTAAACTATAATCTAATGTGAATGTATGAGTAGCAACTGGTACTGAAAGTAATGTACATGTAAGAAGTGAACTTCTTAATTTAGTCACTTCCTTAGGCTCAGGCAGATGTAAAACTGTAGACCATCTGTACTATTACTAGTGTCTAGAGATTTCCTATCTAGATGTATTAGAACTACTTAGTTTACTACTTAACTTAAATACTATAGCTAAGGTAATGGATCTAGTTTAAAAAAAAAAATCAATAGAGAATTAGAGGTGTGTCTCTTTGTCGTGCTTAGGATAAGTGTCTCTAATAATAATTGTAACTTGTAATTATAATCCATTCGTTTATATTTATAATTCTAATTGATATAGGCCTATATAATACTATATATATATATATATATATATATATATATATATATATATATATATATATATATATATATATATATAGGCCTATATCTAATGATTTTAGTAAGTCTTGTCTAATAAATAGAAACTTCAATTATAATTATAAAAAGTACCATAACGTAAGTTAGTGAATCATAAATATAACTTCTATATTTTAGTAATACTAATATTTAATACTTTAGTTTGATATGATATTTTGATAAAACAATACTATAATTAATACAATAATTAATGTATAGACTAGACTAGACAGTCTAATTTCTATTTAAAATAATAAGTAATCTTTAATAACTATTTTTCAAGGAATTTCACTTCACAAGTTCGTACATCAGGTAATGAAGGAAATAATGAGTTGGCAGACAAACTCAAGTCCATGTGGTCAGACAGTGGAGTGGATAAAATACACACTTTCAGTTACAATGTGCTGCTATCCTTTGCAAACCTTACAGAACCAAATAAGGTGGCTACACACTTGCACACTAACTCACAGATTTTTAAAACGTTTATTTATTTTGGTAGCTGGAGTTTTTAAAATGTTGTATTCAAAGTATTCGTGTTAATATTTACAGTAATTATTGAAGTGTTTTAATATAAAAAATAATGGATGTGCCTTTATTTCATTTTATAGATATATAGTATAGATGTAGCCTAAATTATTCTGATTTTATTGCTCTAAGGTTGAAATCTTAAACAAAACTTCTGGGACAATCTTATTTACATCTTCTGCCTTTGAACCCAAATTGCAATCAGATGAAAGAAACAGCAGCACCTTGAGCTACAATGCTTATTGTCCATCAGGCATAGTCTCTGTGAGTAAATAAGTCAATTGGTTCCGTTACAATTTTTTACCTCATAGAAACAAATACGAGCTTTAATAAAATGTAACTAATTGGTGTAGTGTTTTTTTAACAACATGGCTTAGTAAACCATGAAAGAAGTTGATTTTTTAAATGCTCACATATCATTGCTGTAGACTACAAACCTCTCATGATGTGTTTGGTATTTAGTTTGCTGTAGATTGCTTTAGAAGAAAACAAAGACCTAATACACAAGAATTCAAATCCTGAAATAATTGATGGTATAAAACACAATGAACACAATTTTGTGAAATGACAATGTTTTTTTTTTTTAATTTAGGGAGATGCAGTCTATGTGAACTATGGGAGAGTAGAAGATCTAGAGTACCTAGTGAAGAATTTGAGCCTGAACATTACAGGACAAATTTTCATAGCAAGATATGGGAAAATATTTGCAGGCAACAAGGTATATTTACATTAGTTAAAGACTTAGTTCTTTCCTATTATTTAAATTTTGAAGAAAATATCAGAATCTACAAATAAAAAATGTACTGACTTTTTAAAATAAAATAAAATGCAAACTAAAATATATCCCTTTAAGACTTAGCACTGCAAGTGATTATTTTTGTCTATATCATTCACAGGTGCTGAATGCAGAAAATTACAACGCGAGTGGGATCATACTATACTCTGACCCTGCTGATGTGAACCAAGCAAAAAATAAATCAGTTAAGCCATACCCTGATTCTTGGTGGTTACCCAGCACTGGCATCACAAGGGGAACTGTTTATATGGGGACAGGGGACCCAATGACACCAGGCTACCCATCAACTGGTTAGTCATTGTTTTATTCTACAGTAAAATTTACTAAACATTATTTAACAATTTAAAAAAAAAAAAGTTAATTGATTCTATCAAATATTTACAGGCCTATATCTAACATTTTCTTCAATATTTAATTTTTATACATACATGGGTCTCTTCAAAAATTAAGTTGTCTTTTTTTTTGTGTGTGTGCAGATTATGGATTTTACAAAAATAGGTCAAAAGATATTTTACCAAGAATACCTTGTCAGCCTATAAGTTATGGAGATGCTATGCACATATTGGGGTAAGACATCATGCATTTCTTAGATGTTTATTTCTTGCAATACAAATCCCTTATACAATTGCAAACATATTTTTTGTAATTAAATCACACAAATGTATTAGATATGATAAATTACTTGTAATTATATCCTGTGATTCTTTGGAAATAGTCCAATTTTTTAATGAAAATTTATTACACAACTATATTAGTAATTAAACTTTTTCCCTAGTAATTTAAGTGGACATGCTGCCCCTACTAGCTGGAAGGGGACGTTACCCATTGACTACAAAGTTGGTCCAGGGTATGAAAACAACACTGAGCTGTAAGTCAAATACATTATGTAATGACAGTTGTGCTATTAGATCAGTTTTCTTTATTTGTAAAAGACCACTCATTATTTGATGGATAATATTAGTTTTGCTTTTTCCCTAGGGAATTAAAAATGACAGTTAACAATTATTTGGAAACAAAGCAAGTTCAAAATGTCATTGGAGTCATTCAAGGCAGAGAGGAACCAGGTAGTAAATTAAAACAAGCTATGAAAATTTTCAGTATAAAACTGATGCCATTGCTGGTATTTATAATATGAATCAACAGTAACATATTGCATATATTAGGCCTACATTTTTATTTTACTTTCAACAAAAGATAGGTATGTTTTACTTGGGAACCACCATGATTCATGGATGTATGGGGCAGCAGACCCACAGTCTGGTAATGCTGCTTTGTCTCAAGCTGTTAATATATTTGGACAGCTGCTAAAGAAAGGTAGTAAAAAGTAAACATTTTAAATGTACAAAGCTTGGTTATTTAACAGAAAAATAACATGGTTCTAAAAGTTGTTTATAAATGTATTTTAATTGATTTATGTCCTGGCCAAGATTTGCCTATTATTCTAAAATATAGCAAATAAAAAACAAAGAAACAGTAGAAATAGTTATAGAAAATGCACAAAATTTCATAAAAGTTTAAAATCATATTGCCTTTGTTTACTAAGTCAATAAAATTACATAGTCATTTTAAAAAAACAGTTTTTTTTTTTCAATATTGAAAGTTTAACTTATTTTAAAAAATAACTACTTGTATAAAAAAAATATACAAAATAAACTAGTTTGCAAATCAATTATCTTTTTTTATGTAGGCTATAGGCCAAGACGAACGCTTGTGTTTTGTAGTTGGGATGCTGAAGAATTTGGTCTCATTGGTTCCACAGAATGGATAGAGGTAAGAATAAAGCCTTGTGGAGAATAAACTTGTTGAAGTGGCTGTTATGTTATGCTTTTAAGTTTATTACCAGTAAATAAGAAAATGATTTACTGTTGTAAAGATAGTTAGAAATATCTATATAATATACGCTGTACTTAAAGATATATCTTTACCAATGTTAATTGCTACAGAGTAATTTAAAGATAGTTGGTGCAAGAGTTGTGGCTTATCTAAATGTGGAAACAGCTGCCCTAGGGACTTTCACCATGCAAGTTGCAACAAGTCCTTTACTTCAAGATGCCTTGTATGCTGCAGCTAAACAGGTAAATGTAAAGCTGAGATTTGTTTAAGCTGCCAAAATCTTTTAGACCAACTTTCAGTGACAGGTTGTATTGTCTGTTCATAGGAAAACTTATAGATTTCCTTTAATGAAAGGACACATTATGAAAAATATTGCACACTGCATTATAAAGATAAACATAGTAATTCTATCTAAACTTTAAAATTTATGAATAGTATTGTTGTATTTTTTTTTCTCCTCCTTTATTTTTACATATCCTGAAATAGGTTTAAAATTTATTTCTTAGATCCCAAGCCCAGAAAAAGAGTTTAAAACATTGTATGATTTATGGTTAGCAAAGTCAGACAAAAATCTGGAACCAAGGTGAGATTTTTTTTTTAAATACATAAATACATTTTGCTTTACATTTGTATTTGCTGGGGTTATGGTTGGTCTTAGAGTTTTTGTATCTGCAATACTAGCTGTATGATATAAATGGTTAATGGAGAATTAGCTTGAAATTTGTTATAATTTATCATTTTTTTGTCAATGAAATATGTTTACAGGTTGAGTTATTCTTTAGGTGGGGGAAGTTCTTATGCTGCATTTTATCAACAAGTGGGGGTTTCTTGTGCTGACTTTCATTTCACATTTAATGAGGTAGGGACTTTTGTGATAGATTATATTCTGGTCTTTGATAATTCACTTATGTAGACAAGAACTATCTATACTGTGTTCAAAACTGTGCTTTTAAAAAATCATAAATTAATTACTGACTTTTAGATTATTTAATTTAATTAATTTTTTTGCAGAAATGTAGGCTTTTAAGTTATTTTAACTAGTATTTTATACAATACACATTTTATTTAACAAACATGATCAGATTGGAGAAAGACACTTCGTCAAATTCCCCCAAGTCATACCACCCCTTTTAATTACCCCTAGTTGCAATTAGCCACTTATAATACTTATATATAACTATTATAACCCCCACCTGTCCAAAAGACTGCAGTAGGACATTACCCTCTGTCAACTACCCCTCAGTCATTTAGAGATCAAGATTAGGATAGGGATAAGTGAAGCATGGGTTAGGGGTAGGTTTAGGAATATGAATAATGCTAGGGTTATAGAGATACAGAACTAAATATGGAGATGTATTGGGATAGGTTTAGTACGTATTGTAAAGGGAGGTAATTAACTGGGTGGGGGTGTTCATTTATTGTCTAGACCCAGTGCATTTGTGATAAATTAAAAATATGTATGCTAATTTTAAAAAAAAACCCACTTATAATACAATTTCTATATTTTCAGGAGACATACCCAATGTCAAATTATCCCTTGCATCATTCATCCTATGATAATTACTTCTCATATGAACATTACCATGACCCTGAATTTAAATATGCCAAAGCCATAACTCAGTTCTGGACAACTTTAGCAAAGTAAGTGGCTACATTATCTACAATACTAAATTTAACATGTAGGTTCCGGGTTGTTTTTTTTTTTAAACATAAATAAAAAAACAACTTGTATTACACAAAATATTTTAAGCTTCAACCAATTATGTCAAAGAAAAATAATAGTGGGCAAAATATTTATTTGTTGAAAAATAAACATTTTGTAGTGGTTGAAATAAAAGATGTTTTGTCCAGATTAGACTGTAATACACAAAATTCTACAAGTCTAATAATTCAGTTTAAAAAAAAATGAATCTTAATCATATTTTTAGCAACATCGCTAATGCACAGCTGCTGCCTTTCAACGTGTCCAGATTTTCATCAGCATTAAAAAACTTTCTCACCGATTTAATGTCAAAGTATGAAGAGCTCTGGAAAAAGAACCAAGTTAACTTGGGTATGTTTGCTATTCATTTTAGCTACTAACCTATTGCATGCAAACAACACAAAGCATCTTAATGTCTTTCAACTCTTTTAGCAAAGCAATTACAGTGTAAACAAAATCCTCATTCACTGCTCCTTGCCCTATGTTTAATCTTGCGTTTGATAATGTCCTTATGGAATAAGATATGAGCAAACAAAAACACAGATGAAAACACAGAACATACACTCAAATCACTCTGGTCATTGCTTCTATTGTTTGATAAAATAAACTATTATGAAAAATGTTTCAGATGCACTGCTATCAGCTGTGAATAACTTCACAAAAGCAACAGAAGAGTTTGAGAGCCAGTTAGCAGCTGAGAAAGATTTGGATAAACAGTATTATTGTTTTTTTTTAATTGTTTGTTTTATTGTTTTGAAATTATAATTGAAAATATAATTGAGAGAAAACACTTTCTATCCTACATTTTGGAATTACCTGTGTAATGTACTTGTATTTTACATTTCTTCTGATGGTACTGGTGTTATATTTGTTCTGTCTGGAGAGCATAAGCTATTTCTGTCTAGAGAGGATAAGCTATATCTGTCTAGAGAGCATAAGCTATATTTGGTTGAGTCACACAAATTATGTTGTATTTGTTTGGAGTCCTACAAAGCTTGTTATATTTCTTTAGACCCTACAAACTTAGAATGTACAATGACCAAATCATGCAGCTAGAGAGAGCCTTTATTTACACTGGATCTCTTCCAGCCGGGTCCAGCTCTAGGTGAGTTTATAAATACCTGCTGGTGAGCACTGACAATTTTTGTTTAAAACAGACAATTAATATTTGCTTAAATAGAACAGAAATCCTAAAATTGTTTTTGTATTATTTTAAATTTAACGTCAAAATGCAATAGTTATATTTTACTGCTTATTTAGAATTTGTCAAGTTCAACACATAATTTTCTTCCTCCCTGCTAAAATAATTTAACACTGCATTATAATTTTATACTGGATATTTTCCTTATAATTTGGTAATATTAAAAGAAAAATATTTTCAGAAATATCATCTTTGGTCCAAGTCATCTTAATTTCTACAAGGATTCTTTTTTTCCTGGGATTGTAGAAACAATGTACACAATAGAAAAAGGAGAAGATGAGTGGAATCAACTGAAACAGCAAGTTTTTCTAGCAACCTTTTACATACAGTCTGCAGTTCAAACATTAACATGGGACTTGACTTTATGAAGGGATTAGGTTTTGCTGTACTTTTTAAAAATTAAATTTTATTTATTTATGAGGCAAGTCTCAGAGTGTTAAAAGTTACCATTAAATAAAATAAGCCTAAATGTGTGTATATATTTTAAAACAAATTATAAAATGTACTTTCCAAATATTAACATTGTTCATTTATAAATTTAAAACTTCATAAATCATAAACTATATAATAATGCCAATTGTTTACTGTGTTATTACTGAATGTGAAAAACATTATTTTTGTTTTGATTAACCTTTTAAATTATATTAAGCTTTAATAACGTTAGAGTAATAAAATAAGTGACAAAATGTTTGCATCCTCGTTATCAGGAGGTAGAATTTTAAAAACCACTTGACTTAATTTTGGAGAACAATTTATCAGACATTTGCTCTAACAAAAGCTTAATTTTAAAATACACCAAAATGTTAAGATACATAACTAATAGCACGGGAGATAAAAATTGTACTAATCCAACACAGAAATAGTTTTAATAATGATGATACTACATTTTTTAAATTTCTGCTGGATCTCATTTTTGTTTTGTCTCTGTCTGAAAATTAATGTACTTTATATATTTTTCCATTTGTAACTGTATAGAATGATGTTTCATTGACTTGAATAATTGTGATGTGTTATTGTTCTGATACTAATATGCAATTTAAAAATTTCAAGAAAAGCATTTACTACTTACACTGATAGCATTATGAATCACATAATTAAATAAAAACATTATTTTTATCATATCAGTATAATTACTGACTCTTCTTTTGAGAATGGATAAACAATTAAACATTTATTTTATAATTCTATACCATTATCCTTACATTTAAAGTAGTACATTTCTTTGTAAAGTATTTTATTCTATGTTGTTGTAAATAATTCTACATAAATGTAGTTGAGAAAGCTATCATCACACATTCCAATGTATATTTGTTATGTAAATTAATTTAAATATCTAAACATTGTTAAATCTATATTTTAATTCCATTGTTTAGTGAAAACTAGATTTAAGTCTTGATTAAAAAATAATAATATAAAACTTTTGTTGACAGTTCATTTACAATGTTTTGCTTAGTATGCATCATAATCATAAGACAATTTTAAATTTACTTTAATAGACAGAAAAGACAAAATCACTTTGTTATAATCTTTAATGAACTATGATGTAAAACTTGAAATAAAAACCTCTTCAATAATATTTTAAGCTACTTTAAAATACATTACCATTAATATTATTGTAGAAGACATAATAATAATAATATACAGTTTGTGTACTTATTAGTGTATGATACCACTTTTGTTGATTGAAAGGACATAAAACACTAAGTGGCAGATCATTCTGTATTTTTTGTGAATATAAACCTATGCTTAAAGTTAATAGCCTACATGTTTTGAGGTGCTAAATAAATATACATTTTAATTTTCAAGTGCACTTAAAAACTTGTCTAAAAATGTTGTGTGTTGGGTATTAAGAAAAAGAACTCATTATCATTATTTACTTGTTTTAGTCTTTAAATTTTTGAATACAAAACTCTTACAAAGCACTCTCAAAAAAAAAAACATTAAAAATAGAAAAATGATTTATTTCCACAAGAAATATGATCATTAGAACAAACTGTCCTCAAACTGTGTACTAATTATTGATACAATGGCAAAAGTGTGCTTTATCTACTGAAAAAAGCGCAATGGGAAATATTATACAGCTGCTAATTTAAGTTAAAACATAAAAACAAAATTTGCTCTAAAAATGTAGATGCTATTTATGGACGGCACTACTTCTAATTGTGAGTCCTGGACATCTATAATATCAGAATTGATGAGTAATTGCATTCAAAATTTTGCACAAAAAGAGTTTTGAAAACGCATTCAGCAGCAAAAAAATAAATTTAAAAAAATGATGGACAAGAATAGCAGTAGAAATGTTTGATTTCTTTTCAGCAAAAAAGAAAGTTTTAAACATAACATACACATAAATAATACCCTATAAGTACCACTGATGCTTTAACCTAAAATAAAGATTACCACAACATTATTTAAGCAAAATATCAATAATTGGCACAATATAATTCATTAGTCTAATAAATTAGTGACAAGACATAATATTTTGATTAGCATCTTTTATCAAATTTTTACTAACGTCATTGTTGTAGATATATCTTTGCTTCATGAAAGACGCTAAAATATATAAATAAAAAAGCAATCACAAGTAAACTTGCATATTTATAAACTTGTGCTGTTAATAACATAAGCAAACTATGCTTGCCATGATTAAACAATAGTTGATAAACAAGGATGTGAAAATATTAACCAACAACCATCATTTCAAGGAATTGATTAGCAAGACAAATGTGTGGGTCTAAATGGCACCTGCTTAGCTCAGCACAAAACGGAGACAGATGGTTGAACCATGCAAGCTTCCCAACAAAAGCAACAGTTAAATTGCATGCATGAAAGAATACTGCATTTGGTAAGACATGCCTGAGGAAAGTCTGAAAGATATACATCAGATTTCACTTTTGAACATTGCAAATAAACAGCCCATTTTAGATAGCTTCAGTTTTTGAGAGTAAATTATGAAGCATATCCAGGCCAGCTTTAGTAATAAAAATAAGTAGGTGAAGTGAATTATTGTAATCTCAAAACAATGTGGGGGTTGTCCACAAATATGACCCTACTAA
Organism: Physella acuta; assembly: GCF_028476545.2. NCBI lineage: Eukaryota > Metazoa > Mollusca > Gastropoda > Physidae > Physella > Physella acuta. Next base: position 449,294 of record NW_026732030.1, read on the forward strand.
ACCAGGAGGTGTAAAATGTTTACAAGGATGTGCTACCTGAGCAACTAATAGTAGGTACATGGCATGATTTCTAAATTGTTTTAATTCCTAAAACATTAACATGATGAAAATTTTCTATACAGTGTGATGAAAAGTGGGTGGTGGGGTGCCACAGTCATTATGATTTAATTTTAGAAGATTTTTGAAACAATAAAGAATTGAGGTAAAGATCTACTATACTGGTGTGATGACATTTATGAAGACCCCTAAAACTAAGTCTTGTGATAATTTAAATTAGTAAATTAACAAGAATATTTAGCACAGTACTAGATTGCATCTGTAGTTAAAAGACAGCTATCACATAGGCTTATATGGTTAGGTTAAATATGAAACAGCCAGCAGTAACTGCCTTCTATAGGTTAAATAATAGCAATAATCAACAATATGTATAAAATATGGATTTTTAAAAGTATGAACACAAGTACAGCTGTTGTAATAAGAAAACAAAATTGAGCAAATTATTACACTTATTTTACATTTAGTCAGTTATTTAAGATTGAAATATCCTGCGGACCAAAAATTCATAATCTAATTTTAAATAAGAAATAAATAACTAGCCTATCTGAGAAAATAAAATAAGTGTATAGTAACATAGATTTGTCATTAGTTTTAAAATTATCAGGAAGGAATTAATGTACATATAAAAATGTGTGTATCACAGATTTAAGTATAGTACATGTATAATTTGAAAAACAATAGGCCTAATTATTTGATTTTGTAGGAACATATAGAAAAACAGTTTTGATCTATTTGATTTTTTTTTTATAAGTGAGAAAATTTTAAATATCTACACTGCCATAATGTAAACATTAAAAATTTAAATTGAAACAAAAAATAATACAATAGGGGTTAAAATATTAGTAAAAAAAAAGTGCAGATTAGAGCTAAAATCTATTAACTGTAACATGGAATCACTCTTAAAGCGGTATTTGAAGGAAAAAAACATTTTTGTGAAAGGAATTTGTTTACACTCTGATTTTATAACAACCTTGCAGTTTTGTTCCATTAAAATGTCAATTGACTCGAACATTCTAATATCATTTAAAAGCCGTATCAGAAAGTAATAAAAAATTTGTTCCCAGGGAAGGAAAGACAAATGGGTTACGAGTCTACTGTGTCTGTTCTGTTGTGACAGCAATACTCTCTTGTTCAAGATCTCTTTCTGACTGCAAGGTTTCATTCTCAGTTTCATCCCACTTGCTTCTCCCTTCACTCATATCCATGAAAGAATCCACCATTGTATCGTCAGGCTCCAGGAACTCTGAGCCTGGAACCATATGTGGATGGAACTTTTCAATAGCCCACTGAATGGCCCAGATGGCTAATGGCCTCATGTAAGCCAGAGATCTATAGCCGTGGTGGAGTGTATAGGCTTCAGGTGTTTGAAAATGTAAACCTAGAACATCCCAGCAGATATGATATGCTCCATAGGCAGTGCGGAAACCTTCCTCCACTAGGCCCTAAAATAAAACAATGTACACATTGTAGCCTAGCTTCAATGGGTTTTGTAATTAAAGTTTTAAAAAATTAAAAAAACTCACCTCCTGAATCATGGTTGCTGCAAGAGCATAAGTGATCCCAACCCAAAATTCCTCAGACTGGGGTGAGCTTAAATCCATCTTCCCATCAGGTCGTGTACCGTTGATCGCCCCCATATAGCCTCCTTGAAACCCCAGAACGTTATTTTTGTAGATGGTTAGCAAAGCTTTGGTCACATGGTCAGAGGGAAATACCTGCACAATATATCAGAGGATTATTTTAAACATATCTATTGATACACCTATTTTATTTGTGTACCCCAGAACGTTATTTTTGTAGATGGTTAGCAAAGCTTTGGTCACATGGTCAGAGGGAAATACCTGCACAATATATCAGAGGATTATTTTAAACATATCTATTGATACACCTATTTTATTTGTGTAGTATGACAAGTGAAAAGACATTTTTAAATAATAAAGAGCTTTTAAAAAACTAATTTAATCATGGCTTATTTTAAACTGGATTCATTAATCTCACCGTATCGTCATTCAAACAAGAAGCTTTAAGGAACCACTGGCCAGCCAGCTGATCAGCCATAATGCTGTCATGGTGACCACTTGTGCTACAGTCATAATTATAGTAGGTGCCTAAATGAAAAGACAATTCAAGCAACATACACAGACATGGCTTTATGTTATAGCAATAAAAATTACTTTATTGATCACCATACATGGTAGAAATAAAAATTAAGGCAAGAATTTTCAGTAACCTTTTTATATTAAATTTTGATTTCTTTTCTAATAAGTAATCAATTAAATTAATAAGTGGGTGACAAGCATGGTTAATCATGACTACAGTTGTAATCAACTGTGATGTAATGAAACTTTGCAATAATTGGAATAAAAGATTAGGGGAAACTTAAACAACTTTACTTACATAAACCTAATTAGTTTAAGATATATTTGCTTTTTTAAATGTATACATCAATTAGGCATAAAATTTCTTGTTAGATTTGAATTAATTAAATTCTTTCACTAACTCATTGATGATGATTAATTGAATTGATCCAATAAGTTGTGTGCATTAATGGAAGTGATTGGTTAAGATCACATCTTGAAATTAATAGATTTAATGTTGCTAAAGGCATAGACTAATATTGGTCAAAATATAAATTATTTGAAGTGCCTATATTAGGTCACATTATGTATTAATTTTAAATATCAAATACTAATGTGATTTTTTTATGATGTGGACAACTATGATGCTTTGGATCTTTATGCCAAATACATAAAAATGATTGTTCAAAATTATATTTTTTACACCTGACTTAAATGTTTGACGGAACAGATTTTCCTATAGATAAGTCAAGTTTAACTAATTTTGTTCTTCTAAACAGGTAAAAATGAATAATAATTATATATTTTTTCATATGATGTCAAAATCATAAACCAATGTATATACTTTTTGGAATTAGCTTTCTTAATAAGTTACAGGGATTTCATATTCTTAAGACACTAGGCTAGATGAAAAAGATAAATATAAATGAGTAAAGACTAATAGGGTTGTATTTTTGTCGCAAAGTTACGATGGCATGGTCAACAATAGAGTACAACAATTACGAATCCAGAAGTCTTAAGTTTGGATCCCAAGCTCAAGTCTGTAGGATGTCCAAGAGTTCACCCAGTACTGGTGGGTACCAAACTCACTTAGGAGAATGTAAAGGCAACTGGGTTTGGAAACCACCACATTATCCCTTAATATGCTGAGGTCACAGAAATAGGTGAACCATGGACTATCAGCTTTGAAAGGATAACTATACTTTTTTTTTTAATACTGACATAGTGACATGAAGGCAGTAAATGATTTTACAATTAAGATTGTAATGGAGTTAAAATACATCACAAACCATTCCAAAGCTTCTGCTCAAAAGCTGCTTTTCCTTTATTTAACATTGCTTGATATGTATCCTCATCTTCTTTAATACTCAACAAGCTAGCCATTTCTACCATCATTTTCAATGCTGCCAACCACATTCCTCCACAATACGAGCTGGAAATTGATAAGTTTCTAACATCTACAACAACAATAACATTCTTATATTAAACAGAATAAAGATTAACTCCGCAGGTGAAATATTAAAATGTTAACCCTTTACTAATTAAGCTAATGTGGTTGTAGGAAGAAGGCTGGCGTTATCATTTACTAATCAAAGGAGCAAGCCTTGTTAAAAGGAATATCCAGTGAATCTTCTTTAAAGCTATACTCATCCATGTGCTATCGAGGTGTCAGGTCATTGATGTGTGTATATATGTAGATATATATTTATGTAATAATTATATAATATACATATAACATACCCAAAATGATGTTTTATGTTGTCTAAAAATGAAGTTGGTATGTAACAAAAATAACCATGTCTACATTGGCAGTCTTTTAAAATCTACTACTCAAAAAGTTCTTGAATAAATAATGCTGGTATATACTTATACGAGGCAAAGTTTACAAAGTAATTTCACCTAATGTCCAGTATAGCCTGAGAGTCAGAAAGGTGTTAAGTAAGTCTCAATACAATGAAATCAATCCAGTAAAATTACCTAGCTCCTTTCATTACCCAGGCATCAAATGTTTGATCAGCATAGCCTCCATTGTCAATGATACCATCACCATCAGTGTCCCATGTTTTAGATGTTTCAATTAGTACCTGAACAGAAACCAATTAAGTATTTACAGCTTTTAAGTTACACTTTTTTTTTTAATAAGCAGATGATCTGTAAAACAATAACTCATACTTAGGTAAAGCCCTGCGGAAAAAAAAAAAACTAACATAATACTACCTGGCATTTAGGGTACATAAACTTTAAATAGTCCATATCTTTTAAGGCACTGTAGTCTCTATACACTTGAAGAACAAATTTTAGATTCAGATCTTTCCAGTCATCGGTGGGATGGATGTTATAAGCATTGACACGTTTCCAGGGTTCATCTTCTGTTAAAACAATAATTATCATTTTGTTAGTGGGATTTCTAGACAAGTAAAAATTTATTTCTACTAAAAATGGATCTAGATATACCTAGACAAAGTATTATCAATATCATACACACCTGGGTCACAAATGTGATTGTGAGGACTGGAGTTGGTAACTATCCTAATTTATACAGGAAAACCTAAGTCTACCAAAACAAAGTTGCAGATACATTTACTCCAATGATAGCCTCCTCAAACCATACACTCAAGCCAAGATTGCTCTTTCATAAAACTCAAAGCCAGATAAGCATGGCATCTAGATGTCTCTTGGCATGTGATGCATCAACAGGCATTTTAACATGAAGTTATGTTTATATTATTTTAATTTAGAGTTGGGTGCTCTTTCCATTCACACATTTTATTTTTTTATCACACAAGCAAGCAAAATGGTTCATGCATTGTATGGTCTATGTATTTATTAAAAGCCTAAGCAGATGATCATTGTAAATGTAAAGAAGGTATAGCTGCCATGTGAAAAGTGATGGGACAGTCTTTTCAATTAATTACTTTATTAATTAAGAATATGGACATTGATTGTAAAAAACATGTACACATTATTTGAGAAAATAAGATGTGAATCATCCATAAATTATTATTTCAAACTACTCTAACTGATTTTTTCAACCCCCCCCCCCCCCCCTTAACTAGGATAAGTCCTAACAACCTGTTTCCACACTAAATTCTAAAAAAAAATTAGCAGGTTTATTTTAATAATTTTTTGTTTTAATGAAATTTTTAAAAAATATGCTGCCACATTTTGATAACCTCCCCTTCATGCTAGTCATCATAGAAGTCAAACTTCACTCTTTTCTTAGGGAGTGATGTCATTAATAGATACCTATAAACACAGCACTATGATGAATGTGTGGTAGCTTTCTAATTAAATCATGATAAACAAATTCATCAATGATTATCTACTCTCTTTTTAAAAATATATCTATTATAGATGGATTTCAGTTATGATACACTTCACAGTTGGTAAATCATGACATACAGCTAATGTTAAAAATAGAACTATTTTGTTTGTTTAAAAATAAGAGCTTTTTTCAGAAAGATAAATAATATGATTCATAATAAATAACCCAATATTTTGTGTTAGTTGGAAGGTTATTAGTCAAAGCTGACAATATATTTCTGTTTTTGTTTTGTTTAGGTAAGCAATATTCTGAATGTATTTGTGTTTTTTGTTATTTATATCGTAAATACATTTCCATATTGATTGATAGCTTTGGTGACAGCCTTTAAAACCATAAATGTCTTTGTTTTTTTTTTAGAAATGGGCTGTTTTATATCCACATGATGTTCCTGTATGCCTAAGTGAATGTATTTGTGAATTAGAAATGCAATAGTGTCAAATGTATGTGTATAATGTATAATTTATTCATGTTATTAATTTGTGGGAAAAGAAGGATATAAAGATTCTGCCTGTTGAATTCACACCATATTTATATTTCCAATCACATTTATGTTTTTTAGTGTTTTTTATACAAACTATAACTTTCTTCTTGAAAGGGATTAATTTGTTGCATAAGCTTTAAAAATACACTTTTGTTTAAAATAATAAGAAAGTAAATCAAAAACATTTTGTGAAATAAATTTTAACATTTTAAATTATTGTATTCTAATCAAAATTTTTGTCTAGCATATGGCAGGAAACAGATTCAACCCTCAAGCATCTACTTTTAGGGTCGATTTTCGCCAATTTTCAAAGTAACAAATATTGACATATTATATATCAATTTTGTTGCTTAACAATCGAGGAATTCAAAAATATAAAAATTAATAGCACTAGACATTTACATCACGTTCAAAATGTAGATTAACCACACTCACTCAACTGAGATTTTTTTTTACATCTAAATGTAGTGAGGTCTAAAAATCCACGAAATTCACAAAATTAACAATATAATTACACAGAAATGTCACTTAGGCATACATTTATTTGTAAATGTGTCAAACTTTACAAAATATACCAGTTTATAGCTTATTTCTATAATTATTCTTGAGAAAAAAAACGACCGCCCTCCCCTTTAAAATTCTGGCTTTTAGAAACATTCTGGGGAAGAAAAAAATAACAGAGTTAAATATAGAAGGTCTATATAAAAAACATAATTAATAAAATATGTCTATATGCCAATTTTTAATATAGTTGCAGCATTTACATGGCTAATTATAATTGTTTAGTACTTTAAACATTAATTTAAAGTTACGACTCTCTGTGGCGTCTTTCAAGTGTAGTGTCAGTGTAGGAGTGTAGGTGAACAGGGTGTTAGGGCCTGATACGATTTCATTAGAATTGGTAATGAACAGAATGTATAATTAGAACTGGCATATAAAAACAATGTTGATAATAGATGCAGTTGTTTTAATGCTACTTATAATAGATCAAAATGACAAACATAATTAAAACCCAAGAATCTGGAAGCGCTGACCTCATTTTACTGACACGGTTGTCAAATAGTAAGTAGTTACTAAGTAGATCTAGATCTAAAAAATAGATCTAGATTTACGTAATTTTGAAAATACGCTAGATCTAGATGCAAAATCACTTTTAAAAACTGAAGTTAGTGATTAGATCTATAATGAAATTGAAATCAACAACTGATATGTAAGTATCTTTTGATTAAAAAAAAAATACGCTTAGTTCTAAGAAAAAAAAAAATTCTATGGTGTACTCGATCCCTATCCCAAAACGTGCCAGCCATATCGCATGCGTAGTCAGCTACTCAGCTGCTTATCAAATCGATGAATTTTAAAATTATATAATAAAAGTAGGTCACCCTAAAAAAAAGAGTAAAATGGCTCCCGTTTTCACGGCAGCCGTCACTCGATTCATAATTTACAGAGTTATAAAGTTCTACTTTCTTTTGGCTATAGATTTAAAGAAATTTTAATTTGTTATTTCTCATGCGTTCCAACAATTGTACCTAATTTTAATAAACATTGGATTAGTAAGGACTCGATTCTTTTTAGAATTAGCCCTCGACACTATACAGACTATTGCGAAGAAACAGACTCGCGCGAATGTCGTGCGTAGGCTGGTTCAGTGGCGAAGGTTAGAAGCCAATTTGAGACGGAAAGTTTTTACTTTGAAATAATTACATTATCAATTAATTTCGATTTAAAACAAATGGCTTAAAGTCAAAAGTAAACTAAAATTTAAAAACTTTGTTATTCGCAGTGTACTCAAGATTCTCGTGTTTTAAAGATAAGTCTAGTTTTACTACGCGTGCGTGCATGGTGCGAATATCGATTTTCCCCGACAGAAAATCATAAAAATTTTTTTTAAAAGTATCTACGGCAAAATAATACTTATATTTTACAGAATTAAATACATTTAACTAAACTGTTATTTAAGTACATGCCTCGGAGGAAAAAAATACAATTTTATATCCGTAAAAAATTAACTGAAATCCCCGCTTTCAACGACGCCGATGTGTCGTAATTATGGCCATTCACTTTGTTCAAATTAAAGTAAAAAACACATTCAAATATACTTTTTTTTACTTTCATAATTTACAGCAATCATTTCTAATGAAAAATCCATAAAAATAATAGTTATTTTTACAAAATAGTATTTCTTACCTTATTAGTGCAGTACACGTACTTTTCCAAGTAGATCCATTCCGTCCAGATTTGCATACTTCGCATCCTTCGCCGCGGCACAAAATGTCATAAAAAACGTATTCCACAAAAATGTTGCTAACGAAGCTTGTAAAAACATAGCTCTATTTATCAGTATAAACAAAATCCCCGAACGATGTCTGGTTAGAAAGTTTATGAACGGCGAAGATCGAATATGCATTTTCCGGTACTAATCTGTTTCCTGCCATATATGACAGGGATTATGACCAGAGTTTTTTTTTTAGACCAGGAACCTTAAAAGAAAGCATGAAACAGATCATACACACCTGGGTCACCAATGTCATGAGGAATACAGTTGGCAACTTTTCTGATTCCATTATCACCAGACATGAGAAACTTTACTCGCTCCCTCATTTCAACAGTCACAGTGTCACCTAAAACCATAATTATCCAAACATTGAAAACAAATGTGTAAAATTGTGTTTAAATCATGTTTTTATATTGTGATACAATTTTAGCAAGGAAATTTGACTACTCTAACTTACCATAGTCGTATTGCAGAGATAGCTGGAGCTTAGGCCAGAGCATAAGTAAAGCAAATGATGAGTAGTGATGGACATCATAAGTGTTAAACATTCTGTACTCTTGGCCTAGGTAGGGAATAGATGATAAAATTATTATAAGTTTCAATAGCTAAATTATTTTCAATATTACTTTTATATTTGATGTATTAAACATGCAAGAATGTTAGATTAAAATCAACATAATGTCAATAACTGTTCAACCTTCCAAATAAGCAAATCTGCCAAATCTGATGACGGTGTCATGCAATGACGCTGTATCTGATCCCTTGACTATATCTAACCAAACTGTCCCTCCATCACTAATGAAATATAACTCATTGAAAATTGCTGACTTGTACCAGGCAGGGAGAGAGCTGTTTTTTAAAATAAATGAAGATGCATGTATCAGGGGTAAAAATTATGTAATACAGCAGCACAATGAAAATTGTTTTTTCAAAAGTATCAAAATACAACTGTACAGAATTTTTTGTTTATTTAGCTACACAAATCATTAATTAATTTTTATCTTGCTTAGTTTTCAGTCTGATGTTATATAGGGTAAGAAGAAAAATGGTAGACAAAAAAAAATTAATAAATGGATAATCATCTATATAATAAAGTTATATGTTTATATAGCGAACGTTGCTGAAAACATTTGCCTACATTTGACTGTCATGTTAGTACAATGCCCAGCAGCCTCTATTTCCCTCCTCATGGCTAGGTAAGCTCATGTTCAAACTCTACCAAATTATAATTACAAGAATTGTTGTGCATTTATTCAAGCTCGACAATTTGGACTTACGTGCTTTGAAGTACAGGGTTTTGCCAACGGTCAATCTTAACCTCCCAAATTGGGTAATTTCTAAGTGTATAACTACATAGCTTTGAAGCTCCAGTGCCATCAGTTCCAAAGAGTCGTGCATAGCGCCTAAAAATTAATTTAGTTACATATCATATTTTAATTAAACTTGAAAATTTAACAAAATCAACCTGATGGAGAAAATTAAAGTTCTCACTAACAGGACTTAGTGAAATGAAATCAAATAACTAAAGTAAAGACCATTAACTTTTTTAAAAAAAAACTTATTGTGGGACTTTGACATTGTGCACTAATGTTTTGACAATCAGGACACAGAAAAACACACATAACCTAGAATAACTTTTACAAATAAATAGCAAAACTAAAAGGATTTAGGAAAATTAATAGAAAATTATTATTTGTCTTATTTTAAGAAATTTTTATAAACAGAACATTAAAATAACTGTTCTCTTTAACAGTTCAGATGTTATTGGCATACTAATGGTTAAAATACATTAATTAGCATTAAGCCAGCAACCTGTTGCAGTTGCTGGCCATTAGAATTGCAAAGTTGGTGTATGTGAATGAATAGCATATTTAGCAAAGTTCATTTTGATTTGCATTTGATCATTTGCTTTATACATTCTGACATTCAGTTGCCTATGTAAATAGCACTGACTCATCGGACCTAGGTCTTGTTTTTTCGAAGATTAAGCATGGAATTAGTTATTCTGTTATAGCAAATGCAAGACTTAATAGAAATTTGAACTGCTGCAGAAACATTTTTCTTCATAACTTCATAGTATGTATGAATGTGACAAACCTCATTTTGCCATTCAAATGGATTTAGTATCATAAAACTTCAATAAGTTTGTGTCTAAATATCTGTGCCAAAAAACCATGACAATGTGATAGTGTCTGTCCAAAATAAAATTTGCATCCATTACTTTAGATTTAGGACAAAATGCTAATGTGACAAACAATGGCTTTCCACCATGATAAACAAGTCATCATTACTTGAGTGTATTCATGCATAGAGTGGGTTGGTCAGATATATAAATGGCAATATCACTAAATTAAAATTAATTGCATTTTCTGCATTTGCATCTTTGAAAAACATCTATCTTGTTTTTTTTTTCTGATTTAGTCTTACACCATGCAAAAAGTATCACCTTGTGTATGTGTTTTCTCTAGCAGCAAACTGTACTTTTGGCATATCCCAACTCAGTGCAAATTCACATTTACTTTGTGAGTTTTTCTGTACCATCACACTAGCACAAACTGCAGAAGCAATTTCCTGCCCTTTGCTAGTTGGAGGTGTAGGATCTGCACAATTTAGTTAAAAAAGTGTAATTAGTGATGAAGAAAATGTGTCTATTACAATGAATAATAATACCTAGCACCATGTCAACCTTAGCCTTAAGTATCACCAACTGCTAATTTTAACTAATTATCTAATAAGACCAAAGTCTAAATTAATTTTTAAAAATTATTTAAGCCTTGGTAGCATTAATTTTTATTTTTACAAAACCATAATATAATAATTATTAATCTAATGAGGCCTACTTTATAAATTATTCTTAAATCCAGCATTACCAGTTTTGACTTCTTTATCCAAATGCCCTGTTTGTTCAATCTGACTCCACAAATCAGCACCAGAACCCCGGGGATTAAATTGTTTCTTAACACTAACTGTGACAGTATCCTGAAGATTACAAGTAACATCTTGATAAAAACTAATTTTTAATTAGCAGGTAACAAAACTTATGTAATGTAATGTATAAAGATGGATTCTAATCTTTTTAACATTGGCCACCAGTTTAATAGCGTGTAAAATAATTAGTTTGTTTTTTCAATTTTTTTTTTGTTCAGAGCTTAAAAGTAGGCTCTGCCCTCTTTGCACCATCTTTCCAATAAAACTACATTTTAAGAGGATTATAAGCAAAAATTGTCACTTACAGTAGCTTTAGCTGCAATTCCATAAGTGCATTTCATATCTCTGAATTGTTGATGGATAGTCACGCCTTTTGCTTCATTGTCTCCATCGCAGTCCAGCTTAAAACCTTCACACCACACGCCACCAGCACGATCTTCTTTTATTCCCTGGCCATTTTTAAAGGTGAAAATAATGCTGACTTGAAGATCATCACTGCTTTCATTTTTTACCTCCCAAACAAAAGCACCAACTGGCAAACTTGTTTCCTAAGAACGAAAATATTTTTAACATGAGTAAATGTGCTATATTTTAGTTAAAATTACAGTGTATTAAATTGCTATTTAGAATTTTTTTGGTTGTATATTTTTTTACCACTACTTAAGAATACTTAGTCAAAGAAAAAGTGAATTTTAACTACATCTTAAACAGTACAACAAACACAATTAAAAGCTCAAATAACAAGAGATGGTCATATGCATCATTTAATTAAAATTACAGTTAAAATTACAGTGTATTAAATTGCTATTTAGAATTTTTTTGGTTGTATATTTTTTTACCACTACTTAAGAATACTTAGTCAAAGAAAAAGTGAATTTTAACTACATCTTAAACAGTACAACAAACACAATTAAAAGCTCAAATAACAAGAGATGGTCATATGCATCATTTAAAAAAAAAAATTAACAAGTCTCTAAGAAAAACTTTATTGAAAAACTGACATTAGTAAAAATCAAAATGATTACAATTCTTTTTGGAAATTTCTGCAGCATAAAATCGTTTTCTGTCATTATTACATTATATGTCTGAGCTAAACTGAGCTGTATTTGAAATTAATAATACTCACTAAGTAATTATGTGGAATAACAGGAGATATTTGTCTACAGGTCAGAGTAATCTTCAGCTCTGGAATATAGAAGATGCTCCAGGCTCTAGGATAAAGTGCATGATAAATACAGTTTTCTGGAGAAAATGACCAGTCCCAAGATTTAAGAGCTGTCCTTTTCTTTCTCGGCACACAAGACAAAACTTTTTGGTATATAGTTACATCATTTTTCCTAATGCATACTATAAACTAAAGAAGAAAAGAAAACAAATATTCAAACAAATAATACATCTTAAATAAAAATATTTTGACCAAGTAGACTTTGGCAATACATAATTGTCTTATAAACTGAAAATAATCAAATATGATAGTACCTGGTCTGCATCAATTGTTTGATAATGGTAGATGCCAGGAACCATTTGAAACCTGCAAAACTCTCCTTTGTACCCTCTACCAATAGTTCCACTTCCAATGCCTCCAAGGGGACAGCCTGATTATTGAAGGGAAAATTATGTATTTTAAGAATGCATAAGTTTCTAATAATCAATTCTTAAATAAAGTAATCATATTTTTCAAATACATTTTTTCGAAACATACCATACATAGGCTTGTGCTTTGTTTGGTTTAGATGATCAATAAAAGGTCTTCTACCCTGTCTCTTTTTCTCCAACCAGAATTTGGTATACCTTTACAAAGGCATTTAAAAAATACCAATAAACCGTTCATAATTACAACCATTAAATCTGAGACATAAAAAGAAAAAAAATGTAAATGAGAAAAACACAACTTACCTAATTCCAAGGCCAACATATTGAGGGATTTGATTTAACCTAGGTTTTGCAAATGGTGTGCATTTTATATTACAATTATAGGTTAAAGGAACACGCCATCCATGGTCTGGAATACCAATTATGTGTTTCCTTGGAGTAGTTAAACTTTCTTCAGGTGCTGTACAATACATCATTAAATTTCCTGTAAGAGTTTATTCCTCAAAGATCTATAAAAAATAAACAAAATGGTTTGATCATTCAGATAAATATATTAATTCAATAAGAAAAACTAATGATACCCAACCCTAGTTAGTTGTTTTTTTTTTAAATCATTTAGGCATACATCATTATTTTGTTTCAAAACCTAGGATAATGTAGGTTTTTTTAATCTAGTAAAAATTTTAAAATAATGAGGTTATATGGATAAAAATTAGATATCTATACAGCTCTTTTAGAAATTCAACTATTTGGACACAACAGTGGTTACATGGGCTTGCACTGTAGGCCTCACAGTCAGAATGACCATGAAAAAGCAAGTAAGAGGTGTTTTGTGTTATGGAGAGACATGCAGCAAAGTGTCAGTAAAGCTGAGTAAACTTAATTGATGGAAATAGTGCATGTTTGCGCATTTCTTTTTCATACATAGTCTTTCAAATTGATTTACCTTGTTTTTTTACTAGCAATACAAAAATAAAGAAAAAATATATTGGATTAGATTATTCAACCTTTTTGTTTAAAAAAAAAATGATAGGCCCTAAGTGGAAAATTATCAATTTTTTCCTGATGACGATTATTAATATTAGGATTAGGGTCTATTAAATTATTATTAGTTGTAATATAGTAAAGTTATAGGCCTAGTTAATGTAAGTTAATTAGGCCATAGATTCTAGATAGACTACTGACTACAGTCTACACTCTACACAGTCACTAGACTCAGACAGATCTTGTCCTCTGAAATGAAAATAAATAGATCTAGTAGGCGCCCCTACTAGTACTAAATAGTTAAATAAATAGATTCTAGTATCATAGGCCTTACGTCGGCTATGGTCTATGACTATGACCTACTATGCCTATGGTTAGAATAATGTTTTTTTTCACATTTTCAACTTGGATTAGTAATAATTTAAAATCTAGATCTAGATATAGATCTAGATCTAGTAAAGTTAGTAAAGTAATTAGTAAATGTTTAACTTATTCTTTAACAATGTACGGATTGTACGGGCTCTAAAAAGTGTGGTTAACAGCGCCCTTCTTTACCCTAATTTTTTTTTTAATTTAGGACTAGGCCTGCTCATAACACAAGAGTTAGATCTAGATTCTAGTAGTTAGAATCTACTCTAGATTCTAGAATTTAGTAGTTAGTTAGGCCTGTAGTATTCTATATCTCCAGATTCTAGACTACTTCTCTTTGATGCGTTTAGTTTGCATTGTCGCCCTTGTGGTATATCTAAACTCTAGGCTAAACGATAGAAACAGTGAACTAGATCTAGATTCTAGATCTAGATTTTGACAAACGTCGACGTTTTACAGAAATTTACTATTTAGCATTATTTAATCTACGATCATTCACAGAAGCGTTGCGAGGCGGTGGCGTGGGGTGCGATCCGCACCGGATGACACCATTTGGGGGGGGGGGGGTAACACCAAGACAAAAAAAATTGTAAGATTTAGGCCTATAGTAACTATAGTATCAGATGCGAGGCTGGGGCGGGGGGTGCGGACCGCTCCGGGTGACACCAAGACACAAAATTGCAAAATATGTAGAAGAAAAATGCTTTTTGCGAGTTCAATTAATGATTAAATAGAGTTAAAAACTTTTTAAAGTTTAAAATTGACGATCCCGACAAAGGAGGGTCTGGTGGTGACACTATGAAGTAAACCTGCTAACTATTGAGAAAACCATGAAACGTTTCTTTGTTCCACTTGAAATAAAATAATACGTTCACAAATTCACGCGATTTGGCACAATGGTGACACCAATTGTCAATAAATATATGTATGTATACAGCCTATATTTTTTGTACTTGGTGGGGAGGGGGTGACACCATGAGGTGCCGCACCGGGTAACACCCGCCCTAGCGACGCCACTGTATAGAATAAACATGAATTTTGCCCGCTCAATGAATGTTTAATTAGAGTTAAAAAGTTTTAAGTACATATTACGATCCCGACGAGGGAGGGTGGGTGACACCATGTCGTAATGATGAAAACTATAGAGAAATCAATGCTATATCATTAGTATTAGATTTGAACACTCTAAAGATTTTAACAGAAGTGTGGGGGGGGGGGGGGAGACACCAACTGCAAAATTTACAGAGAAAAATAAGGGGTCATCAATAATGACGTTTCGCTTTTTTGACGATTTTTACCCACCACCCCCTCTTTCAAGTATCGTCACAAAAAGCCAAACCTTCCACACTAAAATGACGTCACATCTCAGCCCCTCCCCCTCAAAATTACGGTTGAACTCTGTCAACATAGAGTATTTTAATCAATTCCTATTACAATTTATTAAAACAGTTTTCTGAAACGCGAAATAACTGCTAAAGTTCGTTTTTAACATTGCTTTTTTATAATGATAAAGTGTGACGTCACACCATCTGACCCTCCCCCCTCTCATCACACACAGTCACCAAATCACGGACCCCCCTACGAGTGTGATGTCATTAATTGGACGACCCCCTAAGGGAGCTGACACCATGAGGTGCCGCACCAGGTGACACTGTCCATTCCTGAGTTTAAAAAAACAAAACAGTATTAGTAAACAGTATACAGTATTGTAATATTATTGTATCAGTATAGGTTAGAGTATAGATCTAGAATCTACATACTTATGTAGATCTAGTCGTTTGTGGGTGTCACAATGTCAATGAGTTACCGACCTAGATAGAATCTAGTAACGTCACTATAGTAATGTAATAGATCTAGATCTAGATAAAGTATGAATGTGATACATTCGAATGTTAAATAATCATCCAATTTTAGATATTATTACAAGCTTTTATTTAACTTGCGTCCTCTTATAGCTATGTATATTTTATTTTCTACTTTATAGTGCATTATTACATAAAAGCTTGTTGTTAAAACGTTTGTTATGAATTTGTTTTGGCTGTTTTCCCAAGTTGCGACACTTAGAGATTTACATAATAATAATAATAACAGTCAGGAACTGTCTAAACTAAAAACTAAAACTAAAAAGTAATATTATTTATAGAAATCTATTATAATATAAATGTAGGCCCATGACGTTAATTATTATTAATTATATTTTCTAGGCTTCACAGTGAGTAGTAGCCATTCTTCAGTTGAATCATTCTTTCTTTCTATTTCGTGAGTATTTCTACAATTTATTAGGGCAGGGTAATCTTAGATTATGTAGTCTTAGATTTTAGTATTTTTAGATCTATCGTTTTTTTAGCCTAAAACTTTTACTTTTAGGTGTAAAATCGCCCGCGACTAGTAATGTGAAAAACAGGTGACTCCTTAAACTTTAATAATTATTTCACATGAGCCGGCCCGCGGCATAACATACGCCGCTATTTAGTTGTTGTTTTTTCGGTAATCCCTTAGTTTAGCGTCGGAAATTATCGGGTAATGTTTGCTAGTTTGTTGAGTTTCGGTAACTAGAGTTACGGTAAACCATGGTTTATTTGACCATTGAAATATAAATAAATTGAAAGTCGATTGTAGTAAATTGTTTTAATTTTTTAAGTTTAATCGACTAAAGGAAACAAGAATAAATATAATAGTAGATTTAAATTAGTAGATCTAAAAATTTAAAAAAAAAACATAGATCTAGGCCTATATTAATATAAATATAAATAATGAAGTCAAATTTAATAATTTAATGTTTTTGGCTTGCAGCGGATTTGCGACCATTAATTAATTAGATCTAGATCTAGCTAGATATCTAGCTGCTAGACCAAGTAAAAAAATCTAGATTAAGAATATAGTAAAAATGATTACAAAATGTAAAAATGATTACAAAAATAAATCTATCCAAAATTTAAACATTCTGTATAAAAATAAAAGATGACGCCAAATAAAGTATGGTTTACAGTACTTCCGGTGAATTCCGGAAGTGTGTGACAGACTTTGGCATTGTTTTACTGTTTTTTACTGCTATACGATTCCGGAATAATAACCGACGCTAAACTAAGGGATTACCGTTTTTTCTACTGTTCAGTAATTCATAATTTGTGAATTCGACAGTACCAACGCTGACACTGAAAATATTTCTTTAAAACACTATAAGTAGCTCGTTAAGGACCATAACCCATCCCTTCCTCCCCCCCCCCCCCCCCCCACGTTTAAAATCGTTTCAAACTAAATTATCTGCCCCTAATAGCCGTCACTAAACCCGACTCCACGAAGGTAAACATAGCGTGAACCACAGCTCACTAAGACCATGTAGGGGTGGGGATGGTAGGGAGCACGTTTACAGCTTGTTTTCTAGCGTCTCCCAGAAGAGAATTATATATATAGATTATGAGGAGGATTTATGTTTTGAAAAATACAAAATGTTTCCTTGTTTCATTTATGTACCTGTTTTTAAACAACTGAGTTAAAACTTTTCAGTAATAAATGAAGACTAGCGATGTATCCAACAGATGCAATCATGCTCATTTACTATATCAGCCATCTTGTTTATTTTATTTTACTGTAAACTTATAGCGCAAGATTCAGGGGAAGCCACTCTAACTACTGATGGCCGCTTTTTATGTAGCAAATCCTGCTCGCAAACACTGCTGTTTAAAGTTAATTTCTTCCCTATATTGATATATTTAGCCATTGATTTAGGTTTATTATTCATTTATCTATAATATTTGACACAAATAGATCTATATCACAATATACTTCTATTAAAGCCTTGACAATGAGGTAACTTTTTCGTACATTACTAGCCGTCAAAATGGCCCCGTTAATATGACCCCGTCAAATCGACCCCCGACAAAACGACCCAGTCAAAAGGGCACTGACTTATTGGCTCCTGTCAAATGGGCTCCCGTCATATTGACTCGCGACATATAGGCTCCCGACTTTTGCGGACACGTGGACTTTAATTGGGAGTTATTTTTTTAATGTATGTTTATGTAGCATTAAGTATAATCAATAATCATATAATGTCTATCAATTACGTTTAAAACCAGACAGATGATGTCATAAAATGAATGGGTTCTAAATGCCAGAAGAACACAGTTTACTAAATGGATTGTATGATTTTGTCAAAAAATAGGCCTATAAAAAATAAATAAAAGGTTTGTAAAGAATTTTTTTATAGTCTACACTCTACAAATAGTTTGTGAAGTTTAATATTCTAAATTTGGAATCTTTGATGTTAAAACGCAAAGTAATCAATCACCTATCATTGATAAGATTTCAATAGACATATATTCATTTTTTATCAGAATAAGCAGAATATAATGTTGGAAGTAGTAGCAAGTCTCCCGCGAGGTCCAGTCTTTCTTGCTGGGGAAACAATTGTTTGTGATGTAACATTCACAAACACATCTTCTGATACTCAGTATGTATAAAAAAATATTAAAAAGCTATGAGTTGTTTACAATTTTTTAAAATAGGCCATCTACTCATCTCTAGTATTCTAATTTTATTAAGCATCATGTTACTTAAAATAGTCTCTCTTGTAGGTCAGTGGATGAAATACTGGCTTGGTCAAGTGTCCAGATTATCTGCCAATGCACAGTAAGTGAATCTAGGGTTCTTCTACCTCGAAGAAGTATTTTGTCCACTGAGGAAGCATCAACCACTGGCTGTGAAACATCTTTTGTTCCGAACAAAGGTAATAAATTTAGTGACTAAAACAATTGTTTCTCATGCTGACAATGTTCTTTTGGATTTACTTTCCAAGGTTAATATGTTGTTTGGAGGATATGTTTGTTTCTTCTTTTGGTTTTTTAAAAGTTTCGTGTCGGTTGCTGTCAATAAGCTTGGTTATCTAACCTGACTTATGAAAATTTGAAAACACCAAAAATAGTACTAACATCTTTAGAATTAGATTTTTCCCTCTTACATTTTGTGCAGGCTAGTGCTTAGTATTTACAGTCTTTAATAACGCATACTAATATATTTGAAAGCTTGTTAAGTATAGATAGCCGTAGATACAAAATTCAACAAATAATTAAATTAAAAAGAAAACTTAGTCAATTATTATATTGCTTACATTTTCATTTTATGAATGTCACAATCTCTTTTGTCTTTAAATCTCTCAGTTGTCCGTTGTTACTTCTTGAGAAATAAAGTGTTATAAAAATATTAAGACTAAAAAAGTGGTATAAAAATATTAAGACTATTTAAGGGAATACTTTTATTTATTTGCAGTGTCAGAGATGCCATTTTAAATGTTTTTCTGTATATTATTTTAGACTGATTTGCAGCGTGTAATATTTTTTTGTAATAATAATATTCAGTGGTAAAATTGTGCTGGTTTAAAATTAAGCTGAACACCATTTTTTTAATAAGGAAAAATTAAACCGGATGTTTTTAAAATTCATAAATAAATATCAGAATAGTTGGAAATTATTTTTTTTTCAGCTGCAGTAAGTTAAATTTAATTTTTATGAAATTGTGTTTGCCTCAACCTTAGGTATGAAACAACAAATGTGTTACACATCATTTCTAACTTGTAAACTACAGTAAAACCCTAGGTTAACCAATTTGATGTGACGCTTGATAATATTTGTTCACCAAAACATTTATCAACCAAACAGACATTCACAAATTTTAGAGAAAATGAGCACACAAATTTGTTAAACCAGCAGTGTTATTTAATAAAGAAACAGTCACAGTATTTGAGGAAAAATATTATCTTTGAAAGTTTGATTTTAATCTTTTTTTTACCTCATTAGTATTAATTTCAGCATCTAATTTATTTTTTCAGTTGACTTCATATAGCATTGTAAATAATTTATTTTACTTAGGCCTAATTGAATGTAAACTATCTTACATGAAGAGTTATTTAATGCCAAATATTACAAGCAAACCTCCACTAAAAATAATGTTATTTTTTACCTTTTGTTGTGTTGAGGTGGAGTTGAAAATATGTGCTTTGGAGTTAGCTTTATTTATTAACATTTATTTTTACCATGTCTTTTGAAAGTGACACCTTTTATGTTATAATGAGAAAATGTAATTGAAATCACAATTTTTGTGCTATAGTTTAGTATCTCTGGAGTTTCAAGTTGCCAGTAGAATAAGACACTATTTTAAAATGGTCACAAAAAAAAACAATTTCTCATAAGTTCAAGTTTCAGATATTTTAAAGTGGCCACAGCCCTAAGACAGTACAATTCTAATACAATTTTAGCATTTAAATCTATACAAATTGTATTTAAGTACTGAACACTAAAAAATCCTGTATGTTAAAAATGTCTTCTTCATACTGAAAATAATGTGAACAATAGTTACTGCTTTACCTTTTAAAAAATAGCATAATGCTGTTTAGTTTTATTAATCCAGTCTGTTCAGTGATTTTTTTGTTGAAGCGTAAAGTACCTTTAGTTTGTCAAAATGTTATTTGTTACATGGTCATTTTTTTATTTTCAAACACACTCTTTAAAAAAAAAATGTACAAGTATGTTATTTGGTTTAATATGATTTAGATTTGAAATTTGTTGTTCAGATTTTAAAATTTGTCTCTCCTAAAAATGAAGAGTTTTCATGTTTTGTCTAAGTTTTATTAAACTAAAACTAGATCTAGCTGTGTGTAACAGGCTGCTGCATGTTATGTTTTATTTATTTTTACTCACTGTAGGTACACTAATTTTATCTGGAGAAGGTTTGTCTTTACTCATCTTTATTTCATTAATTTGTTACACATTTATCCATCTAAGGGTGATGAACTTTTATTTCCTTAAGAATACCATTGTGTTTAGCTATGGATGTTTCCATATACATCTAGAGGTCAGGCTTTATTAGCTTTTAGATATTGTACATTTTGATCATTGTCTGTGTATATACAATCAATCCCTCTATCCCAGTAAAACATGCTTAGAAAATTGGACTATGCTTCAGAGAATGGTGAAGTTTAAATAAAATGTTGCAACTTTAAAAACAATTTCATTAATAATTAGATTATCAGGTTAATACAACCATGTGTTAGTACAGTTTAGAAAAACTAGAAGCCTTAGTATCCCTAGTTTGTTTTAATTTGATATAGCATAGTCTGAATTAAAATTCCAAGATTCTATTGTGTTCTCTTTTCCTAAAATTCTAAGAATGCATGTGGTTACATTGCTAATACTAAACATATGTTTGGCATCTCATTCTATCTGTATTTGAACAATTAACCTTATAATTTTGATTTCCTTGAATTGCTTTCAAATGGGCTCATTGGTTATGCTAATGTGTAAGCTAAAATTGTAACAAAACAAGGTATTCTGTATCTCTAATTCCAAAAAAAAACAAATCGTTTGTGTATTTATCAGCTTGAAATAATACCATCATTGCATCCCTCACCATTTTTCAACGGATTTAAAAGAATTAATACTTTTTATTTAAATGTATGATAGTTTCAAATAATTTTTAGAAATGATTACTAATCTAAGCTTAGTTCATATTGACTGGAATCATTGACTGTTATGTATTCTTTGAACAGACTTGTCTCTGTTTTTTATGGGTCTGTCTTTTTATACAGGTGAACGAGGTTTAACTGTTCTGTGTACTAAACCTAAGATTTTATTTTGTGATCTTAAGCTGTCACCTGGTTCTTCAAGATCTTGTAAGTTGATACAATATATGTTCATTTTTTTATGAGAGATTTCTTTGTCTTTTGGTTTTAAAAGATCTTACAAGAAATAATAATTATCCACTTTTTTATAAAGTAAATTCAACTTAAAAACTTACAATGAATTAAGCTAATTTTAATAATATCCAAATTTAGATCAGTTTGAGGAAGTGATCCCCACTGATGCCCCTCCATCATTCAGAGGACAAGCAGTGAAATATTCCTACAAGGTTATAGTTGGCACACAAAGGCTAGAGAAAGCAACCAAAATGCTCCGAGTACCATTCAGAGTTTTGGTCTTGTATGGTTGGTAGTAATAATTTTCATTTATCGCTAACTTTTGTATCAAAACAATTTTCCCTTAGAAAACTATCATCATTACTTGTAATATATGAATCAAAAAATATTTTCACCTATATTTATCTTCCTTTTATAGTTTCAACAAGTGTTTTTTTTTTTTTTGCGCAATAGTCCTATAATAAAATTTCTCCCCCTAGGTCTGAATGACATTAGTGTTTACAATGAGACAGAGGAGATAGCACCAAGCAATCCATTTTTACACAACCACAGAAAAGAAAATTCTGTTTTAGATGTTGCACTGCAAGTCATTTCTACTGTGACAGCCAGGAAGGCTCCTCGTAAGTGTACCTTGCTGAATTTTAAAATCACATCATCTCCAATGACTTGACTATGGTAAAAAAATTATTTACATGTGCTGTGATATTGTTGGCTAGAATGTCTTCCCTGTCCATAAAATATGCAGTAAAAGAACTTTTTAGATATATTTTTATATTGGCTTAAACATGATTTCCCTCAGACTCATACAACATCACCAACGCTCGCGGCAGGGTTGCTAAGTTCCTGCTTTTTAAACAGGCTTACAAGTTGGGTGAAGACATTGTTGGCATGTTTGATTTCAGTGTTGGTACTGTCACTTGTGTTCAAGTAAGACATCAGTTGTATTGCATTTTTAATAAGATCATAGTAAAAGTGTTTTAAAAAATTCATATGAATCAAGTGGTAGAAAGTTTAATTGTTTTTACAAGTTAGTAGTTTAAACATTACACGTTACTGTTTATTTCAAAATTTAAATGGCCCTTTTAGTTAAGTATTTTAACATTGTATTTTTAATTTAGAACAGATGGTATTTTTAAGGAGTACTATGAAAGATGAGATAATGGAATCTACTTTCAGTATTCTGTGACATTACAAAGTGAAGAGCAGATCTCAGAAGAATGTAGACGTAAACCAAGTCAGGGGACAGCTGTGACGTCCTATGTGAAACATCAAGAGATGTGTCTGCACACCGTGAGAACTCACATGAACATTCCTATACCACTGACTGCCACGCCTGGCTTTATAACTGATATTGGTATGGGAATTTTCAAAGCAACAGATTTTAGTGTTGCGATAGTTTGGTTTTAAAAAGCTTTAGTGAAAAATGTTTCATGTAACACCCAAAAATACATGAAGAATGGGATTTATGAAAATAAAATAAAATTCCAAATTTTGTGCTTGTCAAAAGATGGTGATCACATGGACAAAAATAAATTGTTCTCTACTATTTAAAGTTTTATGACTAGCTACTTGCTCTTTTTAATTTTTAGCGCAATTTCCTTACAGGAATTGCGATTATTAACTCGTCATTTCTGGATGGATGTGTGTCCGCAGCTTTAAGTCGTATCTCCTCCTCAACGAAGCAATATCGAGGACTAGTTCCAAAAGCAAATATGTTAAGCAAGTTCCGAGGATGATTGTGGGCCAAAAAAATTCCCGGAATTCCTTCCTGGATTTCCACAAAAAGCCAAAAAAATTTGAAAAAAAAGCAGTTTTTGGTCCATATCTCGGCAACTAGACCACTTAGCGACTTGAAACATTTACCAATCGATTCCTGCCATAATTTAGAACAATATTGCCGAAGAAAGTTTTCAAAAATATCCTTTCGTTCGGTCACAAAAAATTAAGGAAATTGCGCTTAAATTGTCACTAGACTTTTTATTAACTTGTTTTACATGGTCCAAAAAAAAGCTGTAACATGCTAAAATAATTAACTGCATTACTCATCAGGAAAGGAAAAGCAGGATACTTTTTCATGAATAAAGCAAAACAAATAGTATAAGGTACACAGCAGCACCAAAATACATTAAAGAATAAAACATACGAAAAAAATATTCTTTTGCTTTCTTTTATTTGATGCTCACATTTTTTATTCAAACTATGCAATTTAACAATTTATTTTGGTTTGCTTACAGTTTGCCAAAGGTGGAGGCTCCATTTTGAATTTGTGACCTCATTTGATGATGTAAGTGGTCCAGATAGTTTACCCTCTGATGGTGAGGAGAGGCAGTGGCAGGGACCATCAACCCTCAATGTAGAGACCATGATTTGGGACCTGCCCATTAAAGTTTTCCCCACTAATCCCATTCACGCATCCAGTGTTACCCTACTGAAAACTTCATCGGCTATTCATATGTCCCATTAATTTCATTTGTATAGAATTGATAATGTAAATAGAAATTGGGAATGGTTTGTTACGAGGTTGTTGGCTTTATCTTCCGTTGTAAAACTGAGCATTAACCTTAATGTTCAAAGAAAATTTTCATGTGCTTTTTTCTATTGTAGTCTTAGGTTTAGTGGGATTTTTGTGACCCTTCACTTAAAGACACAATCCTTGACTGAAACAATTCAGGTTGAATGTGAATATGTAAACTAAGACTATACTTGTTACAATAACACATTTTTTTTACTACTTTTAGTAGTAATATGATTATTGAATGTATCTTGCTTGTGTGCCAGACATTCAATGTGTGTTGCTTATGTGCAAGAGAGACACCCAACCATTGCATGTGTTTCTTATGTGAGACACCCAATAATTAAATGTGTGTTTCTCATGCGAGACACCCAATCATCAAATGAGTGTCTCATGTGAGACAACCAATCATTAAATGTGTTGCTTGTGTGCCAGACACCCAATCACTAATTGTGTTTCAATCCAGTTGATGTTTGCAGCTTATCGTTTACCTTACTTTTAAGGGGCAAGGCTGTTATTTATTTATTTACATAATTTATTTTTGGCTATAGACATGTTAGGAGACTAGTATTGTGCATTTTGTAAAATAGCAATAACAACTTGTTACTACTTTTTTTTCTTCTAATTCCTTTTGGCTCCGAGTTGGATAGGGCAGTGATTACATTTCACTAATGAACACAATTAGCATATTTGTTAAATTCGTCATAAAATTCCAGCCTCCCCATCTTTCTTTCAAACAATCTCCTCTACGGAATTTAAATTTTCTTCCTCTAGGTCTTCTCTCCACCCTAATATCATTCTTTTATTTTGTCCTCCTCTGGTACTTGTCTGCATATCTCTCATAGATGGCAGTCAGAAATTTTGTCTGACTATTGCACTTTCAAGATGTTAGTACTTTCATGTACTTCATCTGTTCCCAGGTGTCATCAACCTTTTGTCAGACACTTCAAAGAAAAAAATATTTCCTTCATGACTGCTCTTATATAAAGAAAAGATGTGCATTTAATTATTTAAAAAATCTGCTCTAATAAGAGGTTGATGATAACCTACTCTGTTTTATTATTAGCATATTGTGATGTTGGCACTGGCTCATGAAGACTTTGTCTTGTTACTATCAGCATGTTTATTATTGTACTAAGTACTTCAGTCATCAGGAAAACTGCCAAAAATCAGCTTTTCTCAAAGTTTTGTTTGAAATCTATACAATCTGGCAATAAATCCTAATTAGTATATGGCAATCAGTCATGATCAATGTATCTCACCATTGCAATACTCTAGTGTACCCTTTGACTGGACAAATATTTCTGATACATTTCAGCCCTGTACACTATTTTATGAAAATAAAAATGTAATGTTCACAATGTTATTTTTTTTTCAATTGTATGAAATTAACAAAATAATTTATAAATTAATTAACTACATTGATCACAGTTTTTATTACAATATTCATCTTGATCATTTGATCATCATCCAGCGTGAGAACAAAACTTTCAATTTATAACCAGCTCTAAGCTGTACGGTTGCCAGGCAACATGTCCTCCAAGTCAGCCAATGTAAAGGCAGTAACTGCCCAGACAGCAGCACACAAATCCATTTGCTTGCTGTCCTGCACTGTCATGGTGTCTCCCTCACTGTGATGGAAGTCAAAGTAGTTCCCATTGTCAGTTTTAATGCTTGCAGCTGGTACACCTACATTTGGCCAGTCAAATATGTCTGACATCTCAGCCCCCTGGTCAACCAGCGTGGCATTAACCCTGGCCAGCAGAGATAAAGCCAGGTTTTTCATGATCTTCATGGCTTCATCTGAACCTGTGAAGCCCAGCCCTTGTGGGGTAAATGTTCCCATGTCGGACTCCATAACAATGTCAAAGTTCTTTGACTCGTTTTTGTGTACTCTAAAGTAGTCCTGGCCGCCCCACACACCAAATTCTTCGCACGTCCACAGGACCACACGAAGTGTTCTCTTGGGTCGTAGGCCTAGTTGCCGCACCAGGGATAGGGCCTCCCAAGATATGAATGCCCCACCCCCATCATCCATGGCTCCTTGGCCAACATCCCAACTGTCAAGATGGCCACTGACTAGAACAACCTGAAATAAATATTTGTAAAGTTTACCAAACGTTTAAAAATCGATATTCAGAAACTAATTGAACACAAACAGTTACCAAGCTAAATATTTATGAGTTGTATAGGCCTACTCACTAATTTTAAATAAACTACTTAACTGAAGCACTCTCTTTTACAGTTTTTAGTCAATGTGTAGTTTTCATAAATTATGTGTGGTTTACTTCACGATTTATAAATAAATAGACCAATATTTTTAGCTACAATCTCAAACTTAAATTATTTAAGTTGGAAAGTGTTCAGTGTATTTAAAATACATAGTACATACACAAAGTGTACATCAAGCTAACAAAGTGGACAATGTACAGCTGGAACATAAAGTAGTGTATACAAAGTACAAAAATGGACAGCAAACATTAAGCAACAAAAAGTACACAGTGTACATAAAATACATAAGTAGACAGTATACACTAAGCCCATAGTGTACACTAAGCACACAAAGTAGAAAGTATGCACTAGGCATTAAATACTAAAATGCAGTGTACACCAATAATAAAAAGTAGTGTACACCAGGCATAAAGGGTATATAGTGTACATCAAGCATGTAAAGTATACAGTGTACAGAAAGCATGTAAAGAAGACAGTATATACCAAGCATGGAATAGTAAATTACACATTATGCAACAAGCATGTAAAATAGACCTGCATATAAACAAGCACATTAACTGGACAGTGTACACAAACATTTAAACTATGTACACATCAAGCATTAAAAGTAGGCAGTGTTGACCAAACATAAGCTGGACAGTGTGCAATAAGCACATAAAGTAGTCTTCAAACACCAAACACAAAATTAAACACCTGTTCAGGGTAAGTGCTGCCTTTGATTTCTGCCACAGTGTTATACGAGGTGAGATAGTTGAGGTTCTGAGCCTCCATGTAAAGAGTCACTGTGATTGGCTCACCCCTGCTGGATATCCTCCACATCAACTCCGCATCTTCAACTGTTATACATGCTGTTGGAATCTACAGTTGCAATAGTTAGGAAAAAAATATAATGGTAGACTACTTATAATTTATAACTACCCCTTTGCTAATCTCCAGTATTTCTTCCAGACTTTTTTCTCCGGGGAGGGGGTACTTGAAATTTTCAGGGGGGGGGGGGCAGTAAACTTTCTTCGGGGGGGGGGGGCAGAGACTGTTAAAAGTATATATGTTCTATATAAATTATATAAATTTCATTTTTTTCGGGGGGGGGGGGGGCGGAAATTTTTTTTAAAAGAGATGCCTGGAAGAAACTCTGTTAATCTCAATGGAATATAATTTAGAGAACTATCAATAATCTACTCAATATTCCCCTCCCTCCACCCCATACCATTGGAATAATGTAAAGGGCTAGAGATATTTTACAATCACTCCAATCTACATAACTGGAAAAGAAGCTTTTCTCTGAATGCTCAATCCCTTATTTCGACACTGGTTACATGATTACACATAAGGCTTGTAAGTATGTCACTTATTTCTCATTTCTCATACTTGCCAGCTAATATTTTTCAAACCAAATGTGAATATTTTTATTAAATCAGTTAAAATAATAATAGAAAAATTCCATGTTTTTGCTATCAATTGGAATCATGTTCAAAACAATTAATTCAGTTCGAAAATGTATATCTCTCCCTGGCTAATAAGATTTTGAATTTAAAGCAAGACTTACAAGCCAAATTGGGTTCCTGTACAAACACTAAAACGTTTCTACTTTTAAGTTTTTGAATTTTGATTAATTAACAATACAAGCTGTTTCTAAATTTTCCACAGAATGACAGCTCTTCATTTAATATTCTTTTATAAAAAGGTTTTGATTGAAAATTATATCAAAATACATCTAAAACTCAGATTTTCTGAAGCATTAACTTGTTTTTATGCCCACCTTCTTTATGTTATCATCATAGGTTTGTTCCCCAGTATGTGGGCTGTACACAGAAAGGGGTGTGGCACTTCTGACTAAAGATGCTACAGCACCCAATTTAGCTGCCTCTGTGGCTCCCCTGCTTCTGTAGGCCACACTCTGTCTTGGAGAGTAAATTATACATTGACAGTTTTATAGACCAGCCAAAAAAAAAATATATAAATCGTTTTACAAAGTTGGAAGTAGGAAACATATAAATGTTATAGGGGATTGTGAGTGTGCTGAGTAAGACTGTAAGAGTGTTGTTTTGCCAGCCTGATGTTTCCCAGTTATCTACCAAATGTTGAAACTGATTAATGGTTACATTTACAGCTATTAACTAGATAATGACCTTATGGTTTAGCACAAACATGGTTTATTATTTACCACTATGGTATTTATTATTTATATAGACATATAGAAAATGCCTATTACATGTAAGAATAATGTATTTTTTCGTCAAGCTTATGGCATATAAAGTTTATTTTTAAAATAAAATAAAAAATTACCCATAATTCTCCCAAATTTGGTTATAAACAACAATCTTTCCTTTTGCTTCACTTGCACGTGCATGCAGCTCATCAAAAGAGCAAACCTTAAAGAGTGTAATAGTAAAATGTATTGCTGTATCTAGTCAGTCTAAGTACTAAATAATAAACTATGGTACAGATTCAAACATTATTAGTATTTTGTATTTTCATTAAGATTAAAAATTAACTTTATTATATTTTTGTTTTATAAAAAACAAAGTACATCAACTGACATATCAATCTGTTTACATAAGGTGGGGAAGGGCGATCAATATATGTTAACACACTATTTAGCTGATTTTGATTTCCCCATCTAATTACCACAAAAGAGCCAGCCTAAATAACCATAACTCAGTGTAAACCTACATATTCAACAAGTGTCTGATAAAATAAATAAAATGTCTAACAAAAATCATCTTAAAAAACTGGTGTTAGATTACTGGGAGTAAATTAGTAATTGATAAAACTTGTTAATGTCAATATTAGCCCTATCCCTAGCTAAGAATCTTACACTCAGATAACATAACTTGTGCATGGTTCCAAATGTTGATTGTGCGTTATGAAGAGTTCCTTGCACATTTTCTTAAAAAGTGGTAACAGAAGAAGGTATATACATTTTGTTTAAAAGTGGAAACTGAGAAGATATTATGCACAAACACCCCAACAGTCAACCTACACTAAGGGGCAGAAGAAAAATAGCTCTAACACAAGTCCTACTATTAAAACATTACCAACAGCCTCACACAATTATTTTTTAAGTGTCTTTATATTGTTAGACACTGGTACCGCAGACACTCTTGTATTTTAAACAGAAATAAGTTGTAAAAATAGCTAGAGACTGACTACTAAGACTTGTGCAGTGATCCCTTCCTTGGGCGTGCCAACACTGAATCCAAGTCCTAGAATAGATAACTTTTTTCTACGTGGAGAGATCATATAGGCCCATTCATTGCCACGGACCCAATGTGGAATAGTAACTGGTTCCTTGTGGACATTCTCCAAGCCATCTCTCTTGAACTGGTCCACCATGTAGTCTATTGCTTTCTCAAGGTTGTTGCTTCCACATAGTCTAGGATTTAAAAATAAATATTTTAAATTAATTACCTGTTCATTTATAATTTTGAAAAAAAAATTCTATTTGAGTCAAATGAAAACTCTAAAGTTATTTAAAATTAACATGATGTAAACAAATCTAAAATAAGAGATAAACCATGTGTATATATGGGAGCAGGACATTATTCTTCTGTCAGTTAGACCTCTAGCATTTCCCCATGATCAATATCATATTCTACATATTCTACATTACCCCTACCCAAAAACTGTAGCAGGATATTACCCCCCCCCCAGTTGATTAATCATAAACCCTATACCAATAGGGATAGGCCTACTTATAGGTATACCTGTCCATGTTAGAACTGGGACTAGGATTAATTTTAAGTTTGCAGAGGGTTAGGGGTAGGCTAGGGATAGTGGAAGGGGGGGGGGTGGTGGTTGGGAGCAGGATATATATAGAGATGGATGGGGGGGTATTGAAATGAGGTAATGTCGGAGAGTTATGATCGAGGGGTAATGTCCAAGAATGTAGGCTTATATTCAAGGGGGTAATTGTCCTATGGATGGGGTGTTAAAGGCAGGCTTAGGGAGCAGGGTCATTGACAGTGGCGTGAGATGTCTTGCTCCCTTGAGATTCATGCATACATTTATTGATGACCCACCTGTACCCAAATTGATCTGTCATGTTGGCCAGTCTGTTGTACACTTGACCTTTAGCTGGACCGGTCAGCACATAGTCGATGATTTGATCAGCAACAGATTTATGACTGGCAATGTCTGAAGTAAAACTGTTCAAATCTGTCCATCCTGTCTGGCTAGTGCTGACCAGGGATGTCCACCCAAACAAACACACCGTCAGAAAAAATGAGGTCATGCCGATAATTATCATCATTCTTTGAAGGAAAGTTGGCCTGATTACTTGATCTAGTTTGTAGGCCTAATGATCCTAGTAACTTATATTTATGAATTATGTAGTCCTTTATCCAGTAGATAACAAAATTTTAAAAAGTGAAGATTTTGAAAAGATTAGCAAGGTCCTAAGTAGATTGATAGATATTGGAGATCTATACTGATTAACCTGTTCTCTATAGTCTATCTATAGGCCTACTATCTGAATCTATAGATATACATTTTAGGGTAAAAGGAACCAAGATATTACCTAGATCTAAACTTAAAAGTGACTGTCAATTAAAATATAGGTCTATCCCATAGAGGTGCCTGCAACAGTTACGGGGGTGGTAGTTTACATTATTGTGGCTAATCTAATATTTATCAACAGCTGATACATATCTAAGACATGAAAATAAAGTAAAAGCTCGTAAAAAAACTACACTTTTGGCTCAGAATAGAAACCGTAAGGTGTGATAACTTACTCACTGCAGCTATGCTTTTAGCTTATGCCACATGGGTTGTGGCCCTTTTATAATAATGTATGACCACCTGGCGAACCATTGCATACATTTATTATTCATTGTGTTACAACATATGCAGTTGTCATGCATGTTGAAATATTTTTTTTAGAGCAGCCGTTCCCCCGTTAGTCTAATGAACAATTTAGTTATAGAATATTGTTAATGATAGCCAATAGCCTAAACTTTTAAAAAATTACACGGAAAGGCACTGCTTATTCTGTTGGCTACGAAGTAACAATATTCCCGGTGTTTCTATAAAAATAAAACAAAGACGAACGTTTTAAAAAGAATCCTGTTACAAGAATAACTAAAGGCATGTTTACCCGTTACACTGCTGATGCTGGAGGGGAAGGTGGGGGGGGGGGGGGGGAGGTAGGACATGTGCGGCAACGTCCGTTATCTTAAAAAAAATCATTTGGATAAGGAGTCGTCCATAAACGACGTCACGCTTCTTTGACGCTTTTTAATGCCCCCCCCCTCCCCTCCGTCACACGTCGTCAAAAAAATTCAGACCCCCCCCCTAAAATGACGTCACGCCTAAGCCTACAACCCCCCTCAATTTTTTCTTAAAACATCGATATTTTTCCAAAACTTTGTTAGAACTATGTCAACAGAGTATTTTGATCAATTCATATAACAATTTATTAAAACAGTTTTCTAACACGCTAAATAACGGCTAAAATTAATTTTCTAACATTGCTTTTTTGTAATGCAAAAAAAAGTGACGTCACACCATCTGACCCCCCCTCCCCCTCATCCACACCGTCACAAAATTTCGGAACCCCACCCCTCCCCCCTACGAATGTGACGTCATTTATGGACGACCCCCTAAGGGGTGGCTGAGAATGTCATTTTAGCCAATGGTTCAATTTTTTAAATGACAAACGTAGATGTCGTTCAGTATAGATCGGCAAACGTGGTGAGTTATGAATAACACATACACGCAGTACGTACATGTTAAATAATGGCACACCCCACAGGCCTATATTAAACTATTTCCAAGGGGGACTAATCACCTAAGCCATAGCCTACTGGCAGCTGTACTGCCATGGTCTGTCACTGATCACAATAGTTCTACACGCACTAGACTGTCACTGATCACAATAGTTCTACACGCACTAGACTGTCACTGATCACAATAGTTCTACACGCACTAGACTGTCACTGATCACAGTAGTTCTACACGCACTAGACTGTCACTTATCACAATAGTTCTACACGCACTATGACTATAGACTGTCACTGATCACAATAGTTCTACACGCACTTATAGACTGTCACTGATCACAATAGTTCTACACGCACTTATAGACTGTCACTGATCACAATAGTTCTACACGCACTAGACTGTCACTGATCACAATAGTTCTACACGCACTATGACTATAGACTGTCACTTATCACAATAGTTCTACACGCACTAGACTGTCACTGATCACAATAGTTCTACACGCACTATGACTATAGACTGTCACTTATCACAATAGTTCTACACGCACTAGACTGTCACTTATCACAATAGCCAAGGTCTACGCGCACTAGACTGTCATTGATCACAATAGTTCTACACGCACTAGACTGTCACTTATCACAATAGTTCTACACGCACTAGACTGTCATTGATCACAATAGTTCTACACGCACTAGACTGTCACTTATCACAATAGCCAAGGTCTACACGCACTAGACTGTCACTTATCACAATAGCCAAGGTCTACACGCACTAGACTGTCACTTATCACAATAGGTCTACACGCACTAGTCTTTCACTTATCACGCTACAAACGTCTTAGTTTTATTTGAAACTTGATGTCACCTATCTCACACCTATGATTCATGAAATTTATCCGTACCACGCACAGCCTATGGTCCTTCACATTTGTATCAATTATAAAACATTGTGTTCATACACACAGGGCTACATGCAGGATGTTTTTGTCACGTGATATGACCTGTTTCATATACTAGGCCTATCATCTTTTATCTAAAATCTTTTGTATAGACTGTACGAAGGCCTACTTTGACGATGAAGATCTATCTTATAATAAGTGTCCGATAAGGGATTAGAAACTGATATGGTATCTGAGTTTGGTTTAGAAGTATTAGCCCCGAATAGAGTAACATTTTTTTTTTTTAGACAAAGTCGTTGACTGAAAAATTAAAGCGACCAAAACAACCAATTTTAATAGGAAAATGACTTCGCAGCATTTATAATTTATACAATCTGTAGGCTACAAGGGAGGTAACATTCGTTTGGTCATCTAAGGTCCAATCACAGTGCTTAGCTCTGATGTGTGCTAAGTAATTCATTTTTATCCCCGAACAGATACTAAAGTATACCCTAAGTTGAAAATGCTGAATTAACTTAATATTGTGATAAGAAATGTGTTACCTTTAATTATTTTTTTAATTAAAAAAAAACAATAAGATCTTAAAGAGACAATTATTATTAAATTATTGACACAAGATGTGGTCTATATTAGATATAAGTTTGACAAGATTTATAGAGGACATGATTTCTTAAACCACCTGTTAAAAAAATATTGCAGTGAGAATCTATAGAATACATTTCATTTAAGCTGTAATAATGTCTTGAAAACTATGGGATTATGATGTGATCACAAATTACACAACCAGATAGATTTTAAATATGAGCTACAGTAGCGTACGCAGGGGGGAGCAGGGGGAGCGGCCGCTCCCCCTCCGGCCATTTTCAGCAAAGTGGCGCCTTTTTGGAAACTTTTTAAACTCAAAGTTTTAAACAATGATATTTGTTAAAAAAATATTTTTGGTCGGCACATCTATGTAAATCACAAGATTTCTTTTCATGCAGCAATTAAGTATTATTGTACTAGTCTAGTAGTGTCTACGTTTACAACGCGTATTAACAGCTGCATCAGTTTGCCATTCTAAAAATAACCATTACGATGCATTGCAATGTTTAAAGACCTCTACGGTAGTACCACTTGGCAAGAGGGGTGTTAAGTTTAAGGCAACTGTATAATGTATTAGCTTACGAATAATTGAATTAGAAAATGTTATACATAAAACTTCACACATAATTACTTTATATATACAGTTTGAATCGCGTGATTAATTTAAAAAAAATTACAATACAGAAACAAATACAACTGATGTGGCACCTCTATTTAAATTTACTTATGAGCAAACTGCGTAGTGGTGGGGAAATTTTGACATGGCCAACAACGTCATCACGATGAAGTAGTATTCTTACAGTTTGGGCGATAGTGATTACGACTACAAATTATATGAAACAGTTACAACTCCCTCCCCCATGGACCCCTCTGTAAAAACAAATATTGTCATAATACCACTGCTACTTATTTAAATCTATTTCTGTAATATATATTTGTGTAATATACATGTATGTTTAGAACAGTCATTTAAAAACTGACGCTATGTTCACTCTGAGTTGGTTATCTCTCCCCCCCCCACACCTCACCACCGCAATTGTGTAGAGCGACATTAATGTCACACCTAGGTATACACTGGGTTGGATAATTGATCTAAAGTGAACGGACAGTGGTGAATGAAGTTGAACCCCCCCCCCCCCAACCCACCCCGAACTAATTTGTTAATTACATGTATAAAAACGCGTAATGATGTACCAAAGTACCATGCCGGCAGAAAATTAGCTTTTTAAACGTAAAACTCTGTGAATGTTGTTTTTGCAATTAACAGTGAAAAGGTGTGTGATCAATACAGTGATCTAACCCATACCTATCACTATGTTAAAAAAATGATCTTTGAAGTTAATACAATGAAACAGTAGTTAATTGTTTTATATGATCTGAACTAAAAGACAGATCTTTAGTTAAAAGTAGGCTGTTCTTCTTATTCTGTTGCAATTAAATCGAAAAGCGTGGTTTTATACCAACTCTAATTTTAAAAACTTTCATTATGCTGTAATAATTTAGCATTTATGATGGCGATATATTGAATTCTGATTATAGACAAAAACATTTTGTAAACACGAATAGTGTTAAGCAATTTCATTATATTCTAAAGTAATTATTTATTTGTTTTGACATTTATAATTAAATGTGTAGATATATACAAATTTATATTAAGAGAGTGATTATTTCCCCTATTTCACTTGTCTTAAATAATTTCCCAGGAATTATTATGTAAGAATTTTTTTTACAAGAATTACATAACAGATTGTGTTACGTTCATTGTTTTTGGTTGTAGTGTATATATATATATATATAGATATATTTAGATTGATACAATTTTTGTTTTGTCGGCCTACATTGTGTTTTTTCTTATTTCTTCAGAGCGCTACTTTCAATTTATTTTACATCATAATATATATATATATATATATATATATATATATATATATATATATATATATATATATATATATATATAAATATATATATATATATATATATATATATATATATATATATATATATATATATATATATATATATAAAATACACGTATATAGAACGTGTTAAAAATTCGTCGCCTTTTTTTCCTCTTTTCGCTCCCCCTACAACGAAAACCTGGATACGCCTCTGATGAGCTACTTATACTATTAAAACAATAAAATAAAAATACTGACTGTTTATTCTATAGATATGAACATTGGAACTTCTAAATTAGTCTGATTGAATGCAAAACCAACTTAAAAACCTAAACTAAATAATTTAAAAAAAAAAAAAAGCTTTTGTGTTATGGGGTCGTCCATAAATGACGTCGCACTCGTAGGGAGGAGGGGGGAGGGTCCGTAATTTTGTGAAGGTGTGTGATGATGGGGGGGGGGGGGGGGTCAGATTGTGTGACGTCCCACTTTTGCATTATAAAAAAGCAATGTTAGAAAATAAAGTTTAGCCCTTATTTCGCGTTTTAGAGAACTGATTTAATAAATTGTAATATGAATTGATTAAAATACTATATATGTTGACAGTAGCTCAGACAAGATTTTGGAAAAATATCGTGTGACGGAAAGGAGAGGGGAGGTAAAAATTGGCAAAAACAGCGTGACGTCATTTATGGATGACCCCCCCCCCCCCCAATAGGCCTATTGTAACTATGACATGGAACGTATATTTGTTTAGACCTGTATTTAAGTCTACTAAAATGTGATAACTGCTACTGTCTTTAGATCTAAAACATTTAATTTAAGCCGATGGCGTAGTGACCCTTCCCGGCGCCCCGGGACAAACTTTCAATTTGGCGCCCCCCTCGGGAGCAAATTTTCGATTTGCAACCTCCCCCCCCCCTCTCAAACTATTAATAATGCAAAAATGCAGCTAAAATGACATTTTAATTTGTTATTACAACCCATTTTGGCGCCCCCTAAGGTCGGCACCCGGGGACATATGTACCCCCCTGCCCCCCATTGCTATACCTCTGATTTAAGCTTCACGTCGCTGATAAAATATCTTAGACCAAATTAAATATATATATATATATATAATTCTTTTCTGGGAGACGCTAGAAAACAAGCTGTAAACGCGCTCCCTACCACCCCCACCCCAACATGGTCTGGTGAGCTGTGGTTCACTCTAAATGTTTACAAACAGAGCCAGGTTTAGTGACGACTATTAGGGGCAGCCTAGTTAATATAGTTTGAAACGATTTTAAACGTAGGGGGGGGGAGCAGTGGCGTAGCGAGGTCGGGTGTCACCCGGTGCGGCACTTAATGGTGTCACCCCCCAGAGGCATAGAGACCCTTCCCAGGGACAAACTTTCAAATTTTCGATTTGCACCCCCCCCCCCCCTAAACTTTCGATTTGCACCCCCCCCCTCAAGTTTTCGATTTGCACCCCCCCCCCCCCTCGAGTTTTTCTCTATATATTTTGCTATTTTTTGACTTGTTGTCACCCCCCTAAATGGTGTCACCCGCTGCGGTCCGCACCCCCCGCCCCCCCCTCGCTACGCCCCTGGGGGGGAGGGTAACTAAGTGGAGTTTACTTTAACGGAGGAGGGGGGGGGGGAGGAGGGGGGGGGTTATCTTCTTTAACGAGCTACTTATAGTGTTTTAAAGAAATATTTTCAGTGGCAGCGTTGGTAGTGTCGAATTCACAAATTATGAATAACTGAAAAGTAGAAAAAACGAAAAAACAACAACTAGATCTAAATAGCGGCGTATGATGCCGCGGGTCGGCTCGTTGTAATTATTTCGATACCTTTTCCAGGTTTTAGCAGTCTCAACGTCACGGAAAATGCTTTTTCTATATTGCCAAGGGAAGCTACTAGGAGAAACAATTTCTTCATCAACACTTCCGTGAACAATAAATAAATAAATAGGACTTCGATCTAAGATCTCTACACTAAAACTCCTAAGATCTATTATTTATGTATACATTTTAACAGGATGATTAGCCAGTTTTTACTTTGGCATTTGGTGTAGGCCTGTTTTTTAAAAAGTTTCTCCTTATGCAGTCCACTTACTACTAACTACTAGATCTAGATCTAGACTAGTCTAGATCTAGATCTAGAGATCTAGTTTAACTTTAATTTAATAAATTTAACTGTCACTGTCACTGAGTCTGAGTAGTAACGTAGCTCCCACTACTCCCAGTAACACACTAGATTCTAGATCTGACTCAAATTAAATTATAAACTGTACTCCTCCTCTGAGTCTGTCTGTAGTCGCGTAAATAGATTTAGAATCTAGTAATGAGTGTATTTATTATGTACTACGTAGATTCTACTTCTTAGTACTTTACTACAGTAGTTAGTTACAGTGTGAGTACTACCTGGCCAATGGTGAATGGAAAGAAGTCTCAAGAGAAAAATTTGGGATATCCAATAATGGAATCTTTAAAAAAGGGGTGTTGGGTTGTTAGTAGTATTGTAATCTTGACTAATTTTATGGTTAGAAATTAGGGTTAGGCATATGGTAGGACCAGGGTTAGGGACAGGGTTAGCATTGACATTAGCCAGCTATGTGTGTGTTTAGTTAACTACCAGTAACCTAACACCCCTTTTTTAAAGAATATTACATTATCGGACACTGATATAAAAATTCTCCAAAATTTGATTAGACAAAAAAAGTCACAGAAAAAAAATCATGTTTTATAATGATAATCTGACTTCTTATAATAAGTAAAAATACTAGGCCTAAGTCTAAAATTAGTCTAAAATTTTGTTACATTTTTATTCAAATACCGGTAGAAAAATTAATTAGCCTATAAAAGAAATTTAAGCATAATGTGTTTTGTGTGTTTTCTTACCATAGACCTATCCTTCATTGGCCTAGTCTGTCCACATTTGTACTGTTGACAATTGCACCAATGACAGCTTTTGTACTGTGTTGGCTTTTTGTCTTGATCTTAAGTTTTGTTTGTTATGTTTTGTTGATAAATATGGGCAGGAAAAAAAGGTGGTTGAACTATTGTTGTGATGAGTTGAGCAAATCAATCATATTAATTGTTTTTTTCCCATTACATGCTAATTCAAAGATAAAAAACCAATAGGCTATGAAAACTGAATAGTCTGAACATTCTATTAAATTATATGTAGGCTAATTATATTAAATGTTATGTGTAATGTTTAGCAGAATTAAAGCCTATATACTTCAGACTAAATATTTTATGTATTTTATAAATACAACATATGCACATATATCTAAAATATTTACATTGGATTTAATAATTGTATGCCGATTTGCACTTCTGGACACTTTACTTCATACATAAAAATATTAGCAAATTTTGATGCAAATACATGTTAATGTTTGTGACTTGTTTCCTACTATTGTTCTTTTTAGCCAATTTTATAAATTGTCAAGTTTATGCAAAGTAATTAGAATATTAATAGAGATTTACTACTTTACTAAGTAGTTTCAAATTAACCATTGCAACATCCAGATAAAGTTAATTGTTAATCAACAAGACTTTTTATGTTAAAACAGTAGAAATAACATCAATCTTCCATTGATTCAAGTACTTTGAGGTTGCTAATTAAAGAAGAACTGATGTTTTTTATGTTCATTTAATTTTAAATAAGACCTAGAGCTGCAAGCATGAAAGCTAGTGATAAAGTGCATGTGTTCTAAATCAAATATCTTAAGGGGATATGCTATGTTTTTTTCTATTTTTTACACTTTAAGATCTAAAGCCTTTTGAATACTTTTATCATATTTGGCATATAAAAGTAAGTACTAAACAGCAAAA
This sequence comes from Physella acuta, assembly GCF_028476545.2. Taxonomy (NCBI): domain Eukaryota; kingdom Metazoa; phylum Mollusca; class Gastropoda; family Physidae; genus Physella; species Physella acuta. The sequence continues at coordinate 488,746 of NW_026732030.1, forward strand.
AAGAGGGTCGAAAACAATTTTGGTTGTCATGGAAACCCAAAAAACCTCCGCCATTTTGAATTTTTCGGTACTTTTAAAAATACTAAGGCTTTTTTATTTATGCACCTATAGCAATCAAATTTAAACTGCTTATATTTCAGTATATATTAAAACTTTTGTCACGACAACTTTTTGAAATAATTACTAGTAAGAATTTTACAAGGTCTAAAAAATCGTACCCTTTTAAGTATTCAAAAGTTTCAAAATGTGCATATTAATTACCAAATACTTTTTTTCTATGAAAGCAATCACAATTCCCTCGTGACAAAAGTTGTATTTTCGCATCAAGAACATTTACTGAAAATATGGTTTGCATTGTTTAATAAATAAAAAAGTAGTAGGCTTTTTAGTGTTAAAAACCTGCGAACTGAGAAAAACAGCCAAAAGTAACGAAAACTAGGTCAGGAAAGTACCATATCCGTGTAAACTGCAAAGCGATTGTAAGCTTTGGGTGTTTCCGAGATGTAGGAAATTAAGTTTATTAGATACATGAGAAATCCAGCTTTCCAATGATGTCAAATACAATATAATGACGGATATAAAACGTTTTATAGAGAGCTTGTAAGATTGGGAAAAATTGATTATTTTTTAATTAATAGGGTCATAACAATCGTAATTTAAACACATAAAATATTTTTTTCTCTTTAAAGTTATTTTTTTTCTTTATACAAAAATGGACAAAGTATCCAAAAGTGCAAGAAACCCATCATGACGAAAAACAAGAAATTTTGTGATTTTTTTCCGCGCATATCCCCTTAAAGTGAAGTAATTTTTCAAGAAATAGATTTTTATTAGTATTATTAGCGAATGTTAATTCCTCTTTCTTGCAAGTACTTAATAAAATAATTATAATTAACTTATCATGAATAGTCAACAAAAATTCACCATTCATCCCACCATTACGACACAAGCAATAACTTGACTCCCCTTTGGACATTTTTTTTACAAAAAGAAATAGTTGACAATTAGTAGTTATAAATTTTAAGTTTATCATTATACTATACTATTTTCATTAATTAACTATGATTACCTACTGACTAGTACTAAAAACCTTAACAATATTTGATTTGCAATGTTAGATTGAGAAGAAGAAAATAGAACGGTATAATAACCTGAATGTTTTTTTTTAAAGGGAGTCAATACAGGCTTATATAGTTTTTCTTTTTAATATAAAACCAGGCCTTACACTTGCAACTGTTTTAATTGAATCAAGTATTTCCTGTTTTCTAAAGCGATGTGATTTCCATAATTTATTTTGAAAATCACAGGGTTTTTTAAAACACCACTTACTGTCAAAAAACTTTGAGGGGTAGAACTAAAAAGGATATATAATTTGAAAGCATTGGATTTTTATAGTTTCAGATTATAAGGTGCAGGGGTTTAAAAATATTTGCAGTATCCCTTAGCTTAAGATTACTTGATAAACTAAAATTACTGTAACAGGCAAAAAGTACATTTAACTGACAAAATTTAGCAATACTTTATTATAATATTTGCCACCTTGCTTGCTATATTTCACACTTAACATATACACTTGCATAAAAAATGTTTATTTCTCCTCACGTTATGTTGACAGGTGACAATGGACAGCGATCTGCTTACATCTGTCTCATCTACGGAGTTGACCCTCATAAACAATAATGTTGATGAAAATGGGGCAGGTCTACATGTCCTTTCAACTGACTTTGGTCATGGATCAGAGGGCATGATGGGAGAGTTGTCCTCTGATGATTGCAGTAGAGGTGTTATATCACTGCCTGCTTTAACATCAGATATGTCAAATACCATGATGGAGAAAGATGGAGAAATTACACTTAATTCTGCATTTATTCCTCAAAATGCTGTCTTACTAGAAACGCCAAGGGGGTATGTATTTTTTTTTAAAGCCTAAACCATTTTTTGTCATATTATGCATAAATTGTAGGTGATTAAATATTTAAAATGCTGTTACCAAAATTTGCTTAAACAGTTTATTGTCCTTAAATAACTTAAAGATGTAGTTCAGTGTCTTAAAAATGTTCTTAAAATCATGCCATTTCAACAAGATAGTTAAGCTTTTTTGAACATTACTTCTTTCAGAATGCTCTGTTTATTTTTTTGTAAGCCTTAGGCTTAAATGTAATTAGTAAAAAAATGTATTTAGATCCTCTGACAATTCAGAGAAAGGAAACATTCTAATAGTCTATCTCTACCTCAGTACCAGATGTTTCTTTTCATTAAACTTCATTAAATTATTATAGTACTAACTTTCTGTTTTCTGTTTAGGTTAATGTTGACAGTGCCTGAAAGTATGGTTAATATATCATATGGTGATGATTCCTCACCAAGTGATTCCTCAAGACCTCTACTTTCTTGCATCCCAGGTTAGGTTTTTTTATGGTTGTTTTTCTTCGGTAAATGTTTTGATTTCATTCTTTATACTAACAGATATGGTCTAGATTTTAGCCCAAATGCCACAAGCAGAGAGAAATTGTATGGGGAACTAGCAAATCTAGAGATGACCGTGCAGTGTGTATTTGACATTAGTCTTGTAATATGATTCCTTTAATATAGAAAATATTAAAAATGATGAAGAGGAAGAAGAAATTAAAAATCAACTATCTGCAAATCTACTTTGATCATTTCCATTTCCTAGACTGTACACATCAGAAATAACCATTGAGGGACTAACTGTTACTTGTTGCATTTTACTCGTGATAGAGGAATGGTTGACAACTGACTTGTTGACCTAGAGCTCTGATAGAACATTGTCTTAAAGCTTTGACTTTTTATTCAGTTTCACTGTTTGGTACATGTGATGGGTCAGTTGACACAGTTCCTGAGTATGGGGGTGAGGCGTCTAATGAATCACAACTCAATGATGAAAATGAGGAGCTGAAGTACACCACACATCTTGGGGTAACTATGCCATTAAATTCTATAACACTGTTGTAGAAAATTACTTTGTAAAAATGGTTAACTCTTCTGTTAAATAAAATACAACTGCTGTGGGAAAATAATATTCACTGTAATGATTTTTAATGCACTCCAGTTATAGGATTAAGTTTGAAAACATATTTCTTATCAACTAGTTTTTCCATTTGTTTATATCAGCGGTGTAAAGTTGGATGAAACAATTCCGGACTTTTACTTTGCTCTAACAATTGACTTCCCCTTACCTCTACTATGTCATTCTTCCAACTAATAGTTAATCTGTCCTCTAGAAATAAAATAAAAGGTTGCAACATTTTTCATAAAGATGCATAATGTATTTCTAATATATTGACTTTTAGGGTGCTGTTTCTTCAATGGAAAAGGATGGTTTAAATCAACAGTTGACAGTATCAGAAGAATCAACAGAAATGTGTGTCACAACAGTAAGTTAACACTTTCTGCTTCACCTAAAGTTTTTAAAATTTTGAGAAAATGTTCCCATTATTCAACCTCAGGATTCTTGTGTGAAAAATGTATTTTTAAATCAATAACAGAAGAAAAAAGGTGGCTGGCCAAAAGGTAAAAAGAGAAAGATCAAACCTACATTCACTGGACCCAGGGCCCCAGTAACTGGGTAAGTGTAGCGTGTGTGAGTGTAACTTGTATCAATTGCAGTTTGTATTAAGTCTAGTTAGTCTCTACTATCCTCTTTGGCCCCATAAGTTGAACATAACATAAGTTTCTTCACCATTTGGTACACAAGTAATGCAACTTTTTTTTTTTAGAATATATAGTTTATTTAACTCTATTCCAGGTCTCAACTATCTTATCTACAAATATTCTGTATATAATAATCTATAAGAAACAAATGGCCCATTCTCTCTATCACCAACTATAATACATTTGATGTGGGTAACACAGTTATACAGATGTGCTCCTTATTTATATTAAAGATTAATTTAACAATATATATAAATTTAAGTCAACTGATAAATTAATTTAAAAAGTACAACGAGAAGCTAAGTTTGCAGCTTAAATTACCAATGGTAACTTACACTACACTACATTTTCTTTCACTACAAGGCAGTACCTTGTTTAACACATCTTCTCATGTAGTACAGTTAAACACCATGTTTACTTAAAAGCTTTTACCACAGTAGTTATCCTTCCCTTCATACATGACATATGTTTTCAGTCTTATGCTGTCAGGCCTTTAAGCTTCTTAACCTCTACTTTTAATCACCATCCAACCCTTTTTATATTACTATTCAAAGAATGCACTAGAAATAAAAAAACAACACTATTCTACTTAGTTCAGTTGTTGGAACCATTAATTAATTTCTCTACTCTCTTATGTTGTGATGACATCAGACAATTAATACCATTCAGACATACTAAATGTAGCTGAGACAATAACAACATAACCTAGAACATGTGTAGTTGTTTTTATTTTTACCGAGGAGTGTTTTTTAGAGCAGTTTTAAAAAAGTGAATTTATATGATTTTTAAAAATATTTTTGAAATAATAATATATCTAAGCATCCATTCTAATGTTTAATTCTTTTAAAAATGTGTTCTAGGTACGTGCTCTATGCCTTAGATAGAAGGAAAAAAATAAAAGAAACCCACCCAGGTATCACATTTTCAGAAGTAACAAAAATTCTTGGACAAGAATGGAGTACCATGGCTCAAGAAATTAAAGATGTAAGCCATACACATTTTTTAGCCATAAATAATGTAATGCATATAATGGAGGGAGTTCTGATTTAGTGATCATGTGAGACAAGGTAGAGAAGGTTAATATATTTGAAGTTGTATATTTAAAAAAATATTTGGTGTTAAACCTTTCAATGAATAACCCATTTATAATGTTTATGAAGAATAACATAATTCGCCAATATTTATTAATTCATTTGACGTTAGGCAAACCTGATTATTAAATTGAAATTTATGCATATCGGAATGCAATTTTTCCATCATTTAAGCATTAAAATTACTATATCTGATTAAATAAATGCTATCAAAAATGTTTACTTTGTCAGAAATATTTAGCTGCTGCAGCAGAAGATAAAAAGCGCTACAGGCAAGAGTTAAAGGCATTTAGATCATCTGACACATATCAAGAAACAGTGAGAAAAAAATTGCTGTTATCCGATGATGGTATGTAGTCTTCAATGTTTCTAGAACTAATCAAATTAGTGGTAAAGAAAGCTGATTTATTTCCTTTGGATAATCCCAACTTTTAAAACAGACTCAAATATTAAGCTTATCCTCAGTATGGATAAATCTTAAGCGCATTCTTACAGCCCTCTCATGAACAGATATCACTATAAAATACTGTGATAATTTGTGTTTCAAAAGATAATTGGTTATCTCAACAAGTATATATTAACATAAATTTATGTTCACAATATTTTGCTAAACACTTCTGTACTAGGTTGTTATAGCAATAGTAATCGGTAAATATGATATTGTATAAAATAATATGCAAAAGAATTCTGTTTATTCATTGTTCCATCTCTTTTAGCAGATTTATCATCTATTCAAGAATCATCAGATATTTTAAACTGTGATGAGGTAAGCTATTGATTTTACAGTACTTTACTAACAATATTAAGCTAATTATATACTTTAAATGCATGGCAATACTATTATTCTACACAATTCAGTGAAGTTTATTATGCTAAATCCAGTCAAGTATTGACATGGTACTAGTGAAATAAAATACCTTTTGAATTTAGTTATTTTAAGAGCTTAAATATTTTCTAATAAAGTTTTGACCTGTCCATTACAAAGGAAATATCTAATGAGCTTTATTGTAAAGTGTGTCAAGTGTACTTCAACAATCTTCATAATAAGAGAGAGCACATGTATGGTAAATTTCACATACAGAATGTTGCTGGTGAGTAGGATGATACAGTAATAGGTTGCACAAGTTATTTAATTTTTTTTAAATATACCAACAAAAACCTATTCTTTAGCGCTCTTATTTTTTATAGTTGTTTTACAATTTTTTGTTAGGCACATATACAAATAATTATAAAAAAACTGTGTGTGAGGGTGGGGATTTTTAAGATGCGAAACGAATGAATCCAATAACACACAGTTCAAGTTCAACTATAATTGTTCTTTATTAAAATGATATATATGTTCAAGTTTCTACCTAACTGATCTACACTGTACTATTTACTTCTACTACTGACTGTTCATACCACATGCTACCTACTACTACGCACTCCCATGATCAATCCTAACACTAACTGTTCTCTACATTCTACAATCTCACGCCTTCTACCTCGCTAGCTAATCATGATCTCTTAACTGTCTACATTCCTCGGCCGTCTCTGACCGCTACCTATCAACTCCTGGCCCATCGCTCTACTGACCCACGCCCCAGTGGTCAGCTGACCATACCACGTGACCGGTCAGTCTCTGAATTTTCATTGGTCTACCTCTGACTAACACGCTAAAGCCTATTTCTGCTATCTACCTGGCTTCGACGCAACATTGCGTCATCACACTGTGTATACTTGATATTAGATTTTTAAAAATATTCTGTTGTGTAATTACTTCAACCAGTTCTCTCACTAAAGGGTTTGAATTATAAAAATTATTTTCAAACATTTCTAAAAATAGTAAAGTTTTCAGGATTCTACTTATTTTTATTATATTTACAAAATAGGAGAAGTTGAAAAAGAACTACTACGTCAACAAAGAGAAGAGCAGGCATTTATGGATGGTGCTCTGGTAGTATCTGAGGACATGTCACAGGATGAGTTCTCTACAGCTTTGAGAAGCAATGCTACCAGTAGTGTTAGCAGCAACAGTAGTTCTAGCTCAACCCCTCCAGGTCCTGTTGATATTCATGGCTTTATGATGGAGTTCATCCACAAAAACTATGGTGAGCTAACATTTTTTGTGTAATACCTGACATTCTTTATAGCTGTATCAGTTTCTGATAATTTTATTCTGTTGTATTGCAATTACCTTTTTCTTAAATTTCATTAAAAATTTATTTATTGAAATAACTAGTGTTGTTTTAACCAATTACTGTAAAACAGTTAAACATAAAAAAGTAACATGTACACAATATATACTTAATCATCTAAAGTGCAACCTCTAGAGTCTAGATACCTTTACCCTTAGATAACCTGGGTGTACTTGATCAAGAAAAGAATAGCTTTGTTCAAATAATACTCCAGTCAGCAATTATTGCACTTGGCTACACTCTTCCATATACAACATTAAGCAATAACAAAATCTTAAAATGATTTATGATTACCTCTCATTGTTATGTCATTTTTTTAAGAACGTGAACAGGAGATTTCAGTGCTTAAAAAATGCTTAAACAAAGGCTTGCAATACAATGTGACTATGTGTAAAGAAATACAAGAACTCCAAGACTATCAAAACAAGCTGGAAGAGGAGATGAAGTCCCTGACCACTACCACATCTGCTCTCATTGTCCAAAGTGATGCTCTTAAAATGGTTCCTACATTATTTGGTATCATAAATTTATGATCAGATTAGTTATTGGAAGTTTGAATGGTTATTCCATGTTTACATGCTTGCGATTTTGTAAAACGTTTTTTGTACCAAAAATTATGAGCTATATAAACAGCAGTAAACTCCAAGAATACTTTTTCTAGTTAGACATTCCTATTGATACATCATAATTTTTCAATAAATAATGTGATAAAAAGATTGATGCAGACTTCTGCCACTGTTAGTGTAAGAACAGCTAGTCTCCAATGATTTTGAATAATGCAGTTAAATAAAACACAGGTTTTTATTATAAAAAAAAGAATATTTTATTAATGATTCTATGAGATGCCATAGTCACAATTATGATTGCCAAGATAATATTTAGTTGTTTCTATATTTTGTTTTAATTGATGTATCATGTGTATAAGTCACCCAGCTGTGATGGGTACCAGACTAATTGAAGCAAGTGAAGCTGGCCTTAATTCCTTACTTGCTTATGTGAAAGAAACTTTGTATGCTCTCTTTCAATTAGCCCTAAGAAATGTCAGTTCTATGATTTCATAATAAAGCTTGAAACATTTAAGAACATGTGACAGATTAAGCTGTTTTGGTTAATAAATGATACCCTGACCAATTGACAGGTTCAATTACTGACTAGCTATTACAAATGTGTTAATATTAAAATATTTATTTCAGTTTAATTCTAGAGCTCTACCCAACTAATTTCTGTTTATGTATGAAATTTTAGTGGGCAAGAAATAAATGAAAATAAAGTTGTTTTTGATGAAAGTATGTCTTTTTAATTACTTTAAACAGTGGGAACCTTGAAAAAGTTAGACATCAACAGTATTCATAAAGACAAAGACAATTATTGCTAAGAACTATTTATTTCTGATATCTGCTTTTTAGTCAACAAACATGTGTTGTGACCCTCTTTATTTCTGGCAATTTCTATTGCAAGGAACTGTGTACGAACACCTGAAACAAATAAATACCAAACTTTATGTGAATTATCTTAAAATTGTACAGAAACATTAACAAACACAACAAGTAAAAAAAAAACCCACCAAAGTGTATGTAACAACCCTGCCCAGGAAAAAAAACAGTATTTTCTAAATACAAATATGCCTCTTCTGTTTGTTACACAAAAGAAACTCACTGAATGTTGTACTATCTGGATTGTAGTCATCTTCACAGTTTAATCTTAACAATGTACCCATGTTGAAGTCTTCTATTTCCCCTTTGAAAGACTCACAAAAATTTCTCCATTTCTGCTCAAAAGAGAATATAATTTTGATGAGTGATATAAACAAAAAGAATCATGTTAATAGGGTAGTAATCACAAAAAATGCACAAGATCACCAAGGAATGATTACGTGCTTTTAAAAAGAAGCTTTAAATATCCAACTTTGAAATTAATTTAATTGGGCGATAAAACCACAATTGCAAATGGATAGTCACAGGTTAAGTTCCAATTTTGCAAAAATATTATTGCACAAGTTATAATTACTTTTATACTGACCTAGTCAATAAGCATACACAATAAAGAATGTCTAAAACTAGTAAATGACATAAGCAGCATTTTAAAGAGGGAAAAATAATATGACATGTATGTTACTAAAGAAATTAGTGCTACCTCTTTTGATTCAGGTGATTTTAAATCCTCCTCGTCTAATTTTGCAACATTTAAATCAGGAAACTCCTTGCGAAATTGTTCGTAGATTTTATCATCAATTTTTGTCAACCTTAATCGTGAAGCATCAACTGATGAAATAAGCTGGGATTTAAAAAGTTAAACAAATTAAAGGAAGCCATGATGATGAGAAAAAGATAGTAAAATTATCCTAATGGAATGAATACATACATTATAATGAACTGTTGCATGGTCCATTGCACGAACAGCCCACTGCATCTCTAGACCAGCCTTGCATTATAATAAAAAAAATATCAGTTATGATAATTTATCATACCAAAACCTTAACCAGGCACAAGAATATAATGTTATAAGACATAAAAAATACAATGTATTTAGCCTAATACTGAGTAATACATTAAATAAAACAGCTTACATCATTGCCCATTTCCTCTGGTCGTCCAAGTGCAGCTCCTATCTGATTTAACTCAGAAGCATTCTGTCAGACATTTAAAAAAACAAATACTTATAAATACTAGGCCTAAACTTAAACATGTTTATATTAAAAAATATAGGCCTAATAGTACTTAGGCCTACTACCTCAAATCAGTGGAGTCGCTAGGTCGGGTGTCACCCGGTGCGGCACTTCATGGTGTCACCCCCCCCCCCCATATATATACATATGTGAGTGTGTGTGTATCGACCTAGATAAGCCTATAATTGAAATATATGCCACAAGGTAAAAATTTAGAGAAAACCCTTGAGATTTCATTGTATCCACCACCAACCAATCAAACGTGCACTTTTTCAGTGTTTTGGTTGGCTGCTGTCACTGCTGATGCGTTTTTGGAATTAGGCCTAACTAAAAAGGGCAGAAAAAGCCTTTTTCCTCCGCGTAGATCGAATTTTTTAACATTATTAAAATGGGCCTTAAATCAACCCTTTTTAAAATTGGACAGAGATCTAGATCTAGTCATTTTTTCAATAGGGAGATATTTTGATTTGTTTTGGTTTAGGCATGACACACAACACTGTGCGTGCATGGTATGTGGCCTGACCAACTGAAAGTAAATTGTCTATATATATTTGTTTTGAGTTTATATTTAACTCAATGCAACAAGCCTACAGTTGAGGGGGGGGGGGAATGGGGAAATCTGTCCGGGATTCAAAGGGTCGATTCTAAATTTAAACTACTACACGAGAATCTAGATCTATTAATTTTAGGCAAATCATGACTGAATCAACTGAATGAGATATTTAGATCTAGGTACTTTAGTAATAGCTACTTTTTTTTAGTATCTAGATCTAGATTTAGTAAAGTCAAGTATAAGTAAGTAAAGTGTAAGTTAATGTAAGCCCCGCTATCCCCGCCCGACCAAGTGTATGCTGCTGACTGCTGGGTAGGCATTTCGATGTCCGCCATTTTGTTTAATCTGGCCACATCCGAAATTTTTCAAGCCAACTTTTGTAATTTCGGCCATTTTCCATCCAAGTGCTTAGTTATCATGAGAGAATCGATAAATTAATGTATTCGATACGTCAAAGTGGGCTGTTTTTATATTCTATGTTTGTATGGAAAACTATTAGTTACATTTTAACATATCGATCCCAATTTTATCGAGGTATCTTAGCGAGCACGTCTCATTAAACGCAGTAACCGACTTCTTTCAATTAGTATTAATTTTAGCAAGAAAGTAAAGTATAATAAGCTAGACATTAGTTGTAATGAGCATCCTAACCATTCTCAAGAACAAAAATAACAGTTTCATAGAGTTCTTTTCATTGGAACATGCTTAAAAAGCATTGGTAAATCTTGGGGGGGTCCCGCTGACACAATTTTTTAACAGGGCGATAGGGGCCGCGAGGTTACCTATTATCGATAGAACCAAATTTCGGCATTTAAAAAAGAGATAAGTTCAGGAAACTAGATCTAGTAAATAAGTAATGCCAAACTATTTTGATGGGTGGAAATGTTGGTTTTATGGGGCTTTTTAGCTCTTTATAACCAGATATTGCTTCTTGCGTGAAGTGAAGGGGATCTACGCAATTTTAATAATGACGGCCGAGTTAAAATTTTTATGACGGTCCATAGACCATATGCATGAAATATAAAAAATCGCACATTTGATATTACTGTTTAACACTATTCATTGAATTGGCAAGATTTTAGCTTATAGAATGTTTTTTATGGATTAAATAAAATTTAAAGCAATGGAATTAATAGTCCCATTCATTAATAATCTTCCATATTAGTCATTTTCAATTGGGTAATAATAATAGGCCTAATTAAAATTTTAAATAGTAATAAATAGGCCCTTATAAATATTAGGCCCCTATAGAATAGATTTAGATCTATGTATTTTAATGAGTAATTGCTTATAAGAATCTAATAGAACTAATATTTATTGCATCAAGCTTAAATATATAATTATGTTGTAAAATTACTTATGGATGATGTCTAAACTTTAGTTACCCCGTTTCAGGAAAAACTGATTAAGAAAATAATTACAAAGATTAAATTGGTCATTTCTCAGATTATAGTATATTATCTTTAAAATTTAATAATAGCTAAAATATACTACTAGATCTATAGAGGCATGGAAAGTAAAATAAATGAAGTCAAAGATAAAATAGAAACATTAACACTTCACTTTAATAATGTGATCTAAAGCAACAGTGATAGATACATTTTTTTAAAAGTCAAAAAGAAAACAGAAACAGTAACACTTTGAACAATGTGACTTAATTTTATAACTTAAACTAAGCAACAGTAATTTTTTTTAAACAGTAGGTTCAGATCAGCAAATAAGGCAGCTGTCTATCCTTCAGTTGCGACACATCTCATCTAGTTTCTGTAGGCTGTCTATTGATTAACCATCCTTGGCTACTTATTAAAAGTAGCCTATAACTAATGCTACTAATATTTAGATATTTCAACATAATCCTAACCATATCATATTCCAGTATGAGTATAATACACAGGTATTATTGATACAAGATTTCAGTGCCACCCCCATTAATTAGACTTTATTATATGTGATTGTCTTTTTCTCCTAGCATTTTTTTGACTTGTAAATTTCTATTCCCAACATCCTTAAGCATCTATGTGCTAAGTTTTATCTTTGTATCATCAATAGCAACATAGATATTCAGTATGAAAAGTGACTTGTGGCAATCATAGTAGAACGGCACCGCACTCCTTAATTGGGCTTTATTAAGTTAATTATTAGTTGTTTTCCTTTTAATTAAGCTGTATTTCACTTGCATATTCCTGTTGCCTGTACTCCCTAGCACCAATATGCAAAGTATTATCAATATATCTTTATTAACAACAGAGTTGTGCAGTTTGACAATAGACTAACGTTGCTCTCTATATAAAAACGCCATGACCCTTAATTAGTCTTAATTATTTTTGGTTTTACCTTTACTGATCTTTATTTCAATTGCATATTCCTGTTGCCTGTACTCTCTAGTATCAATATGCAAAGTTTTATCATTACATGTTAAAAAATAACAACGCTATATGAACTCAAAGAAGGACACCAAATATTTTGCAACTTTACAATAAAATATAAGCTGTTTAACATACAACTTAAAAAATTCATAAAAAAAAAACTACTGGGCCTACAGTGATAAATTTAGTGGTTTATTAAATGGCAGTTTATGGCCTTCAATATTATGTGTGTTTTATCATTCTGAGATAATTAGGCAAAATTTACCAAAATGCCTACTGCTGGGCCATGGGGAGTATGCATATCCGTATTGAATTTATTTTACTAATTATGTGAACTAGGCCTAATCAAGATCTATGAAATTAGTCTCACCAAATTAGACATTGAGAATGCCATATTGAAAATATAAACGATACACTAAAAAGTCTTAAGAAAAATGTAGATCAGACAGTAGAATAAGAATCTAACATCATTAAAATACACACACGTTTGTTATGAGTTATTTTTAGAACTGCCGCAAAGAGTTCTACTTCCGATTTTTCGAGCTGAGGCAGCCAAACATAAAATTAAAATGTAGGTTAACTTAGGCCTAAGGGATAGATCTATGTTAGCCTAGTAGAATGAAAACGAAAAAAGAAATTAAACAAAACTTAATAAGAGCAACTGGCGTGAGAAGTTTTTTTTTACAAAATTAAAATATAACCAATCGATCAGTTTTTCTGCATTCATATGTAGGCCTAAATTTAGTATGCTCGTCAGAGTCCTAAGAGACTAATCAGTATTTGTTGCAATTTTTTAAACAATTGTCTTTTATTCGGTTGTCTTAGATTTCGAAGGCCTGAAAAGGGGAGGGGGGCGAACTCAAATTTCGGGGGGGGACGGGGGACGACGGAAGACGACGACACACTGTTAAAAGTACATATTTTCTATATTAATTCCATTTCGTCAGAGGCGTAGCGGGGACAAACTTTCGATTTGCACCCCCCCCCCTCAAACTTTCGATTTGCACCCCCCCCCCCTCAAACTTTCGATTTGTACCCCTCCTCAAACTTTTGATTTGCAACCCCCTCAAACTTTCGATTTGCACCCCCCCAAACTTTCGATTACTTTTTCCAACCCATTTTGGCGCCCCCTAAGATCGGCGCCCGGGGACATATGTCCCCCCCCCTGCCCCCCCCCCATCGCTACGCCTCTGCATTTAGTTCGGGGAGGGGGGGGGGGGGGCGAAGAGCGATAAACTTTCTTCGGGCTCCGAAATAAAAGCAATATTGCTTATCTTAATTATTATTTAAATAAGACATACTAAAGAATAGCATAGTTATAAAAAGGAATGTAGGCTATTCAAAATTAATTATATAAACACAAAAAAGTCATATAAATAAACTTAACGCAAGGTACCATTACAAAAATCAAGCGTACGTGTTTATACGTTTTTGACCGGCTGTTCTCAATCTTGGGCAAACAAAAAACAAAATAATGTGATACAAACATTTTAAAACACGATTATCTCAGGTCCGAAATTATATGGACTTATTTCTGTCCGGTTTGTTGACAGGACTCAGGGTGGTTATACTTAGCAAGGAAATATGTTAAATTACTCAATTTGGAAATAGATTATTTACAATTTAGTGAAGCAGGTTACTGGGTCGTGTGGGGGTTTATAAGTTTGTTAAATTATGTTACATGTGTAGGGTGGTAGAGATGTAGATTAGAATATCAACTGTTGTGTGTATTTATTCTCTCTGTTTTATTTTGTTTCTAATTATATTTGAAGCATGCACATACATATTTACAAATGCAAAAGTACATAAACAATGGCAAAATGTCTTTAACTATAATCAATATTATTTTATATTTTCTTTTTTTTTTCTTTTTTTTTAAATTTTTACTGCTTGTCTTTAAAAAAATATTTTAGACATGAATCCTTTAATTTAGTCTCACGATGAAAACAAACGGACCGGTACAACATTCCAGAGTGCAAAGCGTGAAGCGGATAGCACTGGGGAGGGGGAGGGGAATGGCAGGAGGGGGTGTGGGAACCTGGAACCGTGAGCACGCGCTCTCATAACGTCTCCACTGTTTTTGTTTCCAGCTAACCCGAGCGCTCGGAATGAACAAGTGTGTTTCCGGTTAGGTTCGTTTCATAAAGTTATTCACTTTTGAAATCGAGTCACGTTCAAACAGTACAAGATTGACTATATTTTATTTATAATTGTCTTTAAAACAGTTGGCCATGCTGAGACAGTATTATTAGCAAAGGGGATTTTTGCTACCATCGGTTTTTTTTTCTTCTCATATTAAAATTCTCTAAAGAGGTTTGGAAATTTGTAACTGAGTAAGAAAGCAAGTTTCCTCCAGCATAAAGGTATGTACTAAAGTATTTTCAACACTTTTGTAAACTTTAACTCTCCACTAAAACACGTTTAAAAAAAAAACACGTGAGTAATGAGCTCTCCTTGCGTCCATTGGTATGGCCGGTAGGTCATTCAGATAGCAGGAGGAAAAAAAACAGCTGGTAGCGAACGTTAATTTCCCTAAGCGCCGTCTGCTCACTGCTAGCTTTTTTCTTGTTACAGATAGGGGAAGGGAGGGATGGGGTCCTTTGGTATAATCAAAAGTTTACTCGTCTTTAAAACAAGATTAACATGTCTCCACGGATGTATACTATTACTGTGAACGAGTTTGAGCGACCTATCCACTTGTTAATATTATGAAAAATACATTCTTTCGTATCAACTGTAGCTATTTGTGAGGAAACTGGTTCCTAGTTTTAGTCCTGTGGTTCGTGGCTTGTGGCGAAGATTGAGAATTTAATAGGAGAATGACAAGTGGTTAAAATTGCCTGACGTTATTTGTGGACGTATTTGCTAGTTTATTGGGTAACGCTGCTAGAATCGATTAAATACACATTTTAACGCTCATTTGTTTGGTCACAGGGGCGGCTTAATGCACAGACAGCTACACCAGAGTTTAATTGCATTAATTAACTCATGTGCTCAAATTAAGTCACACACGCAAACGAAAAAAATATCTAAGAATTAGTGCCCCATGTAACATACGCGAAAATCATTTATTTTACTGTTTTATGTATATTATTTACACGTAAAAAACAAGTCCTAGGCTGAATATTAAAATCTAAGATTTGATTTAAAAGGTGGCTGAAAAAGACTGTCCAGTTCTGGTAAAATAAAATATTACAATTAGTTAAAATTCATAGAAGGAAAAAAGTTTTCTTAGTTGTCTCCCCTTGAGTTCATGTTTCACGCGAAGGTAGATAACACCCTAATGGCTTCTGCCGTCGAGGAAGCGCAGAGAAATAAACAGAAGCCGGAGCAATGGCAGTAGATAATGCGGCAGCTTTATCTTTATTTTCACCAATCCTAGAATGAAGTCCATCAGTATCGTTACTCTTAGGAATTCTTTGGGATGGAGTGGTCAAACTGTGAATAGAGGAATGTTACGCTACCTACGAGAGACTTGTGTAGATTGGGTGAAGACTTAACAGAAGTAAATGTATATCATCACTCTTAGCCCTTACAAGATAACGTTAACTTAATCCTAATAGAAAAACCAAAACCATACCTAACCCTAAAACTGCCCCAAAGGTAACGCCTAACTGTATTGTGTACGTCACGTCGTGAGTACTCTCATCAGTCACTATCTACAGTAAGTGGACGGTATCAAACAGGTTTAGACCACACAGTATTCAAACTCTTGACACTATTTGACAGAAGCTGGACATGATGAACAGCCAGCCGACCCAGCCTCGACATGCCCTAGTAAGAGTTTATTGAAGGAAATCGTTTTGAAGCTTTGGACAAAAGCTGATGCATCGATTTATTTATTTTGTCTCATTAATTTTTTTCTGAAATAAACAAAAAAAAAAGTTCTTTACAAATTAATTGTATCGGGGAAAAAATTACACCCGCAAATGATTTCCAGCGTGCTTTATACATAACCCATTGAATAGCCTTTTTTCAATTAATTCTCTACACAATTTTAATTTTATTTCTAAAAACTGGTACCCAGGTGTGATCAAACATAAACAAAAACTCGGGTGTCATCAGTTGTCAGATTTGTCCATACTTTGATCCTCCCAGGCACTAATTACTTAGACATCAAAGATCCATTAAGTCGGTGTGTGCACACGAGCAACTAATTTTCTGCTCTTTCCCAAACACGTGCTTTGAATAATGCGCATGTATGTGCGGGTAATATAGAGAATCCCGGCGCACCCTGTAAGTATCACCTTATCTGTTATTGATCTGTGATAACAAGATAGTAACTTGTTGAACTTAACTGCAGTTAATCAATATCATGTCGGGCAGGACGGTGACTCTCATTAAAAATTATCGGGTTAATTAGTTTGTGTAATTTAGTGATAGCATTTTTTTGTATTCTCTAACTTTAATTTATATTGACGTAGTTCTTCTACTTCTTTTCGCCTTATTTCTACTTGTAGTTCAAGTTCAGTTTGTTTTTCAATCTCGGCTTTATAAAGTTCAAATTGTTTTTCCATCTCGGCTCTACGAAGTTCGGATTCTCTTTCTTTTTCTTGCCGAGCCTTGGCAAACATAAATTCAACTTCTGCTTCACGTTTTTTGTAGTCTTCTGATTTCTCATCTAATTTAGCTTTAGCTTCAACGGATTCTTCTTCTCGTTTGGCCTCTAGCTGAACTCTATAGTGAGCTAACGCCACTTGACATTGTCTTTCCTGTTCTACATCCTCTAAAAGTCTTAACTGGACTAACTCAAATAATTTATCTTCATCGACAACTCTGTCTTGCTTTCCATATTTGCTTTTCTTCAGCGACGAGTCTCCAATGGTATACTCTAAGCCTAACTCGGGCTTAGTTCTAGTTAGAAGTTCGTTAAATGGAGGCATGTCTTAGTGTGGTGTAATAAAGGTGATGTGTGGGAGAAAAAAAAAGAGTAACAAAATAACATTAACTGAACAGGACGATACACATAAATGGGCGAGAGTAAGATAGATGTAGCTTACTCCAAGCCTACCACAGTACGGAACACGTGACAGGTTATAAAGAGAAAAAAAAAATGCTGGGAGCAGCACGATAAACACGATAATGCGAACATTACGTGATACAGCTAACTATAAATGTGTACCTCTTAAATAGCAGGCCTACACTCAGTGTGTCCTATAATTAGGAAGCCTCAGCCAATTTAAGAATAACAAGACTAGATCTATAAAGACATAAAACAAACACGGAGAAGAAAAACTGCTGAATAACCAGCACAGGATCCAAACAATCCCGGTTACTTAAAAAAAATCAGAGGAAGGTACTTATCTTGCTTCCCTGCGATGATCTAGTAGCACCTCTGGTCAACACGAATCCGCTTCAAACTTCACAACTTTTCACTCGAATCCTTTTTAGAACACCACTTGCGGAATTAAGGACCACTTGTGCTCCACCAATATGTGATGGGGGGTTTCATATATATTATATAATTATATCTTCTCTATATTCTGATCTGCTACTATTCATACGACAACTATTATACTTGTGAGTAGGACGGGAATCACTCTTATGTTCCGCAGACACTAATTAGCAAAAGTCAACCACTTCGTTTATGAAAAGAACACTAACTTTATTAATACACACTTATTTGCACAATATCAAAGAATACCTCCGTCTCCTACCATTACTAACCCCCAACTCACGTTACTGCTGCGGTCTACGTCATTGGTACATTGTCGTGTCATGCTCACGTCACATTCGCGCCACAAATATTGTATTCAACATGCGCACAATACTCTCGCACCAAATCGTCTACAGTCAAGTTCGCACCGTCCTTTGTAACCTCTACTAGTCGTCTAATTCTTTATATCTACGCTATGACACCTTCCATTAAAATTAGGCAACTGTGGCGTCAGTTTAATCTGGTTGATAATTATTTTTTTAACATCCTACTTAAAAAAAAATCTTAAACTTTTCACGTATTTTCTACCTTATGCATTCCCCCCCCCCCCCCCCCCCCCCGAGGTCCATATTCTGATATTGTTTCGTTCAAATGCATTAGCAAATATACACATACATTTTCATAAACTTGCAACTTGACTTATTTCACACATTTATTGGTTGTTGAATTTGGTTGGGCCAAATTAGCTGTTAAACTTAAAACGGACCAAGTTCATAAACTGAGATAGGCCTACCGCTGTCTCATCGTGACTGAGACTCTTAGCCGTTACACCATACGGTATGACTCCAAGCAACACAGACGCCTGTGTTTGAGAACCACTGAGATAAACTTACACTATACCAGTTGATTGATAACGTCAATCAATGGTGAAGTTCGTGTTTATACCGGGGAATAACGCGGCGAGCAGCGTCTTCTAAAGATGATAAAAGCTAAGGTAATGGAAGTTTTATCATATATTATGTTTCCTTTTCCGTCAGTCCTGTACATATCTCCTTGAGTATATAAGCCATGTGTGGAATATAAGACAAAGGCTTATAGAGAGAAGTGATATACTTGTGTTATAGGTATCGACGTCCCAATTCATTTGCTCAGTTCGTTGTAGGCCTACGCGGTAAATTAGGGGTCAAGTTAACCGTTCATGACGTCATCTGATCATATGATCGTTAGACTAGCTACTACAGGCGTGTGAATGGGGGCGGGGGGGGGGGGGGGTTCTAATATTAAAATAAATGGTGGCTCTGTCGTTTACTTTTAAAAAAAAAATGTTTCGGTGAATTTTTTAAAAACGTACTTGCAAGTGGGCAGGTGTAAGGCTTAAGCTTATGGATGGTGATAAGCATATATCACATATGAGCAAGTATAACCAAATAGTATTTTTACTTTATTTTTACACTATACTGATAGTTAGATGGACTGAGAGACATGCTGACCATAGTATCAACAAACCTGCCAACCAGGACGTTCTATTTCGGTATGGGGCTCAGCGTTTATAAATTAAAGACCTTGAACTCAAAGGAGACCAAGGTGAATAGATGAACGGAACGCTTCACTTTGTAGACAGGATCCGTCATGCTCATGCAGTGACGTCATCGACATGTGATGTTGTTTGAATGTTTTAAACGTTAAGGTACATAACTATCTGGTGGGGTGTTTAGAAAAATAAAATTATAAACTCCACGTGTTTGAAACTTTGCAAGCTTAAAAAAACCAACATCGCATTCCCGCTGGATGCTAGAAGTTTAAACAGTTACTTGTCAAACGGAAACAGGAATTTTCCTTGCTAGGGTCCCGGGAGAAGCAGGGGATGTTATTGGTGAGCACAAATGTTTATTTCGTGACGTCTGCTTGAATCTGTACAACCCCAGCCGTTGTGGGTTTTCTCATTGACTGAACAGGTAAGGGGGAGGAGGGGGGGGGGGGGAAGACGTGCCCACCCCCACCTACAGGTGATCTGATATTTACCTGTACGGAAGATGTTTAGATCTGTTTTGGATTGTTTAGCCGAGCCCGAGGGCAGGGGGTGAGGGTGGGGGAGGAGGGTGGCCATTACATTATCTCCATCGCAACGTCTCTTGAAACCACATCAAAGATTTTCCTTCATATTTTCTCCATGTAGACTTTTGACATCATCTGATAATGTAGGAGCGATGCGAATTTTACTGCGCTAAAAAAAAAATTTCAGCCTTCTTACAGCAATTTTTACATGAAGTAACTTTTTGAAGTTAAAAATGACAATTTGTCCTTTAAATATTGTTGTACCTTCAAATGTGTAGACTATAACGCAATAACTAACTACAAAGACATACTTTTGGTATAATAAGTCGACACGACAGAACGAAAATAACCGTAAACAATATTTTAGTGAATACAAAACCTGTAGAGTATTGTAACATTCCGTGCAGTCTTTTCGTCGAGAAGATAAAAAAAAACTAATCTTTTCCAGACGCCCCAGAAGTCAACTTTCTCAATTAGCTAGAAATTAGACTTAATCAAATCACGCGCGTTTTTATCTGATCAGGTCTGCCTTGGGTTAGATGGCATTGGAAGGAGCGGGTTTTCACTAGAAGATCCAAGACATTCTTTACGGATCCTATGATTACACTCTTTAAAAAAACGTCATAATAATTGTGTTGACATCTTGCAAATGTCGTCCAATAGCATGTATGCATAACAAATTCCACTTCGCGTCTTCCTCACATAAACTCACCTGACATTGATTGTTTTTGTTTTCTAACAACAAACGTTACTCCATAGGTTGAACACAAGTTATTTCCAAATCTCACACTTAACCTTAATCAAAAGCTTTACCTCAATGAACCGATACTTGGGTCTAAACTTAAACCCGAATCTAAACCTTGGGTCTCAACCAAACCTTAACCTTGGTCTAAACCCAAAGCTAAGCCTTGGGTCTTAACTTAGACCCAAACCTAAACCTACCCATGACTTGAACATAGAGCTGAATGCTGTAAATGCTGTCTGGAGCACTGGAGATGATAGAATGTATCTTAGGGGAAATAACCCAAGAAATAATCATCTGACAAAACTCTTGGTATGGCCTTTGCAATTAACCAATGGCATCGCGTTGTTTAACGGAACACAACCAATCGTATCGTCACTATGTAATATCGTCAATGGTTTTCCTGATTGCTAATTTCATTATCTAATATATCATGCATTTTCCACGGGTTCCCAAACTTTTGTGTCTTTCTATCTCAGCTGGCAATTATCAATCTTCTATCAAAATTTCTACTGCTCACCACAATCATGTACGTTACCTTTGTCTTCCAACCGATCATAATCAGCCGGGGTTTATACTGTCCTAATTACTTTCCTGCAGTTATTACTTACACTGTGAATAAATTATCAAACCCACGATTGGTACACGCTATCTTATGAGACTACCAGCTTACGCTTCCATATCAATCAGATAATTGAACTAACACTGAATTTAATGCTTCTTCTTCTTCTGTCCCATGGTCTAGATAGATCCTAGGGGCGTTACTTGTGTTCATCAAATCGTATTCTTCCATTCCAGTGTTTCTTCCAGCCCCCCCCCCCCCCCCCCCGAAGAGATTCCCTTAATGTCATCCTATTTTCAAATATTTTTTTCATGCTTCTTTTTCGTTTTCAGAGTATATATTTAGCTTTAACTTAATCTTACTCCACACATATGTTATTATTCACACACATATTTCATTACACACACGCCTATTTTATTATTCACACTTATTTCATTACACACACCTATTTAATTATTCACACACCTATTTTATTATTCACACACCTATTTTATTATTCACACACCTATTTTATTATTCACACACCTATTTAATTATTCACACACCTATTTTATTATTCACACACATATTTTACTATTCACTACATCTGTGCGGTTTTTTTTTATTCCCTTGAACTATCGATTCCGAACATGATCGCCAAAAAATGAAAACGACGTGAAAGGCCTCTCATCTTATTGTGCACGAAAGCACCTGTAAAAAGAGGCTTGAATGCTGGTCTAAAAACCACAGCCAGGTTGTCTAAAAGCTTTAAAAGCATGTCCCCTGTAATCAAGTATAATCAAGTAGAGCTTCTGGTTTGATGCATGCTTCATGTCAGAAGTATTGGCACGTTGCTTCAATCCTCTAGCCAAAAAATACATGTCGTTTGAAAGCTATTCATCTTGTTTTTTTTTCAATATTCGATGTAAAATGATGGAGGGGGGGGGGGGTGATGTTAGTCCATTTAGATTTAAAATCTCCGACTTACAAATGAACTAAACGTTACCAGATCAAATACACAGCGGATTCGATTTTCAATCACTTAACTGCCAGTCTGAACTTGAAATCTAGAACCTTGTGATTTACAATAATTAGTTTAAATAAATTTTGAGATCTCACAGCCTATGTTGTAGTAGATGAAGTAGAGTTCATCTGTTTCTTTGACCACGACAGATGAAATCTATTGCTTTATCAGCATTGTGCAGAGCCACCTTTACATTCGCAGACTTGTGTCAGATACAAATCTTGAAGACAAACTCGAGTCTATCTGGTTATTTATCGCGTGAACTGCCACTTGACCACTCGGTTCCTAAATCAGATATGAACTAAATATTCCGCTATTTTCTAAATCCTTCTGCTTATCAAAGTTCACGAAAGCAACACTGACATAAAGGTGAACTGCTTGTCTAGTTCCATCTTCCTGCATGTTAGTTTTCTTCACTGGCAATTAGCGGTGAGTGCTCTTAATGAGAAGCAGAGGGCGGGTCACACTGTGGGATCCTGGGGTGCCGCCGATATTTTTTTAGTCAGATTTATAGCTCTACTCGGTGTATGGTAAATCCAGGCTTCGTGGTTGTTGTTTTTTTTTAAACCAAGACCGTTATTAGTAAGAACTCAAAGACATAAATCAAGATGGCACGTTTCAAAATAAAAATATTTCTCCTGGTAAATAAAAGCACAATGTAAACAATGTTTTAACAGCTGTCTTAGACCACAGTGCTCGGTGAAAATTGAGTAAGAACCAACAGAGAGTTAATTCATGCAATTTTGGTGAAGTGAACGCTGAAATAGGTGTTTGCTCGTGTGTGCCTTTCTTTGTAGGGAGAGTTGGGAGCAGTGGCGTAGGCAGGGGGTGTTAGATGGGGTAAGAACACCAACCTTGGTACCCCAAAATAACAAATTATAGACTTAATGTCCGGAAATATAACTGTAGATGTTAGGTGGGTTTGTGTGTGGTGGGTTGTGTACAGGTATAGCTGCAGCTAGATGCGGGTTTGTGTGTGATGGGTTGTGTACATGTATAGCTGCAGCTAGATGCGGGTTTGTGTGTGATGGGCTGTGTACATGTATAGCTGCAGCTAGATGCGGGTTTGTGTGTGATGGGTTATGTAGAGGTATAGCTGCAGCTAGATGCGGGTTTGTGTGTGATGGGTTATGTAGAGGTATAGCTGCAGCTAGATGCGGGTTTGTGTATGATGGGTTATGTAGAGGTATAGCTGCAGCTAGGTATGTGAGCCGGCTCAGCTATAACTGTTGGCATTGGACAACTTAATATTTAATGGGCAATTTTCAAATGTCTGGCAACGCCAAGGTTTCTCAGCAGTTCTCAATATTTTGTTTTGAAAGATGGTGGGTAGTGACAATTGACCATCGTCTAGCAACCAGCCAATGGAAGGCGCTGGTTCAGTTGGTCAAATGTCCAATGTTTTTTTAGACATTTTTCAATCTGACAATCACCACCATACGAAAAGGGAACAAATAATTAATAACGACTACATTAGGAAGGCCTATTCAGCATTAAGGCTTAGCGTATCCAAAGAATAGTTTGGTTGGTAAGTTCGTGTTTTAATTTGAGTGTTCAAACAATGTACGACCACAAATGTAATGAATACACAGGTAGATTGTATGGGGTAAAGCAGGGAAAAAATCTCCCACGCGCCGATGTTGATTGCACGGCGCTCTCTAGCCCGAACATTGATAAACGTTATCCTGTCCATCCTTTAATTATGTCCCATGTTTTATTTCGAACGCACTCAGGATTGCAAGCGGAGGATTCTAAATACACACAGCCCATTCGCTAACCTGAAATAGGTAATTACAAGTATCCGAAGTGGTCAAGTTTCTTTTGCTTTCTGGTTCGAACCGCTTTGTTTTCTCTCGTTCAATTTTAAAGAAAAGATAAAGACCACTACCAACTCCTTAAGTGTCATCTGCTTAGGTAGTGTAGCCATACATTAACCCCATGAGAACTAGAAAGACCTGTATAAACACAGACACACACACACACATATATATATATATATATATATATATATATATATATATATATATATATATATATATATATATATATATATATATATATATGTAGTGCATGCGTTCTTAAACTATATAACTTTTTCACATATTGTCGACCCTTAACTAAGACTAAGGCCGCAGTGCGCCGACACTAACAAGACAAAATAATCGACTAGTTCTTTTACTTATTTGGAAAAATGTTTTTATTTATAATAATAAGTAGCCGAATTTGTGGTATCATTTCTGGTATCACAGAGCGTAACATGCCCTCCCCCCTCCTTCCCCCCCCCCCCCCCCATTGTGACTGTAACCAAGCTAATGTCTAGCCTTGAAATAACTCTGCGTGTACTGTACCCAGCGGTTACTGCCCTTTGGTCGCGAAATGCGACATAATGAGAGGTGTAATCGACGCAGCCTCATCAAATTCAGCTCTTAAACATTCCCGGGTAATAAAAGAGGATCACGTGATTTGTCGAGAGACGGCTGGAATTTGTTGAGGAGAGCGTGAGTCACCTGTGTGTGAGTGCTCGTGTGTTGATGTGTGTGGAGGGTGTAAGTGTGAGGGCGCATTTGTTACATGTGTATGGGGGAGTGTGTGAATGCAGGTGTTGATGTGTGTGAGAAGTGTGTGAGTGCACGTTTTAAACGTTTGTGTAGGGAGGAAGAGTGAGTGCGCATGTTTCGTCTTTACATAAAGAAGTGCTCTTGTATTATATAAGTGAGGTAGAGTATGAGCGCACACCTATTATATATGTGTGTGATGGAGTGTGCGAGTAAATAAATAAATAAATATATATATATATATATATATATATATATATATATATATATATATATATATATATATATATATATATATATATATATATGCAAATACGGTTGAAATCTCTGTGTGTGTGTGTGTGTGTGTGTCACAGTGAGCACGGCAAGCCATGTTGTAATTACCTGGTGCCCATGCACTTGTTGATAAACAACCTGAGTCTAAATGAATTCGACAGCGCATGCCTCATTCCATGCACTCATTTACTACTTTAAAAAAGAACCTCGTTTTTTTTGTACCTTTTTTTTTTTGCCAAAGAGAAAGCCTTGTTGAATAAGATCTAGAATGTTGATACATGACTTTAACTGGGTTCAAAAAAAATGTCCATTCAAGAAGTTTGTGGTGCAGGTACCGGGTGATCTAGTTGTAGGGTAGGAGGTTGTCCCACCACAGCTGTACATCAGGGGTAAGTCATGGAAAGGTAAGGGGAGATCAGGGGGAAAGATTGGTAGACGCTGGTAGCTTCATGGAAAATATTGTCGCTCAAAATAATGAGCTCCAGTTCTCAAGGCTACGGTTGCGGAGTAAGTGGGGAGGGGGGGGAGGGGATGGAAGGTTCAGTGTAGGAAATGGGGAGGGGGAGGTGATGGAAGGTTCAGTGTAGGAAATGGGGAGGGGCAGGTGAGGGAAGGTTCAGTGTAGGAAATGGGGAGGGGGAGGTGATGGAAGGTTCAGTGTAGGAAATGGGGAGGGGCAGGTGAGGGAAGGTTCAGAGTAGGAAATGTGGAGGGGGAGGTGATGGAAGGTTCAGTGTAGGAAATGGGGAGGGGGAGGTGATGGAAGGTTCAGTGTAGGAAATGGGGAGGGGGAGGTGATGGAAGGTTCAGTGTAGGAAATGGGGAGGGGCAGGTGAGGGAAGGTTCAGAGTAGGAAATGTGGAGGGGGAGGTGATGGAAGGTTCAGTGTAGGAAACGGGGAGGGGGAGGTGATGGAAGGTTCAGTGTAGGAAATGGGGAGGGGGAGGTGATGGAAGGTTCAGTGTAGGAAATGGGGAGGGGGAGGTGATGGAAGGTTCAGAGTAAAGAAAAATATCTTGAAGTCAGGAAGAATTATAAACTAGCCGCTAGTTTAAAAATGTACAGTTGGTAACTATAATTAGCGCTTGTTATATAAAGTGCTAATGTTTCCTGAGAAAATGCACTTCACATTCGGTCTCACCGATGGATGCATTACAACCATTCCCATCATTCAATGACCACATACAAATGTGACATTAAATAATAACTCGCGTATATGTGGACGAACATAATTTGTTGACTTTCCTTTCAGCTTTTGTTTTTCTCCCCTTTCCACCTACATATGTACATTTTCTCTCTTTTTGAGGTTTCTGAAAAACATTCGATAAGTAAAATATAAAAGTAATTAACATCTTTGTCGAAAAGATACAGTTTTGCAACATAACACAATTTCTTTTTATTTAGGACCTTTTTTAGGAGATGTCTAGACAAGAACTAATCATCTCACGGCACGTCTAACTACTATAAAACAATTATCTCGTGAGTTCGTTGAGAGCTAGTAACAAAATATCTGGATAATAACTTTCTAGATTTTAGGGAGGGGGGGGGGGGTTGAGGGCTGTAAAAATTTCTAAAATAAGATAACCCAAGTCGGAGCAGGTCGGAGCAGGTCAGAGCAGGTCTACCTGCTGTAGAGCCAGGTAACTCATCAACACCAGCACACAATGGCTCAATTGTTTCGCCCACCCACCTCGTCCCCCCCCCCCCCCCCTCACTCGACACACACGAGCTTGTTTGCAAAGATTCTAATATCTGCTCCAAACTTCTGCTCGTGTTACCACCTGCAAAAGATTCTTTTATTTTAGTTAAAATTTATATCAAATTGAGCTCACTCAGCGCTAATGAGTACCTAGCAAAATAAATTACATATGTGCTAACATGTAATCTCAGCGCATGTCATAGCCGACGTGAGACGCTTTGAACTTTGAAGCACATTGAGAAGCAACAGCTGTGTATCAAAGTGTGGAGATGTTTACCATGTAATTTGTGTACATGACTTGCTGACACCGCCAAGATGCGCTCTACTAAGTCAGCTCTCCATAGCTCGCTAATGAGCATGTACAGATGTGTGACGTCAATGTGATGAGAGTAGATGAGCCTATAGCAACAGATAAAATCTGATGCTCTAAAGTCTAAGTAATAGTTACAAAAATAGCTTCAGTGGTGGTCTTTCAATAGTGGTTCGCCTCACACAAACCGGAAGTTGTGAGGTACTTCCGGCAGGGACGAGGCCGGTGCCAAGTCTGATGGAAGCAGAACCTGAGGCAGACGTCAAGAAATCAGGCGTCCAAAGTTTACGCTTGTCGGCCTGATCCTATCTCTTAAAGACAGGCCTTTAAGACATAGACTTTTTAACTTCTATAATACAGGTCTTTGGGACCTTTTTTTTAGCTTCTATAATACAGGCGTTTAAGACGTGGAATTTAACTTTCCTTAAAACTATGCATTTCTTACATTGATAGAGGAATACTTTTTTAGTTTTTTAAAAACTAAATAGGTCCATATTTGTGCTTGCACGTGTGTAAACAATGTGTGTGTGTGTATATGTGTCTCTGTGTGGGTGTGGGTGTATATATATATATATATATATATATATATATATATATATATATATATATATATATATATATATATATATATTTATATATATATATATATATTCTGACCATAATCATCAGCAAGAAGAGAAGGTTAATGAACCTTACAACTCACAAAAAACGACTTGAATTTTTAAAATTTTAAACGTGTTGTCATACATGGCTGACAGCTTACAAAAACTCCGGCAATTTAATGAGTTCATTAAAACCCATTCATCTTTTATTTTAAACTCTTAGTTTTGCGGTGAACCACTTTCACGGGCGTTCTTTAAACTTCAGGTTCAAGCAGTGCTTTAACAGCCCACGTGACGTAACTACTGGGGAGACGACGAATACGATGGTTTACGGTTCTTTTTTCCGCCTAGCAACTTCTAGTGGAACTAGATCAAGTGAAGTAAAAGTGGCTACATCTTAGTGCACTAATTCGGATCATTAAGCGAATCTACCTTCACCTGGGAAGGGAATTTTAAAAAGGAACCAACATTTCGCCTTAATGCTTATTTCTAACATATAAAGAAAAAATTTGAAATCTCGAAAATAGATCACATACTAAATGTGTAAGACGTTTTACATGCTGTTATGGGTAATACGTAATTTGTTTTATGAAAGAAAAATATTTTTAAAATAAGGTTTATGCATATTTAGTGAATATTCTCCAGAAAAAAAAATACGTCTTAAAAAACGTAAATTATAACTCCAGTAAAACCATAATAATAAAAATTACATTATTTTTATATTAACTTTCAAATCATTATACAAAATACTATTAAACTTTGTGTTGGTATATTAGTGAATGAAAATTAAACATAAACAATGACGTCATGCGCCCTGACTAAAAATAATCACGCGGGTAACCTCGACAAAATCCAATCGTGAATCATCTGAGACGGGTGTATGTCTTGACCTCCGCCGAACCCTGAGACAGACTCACCTAACCCCTGGGGTTCGATCGAACCCAGATTAAGAACCTCTGATCTAGGACAAGACGAGGGACTAACTAAACCACCCCTATAGGCCGCCATGTGTTACGGGAAGAACTATAATAATAGGTTACATCAGAACTCAGGTCAACATAAAAAAAAAGTAAACACAGCATTTTAAAAGCAAACATTCTAACATGGTAGCCTCAACCGTCAGAGTAAACTGGGAGGCAGAAGGAAGGAAGTAAGACATGTAATAACAAACTCCTTTTAACATTTCTTGGTCACAATTTTACTTCTATAGTTGAGTTTGGTATCAAATTTAAGGTAAACGAATTAGTTTATAATTGTTGAGACCTTGTAGCAAAACTGAAGTTTGAAATCCCCAGCAACACACACCCGTTTAACGGGAAGTTGAACCAGTTGTGTCGACACTGTAGTGTGTGTCTTGACTGGGTACACGATCCTAGACACGGTGTGCTCCTTATTTCTTTTATACGTGTGTAGTGTGTAGCTGTGGGAAGTGTAGACATGTAGAGTGCGTCATTCACACGTGGGCTATGACTGTCATGTTCAATTTGATTTTTAAAAAACTAAACCGAAATAGGCCAAGTAATGATTGAGATAGTAACTTGCTAAAATTAACTTTGAACTATCAACGTAAGGTCGAACCGACTTTAACAAAGCTAATTATGTATTTGTTTGCCGCTATGTTACTGGTCTGTCTGGGGTATATCTCAGACTAATTACAGCTGACCACTGGTTTTTGGACGTGAGTACAACATTGAGGGTCAATGCTGGACCGTGTCTTAATTACCCGGGGTCAGTAATTATCTACTCAATAAATATAAGACACACATCTTATGAAGTATGGGGCCATTTTACACATGCTGAGATTTGTAGTATTTTATAATTGGTACTTTTCATTTTTTACTACGATATTTTTGTTATTATCTTCCTACAGCGGTCTCCTTCAGATGAAAACGTTGTCTGTACCTAGTCGACAACACAATGTGTATCACTAAGCACAAGGAGCCGCCCATCTGTTAAAGACACCGCACATCAACCATGAGTTTCGACTTCCCCAACGACACGTTTGACCTCGGCCTGGGTGTCGCCAATGGCAGCGCGCCGGACAACAGTACCGGGAGTAAGACCACACCCGACCCGTGGAGCGTGGAGTTCGCGTCCTTCCTTGCCGCCGTCAACATCCTCGCCTCGTTCTGCATCATCGCCGGCAACGCCATGGTTCTCGTCGTCATCGTCCGGCACAAAGGGATGCGCACCCGGACCAACCTGTTCCTGGTCAACTTGGCCGTGGCCGACATGCTGGTGGGCGCCATGGTCATCCCCTTCACCATCACCACCCTGCTCGAGCACGGCTGGATCTTCAGCAAGGCCGTGTGTCTGTTCAACGGCTGGATGAACGCCATCTGCCTGGTGACCTCCATCCACACGCTGATGTACATCAGCATCCACAAGTACTTCTCCATCGTCCGGCCGCTGCACAACCCGCTGACGCTAAAGTACATCGTGTCCATGATGGTGGCCGCTTGGCTGTGGGCCGCCGTGGTGGCCACGCTCAACATCATGTTCCTCAAGGTGGAGTACAAGCCCGGGACGTCGCAGTGCGGCCCACTCTACCCACACAACACGGAGACGTACATCATACACGTCATCATACAGATCACGTGCTTGATCCTACCCTTTATGTAAGTTAACTGGTCACATCACTTGATCCTACCCTTTATGTAAGTTAACTGGTCAAATGACTTGCTCCTACCCTTTATGTAAGTTAACTGGTCAAATGACTTGCTTGATCCTACCCTTTATGTAAGTTAACTGGTCAAATGACTTGCTTGATCCTACCCTTTATGTAAGTTAACTGATCAAATGACGTGCTTGATTCTACCCTTTATGTAAGTTAACTGGTCAAATGACTTGCTTGATCCTACCCTTTATGTAAGTTAACTGGTCAAATGACTTGCTTGATCCTACCCTTTATGTAAGTTAACTGGTCAAATGACGTGCTTGATCCTACCCTTTATGTAAGTTAACTGGTCAAATGACTTGCTTAATACAATTTTTAACTGTTAAAATGACTTGTATAATCCCTGCATTTAACTATCCAAATGACTTGTATAGTCCCATCCTTTAACGTTACAAATAACTTGTTCATTTATGTAGGCTACACCACAGAAGACGTGTTTAATCAAATATTACTTCAAGTTATAGTGTTAAAAATATGTTACATTATAAGATTTACTAAGTGTCTTTAACAGCAGATAAAAATTGATTATTTCGTGTGAGCGATATGCCAAATTGTTAATCAATGTTGTCTTCATTGGGTTTTCATTAAAGTCTCTTTCGTATTTAAAAAAAATAGACGTAGGGTGTCTATGAATTCTTTTTTTAATTAATATTTTTAAAAGTAGGAATCATGAACAAAATGAGAGTCATCATTCAATACAAGTTGAAAGGGCCAGATAGCTTGCACGAAATACATCTAGCTGACACGTTAATTTGTTTGCTGGCCTGATTAATTATGGCAATGATGTCGTGATCATTGCTATAATGATCTCACTTTCTGTATGTTAAGATTTTACAAGAATACTAGAAATAAATCTTGAGAGTGACATTTGTTTATATTGTAATGACACTATACCGACATATAAACTGTACTGCTTCGATACTAAACACAGTCGAGGGATAGAGGACACGGGTGCTAACCAGAAAGTCGCAAGTTTGGTCTCAGGGCGTCAAGTTTATCGGGTACCTGACTCTACTTAGTGAAAGTAATCTGGGTGTAATGCGGACCACACAACCATTTCATTGGCCCAGATTATAATCTATATACAGCACATAAAACCCCACACATCTGCCTTACGTTAGATTTAACCATCTGATTTGAGTAAGCAAACGTTGACATAATGACTTACAATTTATTCTGTATTTTCCCTCCAGTATCTTGGTCTTCTGCTACGTGAAGATATTCAGGGAGATCAAGGCCCTGTCCAAGCGGCTCAGGGCCCACTCGTCGGCCGAGGACGTGGCCATCTTTGCTCAGGAGAAGGCCGTGGCCGTCACCATGTTCATCGTCTTGGCCACTTTCTTCATCATGGCCCTGCCTTACTTGGCCTATTCCAACTACACCACCATCGTCAAGAACAAAAAACATTTCTCCAGCTATTTTAACCCGGTGGTAAGTAGACCAAGAATTTCTTGAATTAGATCATTCACATCCGTGTAGTTAAAGCACTTCACGTATGAACTCTTGACCCTGACATATCGTACCATGTTTACTTGAGGAACTTACGCCAAACTTTATCTTTGCTAATATCTTGAGAATTGAGTAATGTCTGGTTACGATTGCAATTATTGTTTCTTGATCGAGGCACATTTCTTATTCACTGTTTCAAATATATTCTAAGACTAAAAGTTGCTTTTTTAAGAAAGTAAGACAAATTTGAGTGGTGCAATAAAGTAGTGTGTAAATAAACGTTTACGGAGTAAGAGGCATTAGAAGGATCACACATTGTTTACAGATTCAAATATAAACGTGATGAAGTTTTCAATTAATAATGACAATCGAAGCTGACCACACAATCGTATCGTCTTCATCCCCCCTCCCCTTTCACCCCGCAATACACACACTTTCATCAACTGAAACAAAATTATGAGTGTATTGAGTAAATAATTTTATTGTGCTAAGATTTTACAGACAAAAGTGCATTTTGGGAAAACAATTTTTTTTTTATCCAACATTGACCATACATGAATAAAAGGTCCCAAGTTTTAAATCAATGGGAAACGTTACATAGATCAACCTGATCCTGTGTGTTAGGCTAGACACTAATTGCTGTCTAATTTAAATTCAATTATATATTTTAAACCTTGAACGTTTTTTTTCTAATCCAAATAAGAGTTGAGAGACTAATTAATTATGTCAATCAACGTTGATAAATTATGTCTTAACAGTTTTAATTGCTTTCGTCCTTGTAGCTTACAGTGCAACCGTAGCATCCATTTTTTAATCCTCTTTTCAAAAACACATGTGGCATGGGTTGGAAACCTAACCAGAATTACAAGGATTCGAAGGTTTCCATGGGATCTATCTATTATATTCCATTCTGCGCTTTTCAGAAGATAGTCTAAATTATCCCAGGTAAAAGCTAAGTTTAGAAGCTTAGATGTTATTTTTAAGGCGTATCCTGTAGATTTTATTTTCAAATACATTTTTAAAGGAATTTTTTAAATCTCTGCCCAAATTCTTGGTTAATGTTTGTGTGGAAGTCGTGAGTAATGCCGGGGATTATCACGTGACGTTGATTCTCCTAGTCTGGTATTCTTCTTTTTCTTCTTGGTCCTTAATTCTAGTGTTGGAAGAGATTCCCTCTAACACAATTAAGTATTACGTGTTGACTTGTATTACGCCATGTAAGACGCTGACTCCGATTTCAGCCTGCTTTTCTGGTATTCTTTTATGCTGCATCCTCAGTACTCCACAGTATTTCTAGCTGAGCTCAATGGTTCAACCCCATTTTAGTTCTGTCTGAGCTCAATTGTCCATAGGATCCATCAGCTGTGTGGAGGGAGGGGATCCGATACATGGGCAACATTTGTCTCTTCGCATCTTATTACCCGAGTATTGTGCATGTATCCAATGCTCAATCATCCTGTGGTCTATTGACCATGGAGCCATATATATATATATATATATATAGTTCTAGCAGCCTCAGATCATTGGTTGTTCTTAATCCTAAATGCCGCAGTTATTCTAGATCTCCTCGGTTCTGGTTCACAGTCTATGTTCCATGCTGGTACTTGTAAATATCTGCTTGTAATAAAGTGTAACTTGAAATGTTCCATGCTGGTACTTGTAAATATCTGCTTGTAACAAAGTGTTACTTGAAATGTTCCATGCTGGTACTTGTAAATATCTGCTTGTAACAAAGTGTAACTTGAAATGTTCCATGCTGGTATTTGTAAGTATCTGCTTGTAACAAAGTGTACCTTGAAATGTTCCATGCTGGTACTTGTTAGTATCTGCTTGTAACAAAGTGTAACTTGAAATGTTGTAATCACCACGATTTCTAAAAAACGTTATAGTTCACGATTGAACCAATAACGACACGTTTGTATTTGAAAAAAACCTCTCAAATAGCCATAAACCGAAACAGTGTAGACTTATGGGTAACATATTTTATCTAACGTTGTAGGTGGCCCATATTTATCGACAATTAAAAGATACTGTTTGCGTGACCGACGCGCACATATTTTAATGGTTGGCCAACCAATTAGCAATGCGCATTATTGACCGGCCAATTAACAGGGCTCAGTTAGATAAACGCTGACATTTTGGATTTCTATTCATTTATACAACTTCCATTTTGTCTGTAAAGGTCGTGTTATATAGCTATACATAACCAGGCGCACTATATATTGAACCCAACTTGAATAAACTGACAGCTATTTGAATACAGCTTGATGCATAATATATGACTGGATATGTTAGATAATGCAGTAATTACTATTTTTGGTTTATGTTAATTCTTGTATTTTTTAAAAATTTTTGTTTGCTGCCTAGAAACGCCGTTTTTGCAAGGATTGTATTGTTGAGGGTTTTAAAAATAAGAATGTCGCAACAGTTTGGACTGAAAGGAGCGGGGGCAGAACCATGGTACTCAACATAAAGATTATGTCAATTTACAAAGTGGCACTGAGAATAATACGAAGTAACAACAGCAAAAATATCTTTAGTAAATAAAATAATTAAGTTGGAAAATATGTGAGCCAATTCGTTTTTAATGACATGAAATGATAAACACATTCCTATCTTAACCTTTTGCCTATCAACAGTCAAAGACTCTCCTATCAGTGAACTAGAAACATTAAATACATACATGTCTTAATCATATAGTTCTCCTATTTATAATTTGTATTCTATTTTTTTTACTAAAATTGAACCCATAAAAATGTTTAAGATCTGTATTCCTCATAAGGAGTGAATAAAAAAACAACCACTAAACAAGTTTTATAAGATTTTCTGCACTCTACATTGACCAGTGAAAATAAAAAATAAACCGTCGAAATAATCAACAAATATATAAAACTTATTGACAATGTAATGGAATTTACTGTTTTATCATTAGAGCAGATACATAAAACTTTTTGACCGAGTCATGAACTGCAGTTGTTTGTCTTATCTTTAGAGCAGATTCATACACATTTTTGACTGAGTCATGAACTGCAGTTATGTGTCTTATCTTTAGAGCTTTGATCCTGTACGGGGTGCCTGCTCCAGCTCTTAATTAATCCTATTTAACTGACGCTAGATGCCCATTATTGAGATTTTCTGGGGAAGGGATGGGGGAGGGGTAGTTTCTTATGCCCATCTCCATGTCTCCATGTCTATATCTGGTTGCCAAGGAAATACATCTGAAAATATCGGATTTATCTTTAAGAGTCTGTTATCATTTACAAAACCAGTCCAACCCAGAGGCTAGATATTTTTATTTTCCCAGCCAGTCACATACTTAACCCTTCCATACCACCCTCCCCGCCCGCGGCCATAACTCAGATGAAAGTTGTTGCATCTTGACATCACTGGCAATACATTTGGTAGGTAAAATCAGCTGGCGGCTTCTTTTAGTTTGCTCGAGGCTGACAGTGGTTCTAAAATAGTTAGTGCTGACAGCGGTTCTAAAATATTCATGTATGCATATGTAAGCATATGTAAGCATACACACAGCACACAGACCCACACAGACACACACATACACACACAGACACACACAGACACACACACACACACATATATATATATATATATATTTATATATATATATATATATATATATATATATATATATATATATATATATATATATATATATATATATATATATATATATATAATTTTTTATGCACCAACATACAATACTCTTTATACATTAATAAAAGGTCGGCCCTATCTCGTATAACTTATGACCAGGAAACTAAGCTTGGATATTCGCACATTTATTTTGTAGCATGGGGTGGTGGTAATTTATGGGAGTCTGCAGGTGTATTCAGATGCCTGTGTTTACAATATATGGAATAAATATGGCCCATGGTTTCTGTTTAAAGTCTCCATAAAATATTCCACAAAAAAACAATGTTCAAACTCAAGAGTGAGTAGAGTACCTCCTAATCTGCCAGCCCCACTCACGATCGGCCTCACTCCCCATCGGCCTCACTCCCCATCGGCCTCCCCAGCAGTCGCACTCCCCATCTGCACACTCCCCTACTCATACTTGTGTAGCATGGAGGTAAATTTAAGTGACCCGTTTTTTTTATTTTTAAACTACCCCCAGTCACGTATATAAGCAGTTTGATTGAACTCAGTAGAGAAGTAAAATATGAGTGTATTCTTTTATAAAACACGCCAGAGACTTAAGCTCGTTTGATCTTAAAAAGCTTGATAAAAAAAACACATAAAATCTAAGTTTATGTAACGTGTTATCAAAATAAATATAAAGTTATTTTATAACCGTTACAATTACAATACTAGCAGACTTGAGTGCATGCTCAGCATATACGCTAGATAAGTTAAGGTAATTAATGCACCTCTGCGTGCAGCTGATCGTCAGGTAACCAACGTGCAAGCACGGACATCTAAAAATAAACTGGCTTGTGTCATCACGTATACACCTGTCGCAGGAAAGTTCTACAACCAGCTCGTGAGTGAGCCCAGCACAGCATACCTTTGTGAAGTTTTCAAGTTTTTTAATTTAGTGGTTGTGTCCCTTGAGTCCACCTCTTTTTATCCGGTGATCACACAGATTAGTTGAGAGGTTTTTCTTTCTCTTTATGAATTGCCACTTTGGAAACTATAAAATCATATAATTAAAATTCCTACGAAATACGTTACGCGTTTTAACTTCGAGCTGAATGAACTGATAGACAGCTGTAGATGTTACGTATTCGTAATTTAGCAATGGTCTACTGCTCCATTAAATGATAGCTTTACCCAATTTAAGGCTCCAACTTAATGAACGGTTTCAGTTTAAATGAGCAAGATAAACGCTACAGTTTACGTTCAAAGGTAGGGCTGCTGAAATCGATAATCAATAAACATCGATGTCTCAACGGTAACGTTAAGGTTAGCTGCATGAATACTGAAATATAGGCGTCAGCGGGGCAGTGGTATAGCGCATGAGCAGAGTTCGAATCCTGTCAATGACCAGTATATGTGTGCCCCCCCCCCCTAAACCCACTGCACCCCTACCGCTCCCCCTCTCTATTCCATACGTTATATAGGCCATGGAAAAGTCACTTTTAAATGTCGTACTTTAAATGTCTACTCTACAAACATCATTAAAGTCTTGAAAGTGTGGTCAGATAATTAAGTATACCATTAAATGTGTACATTTTTAACGGTGTTTTAACATTAAAATATGTGGAATGATAAATGTTAAGCATTTTACTATATAGTATTCATAAAAGATTAGATGTAGCTTGTCATTTTTTTTTAAACCGGTAAGGAAAAATATTTTATAAATTAAGATTGTGCACAGTACTGGTGAAACTAAATGTTTACATAACAATTATAATATAACTTATAATATAACTTATTCAATACATAAGGATGTTTTACACGAAAAGAAAGAACACTAAACATTCCTGTAAACAAAACAAACTCTTGATCCAAAATATTGTTTGTTATTGAAGCTAGAAATAAAACATCTTAAGCATCCTTATACCAACGTAAGATTATAGATTTAAATCTTGCTAGTGTAAGCTCTAAATAAAATCTTCCCATACAATCATTTTTACATCTTATTCAAAATCTATTTTCTGGATAAGGAAGTGAACCGAATTATATTTTATCGGTTGTAGCGTCGACCGTAGTATCTAAAAATAACTACAGGTTGCCTAATTTAAAAAAAAAAACTGGATTAGCTGTCTAACGATGTTGGATAAGATAGATATTTTCTAAATTAAATTACCTTGACTGCCACGGGTTGCAATTATTTTTTTAAAATAAATTTAGAATTGTTGATAAAATAATGTATATTTTTTAAATTTGATCTAGTCTGGTGGTTCCTGTTAAATGGGAAACTTTATTAGATGACATGGGCCATACGTTATTAGATGACATGGGCCATACGTTATTAGATGACATGGGCCATACGTTATTAGATGACATGGGCCATACGTTATTAGATGACATGGGCCATACGTTATTAGATGACATGGGCCATAGGTTATTAGATGACATGGGCCATACGTTATTAGATGACATGGGCCATACGTTATTAGATGACATGGGCCATACGTTATTAGATGACATGGGCCATACGTTATTAGATGACATGGGCCATAGGTTATTAGATGACATGGGCCATACGTTATTAGATGACATGGGCCATACGTTATTAGATGGCATGGGCCATACGTTATTAGATGGCATGGACCATCTTCACTCCTTGTAATGGGGAAGTTGCATGACGTGGACATGCAATTAGGCAGAACACGAGGGGGTGAGGGATGTAAAAGTCTGTCAGTGATTACCTCAGCATGATCTTGTCATAATCAAAATGGCAGGTGTTTGAACTAAAGTGTTGCGTTCTAAACATTTGGTTGACGGTAACCGGTTTACAGTAACCGGGAGGTTTGTTTACAGACCGTCTCCTGCGTGAGGAGGGAAGGGAACGTTCGACAAATCCAATAAAAACTGTCTGAACTGATATGGGATCTGACCACTGACCATCCAATGACATATTAACTAAACATCCATTAAAACATTCACTGACCATCCACATACCATCCCCTGACCCCTGACCAAAACATTCCCTGACCTCCTAAATTCCGCTCACTGAACATCCATTAACCATCCTCTGACCATCCATTGACCATTCATGAACCATACACTGACCATCCATTAACCATCCACTGACCATCAATTGACCATTCATTGACCATCCGCTGACCATCCATTGACCATCCACTGATCATCCACTGACCATCCACTGATCATCCATTAACCATCATCCATGAACCATCCACTGACCACCATCCACTGACCACCATCCACTGACCACCATCCACTGACCATCCACTGACCATCCACTGACCATCCACTGACCATCCATTGACCATCCATTGACCATCCACTGACCATCCATTAACCATCATCCATGAACCATCCACTGACCACCATCCACTGACCACCATCCACTGACCACCATCCACTGACCACCATCCGTTGACCCATCTCTCCCCAGGCCTACACCTTCCTGTACCTGAGCTCCATGTGTAACCCCATCATCTACGCCTTCAGATCCCAGGCCTTCAGAGAGGGATACAAGGAGATCCTGTGTCAGACGGCCACATACACCACCCCTGAAGGTCAGCAGGCGCCAAGTGCAGCATCTCTTGCTTTATTTACTGAGATTATGACAGAAAACGGCGATCTAGTTTAAATATCAGTTTGTTTCTCCGAAAATAAATGTTACTGAAAATAGTTAGGTTCTGCTGTAATAATGCTGTAATAGTTTTTTTGTTCTTCCATTTTTAAAGTTTAGTTAGGATTGAATCTTTTATTCGCTAAAATAGTTTAAAACAAACACACATTCAAAAAACAATTTAATTTAGTTATGTTGTTCAAATATTATATGTATAACTAATATAACTTGTTTAACTTATGAACATTCAGAATAGACATACGTATATATATATATATATATATATATATATATATATATATATATATATATATATATATATATATATATATATATACATATATATCAAATAATAAATCGAATGCTGATTTCTGTCTGACGTAGTTCAAATTATTGTTTTGACAGACGCCCAACTTCTGCCAAGGACCAGTCGTCTGTCGTCCATCATCTCGGTACTGCGGAGGGGCAGCAAGAACAGCGGCATGAGCAGCATGAACAAAAATGGCGACATCGTCGTGACGCGCGGCGACAGGATCGTCTGCGTCAGGCGGGCTGGCGAGGGTCGACAGGTCAGGCCGTCCCTGGCGGGGGCAAAGTTCAACCTGCTGCACGAGCGGGTCACGGAGATGGACGAGGAGCCGACGGATGTACAAGATCAGGGCGAGGTCGTGAAGGCTTCAGATGATGAGCAATCGTCTGCAGAGTGTGATGACGTTTTTGATGACGTGGCTTCGAAAAACGAGGAAATGAGTAATTCGGTATCGTGTCATAGCAACGGGAAAACCGCAAACGTTGTAAGTGGTATGGTAAAACGCGGCAGTAATGGTAAAAACAAGGTTAAAAACTCACCAACAGACGAGGGACATGAGGCATCTGGAGGTGAAGGTTGTCACTTGTTGGAAGATATTACCGAGTACTTGAGAGAGCACGGAACTCGCTCGGACCAACGTGCGGAACACGGAAACAATGAAACACCATCCCGCAACAATGGCGAGGATCGTAAAAAAGTATCTAAAAAACCCACAGTCGTGGAAATGTCTAGGACTGAAGGTGGTCCTAGAGGTGTGGAGTCAGAGGACGAGGCATTGCTGAAGGCCCTCTCCGGTGCTTCTCGCAGCAGAACTGTATACGCCTCCAAAACGGATGATGACGTTTCGCGTCCGTCTCGCGGCCGGCTGGACAGAGGCATCAGCTTGTCGAAGAGCTCGGAAGACTTAAGTCGTCCCGCCTACTTCCTGCGGTTGCCGTCCCAGGAGTTCCTAGACCCGCCTATAGAGCTCTTCAGGCCTAGGAGTAACACGGGGGAGAAGATGTCACGGCCGTAGGTCTCGCATTCGGCCACAGAGGGCGCTGGAGCTAACATCGAGCCCACTTGACATAAGTTAAACTCCGCATGAAAGTGGTTCTCATTGTTGTTTTAACCAGTTGCTTCAGCCAAAACATGTCAAAGTATTTTAAATTTAAATCTGATGTACAAAACGATGAAGACGTTCGATTATTTACCGTTGTCAGTTGTTGTTTCCCTTTAGCTGCACAATACATTGGCTCAGCATGATCTACGCCAGATTTTCAGGGGAAGCGGCGGTGTAAAGGAAAAAGTGTCAACTTTCCCTTCCTCAATTAGGATTTCTTCTTAAAGGAAAGTGTAGCCCTTGCGCTGACTGACAAGGACAGTCCCTCTGTTTTAAGAGTTATTACATGGTGTCCTTCAAACTTCAAGTCATGAGTTGCTAGCCCAACCAGGTTGTTTAGAGTTTTTGGACTTTTAAATTGTCAATTTTCGTTTTCACTATACACATTATTGAAATAGAATCTAGTCAAGCAAATAGTGTGATATTGTGTTTTAACGCTATTTTTATGGTTTATCTTTGATTATGTATTCTGTTATTCAAGTGCAGCATTTGTAAACCTGCATTTGTAAAAGGCAGTAAGTTTTTGTTGTAAAGAGGACATATTCTAAAGCCTCTAGTCTCAGACACTAAATCATGGTGGACTTTTTTTTCCCCATGGTTTTATGCAAAAGGATCTATTAATAGTTCTTTTGAAACTTGAACCTTACAGTTTTAAAATCAAACGTCACTATACGCCAATGACCAATGGCGGGGCCCGCAGTGTAACTACTGCATAAAAAGCATAAGCAAAGCATAATGCTCCTAGAAACTTAGGGGCCCTTTTTCCTCTATGACAGGGGTCGGCAACCTGCGGCTCGCGAGCCGCATGCGGCTCTTTTGATGTCAAGATGCGGCTCTCCAGCTCCTTGCACAAATACTAATAATCTTAATCAAAAAATAAAATACTTGAAACAAAAAATTGTTAGTGGCTCTTTAACACCAGGAAAATTTTGAAAATTGTAACTTTTGGCTCTTCCGCTTCAAAAGGTTGCCGACCCCTGCTCTATGACGAACATACAATATAAAATAGCCACTTAAGTTGAAGTCGATTGTTCCGCTGACAACATTTTACTCCGTTGCAGCCTAAGGAGCCCACTGATAATTTTTGTAAAAGTGCCAAAAATCCTAGCTACGACTCTGGGTGAGGCGGCATAGCATGTTCAAGATATTCAAAAGTTAATTGATGTAAAAGTGTTAATTTTATTAAATTCAACTGGCGTGTATTTTGATCTTGTTTAACTTAATGTGCAATTAATTATACATTTTTCATCTAACACACACTACATCGTCTTTCATCAAATATTCTCACCCACATTTTTACATAGCTCTGGTGTTGTGCGTGGATTTTGTTTCAACTTTACTTGGCCAGGGTGGGGGCGGGGAGGCGGGGATATATTTTACCCCAGCTTTACAGCTTTACTAAGACAGCGGGTGATGATATGTTTCATCACGGCTTTACAGCTTTACCAAGACGGGGGGGGGGGGGGGGTGATGATATGTTTCATCACGTCTCACCGGGGCATCAAGAGTAGGATAACAGGATGCGGGATATTTTTTTCTGACCGCTCACATCCACCCCACCCCCACCTTCAAATCTAAAGTTGGCCTAATGTGTGCAGGGAAGTCTTCTCTATGCTATGATTTAAAAATGTATTCCTGGGTACTAGAAGAACTGTAGTTCCATGTTGTGTCAATAGCCGTACCTTACAGCAGCTGGGCGTGTTGTTATGTGTTGCTTCTGTGTGTTTGTATCATGTACTCGGTGTGTAGGTTGACAATGGTGTGTAGAAACTAAAATAAACTCGATGATAGCCCTTTCTCCCTGTCTAAATAAATTTAGAACCAGACTTTTACTCATTTGTATCTTCTATTGTTTGATCTGTTAGAAAAAAGTGTTAGTACATGTTACCCTATGTTACAGCGCAATATGATACATTGTAAGCAATACATAAACACGATGACTTGCATAAAAAACATCAATTTTATTTTTTAAATGCATTGTTTACATTTTTAAGTTTGCAATACTTTTGTATGTTTTATAAATATTGTTTAGTGAAACATTTACTGAAAGTCATTTTAACTATACCATATATTTATGTAAGATAAATTGTGTACATTGTTTCGTCAGGATGTAATATACCACGACACCAATAAAGAAGGGTGGACACAAGCTGTATGTGTACATTTATTTATTGGTTGTGTATGTACTTAACTTTGTTTTACTGTGTGCCAAAACATAATACTTGTGATCTGGTCTACTTTCTATCTTATTCAATAGATCTGTAGGGCCCGATAAAAAAAAAACCCTGGACATAAACCCCCGCGACATAAACCCCCTGGATAATAACCCCCGCGACATAAACCCCCTGGATAATAATCCCCCCCCCGCGACAACAACCCCCTAGATAATAACCCCCGCGA
Source organism: Physella acuta (assembly GCF_028476545.2). Classification (NCBI taxonomy): domain Eukaryota; kingdom Metazoa; phylum Mollusca; class Gastropoda; family Physidae; genus Physella; species Physella acuta. The sequence goes on from NW_026732030.1 coordinate 531,617, forward strand.
CATAAACCCCCTGGATAATAATCCCCGCCCCCCCCCCCCCCCGCGACAACAACCCCCTAGATAATAACCCCCGCGACATAAACCCCCTGGATAATAACCCCCCCCCGCGACAACAACCCCCTGGATAATAACCCCCGCGACATAAACCCCCTGGATAATAATCCCCCCCCCCCGCGACAACAACCCCCTAGATAATAACCCCCGCGACATAAACCCCCTGGATAATAATCCCCGCCCCCCCCCCCCCGCGACAACAACCCCCTAGATAATAACCCCCGCGACATAAACCCCCTGGATAATAACCCCCCCCCCCCCCCGCGACAACAACCCCCTGGATAATAACCCCCGCGACATAAACCCCCTGGATAATACCCCCCCCCCCCCCCCCGCGACAACAACCCCCTGGATAATAACCCCCCGCGACATAACCCCCCTGGATAGTAACCCCCCAAATGAGGTTTATATAAGAAAATAATAACGATGATTGGAGCCAACAAAATATAATTAATTTTAACGACTAACAAAATAGTTTTTACCTTGGTTGTATATAAAACTACCATATTGGCAGACCACAATGTCGAGGTCGGAGACAACCTATGTTTCCACTTTATATGTGGAACATGCGTACACGTGCAGAAGACCATATGCCAAAAACAAGGGGGAGGGGGGGGACACTCCCGGAAAATTTAATCTGAAAGAAACACTGATAACAACTTGGTGATAAAATTTTGAAATGTGTAGAAACCTTTCTACAAGACTATTATAACTAAAAATAATAAACCAGCTTGATTTTCTGAAGGTGTTATTGTGAAACTGATCTATTTCATGCTTTGTAAAATTACACAACCTAATTATTGTCTAAACTTGCCGAGGTCAAAGCAGTGGCGTAGCTAGGATTTTTGAGCCGCTATGCAAAAAGTGTTAGTGGGTCCCTCAGAGGCGTAGCGACCCTTCACGGCGACCGGGGACAAACTTTCGATTTGCACCCCCACCCCTCAGACTATCGATTTGCACCCCCCCCCCTCAAACTTTCGAAAAAGGGCCCCCTATTAGCCTTGGGACCCTATGCCTTGCTTATGCTAGCTATACGGTAGCTACGCCACTGGGTCAAAGGAACAGAAGAATACCTCATCTGCACCCTTCTTATCTACACTCTTGATCTATTTAACCTTTTGTTGGTTAAGTCTTTACAATTCAGTCTAACGTAACCACTTTTCTCCAAGTACTCCGCTCTTGTCTATGTACTAGGTCGTGGCGCCATTTTTCTTTTATTTCTACAAACGTGATCATATCAGTATCAGCAGTTACCTGTAGGGTAATCGACTCGCAATGTGGAGTTCTGTCCCTTGGTAAATTTTTACGACAAAGATAAAATCTGCTGTTGCCTGAAATGAACTTAAAATATTTTTTGACAGGCCACCATTTTTAAGTGGGGGAAGTGTGAGGTGGTGGTTAGACCTTGATCTACTAGACCAAAAAAACGTCTATAATTAAAATTGACGTGTAGTCTGGTTTTTTTTTCTCTCATCTACCTGAGATTTTGAAATTTATAAATCAACATTTGTTTTGTGGGGCTTATTATTAAAGGGTTAATTTTTTTTATTAAAGGGTTAACTTTGGATAGTTTGTGAAACCTTGACAAATTATTTTTTTTGTCGATATGAAGGTTCAAGTTGAGTTTTTTAATATAAAAATCGACCTGAAATGAATATGTACAAAGAATTCAACTCCAAAGACGGATAAGCTGACTTTAACGATAGCTCAAAATGTATCGCCTCCCGATATACCAATCCCCTCCCGATATACCCCCAGACCTCCTGATATACCCATCGCCTCCCGATACACCAATCGCCTCCCGATATACCCATTGCCTCCCGATATACCCATTCGATATGAACAAGCTCCCATGTCATTCACTAAAAGTAAATTAGCTGTAGTGGTACTACATGTACTACAACGGTAGTGGTACTACATGTACTACAACGGTAGTGTTAGTTTATCCAGGATGTATCGTACAAAAATCTGACCGTAGCTTATTGACCTATGACCTTACATTCAACGAAACCTTTTTTGTAAACCTCAGATAGTAAACCTATGCCTCACGATTGTAAACGTATGACCTCAAATGGTATACCTATGACTTTAGATTGTGAACCTTTGATAGAACCTTAATTATGTAATCAACTAAAAAATCCAGGGTTATATTACCGGTTAAAACACACAGATCCGCTCCTACTTTTTGAGTTCTTGACATTGGTAGCAAACATACACGAGATTTGCTGAATACATCCAAGTTCCGGACATTTGTTGCATACATCAAAGTTCCGGACATTTGTTGCATACATCAAAGTTCCGGACATTTGTTGCATACATCAAAGTTCCGGACATTTGTTGCATACATCCAAGTTCTAACTTTTGCTGCATACATCCAAGTTCCGGACATTTGTTGCATACATCCAAGTTCCGGAATTTGTTGCATACATCAAAGTTCCGGACATTTGTTGCATACATCAAAGTTCCGGACATTTGTTGCATACATCAAAGTTCCGGACATTTGTTGCATACATCCAAGTTCCGGAATTTGTTGCATACATCAAAGTTCCGGACATTTGTTGCATACATCAAAGTTCCGGACATTTGTTGCATACATCCAAGTTCTAACTTTTGCTGCATACATCCAAGTTCCGGACATTTGTTGCATACATCCAAGTTCCGGAATTTGTTGCATACATCAAAGTTCCGGACATTTGTTGCATACATCAAAGTTCCGGACATTTGTTGCATACATCCAAGTTCTAACTTTTGCTGCATACATCCAAGTTCCGGACATTTGTTGCATACATCCAAGTTCCGGAATTTGTTGCATACATCAAAGTTCCGGACATTTGTTGCATACATCCAAGTTCCGGACATTCGTTGCATACATCCAAGTTCCGGACATTTGTTGCATACATCCAAGTTCCGGACATTTGTTGCATACATCCAAGTTCCGGACATTTGTTGCATACATCAAAGTTCCGGACATTTGCTGCATACATCCAAGTTCCGGACATTTGCTGCATACATCCAAGTTCTAACATTTGTTGCATACATCAAAGTTCTGGACATTTGCTGTGTAACGTTTACCTATCTACCAGCCAGATAGATGGTGAACGTCCCCGGATTCTTTTTTCGGGGTTATATGCAAATGACTTAAAGCCTAAATGAATGAACACTAACTCAACAACACACTAGGGCTCGATCTCAATGTCTAGGGGAAACTAGTGATACTATTGAAGTTAACAACTCATCCAATCTGCATACAACCTTTAATAAGCGAACACAGTTGTGGCAGAACACTAGGTTAAACGAGATAAAATATTTAATTTAGAAAAGAACAAAACCCAACTTACAAAGCGTAAGAAAAAACACTATCACAGACTTTAACACTGTATAAAAATAGCCACAGGTCACACAACACTGCTATAGCTTCAAGAATCACTTGGCGACAAGTAATATTATACTAGAATACTAAAACAGCTTAAGAAAGCATAGCACACTCAGGACTTAAGTTCTCTCACGTTCAAATGGTCAGAATCTATTGCCGGACAAAATGGACGGCCTGGTCTTAATAGACCGTTTGATCAAGGTAGACTGCCTCGTGTTGCGTGTGTGCGATCCAGTTAAAGACTTATGCAACAGGGGAGGTTATCCTCAACTCATGTAGCCATTGGTTGGGATGGTCATCTGATCAGAATCAATCAATCAGATCTTGATGGAAAATTTCTGGGTCCTAGACACCCTTAATAAGACAGTGGAAAAACCCCGGTAGTTGCACCATCAATCCATATAAGGTATTATACAATGTTAAACTAAAAATGGAACATGACTAGACCTAAGTAGGTCACAGCTGCATATATCCAAGTTCCGGACATTTATTGCATACATCCAAGTTCCGGACATTTGTTGCATACATCCAAGTTCCGGACATTTGTTGCATACATCAAATTTCCGGACATTTGCTGCATACATCCAAGTTCCGGACATTTGTTGCATACATCCAAGTTCCGGACATTCGTTGCATACATCCAAGTTCCGGACATTCGTTGCATATATCCAAGTTCTGGCACCAAACAACCTCCCTTGAGGATCGAGGCAGGTAAATTATACTTAACATTCTTGCGTCTCGCTTTGGGAATAGCTGAGCACAGCTACAGGGCAGATTTTTTTATTCGCCTTTTTACCCTTAGGAAATGAAAATATCCTGGACTATTTCCACATTGTACGTCCCATTATCATTGATCATTTGTCCAGTACCATCCACAGTTTCCTCTAATATTGATTGCGTCTCAATATCTTTCAAGCCTGATACTAATGTAGTGGTCAACTAATGCAAACATAAGAGCTTTTAGTCATATAGATGGGGTGGGGGGATCGTGGTGTGGGTGGTCTGATAAGCTGACGAAATCTAGAACTACTGTGTCACGAATGATTGTTTCATCAATTTGATGTCTTATGAAATCTAGAACCACTGTGTCACGAATGATTGTTTCATCAATTTGATGTCTTATGAAATCTAGAACCACTGTGTCACGAATGATTGTTTCATCTATTTGATGTCTTATGAAAGTTTTTTGTTCACCTTTCGTGTAATGGGGGGAGAGGGGTGGAGCTGGGGAGGGGAAGGTTATGGGGATTAGTGTTATAGTGGTGAGGTTATAGGGAGGCGTTATAACTGTGGGGGTTTTGAGGCTGATGTTATGGGAGGGGAGTTATGAACTGGACTTGTGGTTTTAAGGTTTAGTGGTTGTTGAAATAAGGTGGTTATGTGGATGTTGTTATGGGGGGTAGCTTAGGAGGGTTGTGCTATGGGGTGGTGATTTGTGGGTGAGGCTATGGTACTGAGGTTTATTAGTTAAGGGGTGGGGTTGTGGGCGTGGTGCTATAGGGTGGTACTCTGTGGGTGGTACTGATATTAAAGGGTGGGGTTATAATAATATTTTGCGTGGTTTAACATTAGATGAGGGTGATATTTCTTAAGGGTCGAACACAACACGACTAGACTCTAAACCACAAGCTTTGGGTGTTATGAAGGTCTGTATTCTAGGCTGGGGTGTACACAATGTTTGTTGTTTTACCATCGTGTGCAGTGTCTACTGACATTAGTTATTGGTGACGCTTACCACTAGTGACATTAATATACGGTGATATAACTGACAGCAGTAATGAATGTTGACAACATTAAACGTAACGAAAACATAACTAGCGTACGAGCATCCCATCCTAAGATTGATACTTGTGTCTCTAATATGCTATTTTTCGCGTAGGAAAACTTTATTTAAGTTGGGGTTAACATTTTGCACATTATATTTTTACTCCTGGTGTAATTTAATAGATGATAAAAATAGGTTTGAAAATATAGAGGAAATAAATATTTAGATTAAAGAAGTATTTTATCCCCCACTATCTACTGGCGGGGGTTGTAATCTTAAGCCTCGCGCAAACAAACGGTTTCTTGGTAAAAAGCTGCAATCTTCACATCCTGGTTTTCTCCATGATACGGCCCTTGGGTTAGATGGTTTTATTTATATGGGATCAGTGATTAGGGGAGATCTATGGCGCTGGGTCAAGGTCGTCGATGGGTGGGGTTGGGTATCGAGTAAATAGGGATGTAAATTGTGGTATTTTTGTGTAAGGTAGAGAGGGTTGTAAAGTGGTTGTGTTGGGTGGGGTTGGGCATCAAGTATAGAGGTATGTAAATTGTTGGGGGTAGAAAAGTGAATGATTATTTTTTTAAAACTGTAATGATGTGTGTGGTTGTGGGGGGGGGGGGGTATAAAATAGTTTTTATTTTTTTATTATGGCAACCTAAGCCTGACAATAAAAGTAAACATCATGAAATTAAGACGCCCTTCCACCCTTCCACCCACCCACCCACCCTAACCACCACACGTTACGTGCGACACATCAAGCTGCTCCGTCCCCCGGCTCTCAGAGTGACATATCACCAACCACGCCCAAGCATGTGGTCGAGTATTGACCAAAAAACCCACTAGATAATAACCAATAGATCACGTTAACTAAAAACTTGGCTGATATTTTGCTCACCATCAGAGGTTTTCCCTGTGAATTTCTCCCATGAAACCCTGCTGTGCCGCCTTACATCTGACGCACCAGTCGCTGTCGTGTAAGCTCAAGAACAAACTGTACGACGGTGCAAGTCACTTCAACATGGGGCCTCTAGACCCGGTGTTCAAGTACCTGCTGTAGATTCTATCTGAGTAAAGTCTCCAAGACATCGTTACTAGATAGAGACGACTATTCACTGACCCATTTGCTCTCTGAGAAAATTTTACTATGTTGTGCAATAAAGAAACGTAGTATTCGGTTTTAATTGTAATTTAACTAATGATCTTTAACGGGGGAAGGAAGAAAAATAAAATAAAAAAATAACATAGGTCATATTCAGGAGATAATTTGCCGACAGGGGGAAAAAAAGGGTCAAGCAGGGAAATAACCGGATAGTTAGAGTTAAGTGGTAATTATTCAGCAGTTATCTTTCTTGAAAGCTAACTGCGTGATTAACTGCATTAGTTAAGAATTTAAAGTGGTCGTTAAAACAATTTTTTAGGTTTTCGATAATTTAATCAGGGTGTGTTGATTTTATTGTTTTTGGCCCAGTTTGTCCAAAAATTGAACCACTACTAGCATGAGTGTGTGTGTGTGTGATGTGTGTGTACGTGCGTGCGTGCGTGTGTGCGTGCTTGCGTGCTTTTTAACTGTGTGTGCGTGTGCGCGTGTGCGTGTGTGCGTGTGCGTGTGTGTAGATTGTGTGGATTCAAGTGTGTGTACATGCGTGCTGGTATGCGTGCAGGCTAATGTGTTTGGGTATCTTTATTCCGGAAGTAGTCTAGTTATAGATTCTTGTTTTATGTTCGTCGTTTTTTTTTTATAATTTTTTTTAATTAACTGGCTAAGAAGTAGTTAACGCGTTCGCAACATACGCAGTGGCTCTTAACCTGGGCTCGATCGAGCCCCTGGGGTTCGGTGAGTCAGTCTCAGGAGGTCAAGACACACCCGACTCACATGTTTCACGATAGGATTTTGTCAGTGAGGACGGTGGAACTATTAAAAAGGGTTTGGTCAAGAGCCCATGAAACAGGTGGGGTTCGGTACCTTCGGATAGGTTCAGGACCACTGCTCTAACGTAAGACAACCGTAGTTCAGTTATACAATAAAGTATAAAGGTACAGATTTGGTCCTGGTCTATTGATATATATATATATATATATATATATATATATATATATATATATATATATATATATATATATATATATAACACTGGACCAGGACCAAATCTGTACCTTTAAACTATTATGTAACACGAAAGTTGATGGTCTAAGGAAATGTCGCATTACATTAGGCATGATGGTGAGCTTAAAATGTTATAGGTTTGCGTTAAATGGTATGAGAAGGCTCCTTCACGTGTGAAGCCTTCTAATAATGGTGGGTAAATGGTGACCAACAAAACCCTTACAATTTACACCAATGGTGACCAACAAAACGTTTACAATTTACACCAATGGTGACCAACAAAACGTTTACAATTTACACCAATGGTGACCTACAAAACGTTTACAATTTACACCAATGGTGACCAACAAAACGTTTACAATTTACACCAATGGTGACCAACAAAACGTTTACAATTTACACCAATCGTGACCAACAATTTACACCAATGACCGGCATCTCTAGACGTGCATGTGCGGCCCCAGGATTCTAGACACCCCCACCTCCCACCCACACGCCCATCCCCCAATCGTCAGATATAGAGCCTCAGAAAATGATGCTGATGTTGTTTTTATAATCGTTGCTGGTGTCCTTGTTTACAATCAGAAACACGATTTTTTAATAACGAACTGCCAATCCTGATTTATCCGTGGGAGTAATACAAAATTGATCACGTGATTGGCTGAAATTAGACACAGAGCACGTCACTTCCGGCGCAGATGCTAATTTAATCTCTCAGCGCCGGGATCAGCGGGTCATTTAACCTCACAGGTAACATTCAAAATGGCGTAAACACCGTACTCACACCTGATAAAACTGGCACAGGTAGGTTACCTGTGTTGACCTAAAAGAAGACTATAAGAATTTATTTGTCTACCCCCCAGCAGCTGAGCTTGAACTCCTGCAGGTAGAAGCTGTAGAGCGGAAAGATCTGAGAGAAGTCTCGAGAATTCTGTCGTCTGATGCCCACTGCTGCTGCTGGCTGAGAGTCTGGAATAACAGGACAGTTCCGTGGATCAACAGACGGGAGGCAGGTTGTGAGACGTCTGCTGGTTAGATCAACAACAGTAGCAAATATGGCGTGGGGCTAGCTCAGGGCGAAGACAAGGGTAGGAATGGGGGGAAGGGGCATTTTTAGGTTACATATGCACTCATGCACACCTATGCCAACATGTATACACAATATAATATTATATATATATATATATATATATATATATATATATATATATATATATATATATATATTCATTACTACTTAACAGTGTACTCTTAAGCATCTTTATTCTTTTGGTAGTGTGGTGTGGACTATATCCACTTACCCCCCCCCCCCCCCCCTCACTCTTCGATCTACGTTCATTAAGCCGGAAATGCTGGACTGTTTGCTTTCGTTGATTTTGGTGCGTTCTCAACATTGACACTAGGTGGGTGTTGGGATAGACGGAGACCGTGACACTAGGTGGGTGTTGGGATAGGCGGAGACCGTGACATTTGGTGGGTGTTGGGATAGGCGGAGACCGTGACATTTGGTGGGTGTTGGGATAGGCGGAGACCGTGTTGTAAGTAGGTGTTGGGATAGGCGGAGACCGCGACACTTGGTGGGTGTTGGGATAGGCGGAGATCGTGACACTAGGTGGGTGTTGGGATAGGCGGAGACCGTGACACTAGGTGGGTGTTGGGATAGGCGGAGACCGTGTTGTAAGTAGGTGTTGGGATAGGCGGAGACCGCGACACTTGGTGGGTGTTGGGATAGGCGGAGATCGTGACACTAGGTGGGTGTTGGGATAGGCGGAGACCGTGACACTAGGTGGGTGTTGGGATAGGCGGAGACCGTGACATTTGGTGGGTGTTGGGATAGGCGGAGACCGTGACATTTGGTGGGTGTTGGGATAGGCGGAGACCGTGTTGTAAGTAGGTGTTGGGATAGGCGGAGACCGCGACACTAGGTGGGTGTTGGGATAGGCGGAGACCGTGTTGTAAGTAGGTGTTGGGATAGGCGGAGACCGCGACACTTGGTGGGTGTTGGGATAGGCGGAGACCGTGACACTAGGTGGGTGTTGGGATAGGCGGAGACCGTGACACTAGGTGGGTGTTGGGATAGGCGGAGTTCGTGACACTAGGTGGGTGTTGGGATAGGCGGAGACCGTGACACTAGGTTGGTGTTGGGATAGGCGGAGACCGTGACGTAAGTAGGTGTTGGGATAGGCGGAGACCGTGACACAAGGTGGGTGTTGGGATAGGCGGAGACCGTGACACTAGGTGGGTGTTGGGATAGGCGGAGACCGTGACACTAGGTTGGTGTTGGGATAGGCGGAGACCGCGACACTAGGTGGGTGTTGGGATAGGCGGAGACCGTGACACTAGGTGGGTGTTGGGATAGGCGGAGATCGTGACACTTGGTGGGTGTTGGGATAGGCGGAGACCGTGACACTAGGTGGGTGTTGGGATAGGCGGAGTTCGTGACACTAGGTGGGTGTTGGGATAGGCGGAGACCGTGACACTAGGTTGGTGTTGGGATAGGCGGAGACCGTGACGTAAGTAGGTGTTGGGATAGGCGGAGACCGTGACACAAGGTGGGTGTTGGGATAGGCGGAGACCGTGACACTAGGTGGGTGTTGGGATAGGCGGAGACCGTGACACTAGGTTGGTGTTGGGATAGGCGGAGACCGCGACACTAGGTGGGTGTTGGGATAGGCGGAGACCGTGACACTAGGTGGGTGTTGGGATAGGCGGAGACCGTGACACTTGGTGGGTGTTGGGATAGGCGGAGACCGTGACACTAGGTGGGTGTTGGGATAGGCGGAGATCGTGACACTTGGTGGGTGTTGGGATAGGCGGAGACCGTGACACTAGGTAGGTGTTGGGATAGACGGAGACCGTGACACTAGGTGGGTGTTGGGATAGGCGGAGTTCGTGACACTAGGTGGGTGTTGGGATAGGCGGAGACCGTGACACTAGGTAGGTGTTGGGATAGACGGAGACCGTGACACTAGGTGGGTGTTGGGATAGGCGGAGACCGTGACACTAGGTTGGTGTTGGGATAGGCGGAGACCGTGACGTAAGTAGGTGTTGGGATAGGCGGAGACCGTGACACAAGGTGGGTGTTGGGATAGGCGGAGACCGTGACACTAGGTGGGTGTTGGGATAGGCGGAGACCGTGACACTAGGTTGGTGTTGGGATAGGCGGAGACCGCGACACTAGGTGGGTGTTGGGATAGGCGGAGACCGTGACACTAGGTGGGTGTTGGGATAGGCGGAGACCGTGACACTTGGTGGGTGTTGGGATAGGCGGAGACCGTGACACTAGGTGGGTGTTGGGATAGACGGAGACCGTGACACTAGGTGGGTGTTGGGATAGGCGGAGACCGTGTTGTAAGTAGGTGTTGGGATAGGCGGAGACCGTGACACTAGGTGGGTGTTGGGATAGGCGGAGACCGTGACACTAGGTGGGTGTTGGGATAGGCGGAGACCGTGACACTAGGTGGGTGTTGGGATAGGCGGAGACCGTGACACTAGGTGGGTGTTGGGATAGGCGGAGATCGTGACACTAGGTGGGTGTTGGGATAGGCGGAGACCGTGACACTAGGTTGGTGTTGGGATAGGCGGAGACCGTGACGTAAGTAGGTGTTGGGATAGGTGGAGACCGTGACACAAGGTGGGTGTTGGGATAGGCGGAGACCGTGACACTAGGTGGGTGTTGGGATAGGCGGAGACCGTGACACTTGGTGGGTGTTGGGATAGGCGGAGACCGTGACACTAGGTGGGTGTTGGGATAGGCGGAGACCGTGTTGTAAGTAGGTGTTGGGATAGGCGGAGACCGTGACACTAGGTGGGTGTTGGGATAGGCGGAGACCGTGACACAAGGTGGGTTTTGGGATAGGCGGAGACCGTGACACTAGGTGGGTGTTGGGATAGGCGGAGATCGTGACACAAGGTGGGTGTTGGGATAGGCGGAGACCGTGACACTAGGTGGGTGTTGGGATAGGCGGAGACCGTGACACTAGGTTGGTGTTGGGATAGGCGGAGACCGCGACACTAGGTGGGTGTTGGGATAGGCGGAGACCGTGACACTAGGTGGGTGTTGGGATAGGCGGAGATCGTGACACTTGGTGGGTGTTGGGATAGGCGGAGACCGTGACACTAGGTGGGTGTTGGGATAGGCGGAGTTCGTGACACTAGGTGGGTGTTGGGATAGGCGGAGACCGTGACACTAGGTTGGTGTTGGGATAGGCGGAGACCGTGACGTAAGTAGGTGTTGGGATAGGCGGAGACCGTGACACAAGGTGGGTGTTGGGATAGGCGGAGACCGTGACACTAGGTGGGTGTTGGGATAGGCGGAGACCGTGACACTAGGTTGGTGTTGGGATAGGCGGAGACCGCGACACTAGGTGGGTGTTGGGATAGGCGGAGACCGTGACACTAGGTGGGTGTTGGGATAGGCGGAGACCGTGACACTTGGTGGGTGTTGGGATAGGCGGAGACCGTGACACTAGGTGGGTGTTGGGATAGGCGGAGATCGTGACACTTGGTGGGTGTTGGGATAGGCGGAGACCGTGACACTAGGTAGGTGTTGGGATAGACGGAGACCGTGACACTAGGTGGGTGTTGGGATAGGCGGAGTTCGTGACACTAGGTGGGTGTTGGGATAGGCGGAGACCGTGACACTAGGTAGGTGTTGGGATAGACGGAGACCGTGACACTAGGTGGGTGTTGGGATAGGCGGAGACCGTGACACTAGGTTGGTGTTGGGATAGGCGGAGACCGTGACGTAAGTAGGTGTTGGGATAGGCGGAGACCGTGACACAAGGTGGGTGTTGGGATAGGCGGAGACCGTGACACTAGGTGGGTGTTGGGATAGGCGGAGACCGTGACACTAGGTTGGTGTTGGGATAGGCGGAGACCGCGACACTAGGTGGGTGTTGGGATAGGCGGAGACCGTGACACTAGGTGGGTGTTGGGATAGGCGGAGACCGTGACACTTGGTGGGTGTTGGGATAGGCGGAGACCGTGACACTAGGTGGGTGTTGGGATAGACGGAGACCGTGACACTAGGTGGGTGTTGGGATAGGCGGAGACCGTGTTGTAAGTAGGTGTTGGGATAGGCGGAGACCGTGACACTAGGTGGGTGTTGGGATAGGCGGAGACCGTGACACTAGGTGGGTGTTGGGATAGGCGGAGACCGTGACACTAGGTGGGTGTTGGGATAGGCGGAGACCGTGACACTAGGTGGGTGTTGGGATAGGCGGAGATCGTGACACTAGGTGGGTGTTGGGATAGGCGGAGACCGTGACACTAGGTTGGTGTTGGGATAGGCGGAGACCGTGACGTAAGTAGGTGTTGGGATAGGTGGAGACCGTGACACAAGGTGGGTGTTGGGATAGGCGGAGACCGTGACACTAGGTGGGTGTTGGGATAGGCGGAGACCGTGACACTTGGTGGGTGTTGGGATAGGCGGAGACCGTGACACTAGGTGGGTGTTGGGATAGGCGGAGACCGTGTTGTAAGTAGGTGTTGGGATAGGCGGAGACCGTGACACTAGGTGGGTGTTGGGATAGGCGGAGACCGTGACACAAGGTGGGTTTTGGGATAGGCGGAGACCGTGACACTAGGTGGGTGTTGGGATAGGCGGAGATCGTGACACTAGGTGGGTGTTGGGATAGGCGGAGACCGTTACACTAGTTTGTGTAGGGATAGGCGGAGACCGTGACACGGTGGGTGTTGGGATAGGCGGAGACCGTGACACTGGGTGGGTGTTGGGATAGGCGGAGACCGTGACACTAGGTGGGTGTTGGGATAGGCGGAGACCGTGACACAAGGTGGGTGTTGGGATAGGCGGAGACCGTGACACTAGGTGGGTGTTGGGATAGGCGGAGATCGTGACACTAGGTGGGTGTTGGGATAGGCGGAGACCGTGACACTAGTTTGTGTAGGGATAGGCGGAGACCGTGACACTAGGTGGGTGTTGGGATAGGCGGAGACCGTGACACTAGGTTGGTGTTGGGATAGGCGGAGACCGTGACGTAAGTAGGTGTTGGGATAGGCGGAGACCGTGACGTAAGAAAAAAAAAGATTCCCATCAATATAAAAAAACCAGATATAAAATGATGGGCTATCTGCATGCGCTGACATCGTGACGTGAAGGGGAGGAGGTGGTGGATTTGTTTAGTTAACACTCCCTCCCTGCCTGTTCTTTATCGGCGAGAGAAAAAAAACATACTTTCATTGGCGCTTTTTATTCGTTTTCATGCGTTTGTTGTTTTGTATCTTATTTCCTACCACTTCGATGTAGCCAACGCTGTACTGCCTAAAAATAGACGCTAGTGCCGGCTTCATCATGTGAATCTACCTTAAGTGTATTCCTGTTTTAGAGTTATGTAATAGAATTATATAATAGAGTTCTGTAATAGAATTGTGTAATAGAATTATGTAACAGAATTATGTACCAGAATTATGCCAGATGTACTTTTATTAATGTGTTCTAATTGTACTCTCGTGCACATAAACATGGCTACTGTATGTGTAGTATCAAGCTATGACGCTATACCTTATGCTAGTACGTTGCCAGGTGAGTTCACAGTGAGACCATGACCGATTTAGGGGGTGGGAGGGGTGCGCCACCGTCTTGTGTGTTGGGGAGGGGGGGGGGGCATGTTTCATGTGTTGGGGGGCACTATCTTGTGTGTTGGGGGTGGGGCATGTTTCATGTGTTGGGGGGGGGGCACTATCTTGTGTGTTGGGGGTGGGGCATGTTTCAAGTGTTGGTCACTGTCTTGTGTGTTGGGGGTGGGGCATGTTTCATGTGTTGGGGTCACTGTCTTGTGTGTTGGTGGAGGGGGTGGGGCATGTTTCATGTGTTGGGGTCACTGTCTTGTGTGTTGGTGGAGGGGGTGGGGCATGTTTCATGTGTTGGGGTCACTGTCTTGTGTGTTGGGGGAGGGGGGGCATGTTTTATGTGTTGGGGGCACTACCTTGTGTGTTGGGGGTGGGGCATGTTTCATGTGTTGGGGTCACTGTCTTGTGTGTTGGGAGAGGGGGGGCATGTTTCATGTGTTGGGGTCACTGTCTTGTGTGTTGGTGGAGGGGGTGGGGCATGTTTCATGTGTTGGGGTCACTGTCTTGTGTGTTGGGGGAGGGGGGCATGTTTCATGTGTTGGGGTCACTGTCTTGTGTGTTGGGGGAGGGGGGCATGTTTCATGTGTTGGGGTCACTGTCTTGTGTGTTGGGGGAGGGGGGCATGTTTCATGTGTTGGGGTCACTGTCTTGTGTGTTGGGGGAGGGGCATGTTTTATGTGTTGGTCACTGTCTTGTGTGTTGGGGGAGGGGGGCATGTTTCATTTGTTGGGGGGCACTTTTTGTGTGTTGGGGGGGGGTCAGTGTCTCATGTGTTGAGGGGGGGGGGAACAGTGTCTTGAGGTTTAGACAATGTCTCGTTCACCAAGTCTCAACAACGCGCTAGATTTAGTCACCCAGGGTATTTGAATGTATTTTACTTCTCATATTGAACTCTTTCACACGTCATTGTTTTTATACAGATCAGCTCTACTTCCCCAGCCGTTGAACTCAAGTCTTTGATAATTAACTCGCTTTATTGATTTCATAGTTGATCGAGAAAAAAAATTCTTTTGTCTTTGAAAAATAAGGAATTTAAATATTTTTTGTTTGTTTTTCAAGAAGAACAGGATGTTTATAAATATATCTCTGTGTGGTTAATACAGTGCGTGACAAAATACGTGAAAATATTTCGGCAAACTATATCCGCTTTAAAATAAGTAAATAAATTAGCAAATAGTTTCAACATATCTGCTATAAAGAAAACTTAGATAAAAATAATTTGTTCCTAGAATTTGTTCAGTATCTTGGTGTACACTTTAATACAACTCAACATTATTGCGTCGTTTTGCCTGCTATGGATATCTCAGATCCAGTGGTGGCGTCCGACGTTGAGAAATGGCAGAGACTTCACCTGCAACTCAACACTGCTATATAGTGTGAGTGTGTAGGTAAACAGTGAGAGCAGTATTAAACTCGGAGCCGCCTGACGTTGAAAGATGGCCGTGAAGGTATATCCGGGTTGTAGGGATAGAGCTAGAGAATGAAGGCTGACGAATCTTATCAATCAGTCGGGGGGTGGGGATTTTTCGTTAAAATGTTTAGGCTACGTTGTTGAAATAATAGGTTCTTGTAATCAACCAGTATGTGAGAGTGTGAAATAAAAGGAATTTTTTTCGCTATCAAATGACAAGATCTGTGTGTGTATGTGTGCGCCCGCGGATATCAGGTGTGATTTAGCTGCCATCTTATATAAACCCCCATTGCAGTGCTAACAATCCCTTATGTTTTTCTTTATTCTATAACAATGGGTACTTGCACAACAAAGTGTATTTTGAGCTTTAAAACTCAATAGACTTGTATGTTGATAATTCCAAAGCAAAATAAGTTTCGGTCTTTTAAAAAAAAAGGTATTTAAGTCTAAAGCTATTCTCACAACAAAACGTACATTGTTGTCTTCAACGCTCTGTAGTTTATCAACACAGTGTGTAGTAAAGTGAACTGAGGTGGCACTTTTTATAACTGAAATACAAACACATTGGAAATCATTAGTACTATTAAAATATGTACAGATTTACACTGATTTAAATTAGTTTAAATAGTTTTATCCTGATTTATAATTATTTAATTAGATGTACACTGATTTACTGGTATTTAAATGGATTCACATTGATATACAAGGATATAAATAGACTGGCTCTGATTTATTCTAATTTATAATGATTTATAAATATTTAAATAGATGTACTCTGATTTGCATTAATTTAAATCGATTTACAATGATTTACAATGCCGTAATTAGTATTACTCTTATTTATAACGGTTTAATTAGATTTACAACTATTTACAATGATTTAAATAGATTTACTTTGATTATGTGAAAATATACGTCATTATTTTGTTTATTACATCCACGCCCTAGATTTAGTTTGACGCTCACCCCATACCACCCCCCCCCCAAAAAAAAAACACATCACAACACTGATAGATTACGACTGATAGGGGGAGGGGGTAAACGTTCGCTTTCTTAGAATAAACTCTAAATAAGAACCAAAACAAAAAAATATTCTTGTAACTCTATTTTGGAGCAGGACAGACGGTAACGTGATGGAAAATCTGGCACTTTTTACCTCACGTTATCAGCGTGAGCAGAAGTTGCCAGGAGCAAGCCGTGTATATAAGCCAAAACCTGGTTCAGCGCTGGACTAGTTTGGTGTAGCACTGGTGAAAGGTGGTAGTGGTTCCTTAGATATTTTTAAAATGAATCTGTAGAGTTATCGTTCCTTCTGGGGAATTCTACTTATCTTCTGCGTTTTTTTTAAAGATTTTTAAATTAAGATCTCACAAGATTTAAAGTTGTTTTCTTTTAAAAATAAAAATTGTTTAATTATAAACTTATGTGGCTGTAATGATGATGGGATTAATTGGAGCGACATTTGCTGATAACTCTAGCAGCAGAAACTCTGTTCGAATGGAAGTGGAGAACCGATCAGCGATGAACAGCACGACGACCATCGGGCTCCAGACACACTCTCTGACCAACTCCTGGAGCACCGAGTTCGTCACCATACTCGTCATCGTCAACATCTTCGCCGACTTCTGCATCGTCGTCGGCAACTCCATGGTCCTGCTCGTCATCGTCCGGCACAAGAGGATGCGAACCAGGACGAACCTTTTCCTGGCGAACCTCGCAGTCGCCGACCTGCTGGTGGGGCTTGTCGTCGTCCCCTTCACCATCACCACCCTTATTGAGCAGACGTGGATCTTCGGCCACACCGTCTGCTTGATGAACGGCTGGATGAACAGCTTCTGCCTGATCGCGTCGTTCCATACGTTGATGTACATCAGCGTCCACAAGTACTTCTCTATCGTCAGCCCCCTGCGCGAGCCGCTGACCTTGAAGTACATCCTAGCCATGATGGCCGCCGCCTGGCTGTGGGCGGCCGTCTGCTCCAGCATGAACGTTTTGGGCTTGAGGGTAGAGTACAAGGTGGGCACGTCACAGTGCGGCCCGCGTTACCCCCACGACACGACGACGTACCTCATCCACGGCGTCATCCAGTGCACGTGTCTGGTGATTCCATTTTGGTGAGTAGCCCCCCCCCCCTGTGTCTGTGCAGGTTACTTGCTTGCCGTAAACAACATGTCAGTCTCTTCTTATAAGCTATAAATCTTACAGCACGTTATGTGTAAGTTAACGTAAACTAAAAAATGTGTTATTTTTTCACATTTCGTATAAGATAACGTAGGCCCTAAACTATGATTTCTAATTTCCCTTTTTGTATAAGATAACATAGGCCCTAAACAATTACTTCTAATGCACATTTTGTATAAGATAACGTAGGCGCTAAACTATGATTTCTAATGCACCTTTTGTGTAAAACAACGTAGACTTAAAAACGAATGACGCCCTATTGCACACGGGTATAGATTAGATCAGCTCTCCGTGTCGGTGCGTAGAACAGGATGCTAAGTGCAGTATGGACGTAGTTACGTGTGTTATCAGGGTTTTCAAGTATTGAAATACATTTTTTTATCTAACATTTAAACGTTTTACATTAATAACGTATGTATGATATATCTGAATGTATCTTTACACCTCCACCTCCTCCACTACAACTCGTAAAGCCTTACCTCATTAAATACCTGCTGTGATAACACTGACCAGTTTATTAAAACACGGGCTGTTAGGTCAAAATAAAATCACATCGATTATGTATATGGGGATATAGCTCAGTGGTAGAGCATTCGACTGCAGATCGAGAGGTCCCTGGTTCGAACCCGGGTGTCCTCTTTGATTTTTTTCCCTTTTTTTTATTGTTTTATTTTATTGTTATTTTGAAGCTGCATGTTATATCGAACATATTTTAGTTGTTGCTTTTATTTTACTTGTGTCATATAGGGTCTTTTAACTGGCTTAATTTGTTTAAACGTAAAGCTAATGTATACATTATTCCCCTTTTTCTAACCTTGTGTAATGATACCCATACACTTGTGAGAATAATTTCCTTTTAGAACCTCCTGATCTTCTAATTACTCCCCTTTACAACACATCCTAATCTTCAAATTACTCCCTTTTACGGCATCTTGATCTTCAAATTATCCCCCTTTACAACCTCCTGATCTTCAAATTACCCCTCTTTACAACCTCCTGATCTTCAAATTATCCCCCTTTACAACCTCCTGATCTTCAAATTACCCCCCTTTACAACCTCCTGATCTTCAAATGACCCCCTTTACAACCTCCTGGTCTTCAAATTACCCCCCTTTACAACCTCCTGATCTTCATATTACTCCCCTTTACAACCTCCTGATCTTCAAATTACCCCCCTTTACAACCTCCTGATCTTCAAATGACCCCCTTTACAACCTCCTGGTCTTCAAATTACCCCCCTTTACAACCTCCTGATCTTCATATCACTCCCCTTTACAACCTCCTGATCTTCAAATTACTCCCCTTTACAACATCCTGATCTTCAAATTATTCCCCTTTACAACCTCCTGATCTTCAAATTACTCCCCTTTACAGCATCCTGATGTTCTGCTACGTCCGGATCTTCTGGGAGATCAGGAAACTCTCCAAAAGACTGATCGACCACTCGTCAGCTGAGACACAGGCCATCATCGCCCAGGAGAAATCCGTGGCCATCACCATGTTGATCGTGCTGGCCATCTTCGTCATCATGGCCCTACCGTACCTGGTCTACGCCTCCTACACGACGGTGGTGAAAGACAAAACCCATTTCCCGAGCTTCATCAACCCGCTGGTAGGTGTCGTCTGTCTTTGGTAGTGTTGGTGTTGTGTCGTCTGTCTCTGGTAGGTTTGGTGTCGTCTGTCTGTGGTAGGTTTGGTGTTGTCTGTCTGTGGTAGGTTCGGTGTCGTCTGTCTGTGGTAGGTTTGGTGTCGTCTGTCTGTGGTAGGTTTGGTATCGTCTGTCTGTGGTAGGTTTGGTGTCGTCTGTCTGTGGTAGGTTTGGTGTCGTCTGTCTGTGGTAGGTTTGGTGTCGTCTGTCTGATCTAGGTTTTGTGTTGTATCGTGTCTGTGGTAGGTTGATGTCTTCTGCCTGTGGTAGGTTTGGTGTCGTCTGTGGTAGGTTTGGTGTCGTCTGTCTGTGGTAGGTTTGGTGTTGTGTCGTCTGTCTGTCATAGGTTTGGTGTCGTCTGTTGTAGGTTTGGTGTCGTCTGTCTGTGGTAGGTTTGGTGTTGTGTCGTCTGTCTGTCATAGGTTTGGTGTCGTCTGTTGTAGGTTTGGTGTCGTCTGTCTGTGGTAGGTTTGGTGTTGTGTCGTCTGTCTGTCATAGGTTTGGTGTCGTCTGTGGTAGGTTTGGTGTCGTCTGTCTGTGGTAGGTTTGGTGTCGTCTGTCTGATCTAGGTTTTGTGTTGTATCGTGTCTGTGGTAGGTTGATGTCTTCTGCCTGTGGTAGGTTTGGTGTTAAGTCTTCTGTCTGTAGTAGGTTTGGTGTTGTGTCGTCCTTGGTAGTTTTGTGTCGTCTGTTTGTGGTAGGTTTGGTGTTGTGTTGTCTGACAGTAGTAGATTTGGTGTTAACAAAAGTTAGCATTAAGCACAAAATCACAAAAAGCACATCGAATCTTAAAGTTTAAAGCTATGCATTACGAACCACGATGCGAATACGAATAAATTGTCAAAGTAATTTAGAGAAATATTTCTTTTTAAGAGTTCTTCGTATGCTTCATATTCTTCGCCAGACTAAAATAGACAGAGCAATATTCTCCACTGTGATAAGGTTTACATCTGACGTCACGTCATAGCAATGTGAAACTGTCTAAATATAGGCCTCGTCTAACGCTTTTAAAAATAAGAGTGAGCATCAACAACGGCACCCACTGTGTGTGAGAACAAACCCCATTGGTTTATTTGTTAAGCTAGATCAACATCCTGTAGGCCAAATTTTTGTCAATATTTGCCGTCAGAATGGTCGTAAAATATGTATTTAAATTTAAACTTGAAAGAAACGTTACATTTTAATAATCAATATTAAAAAATGTCCAAGTGTGGCGAACTTTTCTTACATTTTTATTTATTTATATTTATTTATATCAACTCGAAATTTTAATCTAAAGTTTGAATTTATTTAGAAAAAGTTTGGCTATTTTATTAAATGCTGGTTTTTAACTCCGCAGCTCCATTTTTGTTCAAATTTTTACCTGTAATTTTTTAAAATAAACTTTCAGTTCTAAACGTCAGCATGGACTATAATGTTGCACATTTGTTTACATTTCCATTTGAAAATGAGATAAATAAAAAACAAATTGTTTTTGCCTTTTATTACTTTCTCGTATATACGAAGTAGAGAGATAGTCTAGTAATCGTGCAAAAAAAATCGAGATTTTCGCAAATTTCATATATAAGTATTTTATCAAAATCGTAGATCCGTATAAACTTTTGAGCGATTTCCGATAACCGGAAGTGGTACTTTTTTTACTTTGAATTTTTCAAAAGCCTATTACATGAGTACTATTTCAGATAGATAAATGAAATTTCAGATGTAAGTAGAAGATCTAATTCTCTACCTTCTGTCAAATTTTGAGTAATTTCCGATTTCTCAAAAACTAATGTAAATTTATAAAGCACTAATAATATTCCGCACTATTATGCACATTTTATTTGGCGTTCACTGGTGTGAATTATTTTTCTACGAGATTTTTTTTTTTTAAAGTTTGAAGTATTTAAAATGTATTATAATTCATGTCTATATCCCGAGTTCCCATCCCCCTTTTTTTACTTTCTCGTATATACGAAGTATAGAGAAAGTATTGTAATCGTGCACAAAAATCACTTGAAATTTTAACAATTTTCACCGTATTACACCTCAGTCCTTCATCACATCCGAAGTATAGAGGACTTATTTTAATCGGGCAAAAATTATCAATCCAGATGTATCAAAATTAAGAGGTTTTGTGTGTAATCCAGTCTGAAAAACTGGGCTTTGCAACTCTGTCCGTATGTCTGTGTGTGTGTGTGTCTGTGTGTCTGTCCGTGTGTAAACACGATTACTTGAGTACCGTTACAGCTAGGTTGATGAAATTTCATATATAAGTAGTTTATCAAAATCGTAGATCCGTATCAACTTTTGAGCGATTTCCGAGAACCGGAAGTGGTACTTTTTCTACTTTGAATTTTTAAAAAGCCTATAACTTGAGTATTATTTCACATAGATAAATGAAATTTCACACATAAGTTAAAGATCTAATTCTCTACCTTCTGTTAAATTTTGAGTAATTTCCATTGACCGGAAGTAGTAATTTACGCTACTTCCGATTTCTCAAAAAACTAATGTAAATTTTTAAAGTACTAATAATATTGCGCACTATTAAACACTCTTTTATTTAGCGTTCACTTGGTGTGCAATTCATTTGTCTACGAGATTTTATTCTATTTTTAAAACTTTAAGTATTTAAAATTGATTAAAAATCATGTCTATAGCCCGAGTTCCCATCCCCTGTTGTTTTTTTTTAGAATATTCGAGAAAGTTTAGGGGAGATCACTCCCGGTTTATTATATAAAAATATTCGAGAAAGTTTAGGGGAGATCACTCCCGGTTTATTTTTAATTTTCATGACCAAACATATTTTTAAAAACATAAAATGAATCCAATCTTTAGAAAACTCATACAAAAACCACAAAATCAAGTTTTTAAAACCACATCTGTTTTAATAATACCGCATTGCTATAGAGTTTTCCCAGTGGATGCTATTGGGGATTATATAAATAAAAATTTTCTTTTTTTAGAATCTAAGAGTAAAAATTCTTGCTCTTCTTAATTCTTTTTTTTAATGTTCCAAGGGTTAGGCAATTATAAAAGACAGCCTAAAACGAAAAACACACAAAAATTGCATATAAAACATTATTTATTTCAACTTTTCTTTAACGACGCAAGCTGAACACACTATTTAATCGCGTTTAACCTCACACACACATGCGAACTAATTTTTTAAAGATTAAAGATGATTCGTAAACTCGAGAGAATCTAACGTTGGAGCGATAGACCAAGTCACTCTCAGATATTAGAAGATAATCTCAGATTTGACAACTAACCTGCGGTGTTAAATCAAGCATGTTAAACACATGCCAAGGTAAATGTTATATCAAATAATCTTAACCAGCACCGCACAGCCGAACCTTGGCTAAACAAAACTTTCAATCTAAACTAATCTTAACCAGCACCGCCACACCACACAGCCGAACCTTGGCTAAACAAAACTTTCAATCTAAACTAATCTTAACCAGCACAGCCGAACCTTGGCTAAACAAAACTATCAATCTAAACTAATCTTAACCAGCACCGCACAGCCGAACCTTGGCTAAACAAAACTATCAATCTAAACTAATCGTAACCAGCACGTGCAGTTGATATTAGGTTACACTAAACTTAACCAGTCTAAGGAACACATCTGGTCAAGCCACACTTAACCTAACCAATCTAAACTAAACTTAACCAGTCTAATGAACTGATCTGATCAAGCCACACTTAACCTAACCAATCTAAACTAAAGCAGCCCAAGGAACTGGACCTAGCCAACCCACATTAAACCTACCAATCTAATCTAAACTTAATCAGCCTAAGAAACTGGACCTAGCCAACCCACATTAAACCTACCAATCTAATCTAAACTTAATCAGCCTAAGAAACTGGACCTAGCCAACCCACATTAAACCTACCAATCTAAACTAAACTTAACCACCCTAAGAAGCTGAACCTAGCCAACCTACCTTAAACACAAACCAAACTAAACTTAACCAATCTAAACTAAACGAATCTAAACTTACTCTAAGTCTACGGACATTGATTTCTCGGAACTTTGCTATCACATGCCGTTAAGCTTATCAGCGAGAGTATAATTGTGTGGTGCCCACCTAGGGTGTATTCACCTGCTGCCCCCAGGTAAGACCTAGGTGTAACATTACTCAACCAAAAAAAAAACAACATTCGCTGCAGACTCAGATTTAGCCTGGGCCAAATAATTTTTTCTTCCAGTGTTTCCTACCTGATGGCTTGCTTCGATGCAGGGAGGGAGAAAAAATGTCAAGTTTTTTATAATAAAACACGTAAACCGCCAGCTCATTTTTAACAGCCTAGTCGACCTCACAGCATTATTTTTATGTTATTTACCTTATTTTTTTCTCTTTATCTCAAACAAAGTCTTTTTTATCTTTCTCCTTTAAGGAAATGATAGTCGGATGATTCAGTCAGTCGTAATTTTTGTAATGATCATGTTTTTTATAGTCCATCATGTTTGATAGATCATGTGTTTTATAGTCAGTCATGTTTGATAGATCAGCTGTTTTATAGTCAGTCATGTTTGATAGATCAGGTGTTTTATAGTCAGTCATGTTTGATAGATCAAGTGTTTTATAGTCAGTCATGTTTGATAGATCAAGTGTTTTATAGTCAGTCATCATGTTTGTTAGCCAAGTGTTTTATAGTCAGTCATGTTGTTTGATACATCAATTGTTTATATTCAGTCATCATGTTTGATAGATCAGGTGTTTTATAGTCAGTCATGTTTGATAGGTCAAGTGTTTTATAGTCAGTCATGTTTGATACATCACGTGTTTTATAGTCAGTCATGTTTGATAGATCTGGTGTTTTATAGTCAGTCATCTATGTTTGTTAGATCAGGTGTTTTATAGTCAGTCATCTATGAGTTTGTCCAATGATCAGATTTGTATCCTTGTGAGCAAGCAGATGTAATGTGGTATCCCCGCCTCTACAACCCAAAGGTCTAAATTTAAGTTAAATCGCAAAATTAAAACTAGTTATAGCAGTTAAGTAAAGTCGCGGCATCACCGTGAAAGTAACAGTGACGTTTGCTTGTGGAAGACATAATGCTGCCGTCTTTAATTACATCTCCCTGGCTATTAATTCGGCACACACGGTGCCAAGGCTAGTATATTTCAGGCAGACTCTGAGGTAAAAGTCCCCGGGAAAACACACGAAGCAACATGTCAGGCTGACGGACATGTTTATCTCTCCAGCAAAAAAAAAAAAAATCGCGAAAATAAAACAAGACTGCGAGAGCACATAGATCGAATGAGGAATTTTTTTTTTAATTTATCTCTCGAGCAAAAAAAAAAAAAATGTAAATAAGTTTTTTAAACTACCTCAATCGCGATTTGTGTACAGGAATTTTAAAAAATCTTCTTGGGATAACTTAGTCACTTGGATCAAACGATGAGATATTTTTTGTTTATTTCTCACAATTTTTGTTGGATGTGTGTGAAATACTTTCGTTGTTTATACAATATTTTATTTGTAAGAGTAAAAGGTTTTCAATGTTCAGTTATATTTGAGTTAGTTTGTTTGTTTATCCAATAATATTTTTTAAATGTGTGAACTGTTTTTGTATTTTAAATCCAATATTCTCCTATATCTATGTCACAAGTTATTGTTTATTTATCAAATGTTTATTTGATATGTGTGAAATAATATCTTTTATTTAAAAATGTTGTTGTACATGTGAAGAGAAAACTATATCAAATATTTTGTTGTGTACTATGTTTGTGTAATTGCTATTTTTTGTGTTTGTCTTTATGTGTATGCGTGCAGATGTCAATTACACATAGCGAAAGTAAAATTTAAAAAAAGGAGATTGATTCTCTCCCTAGCCAAATTGTGAGTACAAATTGTATTACCTTAACACTGGCAGGGGTTGTTGTTGTGTTCCACGGACTAGACTAGAAACTAAATATGTTTTGAGAATTAGAAAATAGAAGTTACGTACGTCACGGATAGGTGTGTTTTTACAATCCCGCATTTAATAACGATATTCTATTTTTGTGTAATATAAGGTGTACTCTTTATTAGGAAGGGATGGTAAAATGCGAGTGCACCGCTAGAAAGAAAAAAAACAACCTCTATCTTTCTCTTTCCCTCCTAAATTTCACCCCTACCCCCTCCCAATATACACTCACAAAGACGTACTGTCTGGGACAAATTTTATTTACTTTGCTCACTCGTGCATATCTGCTGCTAAAAAAACGTATGCAGATCTGGCGCCAATCTCTCGCCTGCCGGTTTCTGACGGTTCAGACTCAAGTACAGCAGGTCAATTGCTGGGAGTGACCTTTGACGTCATCGACCTCAAGATTATTGTGGAACTGAGGAGACTTTAAAAGAGTCAATGAAGCCGAGGTTTCTCTTCGTCCATCTCTCTCTCTCTCCCTCTCTCTCATTGATAACAGAAATGGGGAGGGGGTGGGGACAGTGTTTCTTCCAGACTTTTTTCGCCGGGTGGGGGTACTTGATATATTGGGGGGGGGGGGGGGGGGGGGGGACGGTCAACATTTTCCGGGGGGGGGGCGGACACTGGTAAAAGTATATGTTTTCTATATAAATTCCCCCCCCCCCCCACCCGAAGAGATGCCTGGAATAAACTCTGGGTGGTGATTGTTTATCTATTAAATCTTAAATTTCTTCTAACAACAATCTCTAATTATAAATTAGCACATGACAAGCCTCATTCTCAGTAGCGTCACGAGTCACGAGGATGGGGTGCGGACATCATTTAGGGGGTGACACCAAATCGAAGAAATCGTACAACTTACCGCCCAAACAATTTTTCATTCAGTAAAAACAATAAAATGGTAGAAGGTGGGGGTGACACCAAACCCTAAATGCTACATTATTGAGGGAGTGGGGTGACACCTTCAGTTACCACAGTGAGTGTCATCCGACCTGGTGACGTCACTGCTCACACAGCCACATGTCTGGAGCCTGGACCTTAGACAAAGTGTTCCATTCCATGTAACGGCATCACATCTGGACCAGTGTTTCTTCCAGACTTTTTTCTCCGGGGAAGGGGGGGGGGCACTTGATATTTTCGGGGGGGGGGGGGCGGTCAACATTTTCCGGGGGGTGCGGACACTGGTAAAAGTATATGTTTTCTATATAACCCTTCATTTCATGTTGTATCAATTTTGATACAAAGTGAAATAACCCCCATTGAATCTACACAAATGTTAAAATCTGAGTTTTTAATATGCCATACACTAGCTTGATCACTTTTGAGCCAAATTCATACCCGAAACAGACTATAGGTGTTTTTCGTCTCACACAATTCGAGTTTGATTCTGTTTTTTTACACTGGTCGGACAGCTGTGATCGAGGTGTTTTTGAGAAAATAATAAAAATTCACAGGCCGTGTTTTTCTTCTTGAAAAAAATATTCACCAATCTCAGGTGAGTAATTTTACCTAAAAATAAGTTGTTTGCATATTATTTCTTTATATTTGTGCTGATAATGTCCAATTACGGTATGTAACAGTTTTGATACACCATGCAACGGTATGACCATAGGGGGTGTGGCCCGGGTGTGGCACATCGCAATTATAACTTTATATTTCTGTGTTTTATGACTATATTTGTTCACAATCAGCATGCTATGTTTTTAAAATTGATAAAGGGTAAGTATACCAAGTTACAAAATCTGCAATCTAACTAATAATTCATACTTTCAATTTAAAAAATAATAAAAACAATCATCAACGAAGAAAGCGTAAACATTCTATTTTTAGGTGTGACATAAAAAACAGTCATAAATCTAGCCAAATGATTGGATTCTTACGCGGCACACATTTTCCCGCGCCTCGTTTTCACCAAACAAGAATATAATAAAATGGCATTATTACTTACAGCATGAAAAACATTGTTGTCAGCCTAATTATATTAAACAATTCTATTTTTATTTGATAGTAAAGATGTTATAAAAATTGGGTCTAATAAAAAAGTTATTGGATAACGCACCTGCTTTAGTTTATTCGACTTGAAACGCAAGCTAAGTAAGCGTGACTTTCTCTCGACGGCCTCGTTAAATACAAATAAAGAAATTAGGTCAAAAGTACATCTGGGAATTCTTAAATAACAGACTGAAATAGAAACGGATAGTTCCGATGTCTAAAATTAACGATGGCCTCGTTATTATTAGTTTTATCCCTCTACCGTTTAGTGAAAGCGAAACTGGTCGCCATTTTGAGTAAGCGCATGAGCCGTGAGATGCCACAAAAATGACAAACCCGGAAGCGTTGAACCGAACGGCCTAGTAGGCTTTTTGATGAGAATTACAGAATGATTTTTTTATTAAAAATGTATCAATAATAGCTAGAACACTAGTAAACTAAGCTAATTTAGCATATTTTAACTTTCTGTGCAAAGTCATTATTACTGAAAAAAATTCCAAAGTCAGGTCAGCCTGTGGCACCCTCCACTGAACGTGACAGAAGGAAAAAAAAACTTCACCCGTGACCTTCATTAAAACAGAATTTGCTTTTTTATTTTTTTTATTTTTGGTAAACATGTGCTTAATCTTACCCAATAAGTGATAAAAATTTGAAAATTAATTTTAATTACAGTTGTAAAGTAAGATAAACAGCTTAATAAACACATGCTTTCTTGAGGCCTCATTAGCTGGGACTACTGTATAGTGACTTTTCTGTAGTATAATAATTTGTTGATAGAACAATTCCTAACACATAGTAGATAGACTCTAGTCAACTGTTGGTTCTTACACTAGCTTAGGTTTGTTTTTCTTTCATATTTTTACAATAATAATATGTAAATTATAGAAGAAAAACAGTGTCAAAATCTGTAACAATAGTAACATAGTCAAGCTGTAGACTATTGTATACTAATTTTACTTAGATTTAGCACTTACTCAATACTATATATATACAGATGATCAGTGTGCTACTATAATAAGCCTATAATAAAGGGTGTACAGTGTAGTGCTGCTATTGAAGACCAAAAAAGTGTCATAATGTATAACAATAATAATATAGTATTAGACTGATATTTGCTAGCTGCTGCTTAGAATAACTTGCATATAATTCTCTAACCATACTAATTCATACACAGAGACAGTGTTTGGGTCTAATAAGCTTAGAAAGTAGTATAGTAATTATTATGGAAGAAAAATAGTAATAATATTAGGCATAGGCCTACATACTTAGTCTACTTATTATTTACTTCATACCGGTACGCAAACAGTAATAATTACTATAGGCAGTGGTGGTTTACTTTTGTTTTTAATAGTAATTAAAACTTAATTTATAAATCCATGAAGTTCATGAATGATTAGAGATTGTTTTAGTGCTGACATTGTTTTATTTATTTTTACAGGATATCTTTTTGTCTAGAGCGAGCGATAAATTTTGTCGCAAAACTGTTCTGAATGAAATAGATGATAGACTTCAAGGAGAATGTAAATGAAAGTGAAGTTGGTGTAATATTTGATTATTCATCTTATGAAGTTACAATCTAATAACTAGGCCTATAGTAAATATTGTACTTATTACTTGCAATTATTGTTTTTAAAAAAATGGCATAATAATATTTGATTGACATTCTTGCATATAGTATTTATACTTGCAAATAAAATCCTAATCCTCTAGTATATAAAAAGTAGCAGTGATACATTATTTATATTTAAATTATAATTTAATTTGTGCATGCATGAAGATAAAGTAAATAAATCTAGAAATAATATATAGTTTATTTTAGTAGTGAATTTTTTTTTTTTACAGGATGGGTAAAGATTCTCACAAAAGAATTCTGTCTGAAATAGAGACTGCATATTTCTTTGGTCACTAATGTCTAATTATTCATCTATTTATTTACCTGATGTTGAAGGTGTTACTGTAACTGAAATTGAACACTTAGAAAGTGATGTAGAGAGAATAAAGGGATTGGTTCGAAGCAAGTAAAGCGGTAGACTTTATTCTGATATACATTCATAAGCTGTAGGCCTACATTTATAAGATGTACATTCATAAGATGTAAGCAGATGCTAGTCCTGCAAAGTGGTTAACTAAAACACATGAATGTTTTCTATTATTTGTGAGGAATAGGAACTGACCAACATAGTTTTTAGAGCAAGGCCCTCCGGCTGTTCAAGATTATTTTATTTCACACCATGGATAAAGACTATCTTAGTATACTGGGTGAAAGGATTTTCTAGATCTACATTGCACAGAGGAATCCAGATAAAGCTTGAAGTCTTTGATATAGCAGAAATAAATCAATTCATTGGCTTCTAACAGTCATGTCTCTGGTTTCATTGCATAGGAAAAAGTTCTAATAATGGCCAAATATCAGCATTGTAGATATATTCTAATTTCTTTCATATCAACAAGTTTGAGTCATTAAAAACTACTTTGCATTTAAATCAATAACAATTTCAAATTTCTACTAGATAGAGGTCCTGCTGAGCAAAGTGATGCTGCTTATTGACTTACACAATAAAAAGATGCATGATTGCTAAGAAATATGACATAACTGGAAATAACAATTTTGTGAAAAAAATGTAAATTACTATCTTGTAAATGAATTTCTGATGCTCCAGATTTGGGATGAATAAGTGTTTTACTCAAATTAATAATTACTCAATAAATTTTCAATGATAAGTAAAAAATAATTTGTTGTCAATTTTAACAAATTTTTACCCACCGTTGCATACTGTATCAAATCTGAGACATACTGTTATTTTGCAAAATAAACATTATTTGATAAAATAATTCAATTTCCTCTTTATTTATGCTCTCTACACACCACAGCCCACCTTGTAAGATTTTTTTTTCTCAAAAAGCTTTCACAAAATTAATTCATGAAATGAAGGGATAAATTCCATTTTGTTCGGGGGGGGGTAGAGATGCCTGGAAGAAACTCTGATCTGGACGCTACAGGAACGAACTTTTTTTGTGTGTAACAGCGCTAGATCTTAATGCTGCATGCGTCTAGCATTAGACAAATAAACAGAGACGTAGTTATACATCTCCGCAAACTAGCGGGATTTCTATTCTAACGTCCAGTGGACAAATAAACATTGGAGAGTACACATGATTTGGCTTGACTTCATATAAATGTAGACAACCTGGATCTGTCCGACCTTGGCTTTCTGAATGCATTCTGGCAACATCATTTTTAACTATCTAATTTTCCGCTTTGTTGAAAGATTTTTCTAACGTTTCGAAACCCGGGGGGGGGGGGGGGGGGGCATTTTAAGGAAAGCCCAAAATCAGACCCAAAACAAAAAAAAAAATTTTTTTTGCACCATGATAGATTAATGGTTTTTTAAAAGAAAAAAAACAGAACTTCTATAGCAGTGATTGTTCTACAGTAGCTAACACACACTGTTGCATAGACAAAAAAAAAACTACATGAGTTGTGGTATGAAAGATAGGCAAATCTTCAAACCACTACTCTCCTCTTTAAATAGTATAATAGGGGTGCTCAAAAAGCTCACTAAGCAAATTAAAATGCAATTTCTTCTCTTAATTATTATTACTAAAAATTACACTGGTATAAAAAGTACACCCATTAATTAAGTACCTCTTTCCCCATTAATTAAGTACCTCTACCCCCATTAATTAAGTACCTCTACCCCCGCCAATTAAGTACCTCTACCCCCATGAATTGAATATCTCCCTCCCCATAAATTATGTACTTCTAACCACATTAATTAAGTACCTTTCTCTCCATTAATTAATTCTACCCCCATTAATTAAGTACCTCTCTCCCCGTTAATTAATTACCTCTACCCCCATGAATTGAGTATCTCTCTCCCCATTAATTAAGTACCTCTACCCCCATAAATGAGTATCTCTCTTCCCATTAATTAAGTACCTCTACCCCCCCCCCATTAATTAAGTATCTCTACCCCCTCCCATTAATTAAGTACATCTACCCCCACGAATTAAGTACCTCTACTCCCATTAATTAAGTATCTCTACCCCCACGAATTAAGTACCTCTACCCCCATTAATTAAGTACCTCTACCCCCATAAATTGCCTACCTCTCTCCCCAGGCCTACACCTTCCTGTACCTGAGCTCCATGTGTGACCCCATCATCTACGCCTTCAGGTCCCAGTCGTTCAGGGAAGGTTACAAGGAGATTTTGTGTCAGCCGGTCGATTACCCCGCAGCGGACTGTGAGTATTCGTTGGGTGAGAGGTGGGGGGTTAACTGTCAACTACATTATCTATTTTTATCTGGGGTAAGGGTGGAGGGGAAGTTATATAAAGTTCAAATTTCTAGTACTGCCATGAAATACCGTATATGAAATTAAATTGAAAAGACAAATGGTATTTTTTCGTATTTGGTGATATCCTGATATCAGGTTGTAAAAATGTGATAACCGATAGATCAGATTTCACATGCCGCCTTAGCTGATAAAAATAAAAACAATTTAATTTCCATTCCAAACACCTTTCCCTTTTCATCTTTATTCTTCAATATCCTATTATTATTTGCTGTTGTTGTTTTGTTTATTTTTATTTATTTTTTCATGGCTTATTATATAGCTTGATGTCTTCTTTCATGTTTGTGTAACAAGCTTGTGTGAATGCATAATAATTTTTTTTTAATTTCAGCCCCCCACGCGCTGAATAAAACCAAGAGATTCTCGACTCTGATCTCCGTCCTTCAACTGAAGCGAGGGACAAGCTCACAAAAACAAACGATGAAAAACGGAGACATCGTGGTCAAAAAGGGCGGCAAGATCGTGTGTATCAGGAGGGCAGCCGTCGAAAGAGAAGACACTCTCCAAAAAAATAGGTCACGGCTACCCTCCGGGGTCAACGTGAATCTCATTAGCGAGCGCATCACGGAACTGGATGAGGAGAAGTCTACCGGGAAATCCCTGACTGGTGCGGAATCAGAAGAAACGCTGGGTGAGGAAAGAGCAAGCATTCCAAAGTGCCAGAGCGAAGATTCGTTATCGCAGGCGTACGACAACTCTGTCGCTAGCTCCATGTCTAGTGATGTCCAAATTCAAGCAGAAGATGAACATGTTGACGACAACAAAATCAAAATGTCGTACCTGGAAAATCTAAAAATGTCTTCACCAAAGCACAAGCACACATTCAAACTATCGCCCCCTCTCAAGAAAGCAGACAAGAAACACATCTCCCCCGATGCTAACTCGACACCGGCCTTTAGTTCCCAAGCTCTAGTTGTGAGCCAGGAGCGTAGGTCTAGCATGTGCGATATTTGGATACGAGCTCAGTCGGTGGAATGTTTGGACGAGCCGGTGCAGATTTTTAGCAAATTCAGGAACACTGTACGAAATTTCGATCGGACCAAACACCAGTCTGAGCCGAAACCTCTGCTGGTGGCGAGATTAAAGAGCCCTATAAGGTACACTAAGTAACCTTCAAGCAGCCATTTGACTAGATCTGCTTCATCGGTGTACTGGATGATATAAACTGGTTTTGTGTAATAAATTATATAAACAAGTTTGGTCAGTTTGATGTACTGTGATATAAACTGGATTTGTAAACTAGGTAATATAAACTGGTTGGGAATATTGTTATTAATGTTATAAACTGGTTTGGTGTACTAAATAATATAAACCGGTTTGGAATCTGAAGATAGGAGCCCTCATTAAACTTGACATTGAACTTGTTGTAGGAGAGAGATCATAATGAAATAGAAGCGTAATGAAACTCCACACAAGAGCTCTGTGTTGAAGAAACCCAGCATCGCATGGTTGTTTTGTCATGGCTCTATCAAGTACAGTACAGCAACTGAACATAGAACACACAGCTTCATATGTGACCATACCACTGCTTTAGGGACACCTACTGACCAGTACACTAGGAACAACTGGACATAGATCACACAGCTCCACTTGTGGTCCTACCACTCCTTTAGGGGCACCTACTGACCAGTACACTAGGAACCACTGGACATAGATCACACAGCTCCACTTGTGGTCCTACCACTGCTTTAGGGGCACCTACTGACCAGTACACTAGGAACAACTGGACATAGATCAAACAGCTCCACTTGTGGTCCTACCACTCCTTTAGGGGCACCTACTGACCAGTACACTAGGAACAAATGGATATAGATCAAACAGCTCCACTTGTGGTCCTACCACTCCTTTAGGGCACCTACTGACCAGTACACTAGGAACAACTCGACATAGATCAAACAGCTTCACTTGTGGTCCTACCACTCCTTTAGGGGCATCTACTGACCAGTACACTAGGAACAACTGGACATAGATCAAACAGCTCCACTTGTGGTCCTACCACTCCTTTAGGGCACCTACTGACCAGTACACTAGGAACAACTGGACATAGATCAAACAGCTTCATTTGTGGTCCTACCACTCCTTTAGGGACACCTACTGACCAGTACACTATACTAACTGGACATAGATCAAACAGCTCCACTTGTGGTCCTACAACTCCTTTAGGGACACCTACTGACCAGTACACTATACTAACTGGACATAGATCAAACAGCTTCATTTGTGGTCCTACAACTCCTTTAGGGACACCTACTGACCAGTACACTAGGAACAACTGGACATAGATTACACAACTTCACTTGTGGTCCTAGCGCTTCTTTAAGTTTGCCTATGACAATTCAGACACCATTTGACATTAATGGTATCCATCATTTGGAAAGAAATTTCACTATTTTATTTATAGGACTTGAGTCACAAAGACCCAAGGTTACTTCCCTTAATGTAATGAATCCCCATCAGTTTTATGAATATTTGTAATAGATATCTAAATGTTGCCAATTTTCATCATGTTTTAAATATTAATTGCTATAATAAATGACATTCTGTGTATTTAAAAGAAAATTTCTTGTTGGTGTATTTCAAAACAATATATAATCATTCTTTTATTTAAAAACTAGCATTCATTGATCATATGTGGTACAGCTATAATTAACCATACCATTGAGTAGCACAGTGAAAAAAAAGCATTAATAAAGTTAAATGAATAAAATAACAAGGAAATAAAAAGCTTGTGGTATTGATTAAATGTTTATTTGTTGACTCTCAGATTTTAAAGCCTAAGACATGAGGTAAAAACTTGTTTTATTTCATGTTTTATACCCCTTACAAAAATATGTGACCTAGTCGAATTTTGTCTGACACATTTTCTTTTAAAAATACATACCATAGAATTGAGTAATTCTCTTTTAAATTACATTCTACAGGAATTTAAAACACATGATTAAAAGTATGATAGAACAATTTTGTTACAAGATGATTAGTGATTTTTTATTTAACTTATTAAATAAATTTTAAAACCCCTTTTAAAAACTAGATAAAAACAGAGAATAAATCATCCATACAAAAAAGATAATCCAATGTTGTTGCACTTACAACCTGACAAGCTACTAATAAGTCTGAATGTGCTGTAACTTTAAGAATAATTACTGACAGAATCCATGACTTCTGCAATACAGTTATGAGCATTTCAGACAACACAGTGTCGTCAGCAATTTTCAGGAAGTTCAATTGACAATAACATTCCCACATTCATAAACTGAACTTTTTCGACGTGCATGATGCATTCATTTGAGTGGACTAAACTTCCATCAAATACAAAATATTGTAGTGACACACTCAAGTTCTGAAGCATCACCATGGTGCATATAAATTCTTCCTAACCAGTGTACACTACACATTTTCACCTTCTATCTCTCTTTCCTTTATGTTCACGACTTCTTGATCTTTCTCTCTTTCTGTCCCTGCTTCTAGACCTATCCCTTGTATCATTCTTCCTGTCCCTGCTTCTAGACCTATCCCTAGCTTCATCCTTTCTGTCCCTACTTCTAGACCTATCCCTTGTATCATTCTTCCTGTCCCTGCTTCTAGACCTATCCCTAGCTTCATCCTTTCTGTCCCTACTTCTAGACCTATCCCTTGTATCATTCTTCCTGTCCCTGCTTCTAGACCTATCCCTAGCTTCATCCTTTCTGTCCCTACTTCTAGACCTATCCCTTGTATCATTCTTCCTGTCCCTGCTTCTAGACCTATCCCTTGTATCATCCTTTCTGTCCCTACTTCTAGACCTATCCCTAGCTTCATCCTTTCTATCCCTACTTCTAGATCGTTCTCTCCTATGTCTCTGTGGTTCCCTGCCAGAGGGCCCTGGCTTTGGCTCATCTCTTCTTGATTTCCTCCCCTGCTCCTCATCCTCAGAACTTGTAGACGTCTGCCTGTCTCTGTGACTTGCTTTGTGTGAACTGCCAGATAATTTTTTGGGGTTCGGTTTATCTGAAGAGAACAATAGGAAATTTACAATTCAGACATAACAATGGCACAAGTCAATTTTTTTTTAAGGATACTGACTAACAGCTTCTAAATCAATCTATGATGAAACTTGGGGAATGTGGGCAGGAATAGAAAAACCTGTTATAGTTTAAAGTGAAAATAAATGAAGTTTCTTTTCTTCTAAAAGCACTTTTTTAAAACCAAGATTTTTGCACTTTAGAAAAACGCTCTATTTTAGGGCAGCTCTGTTTACTAGACAAATTATTTTTATGTCTTATATACCAGCTATTTCACATAATATTATAACAATTAATTGCTTAAATACTTTGTTGGAGAAAGCAATATAGAAATTCATGCAAACAGATAAGTAGGTTCTTACCTTCAGATTCTGATGATGAACTATGATGATGTTTTGTCTTCTTTGACTTCTTACTTTTATGTTTGTTTTCACCTTTAGAGAATAAAAACAAACAAATAATATGAAATGACAGTTCTAGAGATTCAAAAGATTAACTACGAGGTAATGAGAAAATGTTTGTAGTCTAGATAAACATTGTTTTAGCTGGGCTATACAACATCAAACTGTCATATTTATTCAACTCGCTAGCTGACATATTCTAAGCGTGTGTGTCAACAAAACACCCTTATGAAATGTATATTTTCAGTAAAGATTAATTTGCCACACACAACCAAGGAAAATCTATTACAGGCTATTATTTTCAGCCATTTTTCTTGTGGGTAACAACCCCAGTTATTGTTGAGTTATTAAGCGAAGTAGAAGGTTTTCATCTAGATCCATGACGTCTTTGAATTTCAGAACAAATTAAAAAAATAATGTTGACTAGATCCTTTAGTTTTTAAAAGCACGACATGAGGCAAGAAAGAATTGATGAGAGATACCAATTTCTTTTACTTACTTTGTTTAACTTTTTTGCTTATTTCCCCTGACTTTGACTGTAACTTGTTCAGCTTTCTAAACATAATGAAAACAATAAAAATACAAAATATAAAGAATTGTGCAGTGCAACAAAACATGCAAGTTTTCAGTAGCATTGTTCTTTATCTACTAATAAAAATACAAGGCCAGTACAGTTTTAAAAGCTGAATAGTTAAAAAATACATTCGAATTTGAAATTGAATTGTTAACTCACTTGAGTAATTTCTTCTTCTGCTTTGGTGTAAGAGACTTGAGAAACTTCACTTCAGGGTCTTCATCATCTTCTTGAGATAAAATTTTGTGCTGCAAACAAAAGAATAAATGTTTTAATGTTTCATAAAAGTGTACAACCAAAAGCTTCAATAAATGCACTAGAAAGAAAAAAATGTAAGAGGTACTATATATAATTCATTTGACCAATTCTAAATGTAAACAGGTCTACAAATCGATAGATTCTTAAATAATGGTGTTGCCATAGGTTGTTCGTATATAATCCTACATGAGATAGTAAAACTAAGAACTTAAGAGTGACCCCCCCCCCTGCAGTTTACTGCAAATAAGACTTGCCATCAACAACACAATTAGCAACCAAAGAAAGAACCAGACAATGAGATAACAACATCTGAATTACCTGCTCTCCAGGCTGTGACTCCATCATTTTACTGAGAACACTGTTCTTCAGGGTAAATCCATCTTCTCTCAAACCATCCAACAGGCTCAAGTTGCTGGATTTGGCTGGGGATTAGTAGTCAAAATTGTAATAAGACAGTTTAAATTTTAACTGAAAACAATTGACAGAAGAAACTTGAATTAGTGATACACAGACAAAAAAATCCTAATGTTCCTTTGAACTGAGCCTAAACAGATCAAGAAGTCACTAGAACAGTTGTTGAAACTTTAAGAGCACGATAATATATAAAACAAGGCTATACCAAATGCGTGCACAAGACCTAGAGAAAAACACTAGGATAATGGACACAAACCCAGAAAACTGATGTATGCAATGCACTAGTAAGTGACCAAAGCTCCAAAAAAGGCTAAGTTACATGAATAGAATTATTGACTGTTAAAAAGTCTAAAACAAAAAAATCAGTCAAAATTAACAGAATGATTATATGAGCTGTTAAAAGAATTTATTAACAACAATACACTACTTACGCAGTTCTGGCTCAGCTGTTAAATTTTTCCCATAAAGAGGACAAATTTTATCCGTGTTCACATGTCCCCATTGTCTACACTTAATACAGCGCACATTTCTTACTTCAATACCAAAAGGCTGATCTCGAATGGTGTCATCATCTTTGGCATAGCTGTTAACAAAAGAAATATACTGATAAAAATTAAGTGATAATATGATGTGCCTTGAAATCAGACTCCTTGTGCCTACCCAGCTCTGATGTGTACTTGACTCAAGTTATGGAACATTAAGGTAGTAAGTATAATTACTCAGCTTACTGTTCATGGTTTTATATGTCAGCACCACACCCCCCCCCCCCTTATAAACCATTCGATCAGTAAGTTTGAAATGATAACTATTAGTAAAAAATATAGCATACATGCAGCTATTACTGCACAATACAGAAATATAGGTCTATTAGAAAAAAAATGTATTTTAAAATTCTGACAATATCATCAGTTATAAAGAAGATAAAGTCGATGCTCTAAAAATGAGTAATAAACAACATTTTTTTAACTAATGAAAACAACAAATGGAACTTACGCCTCTCTGGGAGCATTATATTTTCTCTGCCACTCAAATTTAACTTCCTGTTGCAAGCCCTCTGATTCCTGGAAAGTAAAATCAATCTCAAAAAAATCAACAGAAGCCAGTGGGAAACTGCTATAAGATTAAAATCAATCATTATAAATTTGTCTTTCTACATCAACAAAATGTTAAGATGAACATAGGAAGACAAATTTATAATTTAAAATTTAGTAATAATTGAGCTTGTAAATAATTTTAAGGTAATTTTTAAACCAGACAACTTATGTTAAATAAAGACAACATAATGACTACTAAGAGTGACTTACTTCCTTTTTCTTTAGGCCTGGTGGAGCGTCATATAGGAAACTCAACCCTAATTTAGCCTTCTCATCACCTAGCAGGGCTCTGTAAATAAATGTTACTTGTAATTTTAAAAATGTCTAAGTTTCTCTGTTGAAAAGTAACAATGTCAGTTAATCAAAGTAAGTCAAAAGATAAAATAAAAATGATACATATAAGCATTGGTCATGATTATTAAAGATTCTGTACATTCATACCTATTGCTAAGAACTTCTTGCTCTTTCTGATACTGTGCAAGCAATTCTTCTTGTTGTTTTTTTTCAAAAGCTGTCTTCTGCTCTGCCATCCATTTCTAGCAAATAAAGTTAGTAAAATTTTATTTGAAGAGCCGACCACACAGCTTAAAAATGAAATGATTTATGAAAAATAATATTAAATACGAAAATGCATTGTGATAAAATTGCACAACAAAAAGCATAGTCCTATTCAGTCAGTTTTAAATAAATTAAATAGCGCCTAATGACGTAGTTATTTATATCACATAGGCCAATTAGTTAATAATTTTTCCACCTGCGTTTCCAGTAGTTTTTTCACTTAGCATCACATTTGCTCTCTTCTTTTAACTTTCTTGTATAAAAAGTAAATAGTAAGTACTGTAATCGTGCAAAAAATCAGAGATTTTGACAAATCTTGATGATTTACATTTACACCTCATGTATGTCTATCTCAGTGTTTGTGAACATGATAACTTAAGTACCGTTTCAATTAACATGACAAATTGGCAGAAAGCCATAATGCTTTATCAGGAATAAAAATTGTAGGTTTCTACTTCACAGCATGTATTTTGATATCAATTTAGTGAAATCCATTTCAATTTGTAAAAAGATATGTTTTATTTTGCGGTAGATTTTTTTTTTTAGCGTTTTTCTGTTGTAGAGAATCGATATTCGCTCTATGCACGCACATGTTGTAAAACTAGACTTATCATTAAAACAAAAGAACTTTGAGTAAACTTTTGACTGAAAGCCATTTGTTATAATATAAATCAAAATTAATTGATAATGTAATTATTTCAAAGTAAAAATTTTGACACTTATGCGGCGTTTCATTTGATTACTTATGTTGGTGTTCAATGAAACAGCCCCCACACATCTATCCCTCGACCATTTAAATATATGTTGTTATTTCTGCAAGCTTGCTGTCTTGAAACTTTCGGCCCATTAAAAATTTATTAAGCTCCCACCGTATAGAGCTAGACTACCCATATTAAGTTCCAAAAGAAGCTTGGTGAAAACGGGATGGCCGTCCGATTTTAAAGCTGCTCTGCGCTTTATAAAAAGCACAATAAACGATAAGATGACACTTATATTAAAGTAAATTATAGTTCTGAATCATGATACATTACAAGTGATATTCAAAAATTAAGAGCCAGACAGTCAACATGATATTTTATTTTAAGTCCAAGAAAAAAAATGTCATCAAACATAACTAAATTTTCGTGCAGTTTCGCGAAATTGAATTAAAGTATTTACGTCACCTTACAAAGCGCGATAGCCTACTGGTGCTCTAGCGCGGACCCATGCTAATGGCCGTATTCCTAACGCCCCGCATTAGACGCGGCTTATTCGTCGGTATGTATTTGGTGGCGAGCCTTTTGACGGGGTTGTGTTGAGGCCATTTTGCCAAACGTCTCAAACTAGCAGGCTTGCAACATTTATGATGATTCGTTTTGAGCAAGGTACACGTATAGGCCTACTTATGCTTATTTATCGTTATTTTGATTGAACAAAGCATTATAGAGGTTCTCCATCAATCACCTAGGTATTTTTCCCCGTTCACCTCCTTTCATGAGACCGACACGTCATAATTTGCGGAGCCGCGTAGCAAACCATATGCGACATCATTTATGGACAACCCCATATCACTCATTTGGTCACTTGATATTGACATTTTGACAACAAAGGATAACCAGAATGTGTCTGACAGATGGAGACTTGCGATCGACTAAAATGACAACACGCACTTAGGGGTCATCCATAAATGACGTCACGCTTTTTTTGATGATTTTTACGGATGACCCCTTAAGGAGTGGAGTGGCTGATTGTTTTAGATGATGTTTTACAAGGGAAGCTGATGGTTAATACATTCTGTCTCTCTGTATATATAAATGATGACAAACATTTATTGTTGTCAAAATTATGGCTAGAGATCTTAGATAATGCAGAGCGAAGCCAAATTTTTTACATTATGACTTGTTGTGACATTGAGAACAAAAATATGATGGAGGTTGGGGTTTAATTAAGGTAAAGAGAAGTAAAAAAAATTGCCATAAGTTACAATAGAATCACTAATTGATGAAAAGAAAAACCTGAATTGAAAATAGTGAACATTCAAACAATAAGAAAAAACTCAAACTATATAGTAATGATCAAATAAACATTAGTACAAAAAAAACGTGATTTTGTACATGGATACAAGTTGCATCTCACAATACTTCTAGAATTAATAAAGCTGTTTGTTAGGAAATTAAGTTTTTAAAGTAAATTAAAGGGCAGAATTTTAAAAAATAATGCTTTGTAGGACGGACTATACCACAAGACAATCATATTTAAATACATTTTCATACGAATAGAAATGAAAGGAAGCTACTCTAAATAACATTTTCTTAAGATGGCTGCTGTTTTTAATAGCAAATTTTCAATCTCAAACAGGGTTGATAAAAATCAATTTCAGGATATTTAAATTGATTTAACCATAAATGGCATAAATGAAATGGTGATCTATTAGGCCTATTCAATTATCGGTAAAACCTTAGTTTAGCGTCGGTTATTATTCCGGAATCGTATAGCAGTAAAAAACAGTAAAACAATGCCAAAGTCTGTCACACACTTCCGGAATTCACCGGAAGTACTGTAGTAAACCATACTTTATTTGGCGTCATCTTTTATTTTTATACAGAATGTTTAAAATTTGGATAGATTTATTTTTGTAATCATTTTTACATTTTTTAATCATTTTTACTATTTTCGTAATCTACATTTTTTTACTTGGCCTAGCAGCTAGATAACTAGCTAGATCTAGATCTAATTAATTAATGGTCGCAAATCCGTTGCAAGCAAAAAACATTAAATTATTACATTTGACTTCATTATTTATATTTATATATGTTTTTTTTTTATTTTTAGATCTACTTATTTAAATCTACGGATGATATTTATTCTTGTTTCCTTTTGTCGATTAAACTTAAAAAATTAAAACATTAATTTACTACAATCGACTTTCAATTGATTTATATTTCAATGGTCAAATAAACCATGGTTTACCGTAACTCTA
Source organism: Physella acuta (assembly GCF_028476545.2). Classification (NCBI taxonomy): domain Eukaryota; kingdom Metazoa; phylum Mollusca; class Gastropoda; family Physidae; genus Physella; species Physella acuta. The sequence goes on from NW_026732030.1 coordinate 573,253, forward strand.
GTTACCGAAACTCAACAAACATTACCTGATAATTTCCGACGCTAAACTAAGGTTTTACCCAATTATCTATAATATTTTATCAAAATATACAAAAATATAGGCCTAGGCCTACTCATATTTAATAACATATTGTCATATTCATTGATTCATTATCTCCCACATTAAAGTGACATTAGGCCTACTAGTTTTCGCCGAATTTACGACGCTAAACTAAGGTTTTAGCAAGTTTTTAATAAAATTTTAACTTTTATTATTTTTATGGTCCTAAATCTAAAAAAGCACATTTTTATTCCATGTCAACAACGTTATATATATATATGCTTACGGAAGAATTTTCGTCAACTCACTGGCCCTGGTGTCCATTACTGAACTCAACTGAACTGCATTTGACTTAGATTCAGACTTAACTTAGATTTTAGAATAGATAATAGATTACTTAGTAACTTACCCGTTTGATATTATCTTTACTGGCAGGATGAAAGAACTTCTTTGTCATATAATTATTAAATCCTTTACCCATGGTTGAGTTTTTTAAGGGACTTCAATAAATTAAAAAAACGTCGTACTGACGTCCTGAACGCTTTGGTTTTCAAGCTACTGGGCTAAGATCTAAATAGTAAATTTTGATGTTCCGCTAAGTACCGCAACATACCACACCTAACGCGGAAGTAGAGGTTGAAAGTAAAAAGGGGCAAGTAATTACTTCTGAGCTGATAAAATGCGCTTATCAACTAACTTGGGCCTTTTTGTCTATTCCTATGACTTTCAAAAACTTAGTACATTTGTATGTTTTACGCATAAACACATAGATCTATATAATATAATGTTTCTGCAACCATTATCTTATATGCAGATTTTTTTTTTAAATTAAGAAATTAGGCCCTTTAGGTCTTTAAGTATTCCTGTTGAAGCACACCACAGTCGTTTTTACTTTCTCTTATACAGAGTATAGAGGAAGTATTGTAATCGTGCACAAAAATCAAATGGAATTTTGACAGTTTTCATCGTTTTACACCGAAGTACTTCATCATATACGGAGTATAGGGGAATAATTTTAATCGGGCAAAAATAATAAATGCAGATTTATAAAAATTTCAGCCATCTATAATGTGTAATCGAGTTGGAAAAACTTGGCTTTGCAATTCTGTCTGAATGTCTGTGTGTATGTGTCTGTAAACACAATAACTTGAGTCAGTGGCGTTGCGAGGTCGGGTGTCACCCGGTGCGGCACTTAATGGTGTCACCGCCCCCCCCCAGAAGCGTAGCGACTCTTCCCGGAGACAAACTTTCAATTTTCGATTTGCACCCCCCCCCCCCCTCGAACTTTCGATTCGCACCCCCCCCCCCCCCCTCAAACTTTCGATTTGCACCCCCTTCAAATTTTTCTCTATATATTTTACTATTTTTGGCCTTGGGGTCACCCTCATAAATGGTGTCACCCGGTGCGGTTCGCCCCCGCCCCCCCCCCCCATCGCTACGCCTCTGACTTGAGTACCGTTACAGCTAGGTTGATGAAATTTCATATACAAGTTCAAGTATTATATCGAATTTGTAGTTCTGTATCAACTTTTCAGGGATTTCCGGTAAACGGAAGTGGAACTTATTATACTTTTGGTTTTTTAAAAGCCTATAACTTGACTACTTTTTCAGATAGATAAACGAAATTTCAAAAAATAAGTACAATATCTAATTCTGTGCCTTCTGTCAAATTTTGAGTAATTTTTTAAAGGTAACATGCAAAGTAATGTTATCACTGAGTTTCTGAGTGAGTCTATTGTTAAGTTACCATTAGATATGGCAAAACGAGTAGCAACCGGGTAGACAATTGATTTAATACGCTCTAAAGCATGGGTCCAAAAAAATATATCACGGATAAATTGCTAAATAGTTATAGTACTAATGGTGCCTTAACCGTCCCTACTTCCTGTTATTAATTTTTTTTTTAATTGAGCTATTATCATCTGCTGTGTAGAATTAGAATAGAACACTATACTGGCAGCATCAGTACAGTATAACTCAATCTAGACAAACAAATTATTTTTAAATTTTAAAATTCGAGGTTGTCCGTACATAATACTATCAGAGTTTATTTCAGTTTGCTTAACCCGGCTCTCAAAAAATTTTAAATGATCCCCTCCTACCTCCCACTGTGAAGTCAATAATGTTAAACATTTAAAATATCGGACGATATAAATTAATTTAATAAACCCCAATATTCAGAGTTACTGGATGGTAAGAAAATAATACGTTATTTAAATTATTGTAGTGTATCAACTACACCGCTAGCCTATGGACATTTAAAAGGCTGATATAAAACTAGGTATTCACCGCAATGATTTGAGAAAAAAAAATTAAACTTTTGTTGACATTTTTAACTTCCTGTGTAGCTTTACGAATCAAAAGATACCATGGTAATAAATTCGGCGTCTGCGTCGATGGATTTGAAAGTTTTACACAAACAGGCTTAAAAGTCAAAGCTGTTTTGGAAATTCGATTTTAATAAATATTTTTATGTAAGTAGCGTTAACACTTAGATTCTAACAGTGAACTGAAATCTAGATTTAATTTTTTATTTACGATTTTATTTAATTTAGCTTTTTTAAAATTAAATGCTGGTGACAGTCTGGTAATCTATCGTTTTAGGTAGGCCTACGTAAAATCGCCCGCGGCTACTAATGTACAAAAAAGTTACCTCGTTGTCAAGGCTTTAATAGAAGTATACTGTGATATAGTTGTGTCAAATATTATATATAAATGAATAATAAACCTAAATCAATGGCTAAACATATCAATATTAGGTAGGTAATCTATCGTTTTGGGTAGGGGCCTACGTAAAATCGCCCGCGATTTGTAATGTGAAAAACAGGTGACTCCTTAAATTTTAATAATTATTTTACATTTTGAGGAAGATTTATGTTTTAAAAAATTCAAAAATGTTTCCTTGATTCATTTATGTACCTGTTTTTTAAACAATTAAATTAAAACTTTTCCGTAATAAATGAAGACTAGCGATGTTTCCAACAGATGCAACCATGCTCATTTACTATAGCAGCCATCTTGTCTAAGTTTTATTTTCATAAGCTTTTAGCGCCAGATTCAGGGGGAAGCCACTCTATTTTACAAATGGCTGCTGTTTATATAGCAAATCTTGCTCTCAGACACTGCTGTTTAAAGTTAATTTCTGGCCTATATCGATATATTTAGCCATTGATTTAGGTTTATTATTCATTTATCTATAATATTTGACACAAAAGTATGACAATACACTTCTATTAAAGCCTTGACAATGAAGTAACGTTTTTGTACATAAATAGCCGCGGGCGATTTTACGTACCCAAAACGATAGATTACCCAATATTATTATATATTGCCAGAAATTAACTTTAAACAGCAGTGTTTCGAGCAAGATTTGCTATATAAACAGCAGCCATTTGTAAAATAGAGTGGCTTCCCCTGAATCAGCTATAAGTTTACATGAAAACAAACTTAAACAAGATGTCTGCTATAGTAAATGAGCATGGTTGCATCTGTTGGTAACATCGCTAGTCTTCATTTATTACTGAAAGTTTTAATTCAATTGTTTAAAAACAGGTTCAGAAATGAAACAAGGAAACATTTTTGTATTTTTCAAAATGAAACCCTCTTCAAAATGTGAAATAATTATTAAAATTTAAGGAGTCACCTGTTTTTCACATTACTAGTCACGGGTGATTTTACGTACCTAAAACGATAGATTACCTATAGTCTGTAGTTACACTGTAGTCACACTTCACTTTAGTGTGAAGTTGTGTTAGTCTAGTAGCTATAGATCTACTATAATACTAGTTATATTATTAATAATATTATTTAATATTTATTATATAAGCCTAGATAGATTTACAAGTACTATCTACTAACTTTTTTTAGTTAGCCTACTACTTAACCTTATGGTATTTCACTAATTGTCAATAGAAGCGACCAGGTTAAGTCCCAAAGGTATTTGAGAGGCCCATTAAATAAATATTTAAAAAATCATACACGGCGTAGTTAAAAACTTTATCTGCAAAGTTTTGTAAACAAATAAATATCGATCATGGAGTTCCTGTACAGCCAATCAATATTTGTCTTACGAAAGTGAAACATCATGTTATAACTTAGGCTTGATGAAAATAAATAGAAATGTAGCCTTAAGCTTAAGTTTTTACTTTTTATTATTTTACCGGTCACTTTGATTGCAAAATCTAAAAAAGCATGTTTTTAATCCATGTCAACAATATGATGGATGGATTCTCCTCAACTCGTTCGCCTCCATTGATGAATGAATCTACTATATGTAACTACACTATAGTCTATACTTTTAAATTTTAAAATATAATCTAGATCTTCTATACTGTATACTATACACTCTATACTCTATAGTTATATAATATAGAGTGTATACTCATTGCCCAGGGTGTTAGTAAATTGCGAAAAGAAAATGCCAGATAAATCTGCAGAATCACTGGTAAATAGCGAGACACAATTTGCAAGACATTTTTTTTTATGGAGTTTTGTATGTTGTTCTTTGAAAAAAATAATTTTTGTTCTAGTTTAGATTTTTAAAAAAAGATTGTATTTAGATTCTATTTTAAATATTCAAAATCTGAACATCGACATGTTTTCTTGTCTCAACAATATAGATGCCTAAGAAGATGTTATGTAACATTACACAATGGGTTAGGAGGCGCTTAAAAAGGGATTTTGACAACACTCCCCTCCCATTAATTAGCCCCCCGGTCATTTTACTGTCATTACCCCCTGTCAATTACCCACATTCCAAGACATTACCGGGACCCAAAAACATTACCTACCCCCTGACAGTTACCCATCTGTCAGGGTAATGGTAACACACCAATTAGCGGTAATGATAGGATATAATAATAAAGATGATGGATTGAAGATTTTGGATAAGCATTTGGTTTTGGTTAGAAACAGGTTTAGGAATTTGGAGGAGGTTATGGGTAAAGAAAGGGGTAGGCATTGGTATAATGTAACTGGTATAATATGTATTTTGCAGTGTAATAACACATGTTAGTAATTGAGAGGAGGTAATTGATCTCGGGACTAATGACCAGGTGGGGGTATGGTAGGGTATCGTCTTACATATTAGGTTGAATTTTGGTTATATGCTTATTTTATGTTGGCTATTATTATTATTGGCATTTCCATGCATATAATTTAACATTTAATACATACTGGTTAGTTATATTGTTGTACTAGATATAGAGTATGCTGTATGTGTACAATGGTCTGTTACAATTTATTATATTTTGAAATTGTTTTTTAGTCTACATTAATGTTCTGCTTTGCAATTGTTTGCTATTACTGTGTAAAAAGCTGTATACTCTTACATCATACTATTCTGATATTTTATGTTTGTATATTTTAATTGTATCATATGGGGTTGTCGCTCACTATGAGGGAGAAAGTAAATTAAAAGCAGTTTTCTGTTTAATGGTTTTTACCTCGATGCTTATCTTATTTGTGTAACAAAACGTGATAATGAGGAAAAGCAGGTGATGTGTAGGTTAATTTTTAGAATCACTTGCTGTTCTATCATAGCATTGTGTAATACTCTTTAATTTTTCTCTAAACATTTTGTAAACAAACTGCATTAACATTTACATTTGGACATGGCTGGACCAAAGCCTGGCCGGTAATGGCTTGTAATGTATATGTATATGATTTATATAGGTCAACTATCAAATTATATAAATTTGAATTAATATTATACATTTATACATCAATCAGAAATTTATTTTTCAAAAGCATTTTTAATAAATGTGTAAAGAAATGTTTTCCCACTTGACACAAATAAAGGGATGTAACCATGCTAGGTTGATTTATTTCAAATATATTATTGAGTTGCATCCCTTTACACGAAAATTGCGAAATTTTTAATAAACATTCGAGTAACTTAATTAATTTTATGTCAGATTGCATTGTCATCGGGTCTTGACCCACGTCTCAAGGTTGAAAAAATTAATCAGCTAAAAGTGACCCATGACTAAGCACGACAGCCAAAGGCTTGAAGTAGGTTAAGCATTAATCACCAGAAAGCAAGTTAAATAAAAACATTACGTAGCAACTGTTAGTGTTAACTTCTGGCTTTTTAGGTTGATTTAACACTGAAAATGTTAGCGAATCAGGGTCAATATTAGTTATTAGATTAATGAACACATTTTTATTGTGACATCACCTTGCCATTTCTGTGTCCTGAACCATATGAACAAGCTTGGTGGACTTACCAATACCAAGGGTTTTTTTTTTATGACGGCTTCTTTTCTACATCCATTTCCAAATGTACAGATGTGTTTTAACTCCAGTAGAGGCTACACAATAATTTTCCCGAAACTTTTGGTTACCCAGTATATGAACTCCCCACCAGACTACCAAAGTATTCACTATGTAATCCACGCTGTAAAACATAAATGTAGAAATAAACGTTGAAACTGTTCCCTGATTAAATACCTTTACTTGTACTCAGAGCGAGGGGTGGACTGGCTGTGTCTGAGAGGCCCGATACATTTTCAAAGGGGTCCCTTACCTCTAGATTGAAATGTTCATTGTGCATTTTTTCCCTGTCCAGTCATGTTCAGAGGAATCGATTTTTAAAATGAACTGTGTAAAACAGCGTGGTTACACATTAGTTTTGTCACAGCCAGTAAGAAACTAAGTTATCGGTTTACACTCGTTTACCAGTTAAAAATTAGCGAGTTTATGAAAGATCTCGTGTTAAAAACCACTTTAGATCAGTTTTTAATACCCAATAAAGCAATGACAACTGTTTATTAAAAGAAAGTTAAAAATGTACGTAAAACATCATAAGCATTAGAAAGCTGAGAGTTTGTACTTAGTTAATGGTGACATGAAGATATGGAAGTTTAGAAGAAATGTGACAGAATATACATTTTATTTATTTTAATTAAAAAATAAATTTAAAAAAAAAGTTAGATTTGTGGATTAGAAGGCGGGAGGTAGTTGTTGTGGTGTGGGTTTTTCTTTATTTATAGACGAATTTCTGGACCACCCCTAACTCAAAGCTGGTAAATATTTACTCTTTCAGTCAATCACAGTGTTAAAAATCATATAGTATTTAAACAAGGTGAAGCAGCAGTCCATTAGTTAAGTCAAGGAGAAAATAAACTACAAAATGTCTGAACCAGTAACGCTTGTACCAAGGCAACTGGTCTTTCAAATTGAACACAACCTCTAACAAAAATTCAACTGATTATCAAAGTGCTTGAAACAATATAGTAAAACATCATGTGGTCGCGTCCCTCTAATCCCGCTCCTCCAGTCCAATGTAAGCCTTCCCCGAAACCTTGCTGGCCCTAGACTTCCCACCCGCCTCCCCGCCACTGGCTGTGCTGTCTTCTGTTCCCTGACTAGCGGTGGCGAAGCTGCTGTCACCCTGGCTGTCGCTGCCGCTTTTCTCCTGGTGCGGGTCGACGCTGGTCCCCATCCACTTCTCGGCTTCCCTCTCCAGCTCCTGCAGCTGTCTGGCCGCCCCGCTGCTCATCTTGAAGTCGTCGCTCTTCTTGCTCTTGCTCTCCGCTTCTGTCAGCGTGGCGCGGCCTTTAAAGATGATGCTCAGTATCGTCTCCACACTTTTTGCCGACTGACGGCTCCTTCTGACCACGGTCGTCCCCTCTTCCTTGGAGGACTTGGCGGGGGGATCGCTGTCTTTGAACTGCACACTCACGTGACTTTTTTTGCTGGTGTTGTTCTGGTCCACGTTGGACTCGGTCTTCTCGACGAGTGGTTCGCTGCCCGCGGAAGAGCCGTGCGCTTCGCTCTCGGCCTCTTCGCCCGCCGTAGACTCGGGTATTATAGACAGGTTGGGGACGAAGCGGTTCTTCTCTACCCTGGCAGCTTGGTCCTGCTCCCCGAGCCTGTTTCTGGGAGCCTTGACGGGTTTGCACAGGTACTCGCAGTAGGCGTTGATGAGCGTACTGTGCCACTTGCACGGTCTTGTGGTCAGCATGTGGCCATACACGTACCTAGTAGTAATAAAAACATGTAGCGTTAGTCTGTGGTCAGCATGTGGCCATACACGTACCTAGTAGTAATAAAAACATGTAGCAATAGTCTGTGGTCAGCATGTGGCCATACACGTACCTAGTAGTAATAAAAACATGTAGCAATAGTCTGTGGTCAGCATGTGGCCATACACGTACCTAGTAGTAATAAAAACATGTAGCATTAGTCTGTGGTCAGCATATGGCCATACACGTACCTAGTAGTAATAAAAACATGTAGCATTAGTCTGTGGTCAGCATGTGGCCATACACGTACCTAGTAGTAATAAAAACATGTAGCATTAGTCTGTGGTGTGGCCATACACGTACCTAGTAGTAATAAAAACATGTAGCATTAGTCTGTGGTCAGCATGTGGCCATACACGTACCTAGTAGTAATAAAAACATGTAGCATTAGTCTGTGGTCAGCATATGGCCATACACGTACCTAGTAGTAATAAAAACATGTAGCGTTAGTCTGTGGTCAGCATGTGGCCATACACGTACCTAGTAGTAATAAAAACATGTAGTGTTTGTGGTCAGCATGTGGCCATACACGTACCTAGTAGTAATAAAAACATGTAGCGTTAGTCTGTGGTCAGCATGTGGCCACACACGTACCTAGTAGTTATAAAAACATGTAGCGTTAGTCTGTGGTCAGCATGTAGCCATACACGTACCTAGTAGTTATAAAAACATGTAGCATTAGTCTGTGGTCAGCATGTAGCCATACACGTACCTAGTAGTAATAAAAACATGTAGCATTAGTCTGTGGTCAGCATGTGGCCATACACGTACCTAGTAGTAATAAAAACTACAAGTACGGTGGGTGTTTCGACCCAAGGTCATCTAAACAAAAAAGACAAAACCTAGTATGAACCGCGTTTCTGAGTCGCCGTATCGGACAGCGGTAGCACAAAAATCTCTTTATGTTGTGTTTCTTCATTTCAAAGTGACCAGCTACTGGAATATTGGCATAATGCTTTTTTTTTAAATGTCACATAGCTTGCATTAGAGGACGTAAACCACATTAAGGCAACGGCAGTTAAATTGATGGTAAATTTTAATAATAATCTACCCTAGGCTGAACTCAAATGTATTACATATGCGCGTGCATAGTATAGTAACAACTCTGGTGGTGATTTTAGCTGGCTGATATATCCGGAAAAATAGGTATCGTATATCGCTTTTCCTTCTAAACACAATCCAATAATATATGTTCTAATTGGGGGTATAATTTCAGGATAAAATAGTTTTCAAGAATAATTTCCATTTTACACGTACCTGTGTTCTTCACTGAAGATGGCGAAGATTGGCAAGCACATTAACGGGTTTGTAAACCCTAGAAGAAGAGATATTGTTTTTGATATTTCTAAATGTGCCGCCGAAGCCTTTTCGAATTGCTGCATGTAAATGACGACCATGAAGGGGGACCATAGCATGAGTGAGGCAGCCAGCAGAAACACCGTCAATTTAGCGTGGATGGAGCGGCCGTGTGTTGGTTTTTCTATTTTAGCAATGTCGTTTTCCTGAGCGGGTGGTCTCCATCTTATTTTGACCAGATTTTTTATGCTTATGAGAGTGGATACGGCAAGGCTGCCCATACTTGGGCCTATGAACGTGGCGTACAGAAAAACTTTAGATAACGTACGGAAAAAGTTGCAGTTCTCAGTTGCGATGTCGTTCTTGAGCGCCTCCTCGAAATTGTTGAACCCTACCAACGGAAGAGATCCGACAGCCAGTGCTATGCTCCAAAAGAAGACGATGAAGAGCAGCATCTTCTCTATGCTGATCTTTTTCTGGTGGCAAAGTGGTTTGCTCAGGTACAGATACTGTTCGATGGTGATGAAAAACAAGGACCATAACGATCCGCCGGCCGAGGTTATGAAGGAGGAGAACCGTATGAGACAGCCTACTTTACTGCCGAGCAGCTCTTTCCTGGCCGTGGTTGTGTAGCTGGAGCCGAACAGGGGGACACAGTAGAAGCCCATCAGCAGGTTGGCGATGGCCAGGTTCATCAACAGAACGTTCAGGCTCGTCTTGAACCCGGGGTACATGACGATGGCCAGGAAGAAGAAGATGTTGGTCACGACGATGATGGGGGTGTACATGAAGCAGACGAGAGAAAAGATGCGGTAGGCGAGTTCGATGTCCGGGTTGGGCGAGTCTAGCCGGGCCTCCAACAGGTCGTCCTCTGGGTCGCGGGGCGGCCTGGTTGAGTAGGCCGGAGGGGGGAATAGACGTTCGGGCCGGGACATTTATGATGTGTGCAGCTCGCCCATACTAGTGGAATCTGAAAATAGATGTTTAACATTTATGATGTGTGCAGCTCGCCCATACTAGTGGAATCTGAAAATGGATATGTAACATGTATGCGGTATACAACTCGCCCATACAGCTGGGAATCTAATGTTACATAAAATCTGTTCACCGAATTATTTATTTTTACCATTTGTTAGTTATAATGATTGTATTTTAGTTTATTTATTTTTTTTTATTTAAAGGTTGAAACGGGGTTAGACAACATGAACTTAAGGAAGTAGATATTGTTGGCCACATTTTTTAAAGTTAGTTTTTTTATCGTGCGAGTTAAGATAAAGAAATTCACTAATTAGTAAAATTACTAGTGTAGAACTTGGGAGAAGAGTTAGGGGAGCACCGTCCACATACTACTTAGGGTGGTCTTGAAATATAATCCAACTGTATCATATTCTAAAGCATATTTAAATACGGTATGTTTTCGTTTTTTTTTATTCGTTCTTTGTAATAAAAATTCGTTTTTCTTAAGCCGTATTCGAATATCTAGTATTACGTAAAGTGTAAATCATATTATAAGGAATATCTTTGTTTCTTTCCCTTCTGGCTTCGTGATATGTACTATAACCAATGTATCATTGCCCTGTCTCAATATGAAAATTTGTTTGAATTATTTATATTAAGTTTTTTTTTTTTAAATTATACACGGCTTAGGTTCGGTTAAATTAATGAGAAAACGGGCTGAATTTAATATTATCAAGTCTCAGTCTATTTTTGTAAGCCAATATGATATGGCTAATCAATGACCTACTGACGTCAATAAAGAAACAGTAGCCTATACAATATCGAGCACCTTGTTTGACTAACGAACCAGCGGTCTGTTGAAGAAAGCGCCAGTAGGAAGGTAAACACGAACTAGGAAGTCATCAGCTCCAATGTATCGTCTCAAAAAGAACACACAAGGCTTCTGTTTATCTGTCGACACCTACATCCGCTTCCGTTTTTCTGTGGACACATTTGGTGCTTCAATGTTAGTGTTTTGTATCCCACCAAAAAAAATATGTGTAAATATTGATTCGCCCTGACATAGGCCGTTGTTGTATCAACCAATATTTCATGACAGAGATTTTTGGACATTACTTGAATGGAATCGATAAGACCCTTCTCCGTACCCCGCACCCCATCCCTCTCCTGATAGCCCACTATCCCTGGCTAGTTACAGCTCCTCAGCATTTAATTAACCGGGGAATTTTGCTCTTATCGTTGTCTGATGTTAAAATGGGCCGACCGTCTTCCGCTCTGTCAGTCACACGTCCACTTGAGTAACGAGGGGAATCGGAGCGGCGAGACGTGACAATGTCCTCGAAATGGTTAACAACAGGGTGTGGGGGGATCGTTACCAATTCCCTTTACTGGGGTTAAAGGTTAGACCAGGGCAGTGACACAGTAAGTGTAATAGATGGAGATGCAAGTGTGTATTACTGTAACAGTAGAGTACATTGCTGTTTTATTACTTACATAAAGAGAGATAACTCATCCTTACATAACCTATTGATTTTAAACCTCGGTTTACTCCCCCCTTTAAAAAATGTAAATTAAAACGAAAGACGTGCTGGTATTTTGTTGATGTTTACTTATTCTTTAAACTTTCACCGTTATTCAACTTTTAAAAGATAATTTTTAAATTACTATTTGATTAAATTAAATAAGTGTTATGCCCTGTTCTCCTATTTAACGAGTGTGTACGATTTAAATATCCATAATTCAACTTCGAAACCGACGTATGTCGCTTACCCAGAACCAGACAGTTCTTACCTAATTTTTTAAAATGTTCCAAACAAATTTTAAAAGTTATGTTTTCCTTAATATTTCTATATTTAGCACTTGATGAATGGTAACAATGGTAAGAGATATGGCATCAGATAATTGTTCCATGATACTTTGATGGCTTTCGAACAAAACGGGTGAATTAGCATAATAATATACAGATAAATATTGAAGACCTAATAAAAGGAGAAAATTAATTGGCAAAGAAACATATAATACATTTGAGTGAAATAATGTTAGCACCCCTCCCCGAGTTATGCAAAACCTATCTTAAACTACTGACCACCAATCTGTAATCGGTAATTTCTTCCTGCCCTCGTCTTTCCGATGTAAGTCATAGGCCTAGATATTGCGATAATAATGTATAAGACCTCGCTTATCTTTCTTTCCTTACCTGATAACCCTGACCTTGGCCCGGCTCATGTTTCCCATGATGTATTACTAAAGCTAAGATAAAATGAATGCTAGGTTGGAGAGTGGGTGCCACTAAGAAATGTATCCCGTGGGCTGGAGTTTTTAAGGTTGTTTGATTTTGCCTGCTGCTTGTAGGGACGTTTGTCGAGAAAAATGTGTCCACATTGATGAGTCCACTAATAGATTTTTTTATGGCGTTTGCAAAACAAAAAAATTTAAAAGATTAAATATTTATATGAGTCTTTGTAGGCCGGTGGGGAACAAAAAAAACGGTAGTAGTGGGTACGTAAAAAATAAAATGCATGACTTGCTCTATTAGTTTCTGTTTATTTCTTAATTTTGTGTTAATTAGATCAACATTTAATTAAATCAACAATATGTGAAAACCCTTTTGGAAGCATTGTGTCTAAATTTCTCGCAATTCATTGTCACAAAATGTCAGGTTTCTAGAAAATTTATTGTCACAGAAAGTGTCTCACAAAATGTCAGGTGTCTAGAAATGTGGCTCACAAAATGTCAGGTTTATAGAAATGTGGCTGACACAAAATGTCAGGTTTCTAGAAAATTTATTGTCACAGAAAGTCAGATTTCTAGAAATGTGGCTGACACAAAATGTCAGGTTTATAGAAATGTGGCTGTCACAAAATGTCAGGTTTCTAGAAAATTTATTGTCACAGAAAGTCAGATTTCTAGAAATGTGGCTGACACAAAATGTCAGGTTTCTAGAACGTGATCTAGTCAAATGGTTTATATCGAGTGTGATATTTCTTCACGATTAGGTAAAATCATATGACAGAATGTTTGTCTTCCAATCACATTACTAGTCTGTGTCAATCTTTAAACCCACAATAATTTATCAAACAGCTGCAGTGCCAATTAAACCTGTTAACATATGCACACGTAATCGCTGTTTGAATTGTAAATGAACGAAGACAGTATAATCTGTTGATATAACGTCAATTAGTTCGCGTGGACTTAGTGAAAATTATTCAGAATCCAGCGCTGCATAATGTTAGATCGCTGACCGAATAAAATTCAGTTAATGCTATTGACAGCTTTGTTTTAGAGTTACTTCCCTCTACACAGCGGCCCAAGCCCAATATTTTAGATGCCAAAAGCAAATAATAGGAGTACATAAGGTTATTGGGCGGGATTATTAATGCATTGAAAGCAGGCTGGATGGGCCCAGGTACATTAGCATATGAGCGCGTGAGCTGGAATCAATAGGAAAATTTAAATCACTGGACAATCCGATCTGTCTAACCTTTTGGCGTGGGTGTGTTAGAAAATATTGCCTGGTCGCGCCGTGTTTTTAGTGAATAAATAGCGTGTCCTTTAAATTACACGACCCCACCATTATGATACCTATGAGAACAGATTGTGTATCATAATAAATTAATAAAAATATTTCGTGGTTGTAGACTGTGACTATATGTACGTAAACAATATTTTGGTTTTGCTGTGTTTCACAATTTATTTTTATAATTTACCACCTTAAACGAAAGTAGCTTTTGACGCTGACTGCCCATGTCGTATCTAGCCGTATTTAGATGTCCATTAATTTACCACCTTAAACTAAAGTAGCTTTTAGAGACAGCCTAATGCTGATTGCCCATGCCACTATCTGTCGTATCTTGCCGTAACTAAGTATGTAGATGTCCATTAATTTACTACCTTAAACTAAAGTAGCTTTTAGAGACAGCCATATGCTGATTGCCCATGCCACTATCTGTCGTATCTTGCCGTAACTAAGTATGTAGATGTCCATTAATTTACCACCTTAAAGTAGCTTTTAGAGACAGCCATATGCTGATTGCCCATGCCACTATCTGTCGTATCTTGTCGTAATTAAGTCTGTAGATGTCCATTAATTTACCACATTAAAGTAGCTTTTAGAGACAGCCTAATGCTGATTGCCCATGCCACTCTCTGTCGTATCTTGTCGTAATTAAGTCTGTAGATGTCCATTAATTTACCACATTAAAGTAGCTTTTAGAGACAGCCATATGCTGATTGCCCATGCCACTCTCTGTCGTATCTTGTCGTAATTAAGTCTGTAGATGTCCATTAATTTACCACCTTAAACTAAAGTAGCTTTTAGAGACAGCCTAATGCTGATTGCCCATGCCACTATCTGTCGTATCTTGTCGTAATTAAGTCTGTAGATGCCAAAGCTGCAGGAGGCGGGTGTGCCTTAACTTTCTGCTTCCTCTAGTGTCCCCCGCCTATAAACGCTATCTCAGTGTGTAACGCTTGAGACTGATGCCTTCTTTTTATGCTGTTTTAATTCTCTCTATTCGCGCTTGTGCGATGCTTTCCTTTAAAAAAAAATGTAGCGAGAAGACGGCTGGGTACGACTTTTACCAGATGTCTTATGTGTTTAAAAAAATCTTTATCGCTATTTTCCCACGGTTAGAAACGTGTCGTTGGTTGCAGGGTGTTTTTTTTTTAAACTCTCAAACTTGAAGGCGTTAAAACAATATCATGATACAAAAACTTCTGCTTTCAAGTTTTTAAATGTAGGCTATTACATTTTTTCCCTTTCATATTTTTATTTAGAGAATACAATACATTAGACAACATAATGGCTCGTTATATATAGTTTTTGAAACACCTAAACTGATTGCAACATCTGTGTGGAGTTGCAATGAAATATGTAAAGAACATACATTTCAATTGAAGACCACATAGGATAAACTTTTTAGTTTTATGGTAAAATGACATGTAAACAATGGACAGCCTTTGTTGTACCTGCTGTTAAATTATTATTTAGACGTAGTAGTTTGATGGGACTCTAACAGTAGTATAGTAGGTCGTGTTTGGGTCGATTTTGTGCAGACATGTTTATATAGTAAAATATTGAGCAGCCAGAGCAGACATGTTATATAGTAAAATACTCCAGCTGGAGCAGGTGTTCCCCTCCTCCTATTGTCTTCCGTGACGCTCCTTTACGGCCGCGACGACAAACAATAGAGTATCGATTTTTTTTGTTGAAAGATATGTTTAAATAGTCATTAAAAATAATTTATTCAGCTAGGCTTGCTTTACAATAGGCCATATTTCTCATACAGTTGATCTATAAATAGCCGTTACTATTTACTATCAGTCTGTTTTTGTCCTGTTTTTTGTCTAATCGTGTTAATTATGTTAAGTGGGATTGCTTTATTTGTTGTGGCTGTTTGCTTTGTTGGTTTTTAATATTTACATATGTTGTAATCACAACGTTTTCATTGTTTTCATTGTTTTTTTATTTATTTTTTAACCACCTTTTAAGGTTCTATAACCATCATTTTGACGACCACTTATATATATTTAAATACATTTTGTTTATATTTTTATAATTTTCTAAAAAATATTAATATAGAAGATCAACAAATAATTTTTTTTCTTTCTGTGATCTCGGCATATGAAGTGATAGTGTGTTCATCACTATGTCCAACCGCCTTACTTTCCCTAACGTAAGTTAGGTACCCATCAGAGTTGGGTAGACTCGGGGACAGTCTACTGTCTTTGAACCTGGATTCGAATTCGGGACTTTTGGGTTAGCAGTCGTAAGTTCTACCACGCTGCCCCCTTCATTCATGACTATATAAGTTCCTATTGATTTGGTCAGAATAATTGTCAGGGGCACAGTTATCTCTTTACTAAATAAAACTAATATAGAAACGAAGGCAGAGTCGAATTTTTCTAGAACAGTCTTGTTAACAACCACGAGTAGCGTCCCGTAAATTTAGGATCCCAATGGTTTAACATAGAAATGACACTAAACACCCTTGGTGATGTCTTTGGAAACGAAAAGTCCGTTAAGTTTCAAATCTCAAGTTTTGTAAACGTCTTTGTTTAAGTATTTACATTGATTTATGTAGGTTCAGAAGTATTTCATAGCGACAATGGAACAGTGTCCGTGCGCGTTTGTTTACATTTAAAAATACATGTCGCGTGCTTTGCGCGCGTCTCACGACGTTTTAAGTTTTCCTAGTGTTTTTAAAACAGCGATTTCTTTCTAAAATAGTGACCAGGGTCAGACATCAAAGAGTATATTAATCAATTATCATTAACAATTTAAAAAGTAATTTAGGATGTCAATGGTTTAACATAGAAATTACACTAAATACCCTTGGTTATGTCTTTTTGATTTTGTAAACAAAAAGTCGATTATGTTTCAAATCTCAAGTTTTGTAAACTTCTTTGTTTAAGTGTTTACATTGTTTTATGTAGGTTCAGAACTAGGTTTATTTTATTAAAATAAAAGTTTTGTCTTAATTAAAAATAATTGTCAGACTAAATAGCTAATTAAAATGATCAATAGCAGTTTGGTTTAATAAGTAATATATGTGTTACACCAGCGTTAGACTTAGAAAAATATTTTGATTGTTATGATTATAATTGTTTTTTTTTCCAATTGTCTTATTAATACTCGGCCCTATGATTTGTGAGATAATGACCAGCATGGTATATATTATATTTATATACACTGTTATTATTTTTTTAAAGTCATCACTACCCCACTGAAACCTCTTAAAATAAGACCATTTTCCTATGATCAAAATTTTAGCTCAAATCAGTGAGAAATAAATCGGGTCTAGCATATATTAATCCAACTGATGTCGTTTAGAAGAAAAGCTGTACCTACAATTAAATTTACTGAAAGGTTTGCTTAAAAGCTTTTATCAAAATGGTTGTGCATTTATACTTGTAATAAGTTATAATTTTTTTACTTTTCATAGATATGTATTGAATTAGTCCATTTTGATTATGACTTGTTGTCCTGGCGTTGACATTTTTACACTTTTTTTTTGTTTTTTTGAGACTCACATATACACATACATACACACACACACACACACACACACACACACACACACACACACACACACACAAATGAAACTAAAATCAAATCACAACAAGTCTTGTTTAATTTTATTAATTTTATTTTCCCTAAGCCGATAAAATACTATTGTATAATATTTACAAGCTTGCAAAACATACACGCGTCATTCACTCTATGTATTTTTTAAGTGCAACGAAGGCACGAGACCGCCTTTTATTGTGTGCCGTGAGCACAATACCCATTGTATGGGTATCTGAGCATAGGGCAATAGCTATACCCCAACGCACATGGGCGGTTAGATAATAAGCGAGGTAGCTTTTCCGCGGAGCAAGCTGTGAAACAGGTGAAATAAAGAAAGTCGCTTTTTTTTTTTTGTATTTTATGTCTCAATCAGGGTGGCGCGATATTTTTTTTTCTCTTTGTATCCGTGTTGTAAACAAAATGAGGAGGAGAAAGGGTAGTGACCTACCTTCCCACCCGTGTGTTCCATGATGGCAAACACAATTTTAAATGTGTATTTGTTAGGTTTTAGTAGCGATACATCTTCTACTTGTTTCTTCCTTGTGACATCATTAGCAGGGGAGACGATTCGTTTCAGCGGAGCGAGTCGTGCGTCATTTAAAGACATCAAATAGGGTAATGTTACACAAGACAAGCTTTTAGTACTCTGTTGAAATTAATTAAAGGGAGAAAACCCTAAAAAAAATATTTACTAATGTCCCTCTGGTGTAATCTTTACAAGCTAACAAAACATACGCCGTCATTCACTCTACGCATTTTTTTTAAAGTGCTACGAAAGCACGCGGCTACCTTCCATTGTGTGCCGTGAGCACAATACCCATTGTATGGGTATCTGCGCATAGGACAATGAATCAAACAGACAGTGTCGGAAAAATACTTCCACACAACACCCTTCTCTCGAAGAAGACAATTTATTTTTAACTTCACGTTGAGTAATTTTTATTTTTTTTATTTTTTAAAAGTGTTTTTGGTACGTTTTAGTAGCGAGATATCGTCTACTCGTTTCTTCCTTACGATGTCATTAGCAGGGGAGATGATTCGTCTTTTACAGTGAGCTAGACCATCTCTTTTCCAAGTGCAACGTACGCGAAATAAAGACACTAGCTTTTGTATTTTATATCGCAAGCAGGTGACGGGATATTTATACATCTGCTTGAGCGTTATCGGCGAAACTTGTTTTAAACATTATTAATACGCTAAAATTTTAAAATATTATTGTTTCATACACCGATCTCAAGATAGAGTTTTTAATCAGATCTATTATTAACAAATATTGTCATTTTAACACACTGCGTAACCATCAAGTTGAATCAACCACACCTGATGTTACCACTCGTAAAGTCAAGTCTTCAAGACAAAACACTGATACTAAACAAGACATTCAACTGAATTATATGCCACTATGTGATACAACTAATATTATCTTTGCAATGTTAAAAGAGGGGGTATAACTTGTATTGAGTATAGATGTATAGTGTTTAATATTTAATACATAGAACACAGGACAAAAAAAAAAAAAAAAAAAAAAAAAAAAAAAAAAAAAGATTTACATCACCGCAACATCCGACATAAGGGTTGGGGTGGGTACGGGGAGGGCGGAGGAGAAGAAAAAAAAAACACCATAAAATGTGTAACGCTACAAATGTTTGGCTTTATTCAACGACTTAAGAGTAGAAATGTGCTATAATTTTATGTAGTCTTCATTGTAACAGTCACCATAACCAAGGATTAAACTTTATGATTTTTTTTTGTGTGCGAGAAATGCTACCAGTGTGATTGCACCAAGTCCTGCCACTGACCATTTAATTAATGTTTTAAAAGATGCCCAATCTCTCTGACTTTCAGTGCGGCGTGAATAAAACTCAACCAGACCTTGCTGTAGAAGATAAAAATAAGAGAGACTCAATTTCTTAATTTCTCTATCTTGAAGATGGGTAATCAGTATACTTTAAAGTCATGGGGAGAGGGGTGATAAAAGATGATAGAGATAAAATATAGCTGTAGCATACATAACAATTATCCTAAACGCAATATGCATTCTAATGAAAACACAGCACATAAATTTGAATTAATCAATATTCTGTTGTTCAAATGTATCAGTTAAAACAAGTCAATATACTGATTTAGATTCTTCTTAACAGGTGATATAATTTTGATATTATGATGTATGCAAATAGAAACTATTCTTACCCATTTATCATTAGACGTCAACCATTCTTGTAAGTTAGTGTCGATATATGAGGTAACCCATTCAACAACATTATCCGCCAAATGGCTTTTATTATGTACGAAACAATATACCACAAACCATCCAGCGAAGCCTAAAAGCGCCACAATCCTGCCCCAGTTAACACCATCAGAGAAGGTTTCATCAACTATTATTTTAAAAGTATCATAAGCGTTGTTATCAGTAATATTAAGCTGTTCAATCAAATCATTGAATCTATTTCGAAATCGTTCCTCAAATTCATCACCAAGATTACGCATTGCCGCTTGGACAACATTTGGAGTAACACTACTTTGTCGCCCATCATTTTCCCACTGAAAACCTGCCTTCGCTACTCGATGTTTGATATAATCCACTACTATCGAACGAGTATTATAAGATTCCATGTTTTCAGACAATTCACTCGAACTTAACACATCTGTTTTTAAAAAACCATCTCAAACTTTAAATGAGATTCATTTATATTACACAAAAACAAAAATACCTAATTCAGCAAACAAAAAAAGTGAAGACCTTTTGTTATTCGTAGCAACTAAATCGCCAACCAATCTTACGGCCACCTGCATAATCGATCAAATTATAGAAAGAACGTGGTTTGCATCGCAAATTTAAAAACATGGCGATGTTTACCTTTGCTTACAGACCTCAACCAAAAAAGGCAATGAAACTATAAGAAGGAGGAATATATATCTTAGTCATGCAGCAGATTACCTGCCCATGTTCGCTTTAGTATTACAGTTTTCATTTAATTTCTTTTTGACTTGAACTTCTTTAATTTAAGAAGGTTTACTTATACATAATACATTAGGTCTAATTACAATTTTTTTATTTTTACCACTCAATGTATTTTGTTTTTTCTATATCTTGCATTGTCATCTTAATTTTTGACCACCTTAGTAAAAATTTGCTTAAGATTATAAACTTCAAGTTTTAAAAAAACATCAACGTTATAGTACGTCGTGTCAAATGACACACCGTTTAAAATGTCTACATTTAAAGTTCACCAACATAATGACGTAAAAACTAAATATGATATGACGTTAGCATACATATCATTCAATCTAATCACTCTAAAGTACAAATCAATCATTTTTATTGATTGAGGGGCTGGGTGAGTTATTTTTATCACTATTCGCCCTTCCCCTTCCCTTTGTCCGCAACCCCTTTCCCCTTCTCCCATTCCTAACCTCAATACCAACCGTTAGATACACAGACCGTACCACTACCCATTCTATTCCATTTAAGAGACAAAGGATGTATGACAATCTTACAGACAAATATTTATTCAACTAATATCACAACTCCTAGACACTACTCCAACAGACTGGGATATTTAACTTATAGACACCACTCCTCGTTGAATATCTCTTGCAGCCTAGCCACCTATGTCCGCCGCCCTCGCACCATCCCTAAACACCTGCTAGATAAACACACCGTACCTCTACCCACACTATTACTTGGACAGACAAAGGACAAAGTAACAGACAAACTTGTATCTGTATTCAACTAATGTTACAAGTGACATCGTTCTCATCCAACTCCGAAACATTCGTGGCCCAATTTCGAAACCAGCCTCGTTGAAAACTCCCTGACCCTAGTTTAACTTTGCCTCACCGATTCCAAAACAGTCCTGTACCAAACATTCATGTACCAACTTTGAAACCTGTCTTGTTGAAAACAAAGACCGTCCCACTCTAGTGTAAACTCTAACACAACCAATTCCGAAACATCGATGGTCCCAGTTTGAAACCTGTCTAGGTGAAAACGAAATCCATCCCACGGTAGTATAAGCTCTTCCCCGATCACTTCCAAAACATCCATGTACCAAGTTTGAAACACGCCTCTGTGAAACCCAAACTCCCCCGACACTAGTTTAAACTCTACCCCCATCAATTCCAAATCATACCTGTAACAACTTTGAAACCTACCTAGGTGTTAACAAAACACCTCCGACCTTTGTATAAACTCTGCCCCTCATCTATTCCAAATCATACCTGTAACAACTTTGAAACCTACCTAGGTGTTAACAAAACACCTCCGACCTTTGTATAAACTCTGCCCCTCATCTATTCTTAAACATACATATAACAACTTTGAAACCTACCTCGGTGAAAACTTCACCGACCCTAGTATGAACTCGACTGACAACAATTCCTAAACATACATGTCCCAACTTTGTAACCTGCCTCGGTGAAAACTTCACCGACCCTAGTATGGACTCTACACCTACCGATTCCAAAACAGGCATGTTCCGAGTTCAAAACCAACCTTAACCGACACTAGTATGAACTCGGTTACCAACAATTCCTAAACATGCATGTACCAACTTCGAAACCACCCTCGGTGTAACCAAAACACCTCTGTCCCTAGTATAAACTCTACCTCATCCAATTCCAAAACATGGATGTCCCAACATTGAAACACGTTTCAGTGAAATACAAACTCCCACGACTCTCGTATAAACTCTCTACCTATCAATTCTAAAACATGGATGTACCAACTTTGCAACCTGCCTAGGTGAAAACTCCCCCGACCCTACTATAGACTCGAACCCTAACAATTCCAAAACATGCATGGTCTAGCTTCGAATCCTGCCTCGGTGAAAACGTCACCGACTCGTGTATAAAATCTGTCCCAACCAACCCCAAACCTTCCCTGGGCACCCGAATAAAAATAACTCACCCAGCCCCTCAATCAATAAAAATGATTGATTTGTACTTTAGAGTGATTAGATTGAATGATATGTATGCTAACGTCATATCATATTTAGTTTTTACGTCATTATGTTGGTGAACTTTAAATGTAGACATTTTAAACGGTGTGTCATTTGACACGACGTACTATAACGTTGATGTTTTTTTAAAACTTGAAGTTTATAATCTTAAGCAAATTTTTACTAAGGTGGTCAAAAATTAAGATGACAATGCAAGATATAGAAAAAACAAAATACATTGAGTGGTAAAAATAAAAAAATTGTAATTAGACCTAATGTATTATGTATAAGTAAACCTTCTTAAATTAAAGAAGTTCAAGTCAAAAAGAAATTAAATGAAAACTGTAATACTAAAGCGAACATGGGCAGGTAATCTGCTGCATGACTAAGATATATATTCCTCCTTCTTATAGTTTCATTGCCTTTTTTGGTTGAGGTCTGTAAGCAAAGGTAAACATCGCCATGTTTTTAAATTTGCGATGCAAACCACGTTCTTTCTATAATTTGATCGATTATGCAGGTGGCCGTAAGATTGGTTGGCGATTTAGTTGCTACGAATAACAAAAGGTCTTCACTTTTTTTGTTTGCTGAATTAGGTATTTTTGTTTTTGTGTAATATAAATGAATCTCATTTAAAGTTTGAGATGGTTTTTTAAAAACAGATGTGTTAAGTTCGAGTGAATTGTCTGAAAACATGGAATCTTATAATACTCGTTCGATAGTAGTGGATTATATCAAACATCGAGTAGCGAAGGCAGGTTTTCAGTGGGAAAATGATGGGCGACAAAGTAGTGTTACTCCAAATGTTGTCCAAGCGGCAATGCGTAATCTTGGTGATGAATTTGAGGAACGATTTCGAAATAGATTCAATGATTTGATTGAACAGCTTAATATTACTGATAACAACGCTTATGATACTTTTAAAATAATAGTTGATGAAACCTTCTCTGATGGTGTTAACTGGGGCAGGATTGTGGCGCTTTTAGGCTTCGCTGGATGGTTTGTGGTATATTGTTTCGTACATAATAAAAGCCATTTGGCGGATAATGTTGTTGAATGGGTTACCTCATATATCGACACTAACTTACAAGAATGGTTGACGTCTA
Source organism: Physella acuta (assembly GCF_028476545.2). Lineage (NCBI taxonomy): Eukaryota > Metazoa > Mollusca > Gastropoda > Physidae > Physella > Physella acuta. The sequence goes on from NW_026732030.1 coordinate 596,687, forward strand.
ATGATAAATGGGTAAGAATAGTTTCTATTTGCATACATCATAATATCAAAATTATATCACCTGTTAAGAAGAATCTAAATCAGTATATTGACTTGTTTTAACTGATACATTTGAACAACAGAATATTGATTAATTCAAATTTATGTGCTGTGTTTTCATTAGAATGCATATTGCGTTTAGGATAATTGTTATGTATGCTACAGCTATATTTTATCTCTATCATCTTTTATCACCCCTCTCCCCATGACTTTAAAGTATACTGATTACCCATCTTCAAGATAGAGAAATTAAGAAATTGAGTCTCTCTTATTTTTATCTTCTACAGCAAGGTCTGGTTGAGTTTTATTCACGCCGCACTGAAAGTCAGAGAGATTGGGCATCTTTTAAAACATTAATTAAATGGTCAGTGGCAGGACTTGGTGCAATCACACTGGTAGCATTTCTCGCACACAAAAAAAAATCATAAAGTTTAATCCTTGGTTATGGTGACTGTTACAATGAAGACTACATAAAATTATAGCACATTTCTACTCTTAAGTCGTTGAATAAAGCCAAACATTTGTAGCGTTACACATTTTATGGTGTTTTTTTTTTCTTCTCCTCCGCCCTCCCCGTACCCACCCCAACCCTTATGTCGGATGTTGCGGTGATGTAAATCTTTTTTTTTTTTTTTTTTTTTTTTTTTTTTTTTTTTTTTTTTTTTTTTTTTTTTTTTTTTTTTTTTTTTTGTCCTGTGTTCTATGTATTAAATATTAAACACTATACATCTATACTCAATACAAGTTATACCCCCTCTTTTAACATTGCAAAGATAATATTAGTTGTATCACATAGTGGCATATAATTCAGTTGAATGTCTTGTTTAGTATCAGTGTTTTGTCTTGAAGACTTGACTTTACGAGTGGTAACATCAGGTGTGGTTGATTCAACTTGATGGTTACGCAGTGTGTTAAAATGACAATATTTGTTAATAATAGATCTGATTAAAAACTCTATCTTGAGATCGGTGTATGAAACAATAATATTTTAAAATTTTAGCGTATTAATAATGTTTAAAACAAGTTTCGCCGATAACGCTCAAGCAGATGTATAAATATCCCGTCACCTGCTTGCGATATAAAATACAAAAGCTAGTGTCTTTATTTCGCGTACGTTGCACTTGGAAAAGAGATGGTCTAGCTCACTGTAAAAGACGAATCATCTCCCCTGCTAATGACATCGTAAGGAAGAAACGAGTAGACGATATCTCGCTACTAAAACGTACCAAAAACACTTTTAAAAAATAAAAAAAATAAAAATTACTCAACGTGAAGTTAAAAATAAATTGTCTTCTTCGAGAGAAGGGTGTTGTGTGGAAGTATTTTTCCGACACTGTCTGTTTGATTCATTGTCCTATGCGCAGATACCCATACAATGGGTATTGTGCTCACGGCACACAATGGAAGGTAGCCGCGTGCTTTCGTAGCACTTTAAAAAAAATGCGTAGAGTGAATGACGGCGTATGTTTTGTTAGCTTGTAAAGATTACACCAGAGGGACATTAGTAAATATTTTTTTTAGGGTTTTCTCCCTTTAATTAATTTCAACAGAGTACTAAAAGCTTGTCTTGTGTAACATTACCCTATTTGATGTCTTTAAATGACGCACGACTCGCTCCGCTGAAACGAATCGTCTCCCCTGCTAATGATGTCACAAGGAAGAAACAAGTAGAAGATGTATCGCTACTAAAACCTAACAAATACACATTTAAAATTGTGTTTGCCATCATGGAACACACGGGTGGGAAGGTAGGTCACTACCCTTTCTCCTCCTCATTTTGTTTACAACACGGATACAAAGAGAAAAAAAAATATCGCGCCACCCTGATTGAGACATAAAATACAAAAAAAAAAAAAGCGACTTTCTTTATTTCACCTGTTTCACAGCTTGCTCCGCGGAAAAGCTACCTCGCTTATTATCTAACCGCCCATGTGCGTTGGGGTATAGCTATTGCCCTATGCTCAGATACCCATACAATGGGTATTGTGCTCACGGCACACAATAAAAGGCGGTCTCGTGCCTTCGTTGCACTTAAAAAATACATAGAGTGAATGACGCGTGTATGTTTTGCAAGCTTGTAAATATTATACAATAGTATTTTATCGGCTTAGGGAAAATAAAATTAATACAATTAAACAAGACTTGTTGTGATTTGATTTTAGTTTCATTTGTGTGTGTGTGTGTGTGTGTGTGTGTGTGTGTGTGTGTGTGTGTGTGTGTATGTATGTGTATATGTGAGTCTCAAAAAAACAAAAAAAAAGTGTAAAAATGTCAACGCCAGGACAACAAGTCATAATCAAAATGGACTAATTCAATACATATCTATGAAAAGTAAAAAAATTATAACTTATTACAAGTATAAATGCACAACCATTTTGATAAAAGCTTTTAAGCAAACCTTTCAGTAAATTTAATTGTAGGTACAGCTTTTCTTCTAAACGACATCAGTTGGATTAATATATGCTAGACCCGATTTATTTCTCACTGATTTGAGCTAAAATTTTGATCATAGGAAAATGGTCTTATTTTAAGAGGTTTCAGTGGGGTAGTGATGACTTTAAAAAAATAATAACAGTGTATATAAATATAATATATACCATGCTGGTCATTATCTCACAAATCATAGGGCCGAGTATTAATAAGACAATTGGAAAAAAAAACAATTATAATCATAACAATCAAAATATTTTTCTAAGTCTAACGCTGGTGTAACACATATATTACTTATTAAACCAAACTGCTATTGATCATTTTAATTAGCTATTTAGTCTGACAATTATTTTTAATTAAGACAAAACTTTTATTTTAATAAAATAAACCTAGTTCTGAACCTACATAAAACAATGTAAACACTTAAACAAAGAAGTTTACAAAACTTGAGATTTGAAACATAATCGACTTTTTGTTTACAAAATCAAAAAGACATAACCAAGGGTATTTAGTGTAATTTCTATGTTAAACCATTGACATCCTAAATTACTTTTTAAATTGTTAATGATAATTGATTAATATACTCTTTGATGTCTGACCCTGGTCACTATTTTAGAAAGAAATCGCTGTTTTAAAAACACTAGGAAAACTTAAAACGTCGTGAGACGCGCGCAAAGCACGCGACATGTATTTTTAAATGTAAACAAACGCGCACGGACACTGTTCCATTGTCGCTATGAAATACTTCTGAACCTACATAAATCAATGTAAATACTTAAACAAAGACGTTTACAAAACTTGAGATTTGAAACTTAACGGACTTTTCGTTTCCAAAGACATCACCAAGGGTGTTTAGTGTCATTTCTATGTTAAACCATTGGGATCCTAAATTTACGGGACGCTACTCGTGGTTGTTAACAAGACTGTTCTAGAAAAATTCGACTCTGCCTTCGTTTCTATATTAGTTTTATTTAGTAAAGAGATAACTGTGCCCCTGACAATTATTCTGACCAAATCAATAGGAACTTATATAGTCATGAATGAAGGGGGCAGCGTGGTAGAACTTACGACTGCTAACCCAAAAGTCCCGAATTCGAATCCAGGTTCAAAGACAGTAGACTGTCCCCGAGTCTACCCAACTCTGATGGGTACCTAACTTACGTTAGGGAAAGTAAGGCGGTTGGACATAGTGATGAACACACTATCACTTCATATGCCGAGATCACAGAAAGAAAAAAAATTATTTGTTGATCTTCTATATTAATATTTTTTAGAAAATTATAAAAATATAAACAAAATGTATTTAAATATATATAAGTGGTCGTCAAAATGATGGTTATAGAACCTTAAAAGGTGGTTAAAAAATAAATAAAAAAACAATGAAAACAATGAAAACGTTGTGATTACAACATATGTAAATATTAAAAACCAACAAAGCAAACAGCCACAACAAATAAAGCAATCCCACTTAACATAATTAACACGATTAGACAAAAAACAGGACAAAAACAGACTGATAGTAAATAGTAACGGCTATTTATAGATCAACTGTATGAGAAATATGGCCTATTGTAAAGCAAGCCTAGCTGAATAAATTATTTTTAATGACTATTTAAACATATCTTTCAACAAAAAAAATCGATACTCTATTGTTTGTCGTCGCGGCCGTAAAGGAGCGTCACGGAAGACAATAGGAGGAGGGGAACACCTGCTCCAGCTGGAGTATTTTACTATATAACATGTCTGCTCTGGCTGCTCAATATTTTACTATATAAACATGTCTGCACAAAATCGACCCAAACACGACCTACTATACTACTTCTAACACAGATATTTGTTAAAAGGTCTCATTAACGAATGCTGTTATAGAATATCGATTGGCTGTTACAGCATGGGCGACATTTCTTAGACAAGTGAACTTAGTATTGTATTATCATCTGGTAATGCCCTTTACATGGCTGGCCGGTCATTAAGTAAATGAGATAAAAGTTCATTTTGCCATCGCCCAATGTTCACTTGCCGCTTCTCCTTAACTAATGTAAGCTGGCGATTGTAGCTTGAAGTGAGAATGTCTGGGTCAAATCTTAGCATGGCCGGTACCCGACCTCAGTACCCACGGGCGGTACCCGACCCCAGTACCCACGGGCGGTACCCGACCCCAGTACCCACGGGTGGTACCCGACCTCAGTACCCACGGGCGGTACCCGACCCCAGTACCCACGGGCTGGTAAGTGGATGCTCTACCACGACGTCCACGAAACACGAGCTTGACACACGTGTAAAATAAACGAGTCAACGTCATCTGCACAAACTTTGCTCATTCCATATCCCCCCCTCCCCGCCCACCATCACTCCGCCGCGTAAAGGAAGTGTAAGACCTTCACCTTGGCACTGGTGGAACCACCCCGCCCATCAACATTCCACAGGTTCTAGCTGAGCCGAGAAACCTCATCCAAAGGTTTATTTTTCTTGTGTCCTTCGGCAATTTTTTTCTTCATTTTTAAAGTAGAATTTTTTAAGACTTTAAAAAACCTTATATCTAGACTCTACATCATTTAATTAAATAGCAGTAGGCTTGTGAAAACGATTGACACACCACTATAGTAAACTGTCGATGTATGTCTTTAAAAACATTTTGCCAATGTCTTGAATTTTTTGTTTTTAAACAGTCTATACCGGAAGCTCAGCGTTTACTTGTTGTAACTGCGCTAAAAGTTGTTTCACTCCTGCCATTTTGAACTCCCTGGGAGGGCAAGGGTAACGAACCGCCAGGTCAGGATGACCCCGTGAAACACCTCACTCTGCCTGTAGTTAACACAATCGGATATGTGGCCAATTTTTATTTAATAAATGTTTGATTTTTTAGTGCTCATAAAGCATTGAATGTGTTTCTGAGGGTTGAAAATTGTTTGGGCTGGTGGTTATAAATTAATCTTACAAACAAGTTTAGCTCTATTCATACATCACTCCTCACTGTTTACTTTACATTTCATTGTATGTGCCCAATGAGCGTTAGTTCATACACTACTCCTCACAATTTACGTTTGACTATATGTGCTTCACTTCATACATTCCTCCTCACTGTATGCTGTATATCTCTTCAGTTCACTTTTCACTCCTCACTCTTTAGCTCACCCCCCCCCCCCCCCCCCCACACACACACACACACACCCACTAAGACTTGAGATTGCATCTCACGTCCGCCAAAAGCACGTGTACATGACCCCGCCCTATACATGCAGCACCCGACAACAAAGAAGACAAGAAACACATTCCTTCCCCCCGCCGGCCATCTCGTCCCGTCAAGAATTTAAGTGCTGATTGCGTTTCTTGTATGTTTGTATGTCATATACTGGTTAGGTCAGACAGTGCCATTTTTTATGTTATCTCGTTATGTTAATTTTTCGAAACCCTGTCGAAATATCTGTAATCTAATTTTCCGAAGACGCCATTTATTTATTTTTCTTCCATTTTCTTTGCGTTTACATTTTTTTTTCAGTTTGCGTTTATCTTTTTTTTTAAAGAAATAACAATTAAATTGTGAAGCTAATTAATCAAAGCTGAGGTCTGCAGCTCGTCAAGTTAGATAAGGAGCTCAACACGTTTTTTATAACAAGAACTTTATTCATCGCCTCTTCAGCGGGACTTTTTTAATGGTAAAACGTTGCTTTGTGTATATTTTTAAAAGCTTTATTCCTCCTGTCGTTTAAAGTACTTTCGCCTAACATTTCCCATCGCGTGTTGAGTTGCGCATAATTGACACCCCCCACCCCCATTTCAGATTATTTTTAAAACACCCAAGCCCAATTTCTAGCAAAATAATCTAACGTCGACACATTTTTACAAATTTCTTATGAATGCAAAAGTTTTTACCACATGACTTTCATCTGCCACTCTCTCTAATGTAGCCCGTCCTTAGTGTAGTCACAACCCCCACCCCATAAGTGTCTGCAATCATTTATGCCCTGGTCATCTTTATTGTAAGTGTGGCCTACCAGAAATAAGTGTATGGAATTATTCTTCCAAAGGTAGTCCATAATCAATTACAACTTTTTGGATCTGAGGTTGAAATTTTAATTTAATACAAAAACTTGTCCGAGTGCAGTGGGAAAACATTATATCGATCATGTGTTCACCTGTAATATTAATAGATCGATTGTGGTACCTGTTTATATGAATGGATCGACCGTGTGTTGATCTGTTGTATCAATAGATCGATCGTGTGTTCATCTGTTCTATCAATTGATCGATCGTGTGTTCATCTGTTGTATCAATGGATCGATCGTGTGTTCATCTGTTATATCAATGGATCGATCGTGTCATATGTTCTATCAATAGATCGATCGTGTGTTCATCTATTGTATCAATGGATCGATCGTGTGTTTATCTGTTATAACAATGGATTGATCGTGTCATATGTTCTATCAATAGATCGATCGTGTGTTCATCTGTTGTATCAATGGATCGATCGTGTGTTTATCTGTTATAACAATGGATCGATCGTGTCACCTGTTATATCTATGTTTGTAGTAGCGCTGTCCACGCTAATTGCAATTAACATCTGTGCATCTCAATCAAAGCACAATAAATCATGCAGTATTATATACACAGCTCAACACAGAAGCATGCACGAAGAGATCGAAATCAAATTAATGGTGTCTGGGTAATTTGTCCATTCAGCACGTAGAGAGCAGCACTTATTTATCTATTTAAGCAATACACGCGCCACTCAATGAACAGGCGATCCCCATGGTTGGTCGTCGGGATGTTGGGATTCTACATGGCTAATAAACTAAAGTTAACCTGAACTCTTTAGGTGCAGAAATTAGGATAAACTTATGATTCTATTTTTTCTTCAAATGTTTTTAAAACCTTTTCTTTGTGCACTAATTGATCTCACACGATCCGAACCCAGAGCTAATTACCCCGCGTTTCTCAAACTTCACATGCACTCCTCATGAAACGCCTCTGTTAAAAGCCATCTCCCATCCTTCCCCATCTATCCTAGCATGTAATAGATCACTTGGACAAAGACCAACTCGTTTTATGTAACCGCTTTGTTTAAAAAAAAATCTTGACATTATAATATCAAGTGATCCAACAATGAGCTATCCTGTAAGCGACTCAACACAGTTGTGTAACTGGCACAGACATCTCCGCTGATAGCGGTGTTGTTTGGGGAATGTTTGCCACTGTGTGAAACTAAATGTTGACGGTACGAAAAATACATACCAGCTGCCAGATTTCTTCGCATTGTTACAAGTGGCAACATTGGCGTCATAATTTCATTTTGTGCGGCGTTCCCTGTATGTAGTTCTTTGGGTAATTAATGGTTATAAGATATAACATGTTAAATGGTGCGGCGTCAATTCGGCCAATGACGAAACGGCCCCGTCAAAACGGCCCCGTCAAAACGACCCCGTCAAAACGACCCCGTCAAATCGGCCCCGTCAAAAGGGCCAACGACATATGGACCCCGTCATATAGGCTCCCGACAAATAAGCTCCCGTCATTTAGGCTACCGACAAATAGGCTCCCGTTATATAGGCTCCCGACAAAAGGGCTCCAGTCAATAAGGCTCCTGACAAATAGGCTCCCGTCATTTTGGCTCCCGACATATAGTCTCCCGTCATTTAGTTTTTTCCACAAAACGGCCCCTGTCATTACGACTCCCGACAAATAGGCTCCCGCCATTTAGTTTCTCCACAAAACGGCCCCGGTCATTACGACTCCCGACAAATAGGCTAGCGTCATTTTGGCTCCCGACAAAAAGGCTCCTGTCAATTTGGCTCCAGACAAAAGGACCACTGACACAGTGGCGTAGCTACCGTAAAGCTAGCGTAAGAAAGGCATGGGGGCCCAAGGTACATAGGGGCCCTTTTCCCTCATAAAAAATTAAAACTTTTACAATGGAATTTTAATATTTGTTACATATAAATAATTTTAAAAAAGAAAAAGGTTAAAAGTTCCAAAAAGCCCCCCCCCCCCCCCCCCCCCCACCGTTTCGGCAGTGGGATTCAGTGTTTGTGGGTCAAACAGAGCCCAATCGTTATAATAACACTACAGGCGATATCACTTTGTCGTGCAAGACATTGAGAGAATCAGCCTATAAATAAACTTTTTAGCAGTAGTAGGCAAGCATAATAATATAGTATAAATACAAAATCAGGACATATAAAATACAAAATGTTGCCTTCAGAATATTTATATATTAAAAAATATCCATCGTAAGTAGAAGTTGATCTCTTCGTTTAACTCCTCTGTAGCCTAACGCAGAGGCGTAGCGAAGGCGAGGCGGGGGGTGCGGACCGCAACGGGTGACACCATTTAGGGAGGGTGACACCAAAGGCAAAAAATTGTAAAATTTATAGAATAAAATTCCATTTTCCAGATCCATTAGTTAAATTTAAATAGTCTTCTAAATACAAATCGAAAATTATATCAAGAGGGGGGGGGGGTGTGACACCACGACGTAAACGTAAACTATAAAGAAAACAATGCTATATCCAACTGTATTATAAACAGACTGTAGATAAACATCGTTACTATTAAGTCAGCAGTGATTAAAGCTTAAACACGTACGTGTACCAGTATGTGGCATATATATATATAAATTTTAGGCCTATGTAGGCCGACACACACACACACACACACACACATATATATATACATATATATATATATATATATATATACATATATATATATATATATATATATATATATATATATATATATATATATATATATATATATATATATATATATATATATATATATATATATATATATATATATATATATATATATATATATATATATATATATATATGCTTTGTTTCCTGAGAGGGGGTGACAATACGAAGTGCCGCACCGGGTGAGACCCGACCTAGCGACGCCACTGGCCTAACGGCTGACGAAGGGGCCCACTGATAATTTTTGCATAGGGGCCCAAAAATCCTAGCTACGCCACTGCACTGACAATACCGTTTCTGTAGAGACTAAGTCTCCCGGCAAAGCGGTCTCATTGAATATGACATCTGCCAGTGGGACCCCTTCATCAATATTCTTTAGAGTTAGCTTATCCAACGCTCTTATGTAATACAACGTATGCATCTCTTGTTCGGCAGGCCTTATTTTTATATTAGTTTATCTATTATAAAATATAGTATGTTTTAATTTAAGGGTCATCTATCTATGACATCCATAATTAAGTCGGTTATTGGCTGTTCCAACTCATTGTGTGGGGAGAAGGGTCCACGCTGTACCTTCCTAACTGCAATATGCTTGTACAGGGGCGTAGCGAGGGGGGGGGGGGGGCGGGGGGTGCGGACCGCACCGGGTGACACCATTTAGGGGGGTGACACCAAGGCAAAAAATAGCAAAATATAGAGAGAAAAAGTTGAGGGGGGGGTGCAAATCGAAAGTTTGGGGGGGGGGGCAAATCGAAAACTTGAAAGTTTGTCCCCGGGAAGGGTCGCAACGCCTCTGGGGTGGTGACACCATTAAGTGCCGCACCGGGTGACACCCGACCTCGCTACGCCACTGTGCTTGTAGGTTATCAAAACAAAATGCTGTTATCATGTTAACATCATGTATATCATACATTTACACTTCTGTGCTCGCTTTTAAGCAACAGATCTTTTCTGTTGTAAATTAAACATTATCAAAACTTTAGAATTGGTGGAATTTAGCTGTTAAGGGCTCGATTTGTTTGTGAATTAATGTTGGTTCATGAAAAAATAATTTCATTCGGGCATTAAAAAGAGGTTATGGTGGTATTGGAGGTAGGACACAATGGTTACTTTTATGCCAATAGTGGTCATATCATTCATTTTTCTGGAGCCAATATGTCGGGAGTCATTTTGTCAAAAGCCAATATGTCGGGAGCCCAATTGCCGGGAGCCAATATGTCGGGAGCCCATTTGTCGGTAGCCAAAATGTCGTGAGCCCATTTGCCGGGAGCCCATTTGTCTTGAGCCCTTATGTCGGGAGCCAATATGTCGGGAGCCGCTTTGTCGGGAGCCAATATGTCCTGAGCCTATTTGTCAGGGGTTAATATGTCGGGAGTCCATTTGTCGGGAGCCTAAATATCGGGAGCCCATTTGTCGGGAGCCTATATGTCGCAAGTCAATATGACGGGAGCCCATTTGACGGGAGCCAATAAGTCGGGGCCCTTTTGACGGGGCTATTTTGACGGGGTCGGTTTGTCGGGAGTCGATTTGACGGGGTCGTATTAACGGGGCCGTTTTGACGGGGCCGATTTGTCCCGGGCCGTTTTGACAGGGCACCGCAAAAGTCATAGATGTACGAGGTACATTGAAAGGTATTCATTCTACTATGTATCGGTTTTGTTGTTTACTAAACGTCTTGAAACTTTAAACGGATGTATCAAAAAACATATATATATATATATATATATATATATATATATATATATATATATATATATATATATATATATATATATATATATCCCTGATTACTGTACTTACACTATTGGTATTAATGTAAATACATGTTTGCCCTTTCTTGTTTACTAACTTATGTGACACATACTGGGTAAATAATACATAGTTTTCCTTATTCTTTGATGATTCTTCTAAAGCAGTGCCGTCACAACAAACGCCACGTATGATTTCACCACCACCCGCCCATCCGTCTACCTGGCGTTTGTGTAAACATTGCTGTCTTCTGGTTTTTAGACACACCGGTTTGATAAGCGCATAGCACCCCGGGGCAAGAGGGGGGGGGGGGTGTGCCTGCCCTGTGGATCGTGTGACCTAACAAACAAATGAGAGCAGATACCAAGCATCTCTCCGGCACTAGAGCGGTGGTTCTGTTCATGATATGTAGAGATGGGGAGGGTGTATATCTGGAGCACCTCTTCACCGGTAGTTGAGTGGTTATGTACTAGGTGAGTGGTTATGTACTAAGTAAGTGGTGATAGACCCAAAAAACAACTCAAATATGTCGTAACATATCCTTAAATATGAGTACATATACCGTACTTTATGTAATAGAAAGACTACTTGCTTAATTTTATACATTAATTCAGTTACCAATTATCTCACCCAAAACTACCCCACATCACTAATTTTTATGGTTATCATAACCCTTAAACCCCGTCGTCTCCTTGTCTCTGGTTAAACCCGGACTTACCACATACCAAAATGTCTAGTAATAATTCCTTAGCCTGCAGAGCTTCACTGAAAAGAGCAAATACATGGACATTTCTCTCCGCCCCCCCCCCCCCCCCACGTGTGTACACATCTAACACAAGTCAGACCTACCAGAGCCTGGTTCCAATTTGTGTCTTGTATTCTAACCCTTATGTGACCCAGCGATTGTTTCCTTTAACCCACCCCTCCCCCATCGTTGTACGTGCAATGTAACATGTGTCCCTAGCTCTGCCATCTAGATCTACACATAAAGTGATCAAAATGTTTTGTTTTTAGTTTCTGTTAGAAAACTAAACATCGAGAATGTAGATGAATACGAAATAATATATCATGTAGATAAATGACATGTGAGCATTTGATCCGTCTAGCTTTAATATGAAAATGACATCTAATTGGATCCCTCTAGAAGATATAGGAAAATGACGTTATAATTTTCACCCCTCTAGCTTGTATACGAAAATGACATGTATTTACTTGAATCCATCTCTCCATAGCACATCTACATGATGACGCTCTATTAAAACGGTGGATCCGTCTGAGGAAATGCGATTTAATTAAATACAAGTAAATTAAATCGTGTAAAGTATTTTATTGAAACTTATAGAGGTGGAATAAGTGGTTATGTTATAAGGCGGTGGAGTAGAAAGTCAGGGAAATATAGAACATATACGGCGGTGGAGTCAGGGGGTTAGGTTAATACAGATCATGTGGGGGGGGGGGCGGGTTAATACAGATCATGTGAAGGGGGGGCAGGTTAATACAGATCATGGGGGGGGGGGGGGCAAGGTAATACAGATCATGTGAGGGGGTCAGGTTAATACAGATCGTGTGAGGGGTGTTAGATTAATACAGAGCATGTGAGGGGTGTTAGATTAATACAGATCATGTGAGGGGGGTTAGATTAATACAGATCATTTGAGGGGGGTCAGGGTAATACAAATCATGTGAGGGGGTCAGGGTAATACAAATCATTTGAGGGGGTCAGTGTAATACAGATCATGTGGGGGGGGGGGGTCAGGGTAATACAAATCATGTGAGGGGGGGGGGGGTTCAGGTTATTACAGATTGATTATCGGATTGGTGTCAGAACATACAGAGACATGTAATTGCTGTTGTCTGTCGTTGAAATATTCGCGATATTAACTGTTATTTGAGGTGGGGTAGGTGTGAGCTTCTCTGAACTTGCTGTTCGTTAATTAGTGGGTACTTGAGGTAAATAGTGGGTGCATTCCGGTCTGTTTTATGGGCGTGTTGGCTACAACCCTTGATTAAAGGAAGAGCAACGTTCGTTGAATACTGAGACGATATAAAGGAACAGTTGGACTACACGAATTTATTTTATTTTTACTTGTTTATTTTTGTTTTGTTAAGATATTTGCGATAAAAGTTGATTTTAGTTGATTAAGACCCAACCAACAACCACTGTACGACCATCGAAATCAGTAGGAAATAACCATCAGTAGCTATGCGACCATCCAAAACTTGGATTTAGTTTAGTCCAACTAGAATATTGTTAGTGAAACATTTGCAGAAATAGAATCCAAGATGGCGTCTTGGGATGGCTGGAAATAAAATGAAGAGATAACTCTTGTTGATTTCTTTCGAGTTACAGCGTGCTGACGGATAGCCGCACTAATGTCTTGTACACTCTGGCTATGTGGCTGAAGAATGTAAATCGTTCGTTTTAGGAACGGTTCACACTTGATTTATAGAATGGAAAATTGTTCGTTTTAGGACCGGTTCACACTTGGTTCCCAGAATGAAAATTTGTGCGTTTTAGGAACGGTTCACACTTGATTTATAGAATGGAGAATTGTGCGGTTTAGGACCGGTTCACACTTGGTTCCCAGAATGGAAAATTGTGCGTTTTATGACCGGTTCACACTTGGTTCCCAGAATGGAAAATTGTGCGTTTTATGACCGGTTCACACTTGGTTCCCAGAATGGAAAATTGTGCGCTTTAGGAACGGTTCACACTTGGCTCCCAGAATGGAAAATTGTGCGTTTTAGGAACGGTTCACACTTGATTTATAGAATGGAGAATTGTGCCTTTTAGGACCGGTTCACACTTGGTTCCCAGAATGGAAAATTGTGCGCTTTAGGAACGGCTCACACTTGGTTTAAAGAATGGATATTATTCGTAAAAGAAACGGTTCACACTTCGTTTATTGTCGTTCGGGTGTGTGTGTCGGGGGTGGTGGGGGGGGGGGGGGGGGTGGATGCCTATGTTTAACTATTTCTCTCATCTTCATTCCTTCCCCCCCCCCCCACATACACACTAGCATACACACATTAAAGAGACGGCATGTATAAACAATGAACTAGCGATACCGGTACTTAGATAAACACCGTCTCAATCAGGACAACGCGCATGTAATCCATTTCTAGTCCAGCTTATCGCCAAGAAAAATAAAACACCTTCCCCCATGCACCCACACCTCGCCGATACTGAATAATTATTTTCCCTACACAATCAGAGCCCTGAACGGGTTATTCATTCTTCGAGATAAATCCTCTTTAGATCTCCCGTTCAAGATCTACACCAGCCTTAGCGGACAATAAAAAACACAGGCCGTAAAAAGAACGGTCAGCTGAAACGTCCCGCTTTGTAACGCTGACACGGGATAATAAAATAGCACTTTGTTCTGGCCTGGTAGCCTCTCGTCTATAGCAATAAATACACGTATATAAACAACACACGTACATAAACTGCCATAAACAATACACATGCACTCTCCCATAAACAACACACGTACACACTCGCATATGCAACACACGTACACACTCGCATATGCTACACGTAAACACTTCCCATAAACAACACACACTCGCATATACAACACACGTACACTCATAAACAGCACACATACACACTCCCATAAACAACACACGTACACACTCCTAAACAACACACGTACACACTCTCATAAACAACACGTACACACTCCCATAAGCAACACGTACACACTCTTAAACAACACGTACACACTCATAAACAACTCTCATACACACTCGCAAACACGACATACATATACTCCCATTAACAACACATATTCGCATAAACAACATACACACTCCCATCAACAACACACACATGTAGCACTAAGTTCTTGGAATGGTACCAACAAAAGTATATTTAACTGAAGATGTGTTGCAGTTTTAACATCTTTAGAAATGACCCACACTACTGGTATTGTGTACTAATCATGGTAAAAAAGTTTATACCTTTGGGTCTTTTTCAATTGTTGGCTGGTTTGAACGAATATATTAATCGTCATGTTAACACAACAATGTCATTTTTAACGAATTAGATACGAATATATTTATGTCATACTAACGTATGACATAAATATATTCGTATCTAATCCAAAACTATCACAAGTGTATCCCAAGATAATAGTCTAGCAACCCAAACATCCAGTTAAGTTTTCCCAGCCACCGGCAGACCTCTGACTGTAGGACTGGGATACAGCAGTGAGGCTTCCTACTGAAACCTTACCAGATCGTGGCCTGAAGCCGACAAACTGAGACAAGTTTTAAAAGTCTGTGTCTATAAGTTTATGTGCTTGAATATACCTACACTAGTGTGGGAACATTTAAGACTTCATATTGCGGACCAACACTTTGATCGGCAGTTTTCTAACTTTTTTGGTCACTGCGCCAATTTTGAAAAACTAAGAGAATCGTGGCGCCCTCTCCTTCACCTCCCCCACCCATTACCCTCTTGAACTAATGAAACACATTTTGTATCCAAGTTTATATAGTTGTTAATATTATATTTATATTGTATTGGTCAATATTTCAAAGATGTAAGCTGTCGGCGATTAGAAAATATAGAAACTGACAATAAAATAGTTCAAAAATTGATAGTCTTTTTAAAGTATGCTGTGGACAAGATTTTTTTAATGAAATAAGTATGTAACTATTTTTAGCTGTATATTTGTATTCATATAGAATTTATTTTAGATTTTTTCATGGCTTCCTGGCACTTATCCGTGCGACCCACTTTGGTAAACGCTGATTTAGATGTTGCGAAAATAGTCCTCTATGACCATGGTCACATAATGGTCACTAAGTTACATGACGTTAACTAATTTACCTTTAACCCCGCCCTGTTCTCGGATACCTCTGTATGTCTCTTTTCCAACACAGTTTTAAACCATTTTATTTTAAATGATAAGGCTATTTTAAGAATTTCAAATAAAATGAATAACCTTTATTCTAGAACTCAGTTTTACCTTTTTTGTTTTCTTTACCTTAGAGAGACAAATTATAATTTCAATGTCCTACCAGAGTATGAACAATGATGAGTTTTATGTCAACACTCATAGAAGAATGTATGCCATCACCTAAGTTTGTTTTTATGGTTTGATCGATAGTCTTATCTTTTTATATAAGTTGCACGATTTAATGCATCTTGAAAACGTCATTATTCTCTGTGAAAAGGTTGCGAAAATTTATCATCATACATCATATACATCTTTTTTAGTGTCACAGTTCATTGTGTTTTCTGAAGCATCTAGTCATTAAAAACATCAATCTAATGTGGTTCAAGCACCAGGGGACATAACATTTTCCTGCCAGACACCAGAGTTATCTCTCCCCCAGCCTCCTCACATCTGTTTCCACTTGTCTCATATACCCTCTAGGTGCCGGGGATGGCCGCAATTAATGATAATAGCCCACCGGCCTTGATTAGCGGCTACCGCTGGCCTTTTGACTCTGAGATTTGTAAACAGCGACTTTGATTTGGCTGGCTGATTAGCCGTTGATTAGTCTGGCCACCAGCTGCAGCTGTTTGCTACAACACATGTAGATAGTTGGCGCATTCGGCCACTCTAATGAAATAAAGTGCGTGCTTTGTTTTGATGTCGGCAACTTTAGATGATAGATGAGGGGACTCTTGTGATGAACTGGTGTTACGGACATTTAGCGCATTAGCACGTTTCAGTTGCGTTGACTAGTGCGCTGTGATAGATTTTAGACGTCCCATTTGAAAGTGGGGTGTTATTTTGAGGATTGACCATTATAAGTAGACATAATATGGCAATGTTCTGTCACTTGTGTGAGGCCTGCTTTAATGGCGGATACCAGTTAGCTAGGATAGAGATATGGTTGCTAAGTGCATACCATGTTGCTTTGATGTCGACATGGTTGCTATGCTACAGACAGAGTTGTTAATGTACATAGGATGTATGTAATTTAAGTCTAATAAAGTAAGTGCTAACAAATCTGTAATCACAGTCTCCATAAAATTTATAAGAAATAATAAAACAATGAAGCCGAGCTCATAAACCTCTTTAAAATATTTTTAAATGAAGTAATCTTCTGTACCGGCGAGACAATGACTGACACCCAGCTTGCGTGCTGCTCCAGTGTTCAGTGACAACCAATGTCACATCAGAGCAAGCCTTCCAACAACCGTTTTGGTGTAAAAGAAATAACTCCTTTAACAACCAGTACCCCACTGGCTCACGTTCGTTTGGCCACAAGTAGACGTCGCATGCCGGACGTTATTAATAGACTCGTACCGGGCTTTAATAGTAAATGTCTTCAGAATGGAACGTGATGTTTCCCCGACTAGAGGGCTTTGACCTTAATTAAACCGGACAAAAATCCGAGACCGTCTGTCGACTTGTCCGTGATGCCTCAACTAATCGGCTCCAACTCCCCCCCCCCCTCACTCTCCGGCTAATCTCCCCATCACTCCAACGCCCCCACCCTTGTCCTTAGGTACCTTAGAACGCTTTCTCGCGGGAGTCGACTGGTAGTCACTATAGGGCGTGATGATTAATGCCATGGAAAAAATATTCGTTTTTTTTTTAAAATTATTTTGTCAAACGGCATTAATGATAAATATTAAACTCACCTTTAATTGTCCTGATGAAGTCATTTCTTCAATGGATGTACAGATCTATGCTTAGGGGGTGCCCTTGACCTTACATGTCAGAACTAGGTCCTGATATACGTAGAAAACAAGCCAACGGTTTTACTTTGTTTTACTACAATAAGAAACAGATGTTTGTATTCCTATATGATGTGTGCTTGTCATCGCCCCTCAAGTGTACTGAGGTTACTCCCCATCTCCCACCATACTATCAAGACTCTTGTCTTCTCTGGTCAGCTGTCTCAAGTCACGGCCCTTATCATCACGCCTTTGGGGGTACGCTCCGTTTTGTGAGGAGCTTTTTAGGGTTCCTAAATGTGTCGCAATTAGGTTTCCATGATATTTATTTAAATTTTTAAATAAATCTTGAATCGTCGGATGTGTGATTGTGATCTACATGTTACGTTGAAGAAGTTTAGTTGTTTTAAATCATTTGTAATTGTAGCTCATCTTTTCGGCCTCTTTTATTTCCCTTTCATCGATTGTAGGCCTACACCTCTCATTCTCGTCTATTTTTTCTGCTTCATTTAATAACTGCTCCCCTCCTCTTGTCACGTCTTTTGTTCAGTAGTTGATTAATATTCGCTGGTCTCATAGTCGATTCATGTCATATCCCCTAAACATCCCCAAACAAACCAGTCTCGAGCCAAAGGGAGAGAACTATCGTCCCCAGGACAAGTAGCGCCCCTTGGACGTGCCAAATGTTCGCAGTTTGCTGGTGCCCTGATATTTGGCTCGACTAGCAGCGCCGCCTCCCACATAACTATAGCATAATTAATTGTCGTCTGCCCAGCCAGGGTGGGAGGGAGGGTGATCAATTGTATGCACCGAGTGGGTGCATTTGTTACGTCATCACTGTCCAGCTCAGTGGTTCTACAGCTGAGTTAGTGCTGCCCACACACACGAGACAGGGTCGTCTTTTACCTCCATTTTTAAACATAAATGACACTTTCATTGTTAGCAGCACACAGGAGGTTAGTGAACGTGAGGGTTTAGGTTAGGATATTGTTTCGGCTAACTACGGGCCCAGCACACAGGAGGTTAGTGAAACGTGAGGGTTTAGGTTAGGATATTGTTTCGGTTAACTACGGACCCAGAGCTACATGCAGATTTTTAAATAGTCGAATGTGGCGATTTTAAAAAGCTATAATAACGTGTCACAATACGCAGTAAACATCCTACAAAAGTTTTAATGGTTTCTACATTTCTGTTAAAAAAAATCATGGTCTTAGCCCTAAACTCTTGTGTCAGTATCTGTCTGAGTGGGATTGGGGGGGGGGGGGTAGTCTGTCGGCGAACATATAAGACTTATGTTTGTGCACATTGACAAATGTTTTGTCTATGTCCGCAGGTGGTGCATGTCAGCATGGACTAGCGGCGAGAAGAAAGAAAATTCCAGAACGAAGCTCAAGTGTTAACCTGGAGCTTTACTTATGTGGGTGAGTACTCCCTTGTGTTTTTTTTATCGAAGGTCGTCTCATAAAAACACGATTGTTACATCATTTTATATTTTACATATACTCATGCAAACTCATCCAAGTGTATGTGCAATATTAATTCACGCAATAGCCTAGTTCGGTGTCAGCTTATGCAATAGTCTAGGTCCAGTGTTAAAATGACTGTACTCATGCTAACATCGCGACTGTCTGTGTCTATGATCACATCGAGATGTTTCTCTATCCCGGATAACATAACATCACCACACTGAGGATAACATCAGTGTTGTGACCTGGTGTATTGCAGTACTTGAGTAACCTGACTACATTATCGGATTACTTCCATCAAGATAACCGCTAGACCGTGCTTTAGGTAAAATCTTGGGTTACAGAAAGTTGTTGTAGCAATCTCTCCCCTCTCCACTACCACTCCACTAGCCCCCCCCCCCCCTTGCTGTTTGTGCCACACTGTTGTCTAGAAGAGGTAGGGTGAGAAAGAATTAGGGCGGCTTTGTTTACCAGGCGTGTGTGCCGTCACGCTTGGATGCACCAGGGACAGTGAACTGAAAGTGAACCTTACAGAGCTAATGTCCTGTACGTCAGAGGTTTTATCTCTTTGGGGGCCCGGGGGAAGGGGGGAGGGGGGTGGCGCATTACGTGGATTTTAGCAGAAGATGCTAGCAAGTTTCAGTCAAACTATGTCACATTTTCTTATAGTGTTCTGTTATCATTGTTTGCTTTACTTGGGTGACTTGACTTAGTCCTCTTTGCTTGGGTACTGCTTACAATTTACGCAGTTCTAGTTAAACTCTTGTTGGATTAGAAAGAGCGGGTTGCGTTAAATATCCTGTGTGAATCCCCATCCACAACCACCCTCAAAATATCATCTTTTAAACAACGACTATAACTCTCTACACGAGAAGAGTGTATTGTCTTAAATAACTTGAAATGTATTGCAATAAATTATTGATGGACAGAATGAAAGCGGGTATTGCGGCAAGGCATACACTTATTTTTGTTAATGCTCTGTTGAATGGGGAAATAATTTGATTCTATTACAAATGTGATCACCTTTGACATCTTTTTACTTCTTGAATAAATCACTTTCTATGTCGGTTGTAGCACCACCACAGTCAAATGTTCTAGTCAAAATGCGTGTACCGTGTGTTGTATGGACATTTCGCTTATTACTAAATCATAAAACTGCATCTAAACTATAGGAACTTTTGGTTCAATAAAATTCGTGGTTTAACTAACTCCAGGTGCTGAACCTGATGGTTAGCAAACAAGAGTTCCTTCCCCTTCTCCTGGTGACTCGGTAACCTCCCCTACCACTGAACTGTGAAACCGCCTTGAGGTGGGGAGATTATTTGTTGAAAGGAATTTTTCCAGGCACTTTTCCTACTTGTTTGAAATCAGATTTTCGACGGCAGGCACGAAATTTTTCACATTAATCCCTTGGGTTTTAGCTTCGTTGTCTTAAATCCCCGCTCCTCCATAGTAACTTGATTCTTAGTACCCACACTTCACTTTGTTTTGTCATGTCTTCTTACCCCTCGAAGCTCGACAATAGAAGCGGAATAAAAGTTTAGACAATCAAAATATTTCGAAGTCAAACATAAACATATTTTTTTTAATAATGCACCTCTAAAAATATTAAATAACAAATGAAGTAATATTTCCTTATCAAAACGCGATTTGTTGTTTTGTTATTCTTTGATTCTTTTATATACATGTGTGTTTGTTGGTGTGGGATGGGGGTAATTAGGTGTGAGTGTGTGGGATATGTGTGTGGGGGTGTATGATGCATGTATAGTATACACACCCGCCTAGTTTACTTTTAAAGGCCTACGAATTCCATTCAACTTTTTTTTCTCTGGGTCACTAATCGCGAGCTTATTTTCCTGGTATGAGTCGTATCGTATATCATAACGGTGTGTGATGTACACAAATCACACCCCGCGCCCACACCACCCAATTAAAAACACGCCAGTAACCCGCGCCAGCTGCTGCCGAGCCTTTCAAGTGAATGAACCATCACCCGTAACACCCTGCGTTAACTTTATAAAGGCAAGTTGGTTTCAAAGCCACGCTTTCACATTTTTCCCCCCACATTAAAAAAAATGGCTACGATTGTGTCCGATAAACACGTTCACGGCCCTCCGGTATCGGACTGGTCGTGTTGTCGGCACGGTGTCATGTGTGCTGGTGTTTGAGTGCCTCCTCACACCTCCCCCACCCCCTCACACATCCCACCCACCCACACGATGAACGTTTTAAAGAGGCATTAGCCTCATGTTTGTTCAAATTTCAACCTCTGTTTCTAAACGAGTTTTTTTTAAATATTATTTTGTTCTAAAGTAGCCTTCTTTTTTTATGCCCCCTCCTGGCTCCTTCCTTAACGGCCATCTTCTTTCTCTGAAAGAAGTGAAAGCAGTAACTTGAAGGTAATTTACATCAGTGTGTTGACTCGTGAACACACGACGTGCTTTTACTGCCTGGGGACTCGTCTGTTTTAATAAAGTTAGTGTCCAATCATTTCATGTGATTTTAGTTAGGGATTTGGGTATTTGGGGCACAGGGGTAACTAAATTGTCTAGTCATTTCATGTGATTTTAGTTAGGGACTTGGGTATTTGGGGCACAGGGGTAACTAAATTGTCTAGTCATTTCATGTGATTTTAGTTAGGGACTAGGGTATTTGGGCCACAGGTACAACGATGTGGTCCAGTCATTTCATGTGATTTTAGTTAGGGACTAGGGTATTTGGGCCACAGGTACAACGATGTGGTCCAATCATTTCATGTGATTTTAGTTAGGGACTTGGATATTTGGGGCACAGGGGTAACTAAATTGTCTAGTCATTTCATGTGATTTTAGTTAGGGACTTGGATATTTGGGGCACAGGGGTAACTAAATTGTCCAATCATTTCATGTGATTTTAGTTAGGGACTTGGATATTTGGGGCACAGGGGTAACTAAATTGTCTAGTCATTTCATGTGATTTTAGTTAGGGACTTGGATATTTGGGGCACAGTGGTAACTAAATTGTCCAATCATTTCATGTGATTTTAGTTAGGGACTAGGGTATTTGGACACAGGTATAACGATGTGGTCCAGTCATTATAGTTTTTGTGTGTTAAGACTCAGGTAATTGGGCCATAGATCACAAGATAACACAATAACTAAGAAAACATGTTCTGCTTTTCTTCAAGATCCTCTTACCACTTGTCATAAAACAATCGCAGCTGATTTCACTCTATCGATTTGCCTACCACCGTTTAACTTTTTTTTTTGGATAGCTGCTTTTTTTAACCTGAAATATTTGCTTTATGTTAAGGGTCAGGGTTACATTTGGGGTTAAAGTGTTGTTATCGGTAATACTAGCCATGCGGATAATAAAGACTCCCCCTTTTTAACACTATCTTTTATACACAACTTAAAATTATAAATATTACTCTGACTTTGCAACTTAGACATGTTTTTTCTTAAACCGAAAAGTCAAAAATCTTTTTTTTTCGCTGTCAACTTTTATATTGTTACGATATCACAACACAAAAACAGTACTTTTTGTACTTTCATTCATCCCCGCCCATGGTCCCGCGTTTATCGTCGGGTTTTTTTTTCTCCCCGGTGAATCGGGAGTTTGTGACGTGCCACGCCTCCTGCCCTCCTGTCTTTGTGCTGACGCGGCCCACAGTTGAGCTCCCGACTGCGAGTGTTCACAACAGCGGGGAAAAAATGGGCAACGTTTAAAAGTGTCCGAGTTTCTTTTTATTTTTCATCTAGTCTAGATCTACCCAGATCTACGTGAAGCTGTTGTGTTTTCATTACGACGATTACGTCTTTCGCTGGATAATTCTGTGACCATAATTTTGTGATGTTTAAAGGGAAGTAATTTGTCTCGTAAGGGTAAGAGTTGTTTCCCATTTACTTTTTGTTTTGATGTCATTGTTTACGTGGGTTTGTTTACATTACTGGTGAAAGAAGAATAACCCCTCCACAACACAGCTATTGGTATTAGTAGGTTGCAGCAGATTCCATCATTTGGTGTGTAATGTGTTTCATGCTTGATGGGTGTAGGTAGGGGTTGGGGTTCTAAACATAAATCTAGGTTTATCGTTAATCTTCGTGTTTGGGTGAATCAGGGTGTTATCGTCATATCATCTAGATCTAGGTAAGACTAGACGAGTCGGGAGACTAGCTTTATCATTGGTGCATATGGAAGACTCAAGTTCTCGACTTCTCTAATAGATTCGGTTTTAGGACTTGACATTTTGTGTATACATACATATATTAACAGTGACCACATAGGCCTACCATGTGTAGATTGATAACCACATTACTAAAGCGATATGAGAGCAGTTATTGGCAGTGTTTCTTCCAGACTTTTTTCTCCGGGGAGGCACTTGAAATCTTCGGGGGGGCGGTAAACTTTCTTCGGGGGGGGGGGGGGGGGGCGGACACTGTTAAAAGTATATATTTTCTATATAAATTATATAAATTTCATTTCGTTCGGGGGGGCGGTAAAAATTTTTCGGGGGGGGCAAAGCCCCCCCGAAGAGATGCCTGGAAGAAACTCTGGTTATTGGTATGGTATAAAGAGAGTTGTGACTATGGAGGACGTACTTATTCAGTACGTATAGCTGTATGTATAGCTGTAATACTAATTTTGTAGTTGCACGAGTACTAGACCTGATGACGGAGAGAGAAAAAAAAAACAGGACTGTGAGTTCAGGTGTCTGTTACCTGGATGCTAGCGGTATTGATTGGTTTTACAGTAGTTACATGTTGCAGAGAAGTTTTTAATACATTTTAAAAATCTTTACATTACGCATGAGGTATTGCAACATGATCATATTCAGCCTTGCTTTTATTATGGTTTTACCAGCCTTAAATGTTGGTTGCCATGGTGACAGCCGACTCTTGGCATGTTTATACACGGTATTATCTCAGTGTGAGATTCGTGTTGCCATGGAGATTCAGATTTCTTGTGGCGTATGTCTAGCGCAGTTTCACGTTTGAAATGTATTGCAGCAATAAATAGTCAGGACGGGGGTTCTCTACTTATCTACCGTGGGGTGAGGGATGGGGAAGGTTGTATACCCAACTGTTTTAGCTCTTGAAATTATGTACATCGGGTTGTATAACATAGTCAAATGTTTTAGCTCTTTAAATTATGTAGATCGGCGTGTGGGTTGTATAACATAAGTTAAAGTTTTAGCTCTGGAAAGTCTGTACATCGGGTTGTATAACATTAGTAAAAAATGTTTTAGCTCTTGAAATTATGTACATCGGCGTGTGGGTTGTATAACATAAGTTAAAGTTTTTTCTCTTGAAAGTCTGTACATCGGGTTGTATAACATTAGTTAAAATGTTTTAGCTCTTGAAAGTCTGTGAAGTTCTAGATGTTGATCACGTTTGTCTGAAATATGATTCAGAAATGTCTGCTCTGTTTAGACTGTACACAAACTGGTCAAGAGTTTGCCTTGACCTTTCACTGGACATACAAACAGTTTTTTTTTAACCCTTGGAGTTTTTAGTGAAATATGTTACGTCCAGGCCAGAAAATGGCTGGGAATTTCCCCTCTCTTGTAGAGCCTTGTGAAATAATGAGCCAAACCAGCAGTGGGTTGAACAAATCATTATAAATAACGAGTGAAGAGGCCTGCATAAGACATTGCTTTAATTTAGTTTCTATTGCAAAGGGACCAGGGCTAAAGATAACATTTAGCGTGCTCGCTGTACGCTATTTAAATTTATTTATTTTAAAATAATTTTAAAGCGAGAGATCCTGCTATTTCGTGGAGCTACTGTATGACCAACCTTCATGTTGCCTACCGATAGCCATGTACACGTTTCTATTTTTCAGCATTCGTATATTTGACCTAGTCAACGGCTTTAAACGTAGAATTTCATGAATTGTTTTCGTATTGACACAAGGTCCGAACAGATATGTTGTTGACTGTTGT
The DNA here is from genome assembly GCF_028476545.2 of Physella acuta. Taxonomy (NCBI): domain Eukaryota; kingdom Metazoa; phylum Mollusca; class Gastropoda; family Physidae; genus Physella; species Physella acuta. The sequence continues at coordinate 621,631 of NW_026732030.1, forward strand.
TATAAATAATTTTCTGAATAATTCGACGTGTTTTTTTAACCGGGGTTAAAGTAAAGTGAAAAATTAAATAATATAATTAACGAGTGATCAGAGATCAGCAAATTCCAACGCTCAAAGACTAAACCAATTATTTTTTAAAAATCACGTTATCTCCTATTGCGATCCGCGCTAATGGTAGTCGATGTCAATGGAGAAACGCTCTCCTGTGATAAAATGGCTCCTCTTAAAGTTATACCTCCGTAATTAAATTCTGTTTATTTTATAACTTTTATTTAAAACCCCCATTAAGCTTATTGCCTTTTCCTCCCCGACCTCCCCATACTTTCCATATTACATGCCCCGTATTCCCCAAGAACCACAAGAGCTATCTACCCACAATGCACGGTTTCATCACTGTCCGTGAATTCATTAGCTCCCCTGTGCTGTGTCTAGTGTAATGGTATCGCCTCCCAATCCTCGAGCTTCTCTCCCTTTGGATCCATTAAAATTCTCCGGCTTCGCGGATTTGTATCTGGCCGAAGGTAGTGGGGTGGGCGCTGAGAAGGTTTTTGAGTGCTGCTCCACGAGATAAAGTGCTTCATGGCTCGGGGTGCCGTGTAATCATGGCGTCACCCCGGACGATTTCATTGTCCTCATGTTTTCTCATTTATCTGATTTCTCTCTTGGTTGGTTGCTAGAGATTAAATGACGAGAAGGGTTGAAGAATTTTTGCTACGATCTTAGTGCATAGCCACAAATAAAATTTGGCTCATTGTTTGTGTGTGTGTAAATTATAACGTCTCTTGTCAGAATCGGCATATGTGTAAGAAGGCGATGGGGGGGGGGGTATTTTAGGAGGTGTCTATTTGGATGACATTTTGTCGCGAAGATAATTATATATGTATTTCAGGTGATATGACAAGATATATAGTTCATGTCCACCCATTTGTCGGGCGAAGTTGAGACATTAAGGTATAAAGCTGAACATACAGTTCTCATGTATACTTTTCAGAGGGGGGGGGGGGGGGGTAGTATTCTATTTCATTTGTCATTTAGACCACATAAGTCTCAGCGTGGCTCCTAGATTCGAGAATAAAAACCCGATTCGTCTATTCTAACCCAACACCCCAAACTTCACACCGCCCGCCTGTGATGTCAAAAATCTGACGGTCCTTTTGTGCATCGCCTCCCGCGTCTTCTGACAAAAATATTGAAAAGCCCGGGTGCACATGTTGCCAGATTTTTTTCTTTATGTTGTGCCAAGTTGGCGATCCGCAGACTAAAACACATCATAAAACCAAGTTATGAAAGGTTCGGGTACACCATATGGTCCCGTTTCCGGCAAATCTGTTAAAGTCATATTTTAAAAAAACACAACGCTCCTCGCTTGGTTTCAATTTTGTACTTAGCTCAGAATATTTATGTGTACAATACACAGTATAAAATGTTTGGTCGTTCTATGCTATTTTGCTACCTAGACTTAATTAGACCTGATCTAACCTAAGTGGGAAACAAGTAACTCTAAACTTACATCAGTTTAATCCCCAGCAACTAATTTGATTCCGTTATTTATTTGCATAAACATGTACAAGATAAGTTATAACCCAGCCAGAAAGAATAGGAGTGCTTGATGGATCCTGTACAACTGCTAACGATCTTGAGTAGTTTAAACTCCGACAAATACCCTTCTTTCCTTTCTACTTCTCCTCACTAGACCTACAATGCCATTGTCCTTATCTCAACCTCTCTCTAGCGTTGTTTTATTTTAATTTTTTGCCTAGTTGATCTCGAGATTAAACCTTTATTGGAAAACAAAGACCTGCTCTAGTTGATAGCTCTACATCAAATGTTATTTGAAAGTGCTGTAAATCTATCGGGGGCTAGGGGCTTGATTGATTGTTTCTAATTATACCACGTGGTGGGACATTTTGTAATCGTTGTGATCCGGGGGTTCAGCTTGTCACGATTGTACCGATAAAGAAGTTGCGTTTGTGTGTGTGTGGGGGGGGGGGGGGGGGTTAGTCCTTAGGCTAATTCACGTTTGAATGTGTTGCTTAATTCAAAATGTAATCATCGGCGTTTAGACTTTGTTTCCCTTTTATGTCGCGTTTTAGATTTGATAACAATCTTGGAGGCTGTTTTGGTGCGTGATTAACGAGAGTGTGTTGTGGTGTTTTTACTAGTTAGTGTTATATGTAGTGGTATTACTAGTTCGTGTTTTATGTACTGTTTTTATTTGTCAGTATTGACATATATAGATGGGAGGTGTAATGTATATTGTCACATCTAAAATGTATCTGTTTCTTTGACCAAGGTATATGGAGAGAATGTTTACCCGACTAGAGTAAGGTACCTTTAAGAACTGAGTGTACCCGTGGATATATATGGACTTAATGAACTTTGTATTATCTAAGGTAATTCAACATGTGTTGCTGATGGAGACGAAAATGGTAGTCGAGTTGTACATTCACAAAGTAATAGATCTGTAAAGTAACTGACTTTGTAGATCCAAAAATAATCGAGTGTTTAATCCAGCACCTAATCGAGTTTGTAGATCCACAAAGAACTCCATCCAACGTAATCCAGTATTCAGTGTATACCTGGGCATGTGGCCAAGACCCCTTGACTGTTGAAGTAATCAGCCTCCTGATCACCTCCCCTTATAACGAACCAGCTGACCCTTGCAGGCATCGCGTGCAGCGTTACGTGTACCTAATCAATAGATTGGTATGGAACCCGGGGACTACGGAACTCTTGGGAGACTTTGGTCTACATTGGTTGGGTGGACTGCCTAGAGTTTAGTCTTAGAGACTTCAGACATCCGTTGATCGTAGGGACTTGAAACATGCCTTGGTCTTAGGGACACAAGATATGCTTTGGTCTTAGGGACTTGAAACATGCCTTGGTCTTAGGGACACAAGATATGCTTTGGTCTTAGGGACTTGAAACATGCCTTGGTCTTAGGGAGTTTAGTCTTAGAGACTTCAGACATCCGTTGGTCGTAGGGACTTGAAACATGCCTTGGTCTTAGGGACACAAGATATGCTTTGGTCTTAGGGACTTGAAACATGCCTTGGTCTTAGGGACACAAGATATGCTTTGGTCTTAGGGACTTGAAACATGCCTTGGTCTTAGGGAGTTTAGTCTTAGAGACTTCAGACATCCGTTGGTCGTAGGGACTTGAAACATGCCTTGGTCTTAGGGACACAAGATATGCTTTGGTCTTAGGGACTTGAAACATGCCTTGGTCTTAGGGACACAAGATATGCTTTGGTCTTAGGGACTTGAAACATGCCTTGGTCTTAGGGACACAAGATATGCTTTGGTCTTAGGGACTGGAAACATGCGTTAGTCGTGGGGACTTCAGACTTGCGTTGGTCGTAGTGACTGTAGGCATGCGTTGTTCGTAGGGACAGTTAACACGAAAACATAAATTCTATTATGTTGGGAGTTTTAATCGAAACCTTTCACATAGTAATGTATGGTGAGTGGTAAACTGTATGATCGATGAAGAAAGGAGAGGCTTAGTGTAGTAAAAACATACTTAGTGTAGTGTACATACTCATGGTTTACAGTAGATAATTATTTATTTCCGTTTATTGTATTAATTTTTTTTATATTCTTTACAACACAAACTTGTAGTTGATATTACAACGAATGACGATATTGCCTCCTCATCGCCAGCTTCCATCCCACATTTCTGGCCGCCCATTTTTCCACTTTCAGCATTCGACTTTGGACAACATCAAATATTTTGCCATCCGTCCGTTCTTTGCACACACCTGCCAGCCTTTTGCTCGCTGTGTGTCGTTGAGAATGATTAGGGGACCTGCTGACCCTATCGCATTCCATGACGGCCGCATAGGACGGCTCGACCATTGTCCAGAGTGTTGGCATAGACGACAAGAGCAGCCGCTCGGGTGATGTGTGTTTGAAACTGTGGTACTTCTAGACCAGCGGCTTGAGTGATGTGTGTTTGAAACTGTGGTACTTCTAGACCAGCGGCTTGAGTGATGTGTGTTTGAAACTGTGGTACTTCTAGACCAGCGGCTTGAGTGATGTGTGTTTGAAACTGTGGTACTTCTAGACCAGCGGCTTGAGTGATGTGTGTTTGAAACTCTGGTACTTCTAGACCAGCGGTCCGCGTTTAATATATGCGAATAATATTTAATACATTACAGTAGTAAGATCTTAAGTACAGCTTGTTTTGTTCTTTAATGTATTTAATGCATATGGTATAAATGTATTCTACTCATATGAACTGATATACATTTAAGAAACATTTGATTCGGTGACATGAAACCATTTTTTTTTTTTAAAACAGCATGATTTATCTTTTACATTTTGATACACTCGTGAGATCTGTAAAATGCTTGTTTTACTTGATATATCAGAGTGAGGTCTTTAATCTAATAACTTGTCTTCTCCAGCCCAGCTAATACCAGCTCCATTTGATAGCCCAGTAACTGTAACCTAACTCAGACTATGACAGCCCTATAAATGTTATTTAACTGTGAAAGCCCAGCTAATATAATTTTAACTGTGAAAGCCCAACAAATGTAATGTAACTGTGAGGGCCCATCAAATGTCGGTTATGTGTGAAACAGCTCAACACACCGGTTTGAAACTAGCACGTCAGTGGTGAGCTCACCAAATAGCTTGAGCACATGTTAGCCAACACGCGAGCGATACCATCTGGAACTCTTTGATAAGTCAAAACATCCTCCACCCACCTCCCCTTCACCCTCGGCTGCCTGCCTCACGGGTTAGAGTTTACGCGAGCTGCCCGTGTTTTGACGTGAAATAAGTTTCCAGCTATGTGAGGTAGATAATTACAGGTTGTGGCCTCCTGACTTGCATTTTAACACCTCTGTTGTTTTTTTTTTTAAATTTATTTTCACGGCGTTTAAACTTGAGTTGATGTTTTTAACTACATAAAATAGGCAGAGAAGATAAGCATATGATAGAGACTGTAGTGAAATAAAAGTCACCGTGTTAGTGGTTGTGAGTGTAAACTGGCATTAGCACTAGAAAGAACACGTAGGTGAGAGCTTTGGTTAACTGTCAGGTATTTTACATAGGTGAGGGGTCTGGGTTAACTGTCAGGTATTTTACATAGGTGAGGGGTTTGGGTTAACTGTCAGGTATTTTACATAGGTGAGGGGTTTGGGTTAACTGTCAGGTATTTTACATAGGTGAGGGGTTTGGGTTAAACTGTCAGGTATTTTACATAGGTGACGGGTTTGGGTTAAACTGTCAGGTATTTAACGTGCTTCAAACTTTTAAAATTGCTTTCTTTTACTCAACAAAACAAAAGATGGAATCAACTATCACTTATATATGTATACTGTTAGTGTTAACCGTTTTATTTATAGTTCATTAATATTTTAAGACAAACTAATTTCATCATAAGCTAAGCGAAATGCCATTTATTTTATTTTATGTCGAAAAGAGCAGCGGATTTTGGTCACAACAGGACAGCTAGTGTATAATGTGTTGCCTCTATATTGTCCGCTGGTTGACTCTGATACATTTGTCAATGTTAGTGCTCGCTATTGTATAATTACGTTAAAGCTAGAAACAACGAATCAGCTTCTCAAAGCTAGCAACAACGAATCAGCTTTTCAAAGCTAGCATCAATGAGTCAATTTACACACTGTTATGGTCTTTGCTATGATCAGCGTCTTAAAGCTAGTATCAACGAATCAGCTTCTTAAAATAGCTAGCATCAATTAATCTATTTACAGTGTAATGGCCTTAGTTGTGATCCGCCTCTTAAAGCTAGTATCAATGAATTTATTTGCATAGTGTTAAGGCATTGTCTATGATCAACTTCTTGAAGCTAGCATCAATGAATCTATTCACACAGTGTAATGGCCTTAGTTGTGATCAGCTTCTTAAAGCTAGCATGAATGAATCTATTCACACAGTCTAATGGCCTTAGTTGTGATCAGCTTCTTAAAGCTAGCATGAATGAATCTATTCACACAGTCTAATGGCCTTAGTTGTGATCAGCTTCTTAAAGCTAGCATGAATGAATCTATTCACACAGTGTAATGGCCTTAGTTGTGATCAGCTTCTTAAAGCTAGCATCAATGAATCTATTCCCATGTTGTTAAGGCCTTGACTGTGACCATGATTGATAGCGCCCGTGTTACGCAGGTATGTTTAAATCGCCGATGTGTTTCTCTGGTATTCGGCCCGCGGGGTATGTACATGTAGAGTGTGGGAAATGAAATCGCTGCAACGGCTCTGTAATTACGTCAGCGACGGTTCTGTAATTATATCGTGCGGCATTAATTACACCCCGTAGCTTCTATTTTAGGGTGTTGATAACACTTGATACCGTTAATGCCACCAGTTCCGTGTATGTGTTAAGGGTATAATTACCACACAGCTAATTAAAGACTCGACCCGGCTTTTGCGGAAATTCCCCGAGCAGACTAAATTAGCTGTGGCATTTCCCGTTGGTCAAGTCAAGAAAAAAAAATAAAGCGTGCAAATCTGATTACTGATTTACCCGTCACATTAGCAATTTCACGTTTACCCGTCCAGACCAGTATTTTATTTGAATTCACAATATTTGTGTGTTAAAATAGAATACAATTAAAATAACTGCTGTAAAGAGTCAAATCGCGTCAGCTGTTCCTTAAAAAGCGAAGCGTGTAATTGTTTGCCTTTTGTCTGTGTACCGTCGTTTCTCACTGTCCAGTGTCCTCTCCTCACAGGCTACTGTTATTCTCTTCCCCCCCCCCCTACGATAGCCACTACTGTCCCCTTCCGCTACTGTTGACTGATCCCCCCCTCCCCTTCCCATCGCCATTCACACCCCTCCACCAATTTCACTTTCCTGTGCTGCCATCTGTGTTTGCCGGCCTGACGTGTAGATGCGCCCATTAAAAATGTATCACTCGCCACTTGAAACAAAAGATCGATATCCGAATCCCGCGGGGGAATCAAATTTACAAGACGCCCGTCCCCGGGGTGGTCGCTTGAGTAAATGTCAAGTTTACTTGTCAGATATCACGTGACTGTTTCAATAGTGAGCAGCACATGAAACAAGACGAAAGTGAGCACTCATTACCATTTATCGAGATCATATCTAGGCTATACGAGCAGAGAGCCATAATATACACTTTTATATCTATGTGTGGTTGATGCAGTTAATTTATCCGCTAGTTTTTCGTATAGTAAACTACAGCTTGTGAAAACCACGGACATTCCTTTGGTTTGGTTTGTCAGTCATTGAATCAAGACATGGTTCCCTGCAAACAGGTCACCCACATGAACCACTCACACCCATGGGGTACCTCGGGTATCTTTTTCACCTTCCTTCACCCATAGCCACAATCACTTTATCTGTCAGACATTATTTAAACGTTTACAATTTAAACGCTTGAGAACTACTGCCTACAAGGACAGGTTTTTTTTTCTTCTTTCGCATGCAATTTAAAAAAAAAAACTTTAAAAAAACAACACAGTGAATGCTGAAGTTACAGGGTCAGGCAACGGTTTCCTGTTTGACCCGGCATTCACGATTTTTTTGTCCTGACTTCCTGTCTTCTACCACCCCCGTCGTTAAGGCTAACCCTCTAACGTTCAACGGGCTAACATTGTGCTGCTCGGTGGATGGGGTGGGGGTGTTGCTGGGTGGGATGGAGGAGAGGGACATTAGTTAGGACATAGATCTAATAGCGCTGTTAAATTTACTACCCCCCCTCCCTTTTTTTCTACCCGCATTTTTCTTTTTAAAGAGTGGGGCATTATTTCGGACACAGATCTAATAATATCGGTGTTAAATTTACATCTCCCCTGCCAAAATGTTTTGTTTGCTATTGGAAACGTGCTTTGTTATATCTTTGATTTCTATTTCGAGTTCGATGTGAACAATTTTAGAAATTGCCCTTAAAGTTTTGATGACTTTATAAACGTTTACAAAAACAGTAATCTTGAATTCTGATTTGTATTGACTGGTTGGAATACAATCTGAAAATAAAACTAGTGTCTATTTTACTTTATTTTTATTGCTTGATTTGTAGCCCCGTGTTTCTGTTATTCCTACTTAACTTGCTACGGTTAAATTCATCCTCCTAATTGTAATAACTTTTAGCTTTAACCCCCCCCCCCCCCCCCACAAACACACACGCACACATAACCACAACCACACCCCAAACCCTTCATTGAATACATGCATGTCGTCCCAATACTTAACTCGTTCCATCAGCCATAACAAGATTCAACTCTGACCCGTATGCTGTGTGAGTTAAAAATAACCCATCATAGTTTGCTACTCTACATGCCTGTATAATGGCAGCCCAATTTACTGATCAGCTCCCTCCACCCCACCCCCACCCTACCCCTCCTCCACCCTACCAAAGGGAATGTGGGAACCCAAGGCCTGTCATGTAGCCTCTCCCTTGATACATACCACACGGAACGTAATCAGCGGCCGTCACGCCTGGCTTCACATCATCGTCCAGCCCTCCCCCCCCACACACACCCTTGTGATGAGGGTGAGTACCCATTCATCTCCATTACCCGCTGGTCGGGCTTTGAGTGGACTAGCACTTTACTGACCAGCGCCTGCTGGCTAGTGACCATTTGGTATGTCAATACAGCCAGCCCTCTCCACGCGTAGTGGTGTCCACTAGCCTGCACATTTGGGGTTTGATGAATTGTAAACATTAGACGTGCTGCAGGCTTGACCACAATGTGTAATTAGAAGTAGCAGACAAGGGACAGAGCTATAGGCTTGACCACACTGTGTAATTAATTTTACAAGACAAGACCTGTAGGACTACCAGATAAAAGCAGTGCTGGACCACAATGGTAATTAGTTCTACCCAGACCACTCAACAAGATCTTTCTACGCGCAACTTGTAGGTTTATCCATCCAAAGGTACAAATATATCTGGTCTTTTCGTCTTGCTCCATCTATAAACTATAACCCAACAGCAACAGCATCTAACCCCACCCGAGAAACACATAGTTTACATGCTGAATACCAAGTCTACGTGTAGGATGACTAACTGTGGTTTTGCTAGTTATGTGGAAATGTTTGTGTATGCTGCGACACTAAGCCATTTTTATTGTTGTACTTAAGTGTGTACATTAGCGGGCAGAGAAAACATAACCTTACGCGTTCCTTTCTAAAGTATACCATGCATGAATAATGCGAAGACGATATCCGATCTTTACGATGTAGTCATTGATTTCAGCGCTTCTCAAACTGTCTACGCTGGCCTACGTGTTGGATATAGAACACAAGGGAAAGCGTTTAAAGGATAGTTACAAACACGGTACAGTTGACTCGTGTCGTAGCTGACTCGTGTCGTGCGTGGTGCTACATGTCAAGAACCTGTGTACCTGACTTAAGCACCTTGGTATCGTGTTCCATCAATCTGCCATGCTATAAAGTCACTGAAAAGCTCTTGCTAAACACGACTTGGCCCGATATTCAAACACACTAATAATTATTCTAACCTTTGCAGCAGTAGCGTACGCAGGGGGTGGAGCAGGGGGAGCAGCCGCTCCCCCTCTGGCCATTTTCAGCAAAGTGGCGCCTTTTTGGAAACTTTTTAAACTCTAAGTTTTAAACAATGATATTTGTTAAAAATATTTTTGGTCGGCACATCTATGTAAATCTCAAGATTTCTTTTCATGCAGCAATTAAGCATTTTTGTACTAGTCTAGTAGTGTTTACGTTTACAACACGTATTAACAGCTGCATCAGTTTGCCATTCTAAAAATAACCATTACGATGCATTGCAATGTTTAAAAAACCTTTACGGGTAGTACCACTTGGCAAGAGGGGTGTTAAGTTTAAGGCAACTGTATAATTTATTTGCTTACGAATAATTGAATTACAAAATGTTATACATAAAACTTCACACATAATTACTTTGTATATACAGTTGGAATCGTGTGATCAATTAAAAAAGAAATTACAATACAGAAACAAATACAACTGATGTGGCACCTCTATTTAAATTTACTTATGAGCAAACTGCGTAGTGGTGGGGAAATTTTGACAAGGTCAAAAACGTCATCACGATGAAGTAGTAGTATTCTTACAGTTTGGACGATAGTGATTACGATTACAAATTATAAGAAACAGTTACAACCCCCCTCCCTATTTCTTTAATATGTATTTGTGTAATATATATATTTGTGTAATATCCTATATGTATGTTTAGAACAGTCATCTAAAAACTGACGCTATGTTCACTCTGAGTTGGTTATCTCCACAACCCCCCCCCCCCCAACACACACACACACCCCACCACCGCAATTGTGTAGAGCGACATTAATGTCACACCTAGGTATACACTGGGTTGGATAATTGACCTAAAGTGACCGGACAGTGGTGAATGAAGTTGAACCCCCCCCCCCCAACCCACCCCCAACTGATCTGTTAAGTACATGTAGAAAAACGCGTAATGATGTACCAAAGTAATATGCCGCCAGAAAATCAGCTTTTTAAACGTAAAACTCTGAGAATACTGTTTTTGCAATTACCAGTAAATAGGTGTGTGAACAATACAGTGATCTAACCCATACCTATCACTAAGTTAAAAAATGATCTTTCAAGAACACAAAGAAGCAGTAGTTAATTAAAAATATATGATCTGAACTAAAAGACAAATGTTTAGTTAAATGTAGGCTGTTATTCCGAGCGTTTTTTTTATTATATTGAAAAGTGTGGTTTTATACCAACTCTGATTTTAAAAACTTTCATTTTGCTGTAATACTTTAGCATTTATGATGACGATATATTAAATTCTGATTATAGACAAAAACATTTTGTAAACACGAATAGTGTTAAACAATTTCATTATATTCTAAAGTAACTATTTATTTGTTTTGACATTTATAATTAAATTTGTACATATTTATATTAAGAAAGTGATTATTTCCCCTATTTCACTTGTCTTAAATAATTTCTCAGGAATTATTATGTAAGAAATTTTTTTACAAGAATTACAAAACAGATTGTGATACGTTCATTGTTTTTGGTTGTAGTGTGTGTTTTTTTTTTTTTAGATTGATACAATTTTTGTTTGTCGGCCTACATTGTGTGTTTTTTCTTATTTACATCATAGCGAAGTAATGACATACAGCTAGTAATTATCTCTCTCTCTCTCTCTCTCTCTCTCTCTCTATATATATATATATATATATATATATATATATATATATATATATATATATATATATATATATATATATATATATATATATATATATATATATAATACACGTATATAGAACGTGTTAAAAATTCGGCGCCTTTTTTTGCTCTTTTCGCTCCCCCTACAACGAAAACCTGGATACGCCTCTGCTTTGCAGTCGCTCCCATGAATAAGTTCAAATAAACACCGTGCAGATATTTCTAGTAAATCGGGATTGTCAGAGTGCAGTGGTTTTTTGGTACTCGCCGATTAGCCATACCCGCATACACTTACGGTTTTAATCGCCCACAAATATTGTAACTCAACACACACCATTAACCCCAACATTAAACCTAACTGTTATCGAGCTTCTCTCTTTCATAATGTGAGGTGCGGTTAATCAATAAGGCGGTGGGAACCATGTCGTCCGAAATATTTGTTAACACCAAACCCCCTGTGGTCCACGTGTTACGTGAGCAAATATTTTACATAAGCTGTACAGTATGAGCAAATATTCTACATACGCTGTACAGTATGAGCAAATATTCTACATACGCCTTACTATATGAGCAAATATTCTACATACACCGTATTGAATGAGCAAATATTCTACATACACCGTATTGAATGAGCAAATATTCTACATTCGCCATACCGTATGAGCAAATATTCTACATACACCTTACTGTATGAGCAAATATTCTACATTCGCCATACCGTATGAGCAAATATTCTACATACGCCGTACCGTATGAGCAAATATTCTACATACGCCGTACAGTATGAGCAAATATTCTACATTCGCCATACCGTATAAGCAAATATTCTACATACGCCGTACCGTAGAAGCAAAAATTCTACATACGCCATACCGTGTGAGCAAAAATTCTACATTCGCCATACCGTATGAGCAAATATTCTACATACGCTGTACCGTATAAGCAAAAATTCTACATACGCCGTACCGTATGAGTAAAAATTCTACATACGCCGTACCGTATGAGTAAAAATTCTACATACGCCGTACCGTATAAGCAAAAATTCTACATACGCCGTACAGTATGAGCAAAAATTCTACATACGCCGTACAGTATGAGCAAATATTCTACATACGCTGTACCGTATAAGCAAATATTCTACATACGCCGTACCGTAGAAGCAAAAATTCTACATACGCCGTACCGTAGAAGCAAAAATTCTACATACGCCATACCGTGTGAGCAAAAATTCTACATTCGCCATACCGTATGAGCAAATATTCTACATACGCTGTACCGTATAAGCAAAAATTCTACATACGCCGTACCGTATGAGTAAAAATTCTACATACGCCGTACCGTATGAGTAAATATTCTACATTCGCCATACCGTATGAGCAAATATTCTACATACGCTGTACCGTATGAGCAAATATTCTACATACGCTGTACCGTGTGAGCAAAAATTCTACATACACCGTACAGTATGAGCAAATATTCTACATACGCCGTACAGTATGAGCAAATATTCTACATACGCCATACAGTATGAGCAAATAATCTACATACGCCATACCGTATGAGCAAATATTCCCCATACGCCGTACCATATGAGCAAATATTCTACATACGCCGTACCGTATGAGCAAATATTCCCCATACGCTGTACCGTATGAGCAAATATTCTACATTCGCCATACCGTATATGCAAATATTCTACATACGCCATACAGTATGAGCAAAAATTCCACATACGCTGTACCGTATAAGCAAATATTCCACATACGCCGTACAGTTTGAGCAAATATTCTACATACGCCATACAATATGAGCAAAAATTCCACATACGCCGTACCGTTGTTTTTATGGTGGAGAGATCAGACGCTCCTCCAGTTTTATGGCTTTGGATTGGTGTCAACAATGTGTGGCCGACATTCCTTGTACCTTCCTGACCTGGCGTCCTATGTTCCCTCACAAGTGGCAATCAGTTCCATCTGTGTTCCCAATCTGATCGGGAACTCAAGTTGTCAGCAAAAGGAAGGGGTTCCAATCAGGCACGCTGGGGGGTAGGATTAGATTGGAGGGGGTGCGTGGGGGTCTTTACATTATTTACAAGGATTGATCTCTCCAGTACTCCGGACTTTGCACATTTTTTAAATGAGCTTTTTAATGACTTTTTTTATATGTGTGTTATCTTTGGGCCTCTATAATTGTGGTAATTGTGTTTGCGTCCCCTCTTATCAGTGTCATTCAGATTTCAGTTCAGCCAGCAATTACCTCCCCTCCATCAATCTGCTTTTCTTCCCTCCCTTCCCCTATTGTTTTGCGAATTAAAATACTATTTATAGTCACCGGTTTCTTTAGTCTCCTGACTCCTTTTCTATTTCTATTTTTAATCATATATAATCAGTATTTTTTTTACTGTAATGTTAAGTTTAACAAATATGTTTTGTCTAAAATGTAGTTTTAGAGCTAATGTGAATTTAGATAATTCTGAACAATGAATGGCATGTTCGAGGTCATCTGTTACTCTGTTTTAAGAACTACCTGCACATTTTTAAAATATCTACATCATTGAGACAGAAGTATGAAAACGTTTATATGAGCTTCAGCTTTCTAGCTGTCCTGTCCAAAGTTTCGGCCTAAAGTCTCCGTCAGCACTAAACATGACATCGATGTTGGCATTATCAGCGTTACCCAATTTGGCACGTCGACCTGTTATTGTATGTACTCTGCTTTTCACTTGGGTCTGCTTCTGGGTGGTGGGGGGGGGGGGGGTGATTGCTTAGGTTAATTAATTCTAGATAAGATTTCCGCAGATTGGACGGGTAGTGTTTCACTCGAGCTGACGTAACGGATAGCCTCTCGGGTAACGGAAACGGTTCGTGACGTCACCATCACGTGATCCACACGTGCTGGAAATCTGCAGCAGATAGGCGTATACGACATATAGGCATATAGATATCTGTGGGAAGAGGAGTTGATTGGGGGGGGGGGGGGGTGCAGGCACCTTGTGGGAGTTTTGTTGTTGTGATCCTGTTCTCTATTGTTTACGTTAGGGTATTTGTAAGGGTGACGAACGGTGTAGGACTTGGGTGGTGAACTGGGCAAACGTTATATACTTTGTGATGATAAACTGGGCAAATATTTAAGAGTTATAAAGACACTGGACAATGTTACATGTTACTAGCTAGCTAGACACAGGTGGTCATGTTTCTTGCTAGCGAGCCATCATATTTAAGGGTTAGAGTTTAAAATATTGCCGTATAAAACAGCCCCATCACGTCATATTTAACACCTGTGCATTTTACACTAAGGCGGTGATACAAATCCAGACGAATAGTTTCCCTTGCGTGTCTGGGTGTTAAATAACCTGCCCTATTGTATCTCCATTGCCAGCATAGCTAGACGTGTGTCAGGTTGTTGACTTGAATTTGTCTCTCAATTTTATGGAAAGGGGGGGGGGGGTGCCATGGATGGGGAGGATGGTCATAGACTGCCTGGCCAAGTGTGGCCAATACGTCCACAGAAACCTGGCCATAATTTCGCCTTGGACAACCCGGAAACAGTTGGACTGAAAAGGCCATTGTTAGTCCTATAGTAGTCAGTCCAATTCTAACCTCTGATTCTAGAAGTATTTTAACACGTGTCCTAATTCCTGCTATGTTTGTGTGTTCCCCGTCGTTTTAAACTTGCAGCCAAATAAACCCGTGATGTAGGTTAACGATGGTGCCTTAAATACAGGTAAGTCAGCTGATCCAGCCAATGAAATAGATTACAGTAAGGCAATCAATAAATACACCCCCCCACACACACACATACACCCCACACACACACTCACACACATATATACACGCACCTCGGTGTACCTTATACTTAAGTTACCATATTCTATGCTACTATGTTCCTTAACATTTTCTACCACCCAAAACTTTGAATGATAGAATCTCATCATGTACCTGAAAATGTCTGAAGTCTGATACCTGTATCAAGGAGGATGTGTAATAAATTCATTAAGCATAACATCTCTGTTATTAAAATCTCTTAAGCCTGACAACTATGTTATAAATTCCTAAAGCCTGACATATCTGTTATATAAATTCCTTAAGCCTGACATATCTGTTATATAAATTCCTTAAGCCTGGCATATCTGTTGTAAAAATTCCTTAAGCCTGACATATCTGTTATATGAATTCCTTAAGCCTGACATATCTGTTATATAAATTCCTTAAGCCTGGCATATCTGTTATATAAATTCCTTAAGCCTGACATATCTGTTATATAAATCCCTTAAGCCTGACATATCTGTTATATATAAATTCCTTAAGCCTGACATCTGTTATATATAAATTCCCATATCGCCTGCACGCAGCGTCTCACGTCTGTCACGTGACTCAAGTTACTCAGTGTCTATTGATTGACGGGGGAATTTCTCGCCTGGTTAATTTTAACCACAGGGGAAATTTTTACCGGGATTTTCATCAATGTGTGAGTGTATTGAGGTACATCAAATGGTGGTTTCATCTTGTGTGACAAACCTGTTACTTTCACTATACCACAAGCCGCTGGCTATGTAACGTCTTCAGGTGAGTCCGTGTATATACCATGTATGAAGGTGGGGAGGTAAAAATAAAGATTCGTTGTTTTGTTTTAATTGTTTGAGCTAAATAATAAATGTGCACAATCTAAATTTTTGTTAGCGTACATGTAACTACTTAATATTTTTTTTTAAAATGAATTGATCGAAATGTATTTCGATACCTTGATTAATTAAGTATTCAGCCAATTGGCAATATATACATGAGAATGTGATTTACCTTTATTGGCCTGAATAGGACACCTGGTGCAGTGCAATGAATGGGACGTGAAGAATGTAAAGATTGGGTTTTATCGTGGTGGTGGTGGTGTCTGTGTGGTTTCTTTGGTGGGGGGGGGGGGGATGATTCACGTGTCGGATAAACAGCCCAACTTGAACAATTGAAGACACAGATCCCTGGCAGTTATAAGAACTTACAGACCTGTCACAGAGTAGGGTTTTGATTTGATTTGAGTGTGAACAAATATTACAAAAACGAAAAAAATAGTAAACTTATGTATATAAAATTTAAACTGTGTACAAATCTTTGGTTAAAAGAATTATTTAGTGATACAATATTTATTTGGATAAGAGAACTATACAGTAATACGATATTAACTGACATTAATAAACGTTTCATACATAAAAAGGATGCCTAATTGTTTGATTAAGTTGTTATTACCATAATTTAGCCATGGCACTTAAGTACTAATTGAAAAACCCTTGTGAAATTACTAACAACAATAATTGGCAGAACTTGTAAAAATTTATGAAATCATTACTAAAGTACCCCGGTAATTATCTTTCGAATTGTTTAACAGTCAATTAAGTTTGATAGCTGCAACTTGGCATTTTATGGTTGTTAAGTGCTGTTGTTTTATAACCTTCTCTCAAACCTGAACTTAATATAAGAAACTGTAAGCACTTAACCGTAGAAAAATGTGAGCAGTTTTGTTGGATGCAGCTATAGTAGGCACATTCCACAGAGTTGTCTAATTTTTCCCATTGATGTGTCACCCCGTCCCATCCCTACGCCTCACAACTTACCCTCCATCCCTACCTGCACATTAGCGCTGTAAACACAAACATTATTGCAGGTATTCCTGGTTTTACAACTCTGGTTTAATATTTTTTTAAATATGGAACGAACGAATTTTTTGTCTTTGTTGTTGCTTGTAAGCCAAGCAAATATCCCCTAGTTTTATGGCCCATCATAAGATTGGAGCCATTTTTTCAGGAGTTAATCACGTGATATTTCGGGCTCGTGTAATTGGTGTGCGTGATTTGTACCTCCTACTGGACGGTGCTAACAGGGTTAACGTCCAGGCCGTCGGTTCAATTCTTCTGATGCACCGTCCACGCCCCCGCTACTACGCGCAGTTGCCTCCCCTGGCGCTGTTTCCGTATTCCGTGCGAGTTGCTTTCCTTGACGTGGTTATTGTCCCTGGGACCGCTTGTGTCCCCTGATATAAGGAAATCAAATTAGCGCCGACGTGCCATTTCTTAGCGGCTATTGGCAGGGCTTTGTGTGGACTAGGATGTACAGATGGAAGGGTGATGTTTTATTGTTGTTTCTTCAGTTTTCGTATTTTTTGTATACATTACGTAAATAGACTCGCGTTAATAGAGTTGTATATAGGTACATAAATTAGCATACACAAATGTGAAAAATCATCATAAACAATATGAAAATGAAAACATAAGAACTGTTAAAAGTACCAGTATAATATTCGAGTACTGGGGTGCGTTTTGATGAAAAACAAAACTTCCACACGGGTATACTATTCCAAATCGTGAATTTTAAAAAAATTAAGTTTTGAAATTTAGGATTAAAAATTCTATGAAGTTTTTTACCGTTCAGGGTAAATACATCCATTAAATACATCACCATGTGATTTAAATTATAGTACTAAAATAGTCCGTGATGACCTGTGTGCTGGTCTGTTTTCGAATTTGAAATGATCGACTCATTAATAAAAGATGGCTTTTGTTCATTTAGGAACATATCATACCATCTCTTACTAACAGTTAGTATGGCTTTCGTTGATGGGTGAACTTTATTAGATTACTTCAAAGTAAATACGATTTTTCTCGGTCTGGCCATGAAACGAACTAGAAATGACACAACAGCGCCAGCCGTAGTTTGGTGTGAGGTCATCGTGACATTCATTGATTCACGTCTCTGGCCATCACGAGCCAGACAAAGCCCTGTCTTGTTTTTTGTTTTTTGTGTGTGGTGCCTCCTTTGGCGCGCGTGAGCTGTTAAAATTGGGTTTCTTTTTTTTTTTTAAATTATGGTCGTTATGAATCATTCATTGGGCTGGCTTTGTCCTTCATGTGTGTTGTTGTGAGTCGACGGTTTGGGGCGTCCTAAACTTTTAGTGTTATAAATACATAAACAGATATATATATATATATATATATATATATATATATATATATATATATATATATATATATATATATATATATATATATATATATATATATATATATATATGCGTGTGAGTGTATGTATGTATATATATGTATGTATATGTCGAGGTTACAGAAACAATTCTTAACTTGCCCCATTGACCGTCAGGTTCGAAAGGGAACTTTTCTACTTACTATGTATGAATGTATTTCTGTACGAGTGTATGTATGTGTTTATGTTGTGAAATTGTGATGTATCATGTCTTGCATAAGTTGTAAACTTAACCACACATGACGCCAACTGTGCTCACACTTAAGTCACGGGCTGATAACGCTTGACCCGGCAGTGTCTTGTTTTATCAACTATGGCCAAGATTTTTTTTTTTTTTGAAGTCCAGTGCTCTTCTAGACAACTTTTTTTTTATCTTAACCACTGAGAAATCTGATCTTGTTTGTCACGTGATTAGATGAGAGTTATCTCCCCGTGTCGTTTTAGAGGTTGTTGGTTTTTTTAGTCAAATTTTGTATTTTTCTTGCTTTGAATCAAGACCTAGATTCCTTATTTTGATCTTTTATACAATTATACTCTTACACATATATATATATATATATATATATATATATATATATATATATATATATATATATATATATATATATATATATATATATATATATATATATGGCCATCTAATGTAATATCCTACCTGAGTTAAGAAAAGATTACATTAAGGTTTACAGAGCCACAGGCTGCGCGTGATGATAGTACCTGAGCTCCGCACCTGAGTTTACCTGGGGGTTTGTCTGGCACCTCCGCAGGTAGCAACATTTCAACAACACGCCGCCTGGTACCAGGTCAGTTGGAGCCACCTGGACAACACACCAGGACCAGACTTGCAGCAATCGCCTGCCAGATTCTGGGAGTGCTAGTCTTTCATTTGTTTTTCACAAGCCACTCACTTTGTTCAGTTTATATTTACTTTGTAAAAAAAAAACATTACTTATGTAATAACGAGCCGTAATAACCACCTTGCTTCTAGCAATGTCAAATCGGCATACTGCTGTGATAGCTCTACATCAAGTAACGATAACTGTGCATCATGTGAAAACTACATCAAGTAACGATAACTGTGCATCATGTGAAGATAAATACATCAAGTAACGATAACTGTGCACCATGTGAAGATAAATACATCAAGTAACGATAACTGTGCACCATGTGAAAACTACATCAAGTAACGATAACTGTGCATCATGTTGAGCTAACTACATCAAGTAACGATAACTCGACTCTGTATGACGATCATCGTGTACTCATAACTCTTCATCATATAAATATAGATCAAGACATCATCGCCGATATCAAATCTATTATCACTGGTTCAAGTTACGGTTGTGTTTGCTCGCAAAGTAACGAATCAACTACTCTAATTTTTTAGATCTTGGTATAAAAAAAATATGTAAGTGTTGTGTGAAGGGGGAGGGGGATAGGGTGTTTGGTTTACTATTTAAACTTGAAATATACGCAAGAATTTGTCTGCGACTTGTATTGAGGACTAAAAACTGGTATCCCTGGATTCCTGTGCTGTAAAAATGTTTGGGTGAAGCGAGCCAACCAACATTGCTTAATGTAACCTGAACTTCACCAACTTGTTCCATGTAGCCCAGCCACGAATACTTTCTGCTGGTGTGGGTTTTACGTCAAGTCTGGGACATTAAAGGTGTGGATTGGTGGGGGGGGGGGGGTGTATTAATTTGGTACTAGTCTATAGGCCAGGGCCTCCTTTTTGTACAACTTGTCTAGCATTTACGATACTTAAACTTTAAACTTAAGAGTAAGTATCGTTTAAGGCAATCACTCACACAACTGGTAGTATTAAAAGGCGTACTTGTTTAATCGGTATGTCAACTTCATTTCCTATTGGTGTAGTTGGTTAGCCTTAGTGTGAGGTATATCGGCGTGTGGGGGGGGGGGGTACCCTTCAGCAGCATAAAATAGTTTTAGTGAGGGTGTAGTTGGTTATCTGTGTGGTATATGGGCGTGTAGTTGGTTAAGTGTATGGTATATTAGTGTGTAGTTGGTTAAGTGTGTGGTATATGGGCGTTTAGTTGATTATGTGTGTGGTATATGGGCGTTTAGTTGGTTAAGTGTGTGGTATATTGTCGTGTAGTTGGTTAAGTGTGTGGTATATGGGCGTTTAGTTGACTATGTGTGTGGTATATTGTCGTGTAGTTGGTTAAGTGTGCGGTATATTGTCGTGTAGTTGGTTAGGTGTGTGGTATATTGGTGTGTGGGGAGAGATGGGTACCTATCAGCAGCATGTAACGCGTCAACTTTTGTCTCATGCGCCGCCTATCTAGTTCCTAGCACATTTCCATTTCACACATCAAAGGCATTTATCTTCTTTTTGCCACTTGAAGTTCACATTTTATAGCTTTTTAAAAAATATCAACTTTCTTTAAAGATTCCAACTTTATTTTCTGAATGCATTCGTAATTTTTATTTAATTTTTTAATAGAACTGTATTATAATTCTGTAATAGTTATTTTGAACTTGATACTTGAAATGTTGAAGTGTTTGAGCTTGAATTAATTGCTTCTTAATAGTATAACGAGGTGGCTTAGTTTTTTTATAATTTTTTTAATGGAAAATTTAATCAGCAACATGTAAATAATCAGCCAATTAATTACTTAATTAAATCCAGATTTTTTTCTCTTAACAGTCTAAGCGTTATCTCCCTTCATTAATTGTCTCCCTTGCCCACGTATAAGATTCGTTCCGTTTAATTGGCTGTGGAAGTTACATAAAGTTTCCAGCGTGTTGAAATTTGTCAAGCAATGCTGGTTTTATTTATACATCTTTATTTATAATATGTTGAATAATGTACTTTAATAAAACAGTTAAATCTGTTTATTAAAAATGTATTCTCCCGTTGTTTCCATTACTATTAAAAAAGGGTAGATCTATATCTTCCACAAAGGTAGAACACAGTTATTATGTCTTTCTTCTATAATTTTAGAAGAAAAAAAAATTGTAATAAAAATAACTGAAACGCCGAACATATCTTTTATGTAGTAATTTTTTTTTAAAATACGATTTGATATTATATATATATATATATATATATATATATATATATATATATATATATATATATATATATATATATATATATATATATATATATATATTAAAAAACACGGAACTAATTAATTCGCTACTTCATAAATCGAACATCTCGATTTCCTTGACATATATGATGATATATATAGTTATTATAGTACGATTTGCTTGCACGGCAACGATGTGTTTAATAGGGGAAGTCACCCATACATTTTTATTTTTATTATTATGACAAGATTCGTCTCCCTTGTTTCATTCCCTCTGTAATTGACTTGGATTTTGTCAATTGTTTGAGCTCCCCGCACGCATACTAGAAAACGAATAGCTGGTAACCTTATCTTACAGATCTAGCAGTAGCTTAACATTATGATTATATCATTTTTAGCCAAAAACTTGAATTTTTAAGACATGTAAAGAATATAAAAAACTAATGCATGCAATAAAATGTTACATAATTTTTAAATTCTATGACGTTTTTTTTTAATGACACAATATCAATGCCATCTCAACTGTAGGTGCAGTTTAAATATTCACTTGATCTACCTGGTTTCTGTAAATCTGTTTCATCGCTTGCTTGCTCCCTTACTCTCTTGTCACGTTCTTTTTCTCTTCCAATAAATCATTTCAACAAACAAAACAAAAAACTGGTAGATTTTAAAAAATGTGAGTTTAAAATATGAGGGAAAAAGAAAATCTCCTCCTTACCTACTTTCCCATGGTGTTCCTCCCCATCTCCTACCCTCCCCAGCCCCCCCACTTACCTGGCTTAATGTTGACTGTGAGAGACTAGTGCATGCATCTTCTGCTGCACAAGCTCATATTTGCAGTCTCTGGCTGCTTGCTGTGTAGATAGATGTTCAACAGTTCACATTCTCTAGCTGTTTAGTGCGATGTCTTGGTATGCACATTGTGTTGTTTACACAGTGGGGTTATATTCCTTTGCATCACATTATATTTAAACTGCTGTGATGAAGAAAATCTTCATAATTGATAGTGTACATAAGTTTGACATTATCTACTTATACTAACTGTGGACATTATTTACTTATACTAATTGTGTTGGAAGTTTTTAAAATAAGTTTTATACTTTGAGTCTGGTATATTCTAAACTTTAAAATGGTAAGTTGGGATTTTGATACTTTTTCTGAATTTTTCTTGTTTCACTTTACAGCAAATTTAAAGGTAAAAAACAAAAATGTATAGCAGATTTAAGTTAATGCAAAGTAATTTTGATTTGTTAAAATAACAGCATCTATCTCAACTCTACTTTAATGTTTAAGCTAATATTTATAGTTTTTTTTTTTTTTAAATAGCTTGGAGTAATTTAGTTTTACTGAAAAAAATGTTCCAAAATTGCTCAAGAATTTGAACTTGGAATATAAGTTTTAAGAATAAAATAATTAATAGTTATTTGGAGTATTTAAAAAAAAAAAGGTTATTCAAAACATTAATTTCAGAAATATGTGGGGCCTAACTCCCATTTAATTTTCTATAATCCTTTTCGTTGCATTTTATTTAACTCCTGGCTGATCATTCTAGTTGCCATTAAGTTAAAAGCAGCATAATTGTAACAGGTGTAAAATGCATTTGCTTTCAAATGCTGCACAACTAATTGGGTGGTTAAAAAATACCTGTGGAATTTTTTCTTATTCTTCACTGGTGTTTCTTCTGGATTGTGACCAACGCATTTCCATTAGAACTCTATTTATAGTGCCTCCTCGTGTCATCTTGTCTTTGCTTGTACAAGAGCTGTTTGAGAAATTTCAGCCTTTTCTTTGAAGATTTGCCCTGCTTGTTTAAAGTTTGTTTGCTTGAGTCATTCCCTGAGTGTTTGTGTTTTAGCTGTGTCCAGGCACTTAGAAAGTTATTGAAGGTTTTAATTGTTTCTACTCTGATATCATTCAGAGAATCTTATAAGTAGTTTCTGTATTTAAATGGCTCCTGTCTTTAAAGTATGTTGATTGTTTGCTGTTGTGTTATATATTTTCTGATTTCACATTCTTGTCATTCTTGAACTAAACTGGTGTATTTTTTGGTTAACAATGTAACTGTTTAGACCTCTATAGCTCATGCTAAATAGAAAACTACATGATTCAAAAATTGATTGTTTATATTTTATATTTTGTGATTAAATTAAATTTATTATTATAGGAAGCACAACATTTACAGTTTAATATGTAATTTTATAATGTTGATTTTTTTTTTTAATTCAAACTGAACTAATTTTTGAACAATTTTCTATTAGACTGCAGGCTTTAAGTCATGTCCCTTGTTGTGGAGGGAGGGATCAACCTTGCCATGGGAGAGACAGAAAGCCGTGAGGTCTACAGCCCAGCCTCCAGCTACTCCACCTTCTCACATGAGGTCAAGTACATCTTTGACCCTGAGGAGGACAGCCAAGACCAGTATGCAGATTACTCACACATAACACCTCGAGCCAAGCAGGGCTACCTCTCGTACACCCCTCGGACACTGAGCGCCACCTCTCCCATGTCAGGTAAAGAGAACCAGACCCCGCTAGCCATGAGAGAAGAGCAAGAACCACTGCAGGCAAACTCTAGAACAAACAGCGTCATTTCCTCTGGTTCACGGGACAGGGGACCCATCAGTCCTCGCATGGAGGAGGTTCTGTACTCCTCAACAAACTATGGCTACGGGCAGCGCAAGTCTGCCCCACACCCTGAGCACGCCCCCAGGGAGAAGGCCTACTTCAGCCCTGTCACAGAGGCCCCA
This sequence comes from Physella acuta, assembly GCF_028476545.2. Classification (NCBI taxonomy): domain Eukaryota; kingdom Metazoa; phylum Mollusca; class Gastropoda; family Physidae; genus Physella; species Physella acuta. Next base: position 645,607 of record NW_026732030.1, read on the forward strand.
TCCTACCCATATGCTAAACAGGCGTATCCAGGTTGGAAAAACAACAGCAACAAAATAAACAGCCACAACAACAACAATAACAAAGTGAACAACAACAATCTGCCACAGTACCAGCAAGGCATGCACCAGAAGAACTCAAACTACCACCAGGAACAGAGCAAGCAGAACTGGTCTGGCGGAGCAGCGCCTGTCAACACCTTCCAGACACACCACCCATTAAACAACCTCCACAGCAACTACCACTACCATCAGCCTCACCCTCACAACCAGCCTAACCACGAGCCACCGTACCCGCTCCCGCCCCGGTACAACCACCAGCACCACATGAGGAGAAAAACATGGTCGCCCCCCACCCTGAAGATGAGCCTGCTCAATGCTGGTTCTCAGGGCTCACGGGTCTGCTACAGCAACGACTCCATAGACTTTACTGAGGAACCTGGTGTAGAACGCAAGAGCCAGAGTTTTTCAGAGGACCTGGATGTAACGCCACCCAAACTGGCGCCAATCAGCGGAGTACTAGCCCAGGTATGTACTCATTCATGACTTTCTTACATCTCCTACATTTCAAATTTTGTTTAGCAGCTTTTAGATTAACAAACTGCTTTTGGTTATTGAATGAACTCATCTTCTGTGCATGAAATATTGTGTACTGCTTAGCCAGTCACCTTTGGGGTCACATGGTAAAACTGTAAGGAGATTAAAGTTAAGGAACAACAAGCCATTCTAACTGTAGCGGCTCCAACACCATTATATAACAAACATCTATGTTGAATGTAAAACAATAATAGCTCATTAATAAAATATAACAAAACTCATTATTTCCTGTGTTATTAAAGAAAGAAAATGTGTTTCCCAGGTAAAATAGTGCTTTTACTTTGTAGCAAACCTTAATACTATCACTTAAGTTTGTTGAAAATATTACCAGATAACGTTAGAAAAAAATCTTACCAACAGAACAAACTTAATTCCGTTTTTCAAATATATTTTGTTCAATATGATAGACAGCTAGGGCTTAGTGTGTTGCACTAGTTTTGATGTATAGAAAAAAATGTTTCTCTATGGAAAAGTTTTGCCAGCCTAGGCATTAAAAATCCTGCCAGATGTAACATGTTTGTACATGCTTGCCCGAGCTTTCATTTTTTAGCATTCATGTGATCATTATTGCTTATACAAAGGAAATTTCAATTTTTAACATTAAAGCCAACTAAAGCTGCTGTTCTGTAGTTTAAAGGATGCACATTATTTTTGTTAGCTACATTGTGAATAAAAAGATTTCTCTTTAAATTTTTGCAAAAATCTATAATAATTTGTATCCTCTAGTTTAAATTAAATGATTTTCTTTCAGTAAACTAATTATAAACAATTACTTACTCCAATCTATATTTTTAACGTGCTGATTAATCTTGTCGGTCAATTATTATGGTACAATTAACTGGCCTGTTAATGTTAAAATTAATTACACGTAGTAATTATTGTAGCAGACAAAAGTTAAGACAGCCAGACAAGGTAGACAGACGTGCACAAACTCTCTCTAGAATTACGTGTCTCTAGCTTGCAGACAACCAGGCAATCAATCAGTGGGGGTTGCCTTTTTTACTCTCGGAAAAACCTGGCATAGGTAAAGGCACGTTTCTAATGATGAAATGGGAAATGACTTACGCCAAGGGGGGTAATGAGGCGCTTTTTCAAGACCATCTTGTTGATATGTAAAGACTAATGTTATTTTAGTTTCTTCGTGACTGAATTTTGTTGGCATACGTTTGCTTGAATGGGCAGACGCAGTGACGTGGCAAGATATGAACTTTGCTTTGGCTAGATGAATGAGATTGAGAAGGCTCTCTCTAATATAACCTGTTCAAGTATCTAACGCTAAACCAAATCCAACTCCAACATTTTGTTTTGCTTCTTAGTTTTTACTTCTGCAGTAAATGTATCGAGCATCATATTAAAAAAGAAGGCTCCCAGTGATGTTTTAATGCTGGATAAATATAATTATGTGTTAATAAGGGAATGCCTATTTTCCTTACCCAATACATTTTCAAATAAAAACAAGTTTGTGTTGGAAATTTCGATAAAAAACAAGTCTCGTATTCCGGGTGGGTAGCTGGCTTTAGCTGAGTAGAGGTTGGGACATGCTACTGGACACATTATCTAACTTAATGCCGATGTCACATAAAGAGATGAACATTAGGCCCTAGGCCTATTATGTGCAGTACATATAAAACAAGTGTTACGTCAGTGATAAAAATAGCTACGACTATTTCCCGGGGGGACAACTGTGATGAGACTGGATGTAAGCTAGGCTACCCCCACTAGTGTAAATACTGTCACATCTCTTTGTGTTGAGTGCTGGTCTCATGTTTCACTCAGGCTTTAGTTCGAGTCTTAATCGTATTCGTGACTCTATGTGGTCAGTATTTTTTCTATATCAGTCAAGGTAAGGAAAGATTTGGATCCTCTTTCTTGATCAGCCCGTCGTCAGAAATTGTGTTAAGTTAAACAGAACTAGAGTCTATGTGCATTCTCTAGTCTCTAACTAACCTAGCATAGATCTGCTTTGTTACGAAGCTCAATAAAACTTCTCTAAAACCCTATAAGGCGGTATAAGCTCACGTGTACCGGGAGTCAAACTTATCTGTGTCCTCTGTCAGTATTTACACCTTTGTGGTTTATTCCTTAATATAACACTAACACTGTATTCAGCTGGTATAAACAACACTACAATCGTATACTTGTTGACATCATAAGATTGTAAACACACATAACAAATCAGGTGTTGACGTCATAAGATGTTTTTTTTTTGTTTAAACTTACCATCTGACATATTTGACACCATAAGCTGGTACAAACAACACTAGTCACATACATGTTAACATCATAAGATTGTAAACACGCATCACAAATCAGGTGTTGACTTCCTTAGAATTTTGGGGTTGTTTTTTTTTTGTTGTTGTTGTTGTTTTTTTTTTTTTTGTAAACTTACCATCTGACATATTTGACACCATAAGATGGTATAAATAACACTATAATCAGGTACGTGTTGACATCTTAGTAGTCGACTTAACATCTAAGTTGGGGGGGGGGGGGAACACTACACAACGGTCTACACTCAGACGGCCGACCCTCGCTGTGTCATGTCGTGGCTGAGACAAAAGTTTTTCATTAACCCCTGGCTATGTTGTCAAATCCCTCCCACCCCCTCTCTCCAGACGATTGTGAAATCCCCTCCCCCCTGAGGCTAGTATCAAATTTCCCCGACCCCCACCGAAGTGTCACATTTCCCCGATCCAATTGACCTTACGTAGACCAGTCACCACCGACCACTCTGGCCCACACTTCCGGTGCGCTGATCTCCCCCTGACGCCGTGTTCCCGTGGCTTTGTTTATCAAATAAACCACTTGCCAATGACACGATGTCATGTCATTTGCCTTCATTTCACACGACGTTTGGGGGGGGGGGGGGGCTTCTTGAATAATTAATTGAACGATCATCATGACTAACGCATCTCGCAATCAGTTTCTGACCCGCCTTTATTTCTAATTTATTTCTACGCTTTTTTTTTTGCTTTTAATTTTAACCTAATTGTTATATAGTCGATTGTCTAAAAGGGACTTACTAATATTTTAATTTTTTAATCTCCCATCAAGAAATGTTCATATTAAATAAATCCCATACTATAGCTATCAACGTCACTATAATAATCTACCAATAACATTAATTCTTTTTCAATTGGATACGTTGTTTTCTCTATTGTAGTTGTACTATGTTTACGACATATCCGTTTTAAGTAAATAATGTAAGACATTTTTTTTCTCATTGTAAATGTAAGTGTACCTATGTTATGAGCTGGTTCACACGCTAGCTACTCAATGTGTCCAGTGGCGTAGCGAGGTCGGGTGCAGAGTTTCTTCAAGGCATCTCTTCGGGGGGGGGGGGGGCGAAAGGAAACGAAATGAAATTTATATAATTTATATAAAAAATATATACTTTTAACAGTGTCCGACCCCAGAAGAAAGTCTACCGCCCCCCCCCCCCCCCCCGAAAATTTTAAGTGCCCCCCCCCCCCCCGGAGAAAAAAGTCTGGAAGAAACACTGGTCGGGTGTCACCCGGTGCGGCACTTAATGGTGTCACTCCCCAGAGGCGTAGCGACCCGGGGACAAACTTCGAATTTTCGATTTGCACACCCCCCCCCCAAACTTTCGATTTGCACCCCCCCCCTCAAACTTTCAATTTGTACCCTCCTCAAACTTTCGATTTGCACCACCCCCTCAAGTTTTTCTCTATATATTTTGCTATTTTTTTTGCCTTGGTGTCACCCGGTGCGATCCGCACACCCCCCCCCCCCCTCGCTACGCCTCTGAGTGCGTCTTTTCCTAGCGGAGTACGCTTGTCAACTACATCAAAGTTAAGTTAAATTAAACATTTTTATACAGGTGGCTTTTCCTTGTTAAAATCTAAAGAAGATGTCGAAGCACTTTGTAGCATAAGACAAAACATATTTAATTATGGTAATTTACGATTTTTTTAAAGAATCGTACAGATAAGGCGTATTTTTTTGTAATGACGTTCCATTTGTCATTATTTACGTTTTTAGAATGACTTGTCTCATGTCCGTATCATTGCACAAAAATCTGGCCACATTGGTAGGTGGGAGGCGGGAGAGTCAGCGGTATTTCATACTCCGTCATTTTCCCCCTCGACCGTACGAACTCGGCTTAGCCTCGAGGTATCATGACGTGTGGTTTCAGCGTTCCACTCGGTTAATGTCAGCTTTGGGAATTCCCGCAACATACGCAGTGGCTTTTGTTTACATTATGACGTAACGGTGCCTGGTGGACACCGAGTTTTGTTTGTGTGTATCCTTGCGCGGAATCAGAAAGTTGTTATCATTGTAATTAGCAGCTCGCACTGGGTTCACAGCCGTGGCGTTGGTGTGTGTTCGTGGGGGGGGGGGGGGGGGGGGGATCAACACAGTGAACGTGTCTTGCAGTTAAACTTTTTTAAAATTACACTAGTAGGCCTAGACATACTTCAAATTCTCACTTTAAAAGATCAATAATTTACTATTTATAGTTATAACCTAACGTATACGATTGGTAACATTAACCTGACATATGCTGTTTCAATCAAAATGTAATCACTTTTACATGTTTTAAACAATGCTGTTTTAATTCAAGGGGACTTACTCGTGTTGTTGCTTCCCCTTTGATCTTTCTAACCTCGTCTTTGATTAGCCTACATTTTTTTCCTGGGAATATTGTACTTTCTTTCTATTTTTTTAACCGAATCTCCCTAATTTTTCGCCCCTGGGGTGTGGGGTTCGTACCTTCTACTGCGGCACGCACTGTTGTCGGTTTGTATCGCAGTCACGCTAAGCTCGGTATTGTATTTAATCCCATTCGCCTTCCCGCGTTGGCGAAGGGTTAAAAATTGCGCCTGTTTCCAACAACCGAAGCGGGGCTGACGTCACTGCCCTCATGGCGTAGGATGAACATCTTCTCAGGGGCCGTAACCTCGTGTGGGTAACATGTGACAGGGGAGACAAGTCAACAGAAGTAACCTTGTCGTTGCATTCAGCGTGACTGATACAAGGCTACACAGGCTGATTCGAGTGGAGAGGTGGATATTTTCATAGGGCAATCACATTTTATTCGTGGCTCATGTAGGATAATCACATTTTATTCATGGCTCTTGTGTGAGGTGGATATTTTTATATGGCTATCACAATTTTTTTATTATATTCGTGGTTTTTTGTGAAAAGTGGATATTTTAATAAGATAATAACATATTATTCGTGGCTCATGTAGGATAATCACATTTTATTCGTGGCGCTTGTAAGAGGTGGATATTTTCATAGGGCAATTATATTTTTTATTTTCTTCGCGGTTTCTGTAAAAAGTGGATATTTTAATAGGTGGATATTTTCATATTTTTTTTATTGTATTCGTGTTTTTTGTGATAAGTGGATATTTTAATAAGGTGATCATATTTTATTCGTAGCTTTTGTGAAGTGAATATTTACTATTATATAATTATTTACATAGTCATAGTACTAGTATTAGTACAATCACAAGATAGAGAATATTTTATTTCCTGATATTTCTTGTTGTGAATGGTTGATATTGTGTTAGAACAGCTAGATTTGGATCTATGTCTTGTTCTCTGGTGCAGTATGTTGTATCACTTTATGTCTATCTAGAACAGCTAGATTTAGATCTATGTCTTATTCTCTAGTGCAGTATGTTGTATCAGTTCATGTCTTTCTGGGAGCTAATACAGTTTTCGCTTCTCGTCCTATGTGATTTATATTCACGATAAGCCTAGTTTTTTTAATCAGTCGTTTTTATAAACTTCGTTGAGTGATAACCATTGTATCGAGTGTCTCGAGCTGCAGGTGTCTAATTACAATAGCCTACATTAATTCCTTTTTGACATATTTTTATATTAAGTGTAGTTTTTAAACTCGTACAACAGGTTTGTGGGGTGTTTTTTTTTCTCCGCGTAAACATCTGTCATTTTGATTAGCTTACTAATGTCTTCTTCATTACTTTATAATGATCGCATACCTTGGTGTAATTAGTTACCTGCGCTGATGATGTGTTGAAATGTCAAGGTCGACCTTGTAGTAATACTCAGAGTCTAAGAGTTGAAAATGAACTAGCCGGTTAGCTGAGTGAACCAGCCGTTTTGTTGACAACGTGAATCTGCCCACATTGACTTGCCTTTAATTTTATGTCCACGGTTTTGTTTGTTTTCAGTTTTCATGTAGGAAATAAATAATGCGCTAGTTACTAAAGATGTGACATCGTGTTCTCGTGGATTTTAGTCGGTTGCTGGCTGCTTTTGTTAAAGCTGCTGTTTTATAGCAGGGGAATCCCTAGAACAAGTCAGAAATAAACACAACAGTTATATTACGTTCATGTTTGGTGAACATATCTTTAAGTACCAACCTTGATAACTGAACAGCTTATAATTCCTTTAAGTCAGGTGGGAGGTGGGAGGATTAAAATGTCAAATCACTCGTGTAGAAATCAAGCGTGGAAATATGACAAGGGTGGGGACCGCTTTGTTTTATCTTACCCTGATAGTCTATCTGTTACTGGTTGATTTGTTCTAGATTGTGTATCATACAGTAAATTGTCTTGTTAGATACAGATTGTGTATCATACAGTAGATTATCTTGTTAGATACAGTCTGCGTGAATTAAATGGACCAAACAGCGGGCTCTTGGAATGGAGCTTTGTGTACTTGTGTCAAGACCACTTCTGCTAGTGTGGTCAATGTTGTAGCTCTCAGTTGTCAGGATTTTGTCATAGGCCAGGTTTTGTCTTGTTAGGACAATTACTGTCAAAAATTTATAGGAGTTTTTTGTGTTGTGGCAAATGTCCTAAGTCCGGATTTGGTGTGTGTAATACAGATATTAGGTCAGGATTGTGTTGTGTGTAGTACATTTAGTGTAATAGGTCGTGTTTTGTTGTGTGTAGTACAGTTACTGTAATAGGTCGTGTTGTGTGTAGTACAGTTATTGTAATAGGTCATGTTGTGTGTAGTACAGTTAGTGTAATAGGTCATGTTTTGTTGTGTGTTGTAGTTATTGTAATAGGTCATGTTTTGTTGTGTGTAGTACAGTTACTGTAATAGGTCATGTTTTGTTGTGTGTAGTTTAGTTAGTGTAATAGGTCATGTTTTGTTGTGTGTAGTACATTTAGTGTAATAGGTCATGTTTTGTTATGTGAAGTACATTTAGTGCTATAGGTCATGTTATGTTGTGTGTAGTAAAGTTATTGTAATAGGTCATGTTTTGTTGTGTGTAGTACAGTTACTGTAATAGGTCATGTTTTGTTGTGTGTAGTTTAGTTAGTGTAATAGGTCATGTTTTGTTGTGTGTAGTTTAGTTAGTGTAATAGGTCATGTTTTGTTGTGTGTAGTACATTTAGTGTAATAGGTCATGTTTTGTTATGTGAAGTACATTTAGTGCTATAGGTCATGTTATGTTGTGTGTAGTAAAGTTATTGTAATAGGTCATGTTTTGTTGTGTGTTGTACAGTTATTGTAATAAATCATGTTTTGTTGTGTGTATTACAGTTAGTGTAATAGGTCATGTTTTGTTGTGTGTTGTACAGTTATTGTAATAGGTCGTGTTTTGTTGTGTGTAGTACAGTTAGTGTAATAGGTCATGTTTTGTTGTGTGTAGTAGTTAGTGTAATAGGTCATGTTTTGTTGTGTGTAGTACATTGAGTGTCATAGACCCGAGACAAGTTGTCAGGCTGAAACCTTGTACTTACCGCCTCCACCCACCCAGGTGACAGCTCTAATCCCCGTGTTGTCACCAGGTGAAGAGGGTGCACCTCGTCTCGTGCGTGTCTTTCAATTCATTAGAAATTCTGGGATTTTCCCGCATACCTTTGTGATAGCAACTTTCGTTTTTGGAAGCTTGCCAGCTTCGTTTTATTTACATTTCGCAAATAAGAATGCATGTTTTTATTTTATTTTTATCAGTTGTCTTGGGATACAAAACTCTACTCGTCTATAATCTGTGTGACTAATTCAGTGTTCAAGTCAGTTTTAATCATAGGGTAATCAACTAAAAATAAGGGTACACTTTTCCTTTATAGGCCTACGTCTTTGCTTGGCACCCTTAGCTAGGCGAATTGTCTAAAGTGCTGAACACTTATGTGCAATGGATTCTAAGATTAGGTTCGGATTAGGATTAACGACGCTTAGTAGCTGCCTGATACCCCATACAAAAAAACACGCTAATAATTATTGCTTCTATCTAATAATATATATAATCATATGTATATATAGGTTTTATATATATATATATATATATATATATATATATATATAGAGAGAGAGAGAGAGAGAGAGAGAGAGAGAGAGAGAGAGAGTTGATGTTTTAATAGCTGGAGGTCTATATCCTTGCAATCAATGATAAATCTATATTAGTGTTGAGTCAGTTTTTAATATACCATCTGTGCGCCAGTCAATACGCCAATAAGCCTTGACAGGCGGGCGCCATATCTCTCTAGATATCTCGACTCCTATTAGTGGAGGAAATGCTTGAGGTGGCGTCTGGTATTCACCAGGGCTAACTGCGATGTTTATCTGTGTCACCGCCCGTGACAGCAACAGCACGTTCATCGCTGCCATTTTCCCTTCTGTCACCGCCCGCACGCTCAAGGAAATTTGAGCATTTAATGTACGCGCTATTGGGCTCGGTGTTTAGCGCGGTGGTAAAGCCAGATTTGTGTTTGTTCTCGCGGTGGAATCCTAGTTATGTAGACTTTGATGATACACGGTGTGGAATTTTAATTAGCGGTGTTATATCACACAATAATTGCGTAGTAGTTCTTTGTGTTTTTATACGTGTGTATTGTAAATTCACTTTTTAATAGAACTGTGTCTGCTGCACACAATGGAGAAAACGCTGAAAAGATTTAAAGTGACAAATGGTGAACTTACTCAAACCCGGATTTCCTATCTGTGGCATATTTATGTCTAGACGGGTGCGTGTGGGTACATGATTTCTATCAGTACTGTGTATCATTTTAGTTATTAAGGTATGCGACTAGAAGACTTTGTTTACAATGCTCGGATAGAGTTGGATTGGATGTCGAGTATGTACAAGACGGACATTGAACCTAGTGTGACTAGTCCACTGTGCTGATGTGATGTTATTTATTATTTGTTACGTGTTTTTAATTTGAACATTCTTAAATGGATTAGACGATTGGAATGCATGCATGGATGAACAGGATTTAACAGATTGAATTTTCACAAGTCATGAAAGTTTTGAATAGTTAAGCCATAGTTGCCCATCAATAGCTAAAGTACTGTGTAACTAGCGACGGATAGAGTACATTGTATAGTTTACCCAGCCATGGCCACCTACACGGCCAAGCCGTACGCCATCATGGAGTTCGACAGCCTGCTGGCCACGGCACTCTCCAACAAGTACGTGGACGCCAGCTACCACCCTACGTCCAGGGACTTTTTTGAAGGACGCTCATTCGACCATCGATCGGTCGATCAGGGAAAACGACGCCCGCCCAGGGCATTACCGGGCGCTGAGTTGCACGGGGCTCCCCTTGCGGCGGAGCTCAACTCCCCAAACGCCCTGATCCACAGCGCGTCCTCCTGCACGTTCACCAGGTTCGAGTACCCCGTGCCCCAGCACCGGCACCACTCGGCGCCTGACATCCTGCCACACTTCCACGACAGCCGCCTGCAGTACTACGACCCGTACTCCACCAACGACAGCGGCACCACCAGCTCCACCTTGCAGTCGGACGGCCCCATGCCTATAGGAGACGGAGTAAGTTGTTAGATCCACTTCACCTTGTCTGTGTCCACTACTAGCCATGTACAACCCTACCCCACCCTCATTTCCTTACCTTTTATACGCCAGACCAACAGAACCACTTGAACGCCCATCTTAAAGTGGCCACTTAATTAAAAATTAATCTACGAGTATCGCTGTTAAATTAATTATCCAGCCATTAGGAAATGAAGAGGGCAAAAAGGTGTTTAACTAGACATATATAATATGTGAACAGCTCTCATTCCACATACATAAGTGTTACATATTTAAATTACGTGTATGTGAGTGTGCGCGTCTTTGTATTTAGGTATAGAGTAGACACGAGTGGTAGGACAGCACGTTAAGACATGAATCAGCTGTCTGACGAGTGTCTCAAGTATGTAAGACATGTCGTTACAAGACGGTCTCAAGTTTTCATCCCTCGGCTGTAGACCGTGGACGCCATTTCACGGCTAAATGATTCCCGTGGCTCTAACAATGTGCTACACCCCCCCCCCCGGGATGTCACTGGCACGTCGTTGTTGGGACACGTCCTGTGTTTTTTTTTTTACCTCGTTACCTGGATAGGTAAGTGGTTGTGGGAGGGGAGGTGACACAAACAAATACTGGACCTGTGTAGGGTTAACGTTAGTATATGAACCCGGCTTGTATCTTCGTGTTTTTTATTGCGGTTGAGTTCACATCGTCCTACTCCATGCGTTTTATAATTGTGTTGTTTCACGCTTCGCTAATCTGCCTAGCGTCAGAAACAATATATGTCGTGTGTATAGGGATAAATGAAAATGTCTGATCGCCAAGTCAAGTATCATAACAGTCTATATTCGTGCTATTAATTAATTACCGAACAGTTCGAGACGTTATTGTCTGCTAACAAACTTGTTTTATGTTTATACCAGCCGGCAGTCAAATAACACCACTAAAACGTTGAATACTTTACTGTCAACAATGTCTTGACCAAAGTGTGACTCCATTTAAGTTAGACGTACAAGCTGTTTTACTGGCAAGCCCCGTCATTAAGTTGGCCGATTTCTTGTAAGAAAAGCTGGCAATATGATTATCAAAGAAAGAACGGCCCCACCAACAGCCTTACCCCCAACTGTTTAATTAGCCTACAACCATCTAGTTGACCAACCTATGTTCTCAAAGCCAAAATGAAACCTTTGTCAGCATCGCTTCTAACGACCAGCCGTTGTCCACTCTTTGAATGACCAACTACGTTCACTTTCGCCGTTTCAACTTTGCCCCACCAGTCCCGCGACTTTTTATGGACCAAAGATTCACTGCTTTCTCCAGTGACCATTGCAGGTCCACGAGAGCGGGGTTGTTTGCTGAAATAAGTCAGCGGCCCAGGGTTATTATTTGGCTATCAACTTGTCTCAGCTTGTGTTAATGTTCGCGGCCCGATCTCCCCCATTCACCGACCTTTCCCCACACAAAGACCGTAACAAATTGTTGTCCACCAGCCTAGTTTGTGGCAGCTTTTTGCCGGGACTATCGCGCCGGTTATTGCCGTCTTGTCGCTCTTATCCTGGTTTCCGATCGCCTCCGGTCAGCGGGATTACGCGCAGTCTAGCGGTCAGCAATGATGCGTCACACGTCCAGCTTGATTGACCGGACGTGGATACGGACGGCTTCATTATCTCGTCTGTCGTCTAGTGTTTCCCGCCGGCGGCAGGGCTAAGGGCAGGTTACGGCACAGTTATATATGGGCTGTCAGGGTCACATACTATAAGCACATACAAGGTCATGGGCAGCTTACAGCACAGTTTTATATGGGCTGTCAGGGTCACATACTATAAGCACATACAAGGTCATGGGCAGGTTACAGCACAGTTATATATGGACTGTCAAGGTCACATACTGTAAGCACATACAAGGTCATGGGCAGGTTACAAAACAGTAATACATCGGCTGTCTAGGTCACATACTGTAAGCACATACAAGGTCATGGGCAGCTTACAAAACAGTTATATATGGGCTGTCAGGGTCACATACTGTAAGCACATACAAGGTCATGGGCAGGTTACAGCACAGTTATACATGGGCTGTCAGGGTCACATACTGTAAGCAATGTGAATAATAATACAATGTATTCAGAAAGATGGGAGAGGGGTTACGTATATAAAGCTACTATGCACTTGATGCACTTAATCTCTAAAAGTTTCTCCGAGGTAGAAGCTACATTTCTTATACTCTATGGTATATTACAGCTGTTATCTTTGCTTCTAGCGTAGTAAACAAAAATATAATGTTTTAACCAAGCTGATGTCTCCGTAATATAAGGGTGAAACATTGACCATAGCCCTATAGCTCTTCCCTTTCTTTATGCAAACCCCATTATGTTGGTGAAACCTGAACTTGTGTGTGTTTTTCTTCACTTTTCAAGGTTTTTAAACTTACTTTGAACACTGACATTTGAGTATAACCTGATTTCCTTCATTGCTACACACGCACACTCACGCATGCAAAGATACACAAAACACAGATACAAAAACACACACACTGAGTCTCTGACTTCTGACAGCGCAAGTTTTGTATGAACTTTTCGTTTCGCTGACATCAGCCCGGAGTTCCTATTTTAAACAACACTGGAGTGTTTGCCTCGCGAGCGTCGTTGTTTGGTTCGTCCATGTGGGGGTTAGGTGTGTGTGCGTGTGTATGTGTAAGGGGGGGGGGGCTAGGGAACAAAATACGGTCACCAGTTGATATTTAAAATTAACTTTATTTATGTCTACTATCATAAAATTAATACCAGTTTTTATTATGATCTCTTTATAAACATAACTCCATTTGCTGATAATAAATGTCTTGTATAAAGTTTTTTAAGCCAAAATCCGAACGATTCTCTAAAAGATGACTGTAAATGAGCAATGTTTAATGTTTTGCTGGTGTGTTTCTGCGCTGACCTCCCGTTAATGAAGTTACCTCCCTGGACAGGTGTTAAGGCTGGCAAAATTCCGTGAAATATTTGTATACACACAGGGCGTCAACAGCTGAGATACGTCTTGATGTTTGTACTACGTCATCTCTTTACCAGCTGAAACAGGTGGGGGGGGGGGAGGAGGGGGGGGGGTAGTTTTATTCGACCCCTCCCTCTATTTACCTGACTTGTAAAGGGTACCCTATACCTTACCTGAAATGTAACTGGATCAGTGGACTTGATTACCAAGGGGAAGGGGTCTGCAATGGAAATTTAAGACCTGTCCGATTCTTTAATGTGTATAGAATTATATCGTCGTCCTTGACATTTCCTGTTGATTACTGCTGCTCTTTAGTCTGCTGACCGTTTGATTGCTGCTCTTTAGTCTGCTGACCGTTTGATTGCTCGGGCGGGTGGCCACAGACAACCGGCCGTTGATTGCCGCTGCTGGTCAGTCGCCGTCAGGAGTGGCGCCTCCCACGGTGGCTGCTGGTGACCCAACCATTTGTAACGCCCGTGTCGGCGCCGACTTTGATGTGCAGCGGTACATGAATGCCGGTGTACGAGTCGAGTGCGTCAGCTCAGTTGTGCGGACAATTCAATGGGATTACTGGGACAATTCAATGGGATTACTGGGACAATTCAATGGGATTACTCTCAGGGCGGCGCTGACCTCAGCAGTCAACCAGAGCCTTGGTCAAACACGCTAGGAGCGCATGAATAGGGAGGTTTGGTCTTTTGAAGTCGACCCTGCCTTAGAATGGTCATTTATTGCAGCGGCTCTTTTCCCTCGTCCACTCGCCGTTTATCCGTTACGTCTGAGCGTGTGTTAATTAGAGTTGTGTGACCGCTGGTCAGAGGACCCGTAGGTCTAGTGATGGATGAATGCAAGTGTAGTTTGGAAAATGTCATTCAGGACGGCCAGTTGGTATGTGGTCGCTAAACTGATGACCAAAGGACTGGTTTAATATATTTTATGACAAGGCTTGGCCTCTGGTATTCGTCAAGTATGAGTCGTTAAGTTTGCTCCCCCGTCCCATATGTCAGGCAGGGTGGCCATTTGGTACTTGGTTAAATTAAAGATGGTGTCGTCGGGCATGGGTGTCGCTCAAAACACTCGTTTGTTTTAGATCTGGGTCTGGCCTCGGGGATAGTATGAGCAATAAAGTTCGCTCTTTCATCCAACCACACTCGAATATTGGGGGTGTGGAGGGGGTTGGGGAGCGTACGGTTGCTAACCCTGTCCCGAGACCGGACCCTCGGGGAGATGAGGCACGTTATCTGAGGACAGCAACCCATCTGAGAGAGAAAACGTCAAAATTAAACCACTGCTGCCGTGTAGTTTGTTCTTGGTTGGACAAAGGCTATTGACGCTAATCCAAAAAGAAAAGCAGGCTGAAATCGGGAATCCACAGACCAGATATGGCGCATAACTTGTTGTCACGTGTGACTTCATTATATTTAAGGAAATGCCCTCGTATATATCAATTATGAAGGGGGAAGAAAAAGCTACAATACTCCAACGTTGGTCTCTGATATGCTAATATAACCATCTCGCTGGGTCCACATGTAAGCATCCACGCTTGGCTATTGTTAACTATCATAGCGTGTTGACACATGGCTTGCTCCTCAATATACCCCCCCCCCCCCCCACCAGCCTGCTGGTTTGGTCCACAGTGGCCGTCAACACGTCAAAGCATTCTTTATAGAGCACGTCCTGCCGCGATTAGCTGTCCTTGTAAATACTTTCTGGACTTGTCCATATGTGATGTCTACACTGACAAAACGGGTTGTCTAGTGTCTAAACGGACTAAAGGGTTGTCCACTGTCTGTACTGACAAAACGGGTTGTCCATCGCAGAGGCGTAGAGACCCTTCCCGGCGCCCGGGGACAAACTTTCGATTTGCACACCCCCCCCCTCAAACTTTCGATTTGCACACCCCCCCCTCAAACTTTCAATTTTGGCACCCCCTAAGGTCGGCGCCCTGGGACATATGTCTTCCCCCCCCCCTCGCTACGCCTCTGGTCCATTGTTTACATTAACAAGACGGGTTGTCCACTGTCTACACGTACAAAACGGGTTGTCCACTGTCTGACTAAATGGCTTATCCAATTGTTATATTATCCTGAGCACTGACCGAGACGTAGACTCAGCTGACACAATCTATTAATATCTAACAAGACCCGTGGCACCCAACGATAGCTGTGTAGCTGTACGCTGATGACCACAGCAACAGATGACCGTTGTGTTTACTAAAAATGACCATTAGCCTTAAAAAAACTAAACAACACGTCGAATCCAACTCAAGATGGTAAATAATTTCTTACCTTGCTGCGGTCTACATAGTTTCGAACTTTAAAATATGTCGTAGGCTACACGAAACAATATTGAAACTTTTTTTTTAAATGTAGGCCTATCGTTTATTCATGTTGAACAAATAAAACATTTTTTTTTAAAAGAGGGTGGACAGGGGAACGGCGTTTTTTTTCTTACTTCTTTCCACCTAGACACCAGATTTGTTTTATTCACGTGACCTTTAGTCTGTTGTTCCCCCCACCCCCCCTCCCGTTTGACCGAGCGAGTATCTACCTGACTTAGCTTGTTCACTAGTGGTTACCTATCTGGTCCAATCTGTGATCTTTTCATCGAGCCAGCAGACGATACAATAGCCTCCACAGGTAGGATGGTCTTATCTGTTGTACCTGGCCATAACAAACACAGGTGTTTCAGCCATTGGCAGGGTTTTGTCTAATCTTTTGCACTCAATAATAGAAACTAGTTGTATTGACTTGTGGTGTTTACAGGTAGGAGTCCTAAGGCTTAATTTACACCTACAATAACTAGTTACTTGACTAGCTTCCTCTTATTACAATTCAACATTTAATACATAGATTATCAACACTATTACATGCTGGTGTTTTGATGTGCTGATTGTTGTTTTATCTATAGTTGTGTAGTTTTCCTTATCTGATCTTTCATGTC
This sequence comes from Physella acuta, assembly GCF_028476545.2. Lineage (NCBI taxonomy): Eukaryota > Metazoa > Mollusca > Gastropoda > Physidae > Physella > Physella acuta. Next base: position 661,836 of record NW_026732030.1, read on the forward strand.
TAATACATTGGGTTTTTTTTCCCTTTAGTTATGGTGGCTGTTTGCTTACTCTACTAGTATTTCTGGATTTGTTTTTCTCTTCAGTGAACTTTTTTCTTGCTTGATGTAAATTAAAAAGGTAATTTAATAAATAAATGTTTGTGTTTGTTCCAGAAACCTGGGCCAAACCTGATCAAGCCTATAGCTTTTAAACCGGTGCAAGTGAGTCCAGTGGGCCAGTCAAACAGGAGAACATCAGGGCTAGATGAGCACCTTGCCAGCTCTCAAGAAATGACCAGACCCAATGCCATGAAGCTGGGGGTCAGCATGCTAGGGGTCAGGAGCAGCCCCGACTCCCAGACAAGCAAGACCAACCCTGGGGCCTTCAACTCCATGGCCAAGAGCCAACACCATGCCAGCCCTGGCCAACAGGGCCACCATGCCAGCCCTGGCCAACAGGGCCACCACTATGGCCCTGACCACCACTACCCAACATCCCACCCTTCCAGTGTCAACAGTTCTCACAGTGGTTCTCAACACAATTCCTCCTCGGGATCTTACCATAATATTTCATCCAACTCCTACAGCAATATCCCTGCCAACTCCCAACACAACATGTCGGCTAACTCCTCCCACCTCTCGGCTAACTCCTCCCACTTGTCCAGTGCAGAGGACACCAGCTTTTCTAATGAGTTGACCCGTGCCTCAGACAGGCCTGAGTCTGTGCCCTCCATCAACACAAGCAGGGTCTCGTCACACACAGTGGAAGGTGTGCTGCAGACACCTTCTCCCAGTGACAGCGGGGTGGGAGAACTCGAGGCTATACTGCGGGAAAAAGACGCTGAAATAAACACTTTAAGAGAAGTCATGGACAGAAATGAGCGTGCAATATTTCAGGTGTACGAAGAAAGACGCCACGTCTGGCTTCAAGACACTCAGGAACTTCGAGATGAGTATGAAAGAAAGCTGAAAATCCAAAGCCGCAAGTCATACAAAACAGAGCAGGTTCTGTCCCTTCAGGTTTACAAGCTCCAGCAAGAGCAGAAAACTCTGCTGGAGGAGAACCAGAAAATCACAAATGAGAAGGAGCTGCTACGACAGCAAGTGGAAGAAAATCAATCAGAAATACAAGAGCTGCAGTCAAAAGTTGCTGCCCTTGAAGCAGCTGGTGCCAGCACCCTGACAAAGTCGGGTAGTTCCAGCTCCAGCAGTTTAGAGAACCAATCTCTAATGGAGGAGCTGGCTTTAAAAAACAAAGAACTGATCACGTTGAAGTCACAGCTGCACAACTTTGAAGCAGACATGGAGAAGAAAAACAAAGAGGTGGCTGAGAAAGTGCGTGACGTGGCATCCAAGTCGGAACAGCTGAAGTCTCTGAAGGACGAGCTGACCAGGTTGAAAAACCCACCCGTGTTTTTAGAGGCGTCAACTCAGACTCACGTTCCCAGCGAGGTAGCGCCTTTAGAAAATATGAAACCCACAATGCTTGGGGAGAGGGACAGGACAATCAACAGCCTGCAGGAGGAGCTGCAGGAGATCAAGGCGCAGGTGAGCGCACTAAAGCAGGAGCATGAGAAGGAGAGGGAGCAGTGGCTGGATGAGAAGAACAAAGTTGTCCGCTATCAGAAGCAGCTCCAGCTCAACTACGTGCAGATGCAGCGCAAGAACTCTGCGCTGGAGACAGAGGTCCAACAGCTGACCCTGGAGCTAGAGAACAGAGATATGAAGTTGATAGCACTTGATGAGGAGAGTATGTGCTAGTGCATGTTGCTGGTAGCACTTGATGAGGAGAGTATGTGCTAGTGCATGTTGCTGGTAGCACTTGATGAGGAGAGTATGTGCTAGTGCATGTTGCTGGTAGCACTTGATGAGGAGAGTATGTGCTAGTGCATGTTGCTGGTAGCACTTGATAAGGATAGTTTGTGCTAGTGCAAGTTGCTGGTAGCACTTGATGAGGAGAGTATGTGCTAGTGCATGTTGCTGGTAGCACTTGATGAGGAGAGTATGTGCTAGTGTATGTTGCTGGTAGCACTTGAAGCTAGCACATGAAGCTGGTAATACTTGATGAGAGGAGTATGTACAAGCACTTCACATTAGGCTGGTAAGACTTCACACATAACTTGTAGCCCTCCATGAATCTGGATTCACTTACTGAACAAGTTTGTGTTTAATTATGCACTAAATATTTTTTCTTATATTTGACATGCACATCACCTATAGGAATATAGAGAAGAAACATTTTCTTTTGTAAATTGCTAAAGTCTGTACTAAAGTTGAATGTAGGTGTAGATAGCTGGTGGTTAGGCCTCATGAATCCACATGGTATCACATAACAAACTTGTCTCACAGGAATTCGTGGCACCCAGCTGTTGCTACTGAGCATATTCTTGTTCATCCTTTTTTTTTTGTTCTTTTCTAATCTGTGATTTAAAGTTCTCCAAGAGATGAGTTTACTAACAATGATAATTCAATCAGACTTTATGTAAGACTGGCCACTAGGAGTGACCTAACCTAGACATGATCCTGTATTTTCATCAGATTTGTAGCTTTCATTTGTTTGTTGTTGTTTGTTTTTTTTTTTATTTTAGTAAAGAAAATTTTAAAAACATTTTAATATAAATAATGACTGCATTTAAAATGTTGAAAAATATATCTAAGAATGTTTTGCGAATGTGTTTTGAAATTATTGATAATAGTGTAGTTGTAGACTTAGTATTTAGCAAGAACAAAACATGGTTTGTAGAACAGTGAAATCAATAAGCTGCTAAAAAATATTGAGACAGTGGAGGGTGTTGTGCAATATGTGTCTTCAGTGGGAATACACCAGCAGTTTAAGTTATCTCATGGGGAGTTCACACTCCATACCAAATACTGTTAGAGAAAATTTTTAGAAATTACTGGTTTAATTAAAATAGTTCAGCTTATCTGTATGTACAATAAAACTAAATGATTCCAATTGTACATGTAATTTCATACATGGAGTCATATTTTATGTTAGTTATTTTTTAAATACTTAATTCTTCTTCATTCAAAATGTGTGTGGAGTGTTACATAAATGTTGACCAGCTAGTCTTGTATATTGAATAACAAAGTGCCTGTGTTTTATAATTCAAGTCAATGCAGTGTTTTCAACTCTTTATTTTTTTAAATGTAGTATTTAAAATTGATTCCTACATTGCAAAATTTCAAATGTATTGCTAAAATTGGGAGACAATTTAATTAAAGTCCCTAGTCAGCCAAGTGAACAGTGCCATGTACTAAGAACATCATTGTTCCTGATATTACTATTTAAATGGGTTATCTCTCAACATTATTTTTTAGTTCTATATTCAGCCAACAATGAATGTTCACATTTAAAATAAACCAATGTAAAAAATACTTCAAAGAATAAAATAATGCTTCATTGTTTTTCATATATTTCATTAACTTAAATCTCATTGCAGTACCAATTGTTGTATAAGCTTACAAAACATCTTAGTCTGTGTATTAAAATGTAAATAAAATAAGTAAAGTATTGGTTCCTGTTACATGTATAATAAAGATTTCATTTTTTATTACAAAAATTTTCAAAGTTAATTTAATTATTTATGTTACCCAACAGTCAGTTTATAGTGATTTATTATAACCTTTTTCAATTAAAATAAATTATTAATCAGTTTTTTAATTACATAAAGCAGTATTAACAGTTCAGAGTTTGAATCTATCCTGGCATTAGTTTGATGATGACTCATCTTTTATTTTTGTCATATTTAATCCAGAGAAATTTTGACGCAGAAAACATTTAATCAGTGACTTATTCCAATCAGTGTAAGATTGGGAGTAATACTTAATTATTTTATTGCTGGTCCCTTTTACTGAGTTACAGTACCATATAAGCAATCATATATTTTATTTTCTAAAAATGACCCTGAAAAAACTATGGTCATATGTTTCTGTTTTAATACAATTAAGTCTGTTTAAGATAAAGCTTCAGTACTTAACATTTGTTGGCACACAATTGTTACAGCAGTGGTTGATACTAGCCAAGTTAACTGACAATCTTCCATACTCAAGGTTTTTACTATGTACAGCCATCACAAGATGTGATGACATTTTTCACTTGTTTATTTGTGTAATTAAACCACATAAATGTGATGCAATAATCATAATTAACCACCAATCAATGATAACTTTTTTTTTACACAGAAGTCATCTGCATGTCTGATTTTATCATGTTTGTGCCTTGTTATCTGAGTATTACAATATTAAGAAAAAATCCTTGTTTTGTTTGAGCTATGCATGTTTATTTAATTGTAAACAGAATATAAGTAATTCATCAGTGCCAATATTTAGTTGGTTGTGAACTACATAGCAGGTCAGAGTGTACACAGCTTTTAAGTATCTTTTTTTACAATCTTTGCTAAATTGAATAAAAAGTATTTCTTAACATAGGGATAACAATTTCTTCAAAAATATAGTCAGTAGGCAACTAACTCTGTATGAATGGCAAAACTTTGAAGTATGTTGAATGAATCAAGTGATTATTTTTTTTGTTTCCTAGTCATTTATGTTAAATACAATTTTCTGCCTAGAATGATTGATCATTAATAAAGTAATGTTTATAAGTTTTCTATCCTGAGTTTGTTTTAGCCTGACTTGAACTACCTCTGTAAATTAAGCTTAACTATGTGTAATAACGATTAAGAATGAACCATCTTTCCCACAAACAAGCAAGCAGGAATGACTGAAATATTATTTCTCACTAAAAAATGTAATTGGCTAAGAATAAACATAAAATTTGAGAACAGGGTTCATATGTTTTAATATTCAACACTTGAAGGATATTACAATCAATACAACATCAACCTTGCAAAACCCAGAAAATTTGTTATCTTCTATTAAAATCTTGGCCATGCTCTATCAAAAACAGGAAAAGCATACTAATTAAAATAATGAGAATTTCACATTAATTAAACTAACATTTTTATTAATTAACCATTTTAGTTTTTCAATTTAATTAGAAAAATGAACAATGAAAAGTTATAATCACTGAGAACAATTCTATTGAGAGAAGCTAAAAAACATTTTGGTTCTTAAGCAATATTTAAAAAAGATTTTAAAAAAATATTTTTTCACAGAATTTTTAAAAAGTAGCCTATTGTGAATTAAATCAGGATACTAAATACAATGGGTTTTTACATTATTTGCAATTATAATTTTCTAAATATCATTGTAGCACCTTTTATATTTTATAACATTTTAAAAACAGATTTCCATAATTAATTTTTAATCTATAAAAACAATTTTAAAACTCAACCTGAAACTATGAAGAGAGATTGAAAAAGAGGCATTCTGATTAATTGTTAAAGTGCTGTTTTATGAGGTTCTATAAACGTGTGGTTTTTCATGTAATGTATTAAAGAGAGCTTAAAGTAAAAAAGGCTTGATTACAAAAACGAATCAGAAAATAATCTGATTACTGTCACGAATAATTCAGTTTCATTTATTTACTTATGTGCAATTTTATTGGTAGAAATTACTAAAGAGATTAATATAATCAACTTAATGTGTAGTGATATGCAGTCTGAAAAAAAAATAGAAATTTAAACATTATAATATATCTAAAGTTTTTATTAAACCATATTTTTAAACAAAATAATTGCATACTTTATATAAGTCACATTCATAATAATGTAAATGCTTACTCTAGTAGATCTAATAACAGAAGCAGATTATGAAACAAAATAAACGCTTCTAGAAATATAATTCAAATACTATTCAAAAGTGCACTGTTGAGTCTGAGAAAAATCTACCTAAACAAGATAGAAGAAAGCTAAAGCTTATTTAATACTAAACGTAGATTTGAAAAATTCAATGAAATATAGGTAATATACCTGCATTGCAAGTTAGAAATGTATTTTATATATATGCTTATATATATATATATTACATAAAATAAAGATAAGTTTCAAAATTCATTCCACAGAAAGCAGGTACACCATCACTTAGCTCCACAGCAAACACAGTTACCATAATATGTCCAATAATATTTCACACCACAAAAGAGTCTACATGACCATGTTTAGAAGTGTGGAAACCATGTTACTACACAAGCGCAGCTTTATATGAAATACAATTGAGATAAGATTTTTATTGAACTTTTAAAAGTTCTATCTTATTTTAATGACTAAAACCATTTCATTAAAAAAATATGATAATCAAGAAATAATGAACACTTTTGAGAATTTAGGCCCTTCTGTTGATAAAGAAGATTTAAATGGTTTCAGCAACAGCTCATTAGGTTTCTAACCTTAATGTTCAGGTGAATACCAGAACTGAGCCAGAATAAAAACACTCTCACAAAGTTTTAGGTCCATTCTTGAATACTTAAAGAGTGAACCAAGTCTTTAGGTATAAAAATAAACAAAATGTAGTGCAGGATAAAACAAAACTCGTTACCTGGATGAACAAAAAGTTAGTAACAGGGTGTATGGGAAAATGGCTTTCAACTTTACAAAGGATTAAACCCTGTTGTTACAAAATCCAGCAGTATGTAATTATCTTACATGACGATTTTTAATTAATTATAAACCATTTGACCAATCTTAATATTAGATTATACACATTTTCTTATGTGTCATTTGACAAATTATTTACTTAAATTATCTATTCATTGTATCATTAGAAAAGTTTAAGAAGCTCTCCAGATTGTGAAAAATAGTAGTATAAAAAACTAAAAAAATCAGCCAATGCATTATTTGAGGTCTATTATAAAAATATAAAATCCTGACTGAATCACTAAACATATAAAGCTTAAACAGATTTCCTCACTAATATTTATTAAAACATCACTAGTTTCTATTACGGCTACGAGTCTCCTGATACTTCAGTGCCATACTTAGAAGCTAAAGAGCGGGCCATGTACTGCCAGTATTCTCGTCTCAAAGTGTCATGTTCTTCAGCTAATTCATTACACAACTGTACAAAAGAAAAAGGATAAATAGATGAATATTTTCTCCCATATCAATGTCAAATACTGAATTATCAATCAGAACAGAAACAAACTACTGCTGGCTATAAATTGTCTGCTTTAAATTAATAATACAGTAAAAAATTTGAGACTTAACAAAGCAAATCTGCATACCTGTGTTGTTTTCTGTAATGTCTCTTCTTTATTGCACTTGCCAAATTCTAAGGTTTCTTCATAATTATCAATCATGCAAGCAATGAGAAAAGGGGAACGAATCTGCTTGGAATACAACTCATGACAGAACTCCAGAATGCTGGGATAGTCCATTAGTTTTTTATCCAACACAACCCTACAGAAGAAAAATTGGACAACGTGAGTTAACTCCCCTTAAATTTGTAACTTATAATTCCCAGCAGCTGTTAAGAAATTTTATATTTTCTAACCATATAAATTTATAAAACCATATGGCTCAATAAAAGTATAATTTCTTCACTAATAAAAGTAGTAAATCAATTACCCTTTCATATAGTTCCATGAGCTTTCATTGTTAGGGGCTTTTCTTATGAAATCTTGAACATATCTAGAATTATTAAAATTTAACATTTATTAATTAGTCTAACCTGATAGATAAAATAAAAAGATTTGACATATCACCATTGTATCTAACAGAATGATAATACAAAAGAGGAATGGTTCAGTTTATCAAATTAATTTTATTTGCTGTTATGTAAATGATAACACAATAACCTACACAGGTGGGCAGAAATAACCATGATTAATAGAAAATAGATGTAAACACATAATTCACTAAACAAAAAAAGCGATCAATGTCATTTTCAATTGTATATTTCACCCCATGAAGTTTGGGTACATAGTTAAATTTTAACAGGTACTGAGGAAATTAATGGTAAAATCATTCCTAGGACTAGAGCAACATGTAATTAGGAGCTGTATGCGTTTTAAATAAATCACTTACTTTAACTCTTTCTGTATGACATCATCAGTAAAACCAGTTGTATTTTTTATGACAAAATGGCGCTGATTCCAAGCTGAATTGTTGCGGAGATCTTCTTTAAGTAATTTATCAACATAGTCCAGTTCTTTGTCCCACAGAGAAAATTGCTGAATACACCACTGCCTAAAATTGAATTATAGCAAAATAAGTTTTAAAAGCATAGTATTCCATTTTTCAAATATATAGAATAATGAGAAAAATTGCCAGTCGAGGAAGGATACAACGGGCGCTAGGCTGATAGTGCTGTCTCTTTTCTCTAAACTAAAACCACCCCACCCCACAACCGCCCCCTCCCCGAAAATTCTACCCCCCGCCCCCGAAAATTTCAAGTACCCCCACCCCTCTCCGGGGAGGAAAAAGTCTGAAAGAAACACTGGTGTCGCGCTTAGCCACTACCCGAAGAATTGCATTAAAGAAATTGCAAGAAAACCACTTTTTAGATTAGACAAATTAATTAGGCGGTAATTTTATTATAGAGTATCGATGAAGAAATTTCTTTTGAGTTGGGGAGGGGGGGGGGGGGGGGGCTCGGACGTTCTTATGCGGGGGTGGAGGCTTTGCCCCTACCCGAAGAATTGTATGAAAGAAACTCTTCACGCAAACCACTTAGATTAGACAAAATTTCCTTTTTATTCAAAGTTTACTCGAGAATCAATGACGTCATATTACTGTGTGCACTCTCCGGCTTAAGATTATTTTCTACTCTTATGCTAAATGTGATGACGTCATACTTCGTTTTTCGAATTACTATGCATGTTTTTAATTTGCTTGTGTTTTCTCTAGAGCGTTCTTGTCAGATAGATACACAGACAGCGAAACTATATATAGAATAATTTTAAAGGTTTAAAATTAAAATGCTTTTGTGCATAAAATACATGATTTAAAAATGCAAATGTGGACAATGACATTTAGGTGCTAATGCAGATTGCCATCTTCTTTAATAACACAGATTTTAGACATGTATAGGTTACTTCCTTATGTATAAGACTATGTAAGTGACTGCAGTAGAGAGCACATGATTACTAGCCTAGAAGTATTGTGTTTAAATTGAAATCAAAGAGCTTAAAATAACTCCCATTAACTTTATTACATAAATCCAATATTACAATTACTACACTAGAAGTGTTTGTATTTAAAGTGAAATCAGACTTTAAATAACTTTCATTAATTTTAGTACATAAATCCAATATTTTGCCCCACTTGTTTAAAACAAAGTAGGCTACACCAGAGAAAAAATTTTCTCCACAAAAAGAAAACAATGTAATGAAATTAGTGAATATAAAACACTTACCTATGCTGCCATGCATGATAGTTTTTGGCATCATCTTGCAAAATTTTTTCAGTAAACTGAAGCTCTTCTTTTGGATCTTCCAACCACTCAACAATGACTCGTCTATGATGCCTTCAAGATTAACATAAGCATGTTTTTAAAACTCTAAAAAATTTACTTTATCTCAAATATATTTCACAAGGGCATTTTAACAGACACAATCAAACAATAACAACATTTTTACATTAATCGTTTTTAACTTTTAAACATCAACCATATTAACCTATTTGGTTTCCTTTTTGAAACCTACATTCTTAGGGAAAAAAAAGAAAAACTGATCAAAGACTAGTAGCAAATATCTTTTTGAAAATTATGAAGAAATAAATACTACAAAACAAAGAAAGAAATGTGTCACATTATGTACATTTTTTTAAAAATTGCATACCATACTTGATAATTTTTTGGGTTATCTTCTATAACCTGTGATATATACTTTAATTCTTCTGCAAGGTCTTTGTTTAATTCTTGTATGATGTTTCTTCGGTAGTTCCTAAATAATCATAATATTACAAATAATTCTTACACATAATTTTAAAAAATTATATAACTGACAATAGGTTTAGATGATATATAAAAACAAATTAATTTACTAAAAAAAAAATGTATATGGATTCGTTACTTTTAGCCAAACTTACCATACAGAATAATTAGCTGGGTTTAACTCTGCTGCTTCTTTAGTAAGGGCAAGAGCTCGTTCAGACTTTTCATCAGCAGCAATCACAGCCCGAAAATAGTCATACACATCACGAACTGAAAATAATAGCAAAACATTATTCATCACAATATTTTTCAACCTAGAAATTAAATACAAACTGTAAGTACATGCTTCACATAAAGCAATAATAGAAAACCTGAATTAGTTAAATGAATTTGTAATATTTCATGGGATTTAAATATATTAAAAAATGGTAGAGTATGGGATCGTTATCCGGTAAGTGTTGAGTTTGGTTCAAGGAACTCATGTCACTGAGTTCAACCAGTTCTAATGGTCACTTGACCCAAGTTTGAGAAAGTAGAGGCGACTTGGGATGGAACTTAACCTAATATGAACATTCATTAGCTGAGGATACTGGAACAGGTGAACTTTATCTGTAATTTTAAAATGTGTGACTTCAACACAATTTTTAGTCATTTTTTTCTTCATATTTTATGCAGGCCTGAGCAAAATAAAATGGCTTAATATAACCATATCTATTTTAAAATAACAGAAAGTTGAGAGAATCCTACCTTCATGCAATAGTAATAAGCATGTAACACATATATAACTTATATCAGCTTGTCACCTGACCAAAGGACTGAAATTATGACTTAATGTAAGCTATTGTTTTTTCTTTTTCATATTTTTATTAACTAGTCAGATTATATTAAAGTGAGACAGACTTTAACAGAAACGGTTTCGGTCTTACTAGATCTATGCTGATTTACTTCTTACAATAATCAATCAATGCATATTACAGCTGAATTAAACCTACTAAAAAGTCTTCTTAACATTAAAGGCTCATCCTCTTCTCAGTACAGAGCTTTAAGTGTAATAATATTCTAACTAAGACATTTACAATAGTATTTTTATATTACATTCTTAACCCTTTGAGCACAGGCCTCCCTGGCCTAATTTCTCCCATTTCTTGAGCTCCCAGGCCCAAAACAATTTTCACTTATCTGCTTCTAACTGCCTACTACAACTTTTGAACCGTTTGAGATAATCAAGCCACATATGATATCAAGGCTCAGTATTAAACAACAATTTAGCAAGATTCGGAAATTCTGTTTTTTTTACAAATCAAAATTATTTTTTTATTAAAAAAAAGTATCAGTAATAGCTAGCACACTAGTAAACTAAGTCAATTTAGCATATATTAACTATCTGTGCAAAGTCATTATTACTGAGAAAAATTCCAGTCAGGTCATTAAAACATAATTTACTTTTGTTTGTTGTTTATTATAAGTAAAAATGTGCTTAATCTAACCCATTTAAGTAATAAAAAATTGGAAATTAATTTTAATTAGGCTACTGTTGTAAAGTGAGATAACAACTTAGTAAACATGTGCTTTCTTGAGAGGGTGTGGCACATCCAAATGGAACTTTATATTTCTGTGTTTTATTACTATATTTGTACACAATCAGTATGCATTTTAAATTGATAAACGGTAAGTATACCAAGTTACAAAACCTGCAATCTAACTAATCATAGTTATTTTCAGTTTAAAAAATAATAAAAACGATCATCAAAGAAGAAAGCTTAACACGTCTATTTTTTTTTAATTGTGACAAAAAAATAGTCATAAATCTAGCTGTCTAAAATTGACGTAGGCTTCATATTCATAATCATTAGTTTTATCCCTCTACCGCGTAGTAAAAGCTAAACTGGTCGCCATTTTAGTAAGCGCATGGGCCGTGAGATGGCACGAAAACAACAAACCCGGAAGCCGTGAACCGAATGGCCTTGTATACTAGTATAGGATAGGCCTAGTTTTATTTAGAATCTAGATCGGTAAAACTCCATTTTAGCGTATTTTATTCCCCGCTCAACGTTCACTTCAAGTTGAGCGTATTTTATTGTAAACACAACCGAAACATACAAAAACGTTAGGAAAACACAGATCTACTTATTTTTTTTATGAATGCGATTTTTTATTAGAAAAGGTGAAAAAACAACATAAAAAAGCATTAGAACTGTTCCAATTAAATGTCGTGTGATCGTCAGCGGGAGAAAAGTCCTTACACGGTCGCGGGTTCGCCGTGAGTTCACATTGACTTTAATTATCAGCATACGTCATAGCTCTGGCAATATCTGTTTGAAATTGTGTTGGCCTCAGTTTTGGGGTCATTGTAAGCTCATAAATGTTTATTTATAGTATTAGGGATTTTGGTAAAAAAACACTAATCATCATATAAAAATAAAAATTACATATTCTTGTAGAGCTCAACTATATGAAAACAAAACAAAAAAGATTTTCTGTCTAGCTCAAATAGTTTTTTTTTAGCGAATTTTTTTGTGAGGGGTGGAATGCCCTTGCTTTTGCATTGGCCAATTGTGACAAGTCATGGTATACCTGAATAAATTGAGCATAGTTATTTTACTTGCAGTTGTATTTTGTTCATATTTGCAGAGTTGAGCTAGAATGATATATAGAACTTGTATATGCTGTTGAAATAAATAAAAATAATACAGAAGTATATTTTTGTGTTGGCTTCCTTCCATAACCCCAAAAAAACTGTGCTGCGCAAATATGAAAATGTTTCTAAAGCAATGTTTTACAGTGAATGAAAGAACTACAAAGTTAGCAATCTAAAGTAAATGACTTGAACACTGAAATGTGCATATAACTGCCCCATTATTTTGGGTAGGTGAAGTAGAGTCCATCTTTAAGACATTTTGTTATAAAACTGTGCTGCGCAAATATGAAAAAGTTTCTAAAGCAATGCTTTATATAAATACAGTGAATGAAAGAACTACATAGTTAGCAATCTAAAGTAAATGACTTGAACACTGTAATGTGCATATAATTGCCTTATTATTTTGGGCAGGTGAAGTAGAGTCTATCTTTAAGCCATTTTGTTAAAAGTGAACTGAAGTTATCTGATCAATGTTTTATGTGTGTATTGTGTATGAATTCTGATTTTCAGCATATAAATATAACTAAGTAAGGGTAAGTAGAACTTGAATACTTAAAATTACAGTTAGCACATAGCTAGTGTAGTGTATTCTAGCAACAGACAGGTAACCTATGTCTGACTCAGCAAAATTTTACTTCAAGCAAAACTAGAAACAGAGTTGAAAAAATGAAAGACAGGTAGATCTATATTAAAATATGTTTAAAACAACAAGTAGGAGATTTGTTTGTACATTACATAAGAATACTGTTGTTAGTGTATCAAAACTAAAAGCCGGCAGATCGGGATGAAGAAATATAACATTGGAGTCAATGGGGGCAACGTGACCTACTTACGGTGACTACTTTCAAATGAGTATTTACTAACGTCAAAGTCAAAATATCCAAAAATAAATATCATTTCTATAAAAATGGGATGTATATGCTTTGGAAACTTTCATTATCTAAATGGAAACTTTTCAAAAATCGCGCTTTTAAAGCATTTGAAGTTAACCTTTATACCGCGGTAAGACCAAAGCAGAGACAGCATGCAATCAGATCGCTAAGCCATCAAAACAACTGGAAAACCATTCTACTTTTCATTTAACATTAGGAAATGACCTTTTAAACTTAATTAATTACCATAAATTAAAAACTTATTAGTATGCAAAACTAAATCTCGTGCGCCCGGTATCAGAAAGTAATGGGAGATTTCGGATCATGTTTTTACCGCGATCTCGGCCGATACCGACAAGCCTAATAGTATCATGCCTGGGAGATACTTGTAATAATACAAACTTAACCGCCTTGCAATTGTGAGTTTCGTTTACGTACTTCACCCATTGCACATTCAATATTCTAAATTTGGATTTTTCTCAACTTTTAACAAAAGTAAACTATCAAAATCTTAAACAAAGGTTAAAACAAAAATACAATACAAATAGGCCTAATAAATCGTGTTTTCTTGACTTAATGTTTTGGTGTGTTTCAGTTGTTATAGGGGCCCCCAATAAAATAATTTAAAATATGCTCAACTGGAGGTAAACAAGAAGCGGAGAATAAAATACTTTTAAAATACGCTAAAATGGAGTTTTACCTCTAGATCTAGAATTCTAGATCTAGATTCTAGAATCTAGATGTAGGCCTAGATCTAGCTAGACTCTAGACTCTAGAGTAGAGTAGATTTTAATTTTAGTGCGTGCATGAAATATCAGAAATAAGAAATTTAAATATAAAAATACACACATTGTTCGGAATATGCTATTTGAACAACAGGATCTGGACCATCGTCTTGTGGGACTGGTTTAACATCGTTCCATTCCGGCCTATCTTTAAAAGGTATAAAAGTGTTACGGTTGCTACTGTCATCTAATGCGCCTTCCGACATCATGGTTGTGAAATTGTTTACAACAGACCACCAGAAATAGATTTCTGTACTCTCTACAGCCCACTCCAAATATGAACGTATTAGGTGCGATACCTGGTGGTATTGTTCTACGATTACCAATATACTGAATATAGTATGGTAATCTACGTCAATATGCTTTTCGCATTTTATCTTCCTTAAGGGTTAACGTCAAATTATGTTTAATATAAAACATTAAAATATATTTTTATAATTAAAAACACATATTTTGATTTAACTTAACTCTTAACTTTACATTCAAAGATCGATATATCTAGTGCATATTGTCATATGCCTGTTACAGTGGATGTTTTAACTTAAGGTAGCCAGCTTTTTAAATCACTCGAAGTCAAAATAATAAATGACAAATTCTTTCCCCCCCCCCCCCCCTCTATGCAAAAAGGAAAAAAAACAACTTATAGGCCTATATTTTATATTTAACATGTATTTTCAGGTGCTGATCATTGATTTTTTAAACAATTAGATAATCATATCATTAGACTAATTGACAAAATTTATTCAGTTGTCACTTCCTTTTATTTTTAAATATTTGCTCGAACGGTAAAACAATATGTCAAATCAGCAAATTTAAGAAATGTTCGAGTAAACAATGTTTTCAATTACAAATTTCTTGAAATCATTCACCTCCCATCATACGTTGAGTTTTATTTAAACAGCTAGCGGTACATAGCTTCACAATGCTATTTTACTAAACAAATGCCAGCAGTGTTTTTTTTTCTATTTGAGCGTTGGCGATTACCTGCATTTTCCTTACCCGCCGTTAATAATGAGTAATGATGGTAATACTTAACATAATTGGCCTTTTTCCAAAGCACGGTTTCGTATCGACTATTATTGGGAAAGCAAAATCTTCACTAAATGAGGAACTCCCTATCCGTTATATAGGCCATATATATATATATATATATATATATATATATATATATATATATATATATATATATATATATATATATATTTACAGAGGGGTCGCGAGAGGGTGCGGTCCACACCATCGGGTGACACCATTTATTAGGAAGGGGGGGGGGGGGGGTAAATCCAAGGCAAATAAAATGCAAATTTTACTGAGAAAAAAAATTGCCAGTTCAGTTATTGATTAAATTTAAAAAGTCGTTTAAATACATGTTGGCGATCTCAACAGGGTTGGGAAGGTGACACTATGATGTAAACTTCTAGCTTTAGAGGAAACAATGCAACATCCAGCAGTATTAATAGCCGACTATAAACATTGATACTATTAAGTGTGCACAGATTAAAGCTATCCCCGGCCCGGGAGAGTGTCACCAACTGCAAACTTTACTTTATAGAGGTGGGAAAGTTTTTTAAAAAATATTTACAATATAACTGATACGTAAATCAACGACCGGGGGAGGCTGAAACGATATAAAGGAATTGGGATCAGCTGAAAAAAGTGGCATGAGAAGGAAAAATTGTTGATGATGATGATGATGAATCAACGACCGGGGGGGGGGGGGGGGGGTGACACCATATCTAAGAATTCACTATAGCATCGAGGTTGTTTTTTTATACCTTGAATTAATAGGCGGATTAATATAATGTTTAATCAAATTGACGACATTAGGCAATGGGAGGAGGGGGTGACACCAATCGCAACTTTCACAGGCAAACAAAGTACTGATCAGAACGAAAACACAGTCCACTGGAGTGGGTAGGAGAGACATGCTTACCAGAGGCGTAGCGACATTTTGGCGCCCCCTAAGGTCGGCGCCCGGGGACATATGTCCCCCCCCCCACGCCCCCCTCGATACGCTACTGATGCTTACCGCATTTTAAAGCTAAGTCATTGTATAGCTTTTCAACATTTGTTTCATTGTCAATTTGTCATATGTATTTTTAATAAGTAACTTTAAAAGTTGTTTTTTTTTTCTAATTATTATTTAGAATTATGTTTTAAAATTTCATAACTTTTGTAATGTTTTTATTCGTTGTAAATTTAAAAAAAATTAACACACTAAAATGAATAATGTAAACCAAAAGAATAGCAATCGAGCAAAAGTCAAATACATCAGGTCGGCTTGCCACATTTTCACGTTCTGCGCCGGTCGTTAAATAAAATAAGTCGTCAAACGTTAACTAAAGCGGTTTAGTCCTTAAAGTTTGGTATTTTTTAATTCAATAGATTTAAGTTAATAAAAGGTAAAGAGCTTCTAAAGGATTCAAACATTGGAAATAATATCTTTGGTCGCTATATAACTCATTTCCCTATAGCTCAAAACTGAGAAACTTCAAAATTTGAAAATACAACGAGAATAAAATACGGTGTTAATACAAATCCATCTGCAAGCGAACCTTTAATGAATGTGGTGTATTTCTGCGTTGGTAGCCAGCTTCGCAATACCCACATTTGTAATATGCGATGTCTGTGTGTACTTTAGCATGATGTCCAGCGAACTGTATGCTTTATATCGGCTTCGCACAGTGTGCAGCTCGCTTCTCCCCTATTCTGATTGTGTGTTGAAAGGGAGTAGGCAGTATCCGCACACCACTTTACTTTGATGTGACTGTTTTTAACGCTTTCTATTTCTATTTCCTATGATCTGTTATATTTAAGGCTGATGTTTTGTCTTCTTTTAACTGTGTTATGTCTGTATCAACGTTAGCCTGTAGTTTTATAGCTTGAGATTTCTCAATTTCTGAAACTATTCATGAGGTTCTCTGCATTGTGCCGTGCTGATATTGTGAGTTGTCGTCGATTTTTCGTCATTTGCTTTTTGTATTGAATTTACCAACTGAGTTGCGTCTGTATCCTTACTTCTTACTTAATCCTCTTTGTATAGGGCCTCACCGTAATCTTCCATTTTGTCCGGTCCCTGACTGTTAATTTTGCAATCTCCGGTAGATGACAATTGTTAGTCCAATGCTGAGTTGATGAGCACCTTTGACATGTATGTCTTCTTCCAGGGAGTGCTATTAGAATATTATTACTTTATATTTATAGTTGAGCTCGATGGGATGGATGATGAGTTGTCTGAATACATTGTGAATTTTAAAACGGAGTTTAAAAATTGTTTGAACAATACACTTTCACGGCATAATTATTTTTAGAACTCTAGTTCCGACGTACATTGGCTGCTGGTAATTTATCCACATGTTTTCATGGGGCGGTGTGTATTGGGCAGTGTTTCTTTTAGGTATTTCTTCGGGGAGGTGGAGGGCGAAGCAAATCTACCCCTACCCCGAATGAAATAGAAAAGTGCATGATTTATAGTATTTATACTCGGGCAGATTAGACTCGACAGATGGTGACAGGAACTCTTCTATGAGAGACAACTCCATAATCAAATAACTGCTGCCTGGTAGAAAATGTAGTTTGTTCTTGGTTGGACAAAGGCTATGGAAGCAAATCCAAAAAGAAAAGCTGGCTGAAATCTAAGTCAGCGGTCTATATGGCGCATAACCAGTTGACAGGTATACTTAATTGTGTTAGAGGGAATATCTCCCAACACTAAAATTAAGAACGCAGAAGAAGAATAGAAGAATAAAGAAAATATTAAATTTAAGTCCGCCCCCCCCCCCCCCGGAAAAAAATATTCTGAAAGAAACACTGGTTTCTGATGAAGTAAGTGGTTCCCTCGGACATCTCTCCGGCGGGAGTGTGTGTGTGTGTGGGGGGGGGGGGGGTTAATATTCTTCAAAGGAACATAATATAACCACCGTTAAAATGTCTCATAATTATCGTGCTAAATCTGCCTTTGGCCGAATATTTACACCAAAAGCGTGAAATAATTTATAGATGTTCTGAAATTTCTGTAGATGGGTTTAAAAAAATAATCCTAATTTGGAAATCCCGCGAAAACTATTAAAAAGATACCTAGGACTTAATCGTCTATTTTTCACTATTGTGTTTTCATTATTCATATTGATTATTAGGCGCTATATTGTTTACTAAATAGTTTCTATAAAGAATCACGCAATACACATTTAATGTGGTTTATAGTAATTTAGTCTATAAGCCTACACAAAGAAAAGCAAAATAGTTTATTAATAATCAAGGGAACATTGACAGTTTTTTATAGATCTAGATCTAATAGTTTATTATTTAGAAATGAATGTGCATGCTTTTTTTTTTCAAGATAAAGCTTTAACTTTAACGATTAATGAAGAAGTAGATCTAAATATTTTAAATTTTAAAAAAAAATGAAAAAATATAATATCTTTATTCATTAGTTTAAAAACGAAATGAAGTGACAGATTTTTGTTAGATTATAGAACTAGATTCTACATTAGATCTAGACTCTAGAGATCTAGTCTAGATTATTATATCTAACTGTAGCCTAACAGAAATCAGATGAATCCTCAGGAAACAACGTAATTATTGCTAAAATCTTAAGTACATACTCTATAAAAAAAAGTTCCACTATAAAATACTTCAGCCTAAAGAATATTGCTTAAATGTGTTATAATTTATCTTAATTAAAAATATTTTTTATTTTAAAAGTACTTTTGATTTTTTTTAAAAGATTATTTAGTCAAATATTTTATTTTAAAAATAATTATTAATCTATTTTTAGCTTGCAAGCGTCAGCAGTGGCTTTACTGACGTCATTCCATAAATTTCGACCAATCAAATTTGGCGAGCGTATGAATACTCCAATATTTCTATGTAGAACGGCCTTGTTATTTGGCCTTGTGACGCTGATGGTGTATTTTGACGTGGCGACTACGTATTCTACAAATTTATCCACTCCGATTGCAGCAAAGTTGGTGACGAAAAGTACGTAATTGGTAAGAACTCATTGACGAATCACAACAATCGAGCATGGTGATGGTCCTGGAATACGTGTGTGCTGCTTAAGTCTGATTTTTGTTTTAATGGAAATTTAGAGAACAGACATTTCTGAATCAGGATGAACGTTATTAACTGGAGCGACAACAGCTCGAGGTTGGTCCGATTCAGTGGGTGGCCTAATTTCGATTCTGAGACCATTTTTCTCAGTTTGTTGATATCAGGCAACTACGCTCATCCTCGAATATCTGTCGCTAAGACAAGCATGAATGAAAGAAATTTCGTTTTAGAAAAGGAGTTGTATCCTACACTTATCACTAATAAAGAAACGACTGTTTTCAATGCTAAAATAATTCGAGAGAACTTAACATGAGTCGAGTTTACTAAAAATAAAAATTCATTTTATTAGTCACTCTGTGTGACACAGCAGGCATGGATGATTCATAAATTTTTCTGAAATTTTTACACATAGATCTAGTGATAGCTAGACTCTAGATCTAGATTCTAGCTCTTCTTAGTCCTGCTAGTAAGATCTAGATCTAAATCTAGACCAAATCTTCTGAATCTCTAGATCTAGTAGTCTACTGATTGTTTCCTATGGTAAATGCCACTAAAATTTAGTGACTAAATGGTTAGACATCTGAGTCTAAAGTTGGAGTACAAGAGTATGACTATGAGTAGATATTATAGTATAGATCTAGAGTAAGTATACTACTCAGTAATACTGTTCATTTCAGGACTAGATCTAGACTATCAGTCATTGACTGTATTAGATTCTAAGCTGGAGAGCTATACTAGATCTAGATCTTCAGAGATCTCTTAAGCCTAAATAATTTTAAAAAATGGACGGCATTTTCATACATTTGGTACATCTATATTCTAGAATCTGGATCTACTTTATGAGCAAGATCTGGATTCTCTAGTCATTTTATTAGAATTTGCCAGGCTAGTTTCAATTTTTTAAAATCTTTACTTTTCTTTAGGCTACCGGCTACACACTACACAGAAGAGAAGTCATTTAGATCTAGAAACATTGATTAGTACCAGATGATTAAACATGGCATAGATTTTAATTTGACCTATAAAATAAAACAAATCAGAAATTAAAACAAACAATCCTAGTAACTGCTGTATGACATGACACAAAGCTAAAATTATTTAATTAGATCTACATCTAGCTAGGCCTATGTGAAAACAAAACTAAGCCTGTAACTTTTAAAATGGATAGGCCTATATTTTTATTAGGCTACATTTTTATAGTAGGGATACTATGTTGGCCTATACTGTATGTAGGCCTGTGCATTTAGGTTGAAGCATACATAAACATTTGATGGTCGATATTTCCAGTCAATCCTTTGTATCCCTAGCAGGACATCTCCCACAACGAGAAACGTGGGTGGGGGCGAAGGTTTAATTTTTTAATTTGTGTCTGTTTTGTAAAAAGTGCAATGGTTTACTAATTTCTAGTTTACACCATCGTGGTCTGCAGCTGATAATTTTCACTTGCTGTTGTTAATCAAAATACAAGTTGTCTCTTCTCAGTGATTCAATAACTTGTCGCTCTTTAATCCTTATTCTAAAACCTATTGATCAAGTATTTGATGCCTGTCAACAATTGGTGATGACATTTTTAAAATATCTACATAAGCATAAAACTGATCAGTTTCAAACAGGCAGTTCCTTTCTTTCTAAATTGTAAAACATTTTCCTCCCAGGAAGTTACTAAAATGTATTCAGAAATTAATGCTTGTTTGCAGTGTTATCAGTGTTGTATAAAAAGCATACTTCATTAAGGGGGAAGGGAAAAGGATCTGTGTTAGTTCCACCAGACCTATCTTTTATATGTAATGGAATATTACATTATTTGACCCCAGATAGGTAGCCCTTGTATTGTTTGTTCAAATTATTTGAATGAATGAAAACTTCTGTAGGACTCCAGTGACCAATGTAAAATACAAATGGTTTGCAACAAATGACCACTTTGATTTTCTCTCCGTTTCTTTTTCCCAGACATGTCAGCAGGGAATGGTCCTGGAACAGCTGACATTGAAAATGGCACCCAGGGCATTTCAGTGGTCCATGTGAGCATTCCTAACCAAGCCATACAGGTTCAGCCTGTCATTCAGGCAAATCCAACTATCATACACAGCGCAGGCAATTATCAGACAATCCAAGTTGTCAGGGTAAATTGTCTATTTTAATATCATAACCTGAAATGGAGGTTAGGAATAGTTTGGGAAATTGGAAACCTTTCAAATGCCATTGCATGCATATTTTTTTACTAAGCTGTTGTGTATGTGTGGTTAATAGAAAGAAAAAAACGCCCCCACCACAATCATTCTTTTTAAAGGGCCGATAGGTAGAAACTGTTGAAATTTCTTTCAGATCCGTGAGGCGATTTGTCCTCCTACTAATTTGATCAAATCTTACACTATTCTTATTTTTTTTAACCAGCAAGGTGTGGTTGCTTTGTTGGGATTTTCATGTCCCAACTACATTTTTGATAGCTTTCTTGATGTTTATAATTGGAATGGATTTTGATCAATTTTTTCAGCGATATGAATATTATTGATGTAAACGTTTGTATTAATTTTGGTGTTATTTTCTAAAAATCAGGTTGCCGCAGTTGACGACGATTTATCTTCTGATGACTCAGATGCCAAGAAAAGAAGGGAAATCCTAGCAAGAAGACCATCATATAGGTAGAATGGCATATATTTTCAATTGTTATGACTTTTTGCACACTTGTCTACTTAATAAGAGAAGTGTTATTCTTGGTAAATAGTCTATATTCTATATTCTCAGGAAAATTCTTAATGACCTTTCCTCTCCTGTTACAAAAATGGAAGATGATTCAAATAGTAGTCAAAGTCAAGATGGCCAAGATTGTAAGTATTATATTTTAATGCAGGCAGCTCCCGATTAAAGAATAATTGCTACCCCTTTGGTAAAAGGTTTGAGTCTTAAAAGTCAAACCACCAAGAAAGTTAATTGCATTCACTGGGCAACTATTTATTTTTTACATCACTGTTGGAATTTGTTACATTTAAAAAAATTGTATTGGTACATTAAAATGTTAATTTTAAGTCAGTGTGTAGTTTTATATATTTTTGTTATCGAAAGCTGCCTGTTATTATTTTTATTATTATTTTATAAATGTTTTTAAGAAGTGTGTTAAACAAAAATATTTCTTGATTCCATTATTGTATTTTTTAAAACAGTGAATACATTAATGGCTTCTTTGTATAATCATCTTTATACATGTATTTGTAGCAGATATTACTAGAATTCCTTTTGCTTTGATGTTAAAGGTTCATTCAGGCCAATGTGACTGCAGATTTTTAACGATTCTTTTTAATTCACAGTGATATGACAAGTACAGGAATGTGACTTTTCCAAATTTCTGCGGATTTCAGAATTCGAATTTTCCGTTACAATTTTTTCTATTTTATATTTGCACCAAAAATATTTTGGGTGTTTTTTTAATAGCAGGCCATTCTAAAAGAATAAATTTTTTGCTCAATTTTAAAAAAATCTTATTTCCAAAACACTTAAAATAAATTGATCTAAAAAGTTAAAATTACAATTTTTTTTTTCATGGTCACATCCCTGCAAGTGTTATTAGTATATAGGCTGGATTTAGTTGAAATTATTCTTTCTTTGGTATGAATGCGAATAGCATATAATGAATTTTTAAAATTGAGTTTTACAGTTTTGGGTAGTGTAACCATAATATAATGAGGTAAAGGTTTCTACTCCTGATGTCTAGGTGCTTTGATTAATTATCCAACCAGCGCTGATAAAAAAAACAACCGCTTCCATCAACTTCTGTTTGCTGTGTTTACTTGAACAGTTATGGATGAAATAATCAACAGACTCGTCCAGGTGTCGATTTCTCTCAACAGATCACATGATGGGATAATACTTGATTACTCTTCTTCGACTTAAGAATCCTGGGATCACATTAAGCTTTCCTTTTGGTGTAATAGACAAGACTTTTTCTAAATAACAACAAAAACTGTCACCTACCATGTTATTTCATGCTCCTTCCAGTATACAGGTACTCATATGCCCAAACAACACTTAAAAGCATAGACCATGTATCATACTAAAAAAAATCATCACGTAGCAGATTTTCAAAAATATTTAATAATAGACATGTTTTTTATTGATGTAGGTTGCGAGGATATAATTGTCATATGATGCAATAAAAATAAATTTGGGATACATGTACAAAGACTGGTGGTTCTTCTATATAATTGTTTTTATACTTCAAATCAGCAGGATGCGGGATTCAACATGCAAGTCACATTGGCTTAAATTTATTTTTATATAACCTTTGTTTACTTCTCTTTTTGATACATGCACATCGGAATTGGAAGGGCCTTTTATTTTATTGTTATATTATATATTTACATGTATTGGTTTCCATTACTAAAAATATGTAATGCTGTTTTGCCAATTGTTTATGTTCTACAAAAATCCAACCTGACTGTCTGGGATGAAATCAAACAACAAATTTATTGGAATTCATGTAGATAAATCTGTTCCTTTAAACATTAAGCTGCTTTAATGATTCGGAAACTTTTTCTAATTCCTAAAAATATAAAGAAGTATTCTTTCACTTCAGAAATGAAGCCCACGAACAAAGATACAACCAATAATTGCATATGGTCTCATACTATTGGATAGTATCTTATCTTTTTCCCATAATTTACAGCGCGGATATTTCCAAGACCATTACAATTTGATTTTTCAACAGACGGTCAGGGTGGTACATTGCAACTGAGTGCACATGGAGATGCTACACCAGCAACTCAAGGTCTGCAGACATTAACAATGACCAATGCAAGTCCTACATCTGCTTCTAATTCCACAGGGGGAACCACAATTGTACAGTATGCCCAGGGGCCAGATGGCCAGTTTTATATTCCAGGTCTGTATTATAATATTACTGTATTTTGTGATAGATCATAATAGTATTTATCTGGTAGCAGTTTTAGGTTGATGCAATGGGCTTCTATATCAATTATTCAACTAAGATGTGTTGGCTTTTTCATTATTAGTAATCATTATCACTTTAATTTACAGTTGGAGGAACTAATGTTCAAGCCTATCAAATAGCTACACCTGGATCCTTAGCACAAAGTGTTGTAATGACAGGCAGTCCTATTTCTTCACCGCAACACATGTCAGAGGAAGGTTCTCGGAAAAGGGAGTTGCGGTTATTAAAAAATAGGTTTGTAATATTTCACAATAATCTTTTCATAATTAAATTTTTAATGCTCTAGATCATTTAACCTTTTACCAGTTGTGGCATCAAAACTATTTTACTTCCCACACAGCTGGGCAAAAAGACGACTCATTTTATAAAATAATTTTTTTGGAAATAGCCACTTACGTTAAAAAAATAAAATAAAAGTAATATTCATAAAACTGGTCTAAGTTTATTTGCATGAAGTTAAATAGCTTAATAATTTTCTAGTTTATTTGCATGGGGTTAAATTGCTTAATAATTTACTAATTAATAAAAATTACACTTACCTCAGAAGAACTTATACAAAACACTTTTTCTAATATTATTTCTAAGAAAAAAATTAATTTAAAATGCTAAAAAAAAAATTCAGCGTAGTCGCTAGAGCTTTCTTTTACAATAGTTACATTATAAATAAGGCCTGATTTAAATTTAGATTTAATTTTAATAATTATATTGCCCATAATTTTGAGAGAAATATCAGAAAATGAAGCACCAGTGATAGAACTAGAAAACATTAATACAACTTTCCCATTTGTGCCGGTATATTCAAAATCCACTACTACTCGTAAATAAATATACTATACATAGTAGGACAACCACACCAAAAAATTATCTGGTGACCACAGGTGCATAGTTATGTAAAGGGTTAATGTGTGCCTGTTTCAACATGTTTCTAACCAGGTTGCTGGTAATAAAAATAAGAAAATATACACATTTTCAGAGAGGCAGCAAGAGAGTGTCGGAGGAAGAAAAAGGAATATGTCAAATGTTTAGAGAACAGAGTAGCTGTATTGGAAAACCAGAACAAGACATTAATTGAAGAACTTAAAGCATTGAAAGAGTTGTACTGTCAAAAAGATGCATGACTTTAATTTTTACCATAGCATTTGAAGCCAGAGAATTTCTAATGGCAACTCCTGTGTTGTCAAGTTTGGACCAGGGCTATGTTCCCTAAAATGTGATACTAGGAAGCTTTAAGCTTTTTATTTGGTCCACGGCACCAGCCATTTCACATTTGAGGCTCCTTGAACTGCAAGAGAAAACCTCAGAGATGCCTAAATAAGAGGCATTCAAATTGATAGAAGAATTTATTGACTTTTCATTTAAAAGTCAGTCTTCTGTTGTATTTTCTTTTGTTTGTGTTTAAAGAGGTCAAAATATATGGTGTTATTTCCATACTTGAAGAAGCGCAGATAATTTAAAATGGCTGTGATGAAGAAATGTCTGTAGTTTATTTTTAATTACATTTTTTCTGTATGTTTTTCTTTTTACACTGTCAGAATCAGATTATATAGACATTGCTTTGTTAACTCATTGTTGGGTTTACTTTTTATCTTGTTCCTGTATTTTTTTTTCCACTGGTTCATTTGTTTATGTTCAAAATTTCGAAAATGTATTTTTCTTCTCACCAAACAATATGGTACTCATTTAAGTAAGGATTTGTTTTCTATCAAAATATAGTAGTTTTGCACTGTTTTGTGTACTGTTGGAACATATATTTTATTTAGGCGTTTTATCTTGTACATTTCAGCATGAGCTAAAATACTCTAGCGCTTTTAAATTTGTAAATGTTCATTTTTAATGAAATCCAAATTTATTTCATTTTTTTCCCTTGCAGCTGTAATCAAACTTAGCACCTATTTTTTAAAATGCCATCTTATTCAATTTATGGATTAAATTTTTTTTTTTCCATTTTTTTTTTGTGTTGATCATGGCATTTTAATGGTTTGTCTTCAATTAAGACAGACTAAAGGGTAACTAAACAAAGTAGCCATTTTAAAACTTTTCTTTTATAAAATATAACATTGAGTTATAAGTGAGTCTTGAGTGTCTTCACCATTGTAAAGCTCCATTTGTTCCTATTTCATGCACAATTTGCTCAGACCAATTTAGAGGCATGTTTTGTTTACTCAGTACCTAATTCATTATCATGCCTTTTCATTCTATGCCTTAGACTTCCACAATTTACTTCATTTCAATGATGTATAAATGCTTATGTGAAGTGCTTTTTTAAAAGAAAACAATTGAATGTTCAGTAATCTCAGATTTTAAAAAAATGTTAACTATTGTTTTAAATAAAGTTCAAATTTTGAACTGGAATAATTTGAAGATGTTGTATTTAAAAAAATGGTCTGTTAAGATCTACAAATATGTTGAGATCTTTTAACTTATTTTTTACAAGCAAGATCTTAGGTTCTGATACAGTGGTAATGTCAAGATATATTGTTTAAATAAATATGCAGCTTGTATTGTAAATTCTCAATGTATTTTTAAATGAGCAAATTCATTTTCTCAAGACTGTTAAACTTCAACAATGCATACTGTAGAGTGGTATTTAAATGTACATAGGAATAAGTGATTAAATAGTAATTGTTATTGTGTGTGCACTGTATGTCATGTTGAGGAAATTTCTGTACATCTTGAAAACTGTCATAATTCCGGTTACAGAACTTATAAAAAGTTTTACCACTATCTGTAAGTTTCTTTTGATGTTTTTTTATTTGTTGTCTTAATCACATTTAATTCATGACTAGTAATGTTTTTACAGGGGCTAATTTGTAATATTTTACAAAGGCTAAAATTTGTCTAGTAGGTTTCCATAATGTAATCACTTAAGCAATCATGTGAAAGTGGTGTGTTAAATAAATACTCTGTGATAAATACTAAACGAAATGCCAGGTGGGTTCTTATTTAATTCACCACTCTCCATTAATTGCCATCAAAGTACTTCTCCCTTTTCTTTAGCACTGTCAAAGTACTTCTTTAAAAATCATGTCTAGCCTAACTGCAGTTTCTTTTCTAAAAAAAAAATCACGTTTGTTTATGGGGGTATTTTAAAAGATGCATTTTGTAGTGATCTGCATAGTTAACTACATTCCATAAAGCTTGGTGAAACACCTTGAAAAATCTGGTTTTGTAACTAAATTTCTTAAAAAAGAGTTAAATTATTTTATCTGTCTTCAGTGTATTTATATCGTCATGTGTACTTTTGGTTTATTGTTGATCCAACAAAATTAATGATATAATAAAATCTTACTGAACTGAAGCTAGGATTTTCTTTAATTATTTTATTTGGTAAATCAGAACGTTTTTTATGCCATTACCAATCTGCACTGTTATGGGCCAGGTAATCTTTGCGTCCAATACCCTGGGCTTGTTTGGTTTGCATTGCTTGAAGTTTAGGACAGTCAGCAATTCTATGGCCAAGACCACCACAGTAGGAACAACCAACTTCACCTGCAGATAACAATTTAGTACATAGCTGGGATGATGAACATTGAGAAATATGCTTAAATGATGAGGCCAAATCTATTTAGCATGACATGCTTTTCTTACTATATTACTTCTGAGCGTAATAGTGCTTTTTTTTTTAAAACCATGGAAGAGAATAAATATAAGTATTAATCTCCAAATGTATTAATCAAAATTACTTAAAATCTCATCACTGTGTGAAAGGAGTCTATCATCTAATTCTGTTAGGTATGTAAATTTGGCAATGAATTTGAATTATTTAACTTGTCTGTCGATTTATTTTAAATATATGCTTTGCAGAGAAAAGGAAAAAAAAGTCAGCTTCTTCAGTGGCTTGCTAAGCCCCAACTGCAGTGAAATGATTAGGCAGATTCAACTATAAGATTTTAAAAATAGAATGGTGAAAAAAAATATCAAAAGACCTTTGTTTTTATAAAATATAGCATCTTTTAGAACTTCTACATCTTAATGGGTTTAGTTTAATCTGAATGAAATTTTTAAAATATTACCTGAAATATCCAAGTATTTTTCTGTTTCTGATTCCATTGTTGCTAAGAAAGCTGGAACCTTCTGATTGGCTTCAATTAGTAAATGCTTTAAATCCAGCAATATAGATTCATCTAAAAAATTTAAAAGACAAATAAAGCAAGGCTTTTTCCAGATTTAGATACCATAGTGGCATTTTACTTTAGTATACTAGTATTTTTATATAACATGCTCTTAGGTAAGTCCACATTTTAAAAAAAAAATCAGTAGATGCTAGCCTGCACACTCAATTCCAAAAGAAAAACTTATGACTGGAAACTACATTCTTTTGTCTGCATCACTTCAAATTATCTTGTCATTTACAATAATTAACATGTTAAGGGTGTTCATCAGGAAACTAACCAAAAAACCACACTATGTCTAATCATGTGCTCAAGTATAAACTTACCAACTGACTTGTTCACAAATGTTGTAGCAACACCCCATTGGCCTTTTCTTCCTGTTCTTCCAATTCGATGGACTGGTGAAATTTAAATTTATGTTTTCACTTAAACAGCAATCATAAGGTTTAAATAAAAAATCAAATAATATAATTTCTTAAGGCAGTTCTAATCAAGAAAAGTAAATACCATAGTTTTCAATGTCTTCTGGCATGTCATAGTTGATTACATGTTGAATTCCTTCAAAGTCTAAACCTTTACTAGCAACATCTGTAGCAACTAGCACATCTTTTTCCCCTCTTTTAAACTCTTCAACAGATCTGCTTCTTTCTTCTTGATCTTATAAAATAAATTCCATACTTTAAAAAAATACTATATATATATATATATATATATATATATATATATATATATATATATATATATATATATATATATATGTATATAATTAAATTATTATTATTATTCATTACACAAATAAATTTAAGCCAAGTCAAAGCAATATACAGATGAACATGACAAAATCTATATAACCATAGAAGATCTTAGGTACAAACTGTTTGCATTTTCTCATTAATGCTTTGTACAAAATAACCTCTTGAACTATTCAATAACAGTGTTAAAAATAACTTTACAACACCTTTAAATACCCCTGCTGTGCCACAGAATATGCAAACCCAACTCATTAAAGAACTGCATTGTTTATCTGTGATGCTTTTGCATTGTTTACAACAGCCATGAGTCAACTATTAAGGGGGAAGGCTCCGGTAAAAAAAACTTTTTTAATACTCGTTAGAAAACAGTTATTTCTTTACAGCTTTATTAAGATACACCCGCATATGCATTTCCACTAAAAATTATATTTTTTTAAATCTTGGTAACTATGACAACGGCGGCCATCTTGAAAAATTAACCCCTTCGTAGGTTTTCCACCATTCACAAAATATTACATTTTAAGTCCAATAAATAATCAATTCATAATCTTCTTCCATATTTTGGGGTAATCAGCTAAAAATTTTAAGTGCATATCTTCAAATTAATTTTTTAAGAATTTTCAAAATTTGTGTCCGTTCAAAACACTTAACTTTGGGGAATTTTGGGGCATTAAAACTAGTGTTTTGAACGGACACAAATTTTGAAAATTCATAAAAAATTAATTTGAAGATATGCACTTAAAATTTTTAGCTGATTACCCCAAAATATGGAAGAAGATTATGAATTGATTGTTTATTGGGCTTAAAATGTAATATTTTGTGAATGGTGGAAAACCTACGAAGGGGTTAATTTTTCAAGATGGCCGCCGTTGTCATAGTTACCAAGATTTTTTCAAAAATTTTTTTTAGTGGAAATGCATATGCGGGTGTATCTTAATAAAGCTGTAAAGAAATAACTGTTTTCTAACGAGTATTAAAAAAGTTTTTTTTACCGGAGCCTTCCCCCTTAATAATTAGTAATTATTATTTTATTTTCAAATAGCTTTAAAAATAGTTTAGTTTAAAGGAACTTTACTATTATTCAAAGGTTTTCTTTATTTACTAGCCGTTGGTACTCATTGCACGTGATTTAAATGCCTATAAATTTTACAGTTATGCTTGTTTGAGAAAAATATTTTAAAATTTTATAAAATAGTTATTGGTCAAAACACAATGAGCTTTACTGTTGAAGGCTATTAGTGACAAAGCAAAGAAATAACTAAATAATTAAAAATCCAACACATTTAAAATAACATAGGCTACCAATAACTATTAGAAAAATTAAATTATATACATTATTAGTCAACACAACACCTTATTAAATGCACATACTGATTAAGAAACTTAAAAGAATCCGTTAAAAACACGGCTGTTCAATGGCATTTATGTAGTTTTTTAAAGTAAATTGTATTACGATGAAAATTGTATACATTTCATAGTGTACGTCTTGATAAGTAGATCTATAGATCTAAATCAAACTTGAATGAAAGTGTTCATTTTCTTCATATTCTAAAATTGGAAGATGATGCCATTAGTTTTGTGTACTTTCCATAGTTTAAATATGTGACATGTGATGTCATTGTTTTTAGCATTCTTTTAACAACAATAAACACTTTTCCGATTGCATATTTAAAGTGTTTCTACATTCGAATATGCCTTTTTTTTTAAATTTTCTTTCTTTAAATAAAATTTAGTTTATACATTTAAAATATCTAACATAATTTTCAACAAAAGTTTGTATCTTAAAGTTCTCTGTATATCGCTGAACATACTGATCACTTAGCCTCAAAAATG
Source organism: Physella acuta (assembly GCF_028476545.2). NCBI lineage: Eukaryota > Metazoa > Mollusca > Gastropoda > Physidae > Physella > Physella acuta. Next base: position 692,578 of record NW_026732030.1, read on the forward strand.
TTGCAGATAGAGAGAGAAAGAGAGAGAGAGAGGTGCGCACAGGGGATTTTATATATTAAGATTTTTGTATTTAAGTCAAAGAATGGGGAAATTAAAAGTTTAAATTTTTTATGCAGTCCCTTCAATAGATAAGAAACGTTTGTGTCACAATCTGAAAGTGGTAGCTCTAATATAATTTAATTGCTATGTTATAAGTAATGTAAAAGTTAAATAAAATAAAATAATGCTAAATTACAAAGCAGTAAGCTTGAGAATATGAAAAACTTAGTTACCTTTTCCACCATGAATAGCAACAGCTTCTACACCTTTTAACAATAAATATTCATGAATGGCATCAACATCTTGCTTTTTCTCTGCAAATATAAGCACCTGGAAAATGGAAATATCACATTAAAAAATCAATTCTATATCAAAGAATTAAAATTTACTCAAATGGAAATAACTTTAAAATATTAAACATGCTAAGTATTAGTTTATACTATAATTTCAAATTTAAAAAGGATTTTTTTTTATAAATTCAAATAGTGTTGATCATAAAAAATAAACTTCTCAGTGATGCTGATTTATCACTTTAACTACAAGACATTCCCCACGACTACAACTCCAAAACCAAAACAAAATAATTGTGTTAATGATATGTGGTAATTTAAAATGAGCCATACTGGTGGAGCTGTTTTGCGGAGACATTGCAAAATATAAACCATCTTTGCTTCCTGTTTGACATATTCAACTTCCTGTGTAATCTCTTGACTAGCTGCACCAGCGCGGCCCACATTAACAGTCACTGGCTTCACTAAAGCACTGCGAGCAAAGTTTTGGATTTTTTTGGGCATTGTAGCAGAGAACAACAAAGTCTGTCTTTGTCCCTGAAGAAAAGAAAAGTCAGCAGTTATAAAGGTATATTTTTTAAAAATTCCCTAGTTATTGTAGTAAGTAATGTAATAAAAAATGTGGGTCTAAGTCTAAGAAGGCTACCTTAAAATATGAAAAAATGGTCCTGACATCTTCTTCAAACCCCATGTCAATCATGCGATCAGCTTCATCCATACACAGATACCTACACACATCAAGTGTGACCATTTTCTTGTCTAGCATGTCCATTAGACGACCTGGTGTGGCTACCATTATGTGTGTACCTCTTTAAAAAAGGCAAAATAAGTTTAAATGAAACCAGTAATAAGCTAGTGTTTCATAACTAAAATAAATTTATAAAAATTATTTCATAATATTATCTAGTCTATTATAACTACTTGCAAAGGAAAACAAAAAATTTGATCTAATATTTCATAACATTCAATCAATAATTAGTTTTATTCAATGGCAATTAGCAAATTTTAACTGCCAATAAGTACTAGGTTATTTTCTTTAGTTTCTATACAAAATTGTTTTTTCTTTTCTTTTTAATATAATAAAATCAAAGGCAAATTTAAGGCTAATTTTTTTTTTTACCTGTTGATTGTATCCATTTGTTCTTTAACAGGCATTCCACCAATGCACAGTACAGGACGAAGAGCTGGGTACCCAGCTGATGATAAACAGTCTCCAAATAATTTGATGATTTCAAAAGTTTGTTTCGCCAGCTCACGCTAAAAAAAAAAAAAAAATTTATTTGATGGATTTCCCTTTTATATCCCCCCAAAAAAAGTTAATCTTTGAGCATTGTAAATTATGGTGTACTTTGAAATATTTTTTTAGGCCTAATAAATCATTTATTTTTAAGAACACAGTATAGGAATTTCTATAATTTTCAATTTTTTAAAAATTGAAAGTTGTATCACACATAATATCTCTGATAACGATAGTCAAATTATTTAATCAGTTAACAGTGATTCATAAAAATCTGTTAAAAAAATACACTGTGCTTAAGAAATATTTCCCCACAATCCAGCATTTTAGTGCTAACCCAACTATCGGCAGTTTGGATCCCGAGCTTAATTCTGTAGAGGCCTGTGAGTCAATACAGCTCCATTACGGAAAGTAAAGGCAGCTTGGGTCAGAGAAACAGGTGAACTCTACTTCATATACCCGATGGCACGCCAAGTTTGAAATAGTAACTTTCAAAAGAAATATTTATCTTTTACTATAATCTTACTGAAGGGCAAATAATGAGCCCATATGGTCCCTCCCTTTTCATGAAAGGCAGCTTCTTCTCTTGCTCTACACAAAACATTATAATAGGCAGGGTAAAGACTAATGTTTTTCCTGATCCTGTGAATGCTATACCTATCATGTCTCGACCACTTAACCTGAAATTGTAATACAAAGTATCTTGTTAAGAAAGCCGTCTGAGTTATTGAATTAAAAAAACATTGTCAATGCAAATTCTTCAAGCAAATTGTAAATCTTAAAAAAAATTAAAACAATAATATTATAAACACAAACACTTGACTCACACAGTTGGAATGCCTTGAATTTGAATAGGAGTTGGAGTTACAATGCCTTTTTTCTTGAGTACATCAATAATTGGCTGAGGAAATTTCATGGCTTTAAATGATGTGATAGGGGGAGGTAAATCATCCCCTTCAACAAGTATGTGGTGTTTTTTCCTAAGCTTTTCCCATTTCTCAAGAGGCTGTTCCAAGACAAATCTGGGTGGTCTCCACCTGACATAGCAAAATAAAATTATTGTTTATTTTCTAGGTAACTTTTAAGTAAGAATCACTACATTTTAAGAGTGTATAAGACATTTAATTATAATCAACACATCTGAGATAAAACAACTCAAAAACAGCTATACAACTACAAAAACATGGCATATTTATGCATTTTACATGCCACTTCTATAATGAATATATAGTTACCCTGTTTTAATAGGTTCTGTGTATTCAATACCTTTTGCCAACTCAGCCACACCCATCAAAGCTGAAATTTTAAAATGTAAATATAAATTACACTTTACATTTTACAAAGCTTTAAATTAAGTATTATGGCTTCCACAGCTCACCTGTTTTTTCTGCGACACTTTCTAAGATCTTCTCCTCTTCCTTCAAAATTTTCTCCCTGTCGGTTTCTTTACGAGCTAGTAAAATGAAAGTTAATATAGAACAAGTTAATTAAAAGTTAAAGACTCCTTTTTCAAAATTAAATTTCTTATAACCATTTACAAAAGAAGTAATAGCACAACAGAATAGTACAATTTTAAACACAAAATTGGTTGACAAACATATAATAAACGAGAAAAATGGCCCGTTGAGGAAGGGTACAACGGGCGCTAGGCTGATAGTGCTGTCTCTTTTCTCTAAACTAAAACCAACCCACCCCCCCCCCCCCACACACCACCCCCACCCCACCCCCACACACCACCCCCACCCCCCACCACACACCACCCCACCCCCACCCCTCACCCCCACACACCACCCCCTCCACACACCGCCCCCCACCCCCCACCCCCCCCCAAAAAAAAACATGTCTACCGTCCCATTCAACGAAATATAATTATATACTTTTTCCAGTGTCCGCCCCCTCCCAGAAAATTCTACCCCCGCCCCCAAAAATTTCAAGTACCCCCACCCCTCTCCGGGGAGGAAAAAGTCTGAAAGAAACACTGAAACCAACCCACCCCCCCCCCCACCCCCCACCCCCCCCCCCCACACCACCCCCCACCACCCCCCATCCCTCCACCACCCCCCACCCCCAAAAAAAACATGTCTACCGTCCCATTCAACGAAATATAATTATATACTTTTTCCAGTGTCCGCCCCCTCCCAGAAAATTCTACCCCCGCCCCCGAAAATTTCAAGTACCCCCACCCCTCTCCGGGGAGGAAAAAGTCTGAAAGAAACACTGAAACCAACCCACCCCCCACCCCCACCCCCCCCCCCCCACACACCACCCCCCACCACCCCCCATCCCTCCACCACCCCCCACCCCCCAAAAAAACATGTCTACCGTCCCATTCAACGAAATATAATTATATACTTTTTCCAGTGTCCGCCCCCTCCCAGAAAATTCTACCCCCGCCCCCGAAAATTTCAAGTACCCCCACCCCTCTCCGGGGAGGAAAAAGTCTGAAAGAAACACTGAAACCAACCCACCCCCCCACACACCCCCCCACACCACCCCCCCACACACCCCCCCCAACCCCTCCACCCCCCCCCCCCCCCCCAAAAAAAAAAAAAACATGTCTACCGTCCCATTGCAAGAAAACCACTTTTTAGATTAGACACATTAATTAGGCGGTAATTTTATTATAGAGTATCGATGAGGAAATTTCTTTTGAGTTGGGGAGGGGCTCAGACGTTCTTACGCGGGGGGTGGGGCTTCGCCCCTACCCGAAGAATTGTATGCAAGAAACTCTTCACGCAAACCACTTAGATTAGACAACATTTCCTCTTTATTCAATATTTACGCCAGAATCAATGACGTCATTATATTACTGTGAGATTATTTTCTACTCTGTGCGCTAAATGTGTCGACGTCATACTTCGTTTTTCGAATTACTATGCATGTTTTTAAATTGCTTGTCTTTTCTCTAGAGCGTTCTTGTCAGATAGAATTTTTTCTTATGTTTTCTCTAGAGCGTTCTTGTCAGACAGAGCGTTCTTGTCAGATAGATAGATACATACACAGACAGCGAAACTATATAATAAATTATACATTTTTACAAGTATAATGAATTATATCAAGGCTAAAAAAAGGAGGATTACATGTAGGGTTAGCACCTCTTCCCTCTAAAATAACTAACAGCTAAAAAACGTACACTAAACCAACAAAAGCTTGGGAAGTTAGAGGTCATTCCTCTCTAGTAGGTCACATGATGTGAATTAGTAAAAGCCTGTGGGAAGCTAGTATGTCAAGAGATTTGATGGCAACAGCAAAAATCAGAAACAGGACCTGGAATATCCATCCTCTAGAAAGTGGCAAAGCTTTCCTTAGGAGTGACATGAAAAGATACAACATGAAAATTCACTGCTTATGTGAACCTGCCAATTTATTGGAAAACCATTGCCATAGGTCCAATAAATTGGGAAAGCAACTAAAACACAAGAAATTCATAGTACCTTCAGCTTTCTTTTTTAAAACACTGTGTTGATCCAGAAGGCTCACTTGTGCCAAAGGACCCAAATCTTGCTCTGAAATTTCATTTTCTTCATTAGAAGCAACATCTCTGTTGTCCTCATTTTCTGAGTCATCCATAATTAATTTTTTGACAGGTTCTTTTTCTTCTTCATTTCCACTACTGTCTGCCTTTAACAGATCTTCTCCTTTAATTGCTGCAACATGTCCTAATTTTTTCTTTATTTTCAGCAGCTGCAGTAAATTTAATGAAAAAGGTGTAAAAATATTTTTTTGATAAAAAAATTACTGCCTATTTATTAATTGACGAAACTAAAGGACAAATTATTTAACAGATTTTTTACTATTTACTTTTCTACTAAAATTAAAATCTAATACAAATTAAGCAAGAATTACATTTTTACTTTTTTATTGTTTGTTGTTGTGCAACACACCTTTTTTTAATCTATTCAGAATTAATTGTGTACTCTAAAACAGTGGTTCCCAACCTTTTTCGAGTGGCGACCCCCTTTTATAAAAAGTAAGTGACCCGCGACCCCCATAGAATTAAAAAGCCGAAATTAGTATGGAAATTAATAAGCACTAAAATAAGATTTTCTAGTAGACTTTCAATATGAACTACTCTTGATAACTGTTTTAATAGCATGAGTAAAATTGCATACTATTCACTAAACCTTCGTGGTTAACTTTTTAATTAATTTTTTTATGATAACGCCAACCTATGTCATTATAATTATCTTAATTTTGTTTTTAATCGAAGAATGGTGTTGAAAATATATTCTCGAAAAGTCAATCAATTTTACGTTTGGGTATGAATGGTGAATACTACACCAAAATTTTGTCTGCAGTTTTTCATCTTACTCTGAATCATTCTGCAAATCAAAGAATTCATCTTGTAATTCATCGGGGATGCTGGCAACATCAAAGGAAGAAGAGAATGGGTAATGCATAAATGCAGATTCTTCTTTTTTCAGCTCAGAGAAATAGCGATGCAGTTCGTTTTCAAGAGATTCAAGATGCCCAGAAATCGCTTCTTTCAAAATTTTAATTATCTCACAATCAGATTCATCTACCACACCGCAGAGTTTCTCAAATTTACAATATTTCCAAGATTTATTTTCTTTACCGATTTTGCAGTTTTGATAAAATTGCCCCGAGATTATCATGGAAAGTTATAATATTCGTTCATTTTCCCTGAAGCTTCAGGTTAAGCTTATCTTGATGTTCGAACACATCTGCTAGGTATGATACTCTCTCCAACCACTCTATGTCGTTTTAAGTATACCAAAAAGTCTTATTTACTTTGCACTTCCAAGAACAATTTGATTTCAGATTTCAATTCAAAAACACAATTAACAACATTTTTGCAGCGTACTGTAGTGTAGAAGAGCAGAACCTCGTGATCTATATTAATGTTTTTGCTCAGTTCTTTGAAGGTTCCAGATTTTATATAATTTACGACTTATACTAGCAATGGACTCTTGATGTCGATTGGTTAGGGCAGTGGTTAGGGAGCTAAATCTTTTCTGTTTTCTGAAAGCCCGATTTTGAGCTAAACATAGATGGCGCGCCATCCGTACAAACCCCACAGCCGTTCTAACCCATTTTAATAATCCAGTTTTTAAAAAAAAGTATTTATTTTCTCCATGCTATCTTCACAAAAGAGCAACTCTTCTTTGCTATCATCCGCATGAATATAGACACAGACCAGCAACTGCGAACACGAACTCACGTCTGTTGATTTATCAACTTGAAAAGCAAACAATTGTGAAAGCTTAATTTCAATAAAAATGTGTTATTTAACATTTACGTACATGCAGCGTTTGATGAGATTTTCTTCTATTGTTTTTTTTTTTTTTTGCTTAGCATTTTCTATCGCGACTTCATGTGATGCTTGCACTAATCCTGGTGAAAACTTCCTGTTCGATCAAGTCTCTGGCGTTTGCAACTAGCTTCATAACGACGAAAGAACTCCATATATTTTTTGGTGTGTTCCGAATGACTCGTCTCAAATGAGTATTAGTTTTGAAGATTTCATAGATTCGTGACTGAGAACAACTTTGTACAGTGCGCTTTGTTTCTTCTCTATTACATTTCCAGTGATGTTAATGAAGCCGAATTTAAAAAATTCTTCTAAATATTTATGTTTTGTTTCAAATTACTAAGGTTTAGTATACCAGTTGGCGACCCCCCAGAAAGACCTTTGCGACCCCCAGGGGGGTCGCGACCCCCAGGTTGGGAACCCGTGCTCTAAAACATAAGAATCCAGAGAAAATAAATTGAATGAGTGTTTTGCAAAAAATGATTAAGAGCGTAAACTTAAATTGGTAAATAATTAACAACTATCTTGTCTTTTGCATACAGCATCAACATTTTTTAGGTTGACATTGTTAAATGAAATATTCACATAACTTTACTGTGTTTTTATCTATCTATAAACACTGGGAAAATAGTGGTGTGCTAAACTAGTACTTACTTCCATTTTCTTTCTCTGTTTGATAGGGATATATGGTGTGTAGTCTTCATCGTCAGTAGATATTTCATCATCTTCCTTATCTGCTGTTGCACTCTATATAAAGAAACAATTTTAAATTTTTTGAATAAACCAGTTACATTAGTTTTATAATTTAAAGGTGAGAAAATAATTACAAAGTATATTATATTTAATGTTTGAACTTCTTCTTTTGTATAATTTTCTTTATGGTATATAGTCTCTAATGGGTTAAGCTATGTTCAATACCCAGGCAAATTTGAATCATGGTTGAGAATCATGTATCTTTCTCACAAAGTTACATGTCACCATGGGTTTTCACAGGAAGAGATGTAACCAACACCAAAGAAAAAAGTGGAATATTTTATTTTTACAAGTGTGTGAGAGTGATAGGGGGCAATGACAGCAAAGGTTTCTCAAGCACAATATTTCAAGGTTTTTAAAACATATCAAGGACATTTTATAACATTTGAAAAAAAAAAACTATTAGATCAAGACCCTGATAGATTGTGTAACCCATTGCAAGCCTACATAAATGTGTTTCAAAACCTAAAATGATATAGATCTTGATCTATTTTTTAAAATCTAGTAATAAAAAATAACGAAGTTAAAATTAGCTATTTAACAGCATGTGTAAAGCTTTAATTGTCTAGACACAACTATGCTTGTGTGGTCTTGAGTTGTAGGCAGCTTGATGATAAAAAGCAGGTTTGAGGTGTGTAATAGAGACACATATATAGCAAAAAGTGCATGTAAAAAACCTAAAGTAGAGTGTTCAGCATTATGCCTAGCTCAGTAGCTGCCTTTTCTTTCCCTAACGCAAGTTAGATACCCATCAGAATTGGGTGGACTCAGGGACATTATATTGTCTTGAACCTGGATTTAAACTCATTCTTTTGGGTCAGCTTTACCACTAGGCTAAATCATCCCACAAAAAATGTAGATAAAGTTGATTAAAACATATTGATGAATCATATTTCATATTTATTAAACAACATTCCTACATTATTACTCATTTAATAAATTATCATTCATATCATTTTGGATTATTATTAGGCCCTACTACATACGTTTTTATTTTATTGATTTCTTACCCGTTTTAATGACATGTCAGACGTCTAGTTTGTTGACATGTGATTATGTTACACTTGTTAAGTTGTTGGTATGTTATTGGTTCTTCCTCCAAAAGACCAACACAGACATCAAGAGACTGGAGGAATTAATTTAATAAAAATGATAAAAAAAAAACAGTCTGAGTCAGTAACATAACTGCTCACTGAACCTCACAGTCAGACTACACTTACACTACACTACATTTGACTACACAGTTGACAGTTAAACTTGAGTTTAATAAGTTAATAGTAAATTACTAAATATAGAATATAGAGTCTAGACTCTAGAGTAGGTACTAGGATTGGCCTCCCGATTCTCGCTGAACGGCGTATTTTTTCTCCCGTTACCGAGCGGTTTGCGTGTGCGGCTACGCGAATTCGACGGTTTAGTAAATTTTTTTCCACTCCGTTATTGAACGGTCAAATTTAATGTGGAAATTGTTTTTCTACTTAAAAATGGACTTTGCCTGGCTTTTTGTCTTTTGTTTTTATTTTCATGGATTATTCAAAATGGAGTTTTTCATTGAAAATAAGGTAAGTTTGATTTATTTTTTAAAATTAACTACTGGACGCATGTCTTTTTTTATTGATTGCTAGAGTCCCTACACCATTTTCCTCTATCATACTGAAATTTGAAAGTGTTTGGATGCAGCTCATAGAAGTTATATGCTGCCCCGTGGGGTGTATGGTTTAGCGCTGTCTTGTGCTTACTTAGAAAGCGAAAGTAAAAAACCGGAAGGAGTCGGGTCTCTTTATTTCTTAATACTTTACGCTTACACGAGAGGGGTATGATTATGTGATGTGTAGGGTCTACAGTCTACTGTGTTGTGGATGGGGAGAGAGTGGGGGAGGGGAGGGGGCTTGACTAATTGTATGACGTCATACGGTGATAAGCTTAATCATGTTTAAAGACGGCCATTTACTAGGAAATTATTTATTAGATTGTGGGCAAGATATGCGTATCAACTTTGACTGTTGTTTTTTTTTAATTTAATATTTGGAACATCGTAATTTGTTAACTTATTGTAGGTTTTTTTATTATATACAAATCGTATAGGCCCTAGCGTGTTTTATTTTTTTAAACTGTGTTCACCGGGAAACAGTCAATGACCGTCCTATTTGACGTCACAGAATTACGGGTGAAAGTGAGGTCAAGTTTTGGCTTTTTCTGATGTGCTACGTGCGTGAGGGTTGAGTAAATGTAACTTAGTAAGCATCGGTGGGTGATACAAATTGGTGACGTCATTTATGGACAATCCCCCCCCCCCCTGATAGGTACAAAGACTTTACTACATTTTTAAGTTTCTCACCACTTGTGTTTGAATGTAAACTTTGTAGCGCCGTGCTTTTTTGGTGTTATCACTGTAGCCTGGGCGACAAAGCTGTTTTACCGTGAGCGTTAATGACGCGAGCGCTTAGCCACGTGCCTTATTGATGAGCGGTTTTGTCGGGGATTTCAATGTCGGTTTTGTCGGGGATTTCAGTGTCGGTTTTGTCGGGGATTTCAGTGTCGGTTTTGTCGGGGATATCAATCTCGGTTTTGTCGGGGATATCAGTGTCGGTTTTGTCGGGGATTTCAGTGTCGGCTTTGTCGGGGATTTCAGTGTCGGTTTTGTCGAGGATTTCAGTGTCGGTTTTGTCGGGGATTTCAGTGTCGGTTTTGTCGGGGATTTCAGTGTCGGGTTTGTCGGAGATTTCAATGTCGGGAGTTTTGTCACATGGCATATGGACAGTAGCATTTTGTGGTGGGATATTTTTAAGGGAGCCTTATATTACAAGGCCATTTATTTTTAACGGGATCGATTTTTCAGGACCTTTAATATTGCCCTGTCGGGGTATTTTTTTTTATGAATGAGGATAATTTTAGCAAACAATTTTTGTACTTACCTACCTTTTTATTTTGCTTTACATATGTGTTTTTATTTTCTAGTTATATTTTATTTATTGTCATGCTAATGAAGTATGTTTTATATTCCAGACAGAATATGCACTTCTAAAACAGAGCAGAAACCATATGTAGAACTATATAAATTATAATAAAGAATAAAGTTCTTTGGTGTACTCCTATATATAAATTGTTCATCATTATTTTTTTACTCTAATAAAACTGCAGTTTATTTTTACTACAAGCATATTCATTGAGATTAAAATAAAAATAAATGAGGCTCAGCAAGGGACAGTATTTGAGCCAGCAGTGAAGAAAAAATTATTTCTTTTCAAAATGACAAATGTTCTTTAGAAATACAAAATATCTTGGTATAAATCAGAAACATTATCATAAACAAAATTAAACTAAATCTTCATTTAAAAGTAGTGTGGTTATGACTATGCCCAGCTGTCTTCAATTTCCATAGAATATCAGGTACTCATTACAGCTGGGTGGACTCGGGGATGTCCTATCAACCTCAGTCCTGAATCCAAACTTGAGGCTTAAGGTTAACATTTGGGCGTTCTATCATCTGACCATGTCATCCCTTCATTTAATTACAATCACTGAATCAGACTAAGGGTCTTAAACAAAGTTAAAGGATTTGCCATCAATGTAACATCAACATATTTATTTTCACTTTTGGGACAATGATAATCATTTACATAATTACAATGTGAGTTGTATCAATTCTTCAGTTCAATGAAAAGAAAAACATACCATGATGCTAATTATTTAGTTAGTATTAATACTTAATAGACACACTTTTAGAACTTCATTCAAGCAAGCTCCGTGCTTGATATTTTTAATAAATAGATAGAACTCACACTCAGATTGTGCGAAAAGTTTTGGTTTTTTAAAAGGGGGGGTACCTTCTTCAACCATATATTTCTGGAAAACAGATGGAGTCACAACCAGTATTTTGATTATTTCTTTTGTAGTATAGAATTATCTTAAGTTAAGCAAATTTTGGAACTTAAATGCTCAGTAGTTTAAATTTGCCATAATTTTGTATTTCACATAAACCAGACTTCGGTTTTGTAGAATCGCATGATTTATCAGCTTTGCATCATGATATACACAAATCTTTCATGCTATGATCAATATTTTGATATTATTCATTGACACACCCATAGTTACTCATTCTGAGTGATTTTGAGCTTAATATTTCTAATAGTTAAAATTTAAACTGTGTTTGTATGAAATCACTGCGTGTTCAAAAATAGGGGGGTACCATGTTTAACTTTTGTTGTTCAAAAATTCTACCCATAAATATCTTATTTTTTGGTTTATTATGCTTCCATATATGATAAAAAAAGATACTGGAAAGTTTAAACAAATTCTACCATGTAGTTTACAGGCTATGATCATTTTAGTGCACACTAAAAAAATCTTTATCACAGAAATTTAAAAAATCCTATGTTAAAAAATGCACCTTTTTTAATAGGAAAAAAAATCATAACTTTTTAACCGTTAGAGCTAAATAAAAAAGGAAAACTGTTCTGTGATTCTAATTTTTTGCTCCTTTTACCTGCAGTCATTGTTTTGCAATCAAACCATTTTTGAAATTATATCCTAGTACCTACTCTAGAGTGTAGTGAGTAAGAAACACGAAATAGACAGTTCTGCGTTCATAGATCTAGCTTAGTAGCTACTAGCTAGATCTAGTAACTAGTACTCTAGTGCTAGTACTAGCCTAGTACTGATTACACTCAGTACTCACTACCGACTACAGATAGATCTAGATCTAGATAAGATTATCTGGTAATCTATCGTTTTGGGTACGTAAAATCGCCCGCGGCTATTTTACTTTTTACGTACCTAAAAAAAACGATAGATTACCGGAGATTATCTATACTTAACTATACTAGAATCTAGTATATACTAGCCTACTAACTATACACTATATAGTCAGACACAAATTGAGTCGTAGATCTAGTATAGTAGTACAAGTTGTCTAGTAACTAACAGTATTAAATTGGATTCAATATTTATATTTATTTAATATTTTTATGTTCAGCCTAAAAGTTAGTTGATATTCTGATATTTTTTTTTTGTAAACTTTGAATAAGAAGAGCACTAAAATTATTTTCGCACTTACTTAGGAACCCAGTATTTAATTAATTTTTCTCAAAATTGTCGTTGTAACTCCATCAGGCGGGGCCAACATTTCTTTTAGATTTTAGGCATCTCTTTGGGGGGGGGGGGAATGGGGCACTGCCCTTCGGAGTACATCCACCCCTTGAAATAATATTTATATAGATTCAAGAAAATACACCGCTTACTTTGACCAGTGTCCCCCGCCCTAAGTTTTAAGTGCGCCTCCCCCCCCCCCGGAAATATCAAATGTCTGCTCGAAGCCCAGCGGCTAGTGGCATATAAAGGATCTTCGGTGTAGTGTCTCGGTGGGTAGACCTTGAAGTATCAGCTGTCCAGTGTTTCTTCCATACTTTTTTCTCCGGGGGGGGGGGGGGGCGGACAACATTTTCCGAAGGAGGGTGTACACCCCCCCCGAAGAAAGTCTACCCCCTCCCCCGATAATTTCCAATCCCCTCCCCCCCCCCCCGTAGAAAAAAGGTCTGGAAGAAACACTGGGAGGAGGGAGGGGAGAATAATGTATTCATGTAAATATGGGGCCTACGTTCAATCTTCGCGGATTTCTGTCTATATTCTTGAGAAGCTCCACTTTCATAGAATTTAATACTTATTCTTAATATATACGCGACATATACTTCAAATATCGGTGAGAATGGTCGAGCTGTTGACTGTTTCCCGTAAGGTCTCAAGTACAGATTTCAGTTCAAGGCGTCTTTGAGTCCACCCAGCTCTGGTGGGTACCTGACTAACGTTAGGGAAACAAAGGCGACTGGGCATATAGTGCTGACCACACTAGTATCAGTCCCCTTTATATGCCGAGGTTATTGAAACAGATGAACTCTACTGCACCATGTCTCCTCTCTCCGGAAATTTAAGTCAGTCCACCCCCTCCCCTCATGGAAATGTTCAACTGCCACCTTCCCCCACCCCTCCCCTTATCTCGAGAAAATATATCTGAAAGAAACACTGTTAGAGTGTTAGAGTTAATAATTGGACCTGTAGGTTGTTTAAAAAGAAGAAGACTCTCAACTGGTATGAGGTTTTCCACAAATTTGTGCATGACAAAATTATTGAAAAGAATAGAAGTCTAGGGCAGAGTTTCTTCCAGGCTTCGCCCCCCCCCCCCCCCCGAACGAAATGAAATTTATATAATTTATATAGAAAATATATACTTTTAACAGTGTCCGCCCCCCTCCCGAAGAGAGTCTACAGCCCCCCCCCCCCCCGAAAATTTCAAGTGCCCCCCCCCCCCCCCCCCCTAGAGAAAAAAAGTCTGGAAGAAACACTGGTCTAGGGGAATAGCACAAAAAATTTAAAATGATTACATTTCCAAAATGTGCTCCTTTTGCTAGCAATGAGACTTCCAGAGGAATGCAAATCTTTGGCTCTAAAGGTGCTGGCGTTTTGATAAGTTTTGCCTAGGTCGCTAAATAAGCTGGCACCGGCACTGGATATGGCTATGAGACGGCGTGGTCGATATGGTAAAGCGTAAGACTGTTAACTCAAAAGTCTAGAGTTCGAATCCCGCGAGTGAGTCCCTAAACGCTGATGGGTACCTTGCTGATGTACAATATAGTTTCGAAAGTTGTGTACAGCCGTTAGTGTGTCGGGGTTGTTATTGTTGATGACCTTGGTTGAACTTGTTGCGACAGTTCTCTCAGCCTATACATGTGACGAGGACTTATTACCATGCTTTATAACACACCATTTATTAATTATATACTTAATGTTATAGCAATACTTTTCCGTACAACACAATATCTGTCTGGTTTAGTCACTTTAACTATCGTCCTAAAGATTCGCATTCCGTCTTTCTTTACTGCTCTACCTTCCAGCCTCGACTCACTGTCTTAACTTCTTTGTCTTCCCCACCAAGCTGGACCTAATCCATGTCGCCACAGTTCTGTGATATTTGATAAAAATGTCAGGCCCAGTTAATAAACTTTCCCACAACAGTCATCCCCGTTCAAATATCTTCATAGCAACTACAGCTTACCCCATTCATGCCGTCTTCCGTAAATACCATCTACTTCTAACACGCGCATCGTCTCCATCTAGACCTGTTAAGTCTGGTCACGTGCATTGTCAGTGTCAACCCTACACCTGCAATCTACGCCACCACAGTTTGCGTTGACAGTTGCAAGTTTTAGCTTACTACCAGTATTTCTTCCAGACTTTTTTTCTCCGGGGGCGGGGGGGAGGGGGGCACTAGTAAAAGTGTATGTTTACTATATAAATTCCATCTCGTTCGGGGGGGGGGGGGGGGCGGTAGACTTTCTTCGCCCCTCCCCCAAAAGAGATGCCTGGAAGATACTCTGCTTACTACCAGGAAACAAACAGTGGCTCGAAATATCTCCCCTACCCCTCTCATAGACGTGTTTATTATTATGTCATTGCCCGGCAGTCTAAAAATAACTTCCCAAGGTATCAATAACAGGATGTTTAGACTCTTATCAAACGATTTGTTATCTTACTCAATCGAAGTAGTGAGTACAGCTAATGAAATGAATTAAAAAATTCACGCTTTTAAAGATTCTGCAATGTGGAAAATTTTTGTTGCCCCTATCCCCTCTAAACCCAGTTTGTCTTGAGCCCCCACCCAATGTCGGCCACATCAGCCAACCCGCCCCCTTTTGCCAGGTAATAGTGTCTAGACGTTGACCCACACTTGTTTTTTTTTTTTTTTGCACGGACGACTTTATTTTTTTTTAAACACACGCCAAGGTCAAGTGAGCATAACTCACCGTGGACCGTGACAAGTCACGTGTCGTGTAATTGCGCAGGAGCAATCAAGACGTCGAGCGAGTCAACCACAGAGCTCATTCATTACTCTAATTGGCCTCCTGATGAGGTACAAGAAATTACGGCAGCCTAATTCACTTTTTGAAAACGGCCATCAAGATGGACTCATGTGATGGGCACCAATGTGACTGGAACATGCGGGTGAGTCAGACCTTGTGGGCAATTAGATAACTCTCACGGCAACCATTTATTTAAAACAATTCCCTGCGATTCGATTATTTAATGATTGACGACGCGTGATTGAACACGGAGGCCTACATTATAATTTAATTCAGTCAATAGGTCTTAAGTCTTTTTTTCAACTCTCAGCTCCCTGAGGCTAGGCCATGTTAATTAAATCATTCTATGCTTTTCTGTCCTTCACGTTAAAAAAAAAATCTTTCCAATAATATTTCCGTATTAATTTTACTTTTCCTGGTAGTGCCAATGTTTCCATGCTGACTCCTAGAAACTAGTACACGTGTTGCAGAGGCGTAGCGAGGGGGGGGGGGTCGGGGGGATGCGGACCGCACCTGGTGACACCATTTAGGGGGGGGGGGTGACACCAAGGCAAAAAATAGCAAAATATATAGAGAAAAACTTGAGGGGAGGGTGCAAATCGAAAGTTTAAAGGGGGGGGGGGGGGGGGAAATTCAACTCGAACGTTTGAGGGGGAGGGGTGCAAATCGAAATTTTGAAAGTTTGTCCCCGGGAAGGGTCGCTGCGCCTCTGGGGGGTGACACCATTAAGTGCTGCACCGGGTGACACCCGACCTCGCTACGCCACTACGTGTTGTATGTTCTTAACTCGGCTACTTGATTTACCTTCCCTATAGCATGAATTTACATATGTTTTAAAGTCCATTGATTTATCTAGAATGTGATCTAAGCGGCGAATGTCTGTGATGTGCATCTTCCTTTCTGTGTTTAACTGATCATCTCCATAATTCGTTTTACATGTTATGTTTTTGTGGCACTGTTGTTTTTACTCATAACCAAACATGTAGGCCTACTACTTAGGATAGGCCTAGCCTAATCTGCAAAAGTGTTGGGCTGACCCAAGTGCCAGTTAAGCATAGGTTTATATTCAGTGCAAGTTCTCATATTTTTTTAAGAACATTGTTCCCTCTTCGGGGGATTTTTTTTTTATAGGGCTACGTGTCCGATAATAGAATCTTCATAAAAAGGAGTGTTAGGTTACAAAAATACACTTGGCTTGCTAATATCAATACTAACCCTATCCCTAAACCTAACCCTAATTTCCAACCATAAAACTATTCGAGATTTCAATCCTATACAAACAACCTAACACACCTATTTTTTAGAAGAGTCTACTATTATCAGACATCGGATTCGGTATCTTCAATCATCGCTCTCTTCAGGCCTATTATCTAGTAGTACTATCACACCATTGCATGATATAGATCTAGATCTAGGTAATTATTTAATCAAGTAAAAAGTTTGAAGCTATTTTCTATAAACATCCATGTTTTTCATCAGATTAATGATTTTAAAAAAATGTTTAACAATTTATAGGCCTAAAACTTTAAAAAATCTGGCTGCACACGCTTATTAGTTCTTCTAGGGTACACACTGTTTAAATTTTAGGGCTAATTTACTCTAATTCAGATTTAGATTCTAGATCTAGAAGATGAGACTTTCTAGATCCAGGCCTAAGTATTATTTATATTTAGACAGCTAGCCAAGTCTAGATATAGATCTAGATCTAGATTATAGATCAATATAGATTTAAAATTTAAAATTAAGTTCCATGCTCTCGTCGTTTTTCGCTTTTCTCGTCTGTGCCTCATGCTTCTTTTTGCCTCTTCCTCCTTTTTCTGTAGCCGCTCTTTTCTTTCTCACTCAATGCCAGTCAATGGGGATGCTTATTACCCACTGAGGTGTTGTGTTTAAAAGGGCTGACCCTTAGTCTAGATAATAGATCTAGCACACAATGGTACAACGCTGTTGTTGTCAACTGAACTAGAGGTCTAGAGTCTAGACGCTTTATTGACATTAACATCAAGCCATACATTTTTAAATGGTAGATCTGAGTGTAGAACAGTAGAAACACAGTAGAAAACAGTTTAAACAGTAGACAAACTACTGTAACTGATGACCAAATATACTGTAGAGAACACAGCGAAAACTCTAGCCCTAGCCTAAAACAAATGTAAAAAATATAGGTTACATCACTGGAAATACCACGTGTAGGCTACACAAATACACGGGTGTAATAAAATATGTTACTGCCAGTGTCCGCTTCTTGTTTACCCCCAGTTGAGCGTATTTTATTATAATAACCGAAACACACAAAAACATTTGGAAAACACGATTTATTAATTTGTATTGTATCCTTGTTTTAACAAATCCAAATGAATAAAAAAAAAATAAAAACAATAAGACTGACTTTGTTTTAGATTTTGATAATTTTATTTTGTCAAAACTTGAGAAAAATCCAAATTTAGAATATTGAAGGTGCTGTGTGTCAGTTAGAATTTTCACAGCAATGGCCCAATGGGTGAAGTACGTAAACGTAACTCACAATTGCAAGGCGGTTAAGTTTGTATTGTTACAAGTATCTCCCAGGCATGATACTAAAAATAAACATTTATGAACTGACAATGACCTCAAAACTGAGGCCAACACAATTTCAAACAGCTATTGCCCGAGCTATGCCACGTATGCTGATAATTAAAGTCAATGTGAACCCTTGACCGTGTAAGAATTTTTCTCTCACTGACGATCACAAGCTATGTAATTGGAACAGTGCTAATGCTTTTTATGTTTTTTTTTACCTTTTCTAATTAAAAATCACATTCATAAAAAAAGGAGATCTAGTGTTTTCCAAACGTTTTTGTGTGTTTTGGTTGTGTTTATAATAAAATACGCTAAACTGGAGGTGAACGTGAAGCGGGGAAATAAAATACTCTAAAACTGAGGTTTACCGAGACTCAGTACACAGTACTGCCAACAATTACCAATAAGTAGTACAATAATAAATACTTAAATGAATGTAACACATATGGTTACCAGCCAAGGGAGGGAATAATGAAGTTTTAATTCATTGGGTTGCGGCCGCTGTGGGACCGCAACTGAACTGTTGACATAGTTTTTTTTCATGCTCTTGTGAGCGATGTTACCTGTGTCCCATGTCATGTGACATGGGACTGTGGGTAGTTTCGTGCCTAGCCGTGTCAGTCACACGCAAGGCTGCTGTCTGTGGACACGGTGACCAAGATGTAGACCTAATGAAGGTAGTGCAGTTATATAAATTATGTTTGTTAAAGTACTTATTTGTGTATTCCTGCTAGTGCTGCATGTGCACACTAGTTAGGGTGAGTATTTATATAAGTATTTATTTGTAGTACTACTTATTGGTACTTGTTGGCAGTACTGTGTACTGGCCGAAACATATTTTATTGTACCCGTGTATATTGTAGCCTACACGTGGTGTTGTCATGAATGTAACTTTTTATTTACATTTGTTTTAGGGCTACAGTTTTCTTGGTTTCTTGTTGCTTCAGTATTTTCTCTTTGAAATCGTCGTACTACTGTGTTGCATCGCCGTCATGGCTCGATGCAGTAAATAAAGCGAGTACTTGACAACAACTGTCGGTGTCAGTGTGTTCTAAATCTCAGGGTCAGCCCGTCTTAACCACAACACCTCAGTGGGTAAAAGCATCCCCACTGAGTGAGGGTTACATAAATACTTAAACTAACTAGTGTGCAACATGCAGCACTAGCAGGAATACACAAATAAGTACTCTAATAATAAACATAATTTACATTAGCACATTACCTATACTATAGGCAACGTCACCCTCCGTGTCCACAGCAGCCTTTGGTCTGACTGATAAGCCACATGCACGAAACTACCCATAATCCCATGTCACATGACATAAAACACAGGTAAACTTCACTCACCGAAGACTCCGAAGAGCATGAAAAAACTACATCAACAGTTACGTTCCCACAGGGGTTGCAACCCAATTAATTACAACTTATTGTTTATCCCCCTGGCTGGTAACAATGATATGTGTTACACTTTCATTAACTTCTGATACTCTTTTGATTTGTGGGTTTTTTTTTTTTTGGCCTCTTCTCTCAATAATCTGTTGCCTACCTTTTTTCTCTCATTTTGTTCCTTTTCAAGTAATTTCTTCTTTAAATTTTTCCTGAACTCATGGCCGCTAACGAGGTGGGCATGGTTGGCAATCTTATTTTGGCTTTGGCCTCCCCTTTTTTTGAGGGGAAAGAGGGAACCTTCAAAATGTCCTCCACAGTTACAGTTACAGGCCTTCAACTTTCTCTTCAGGAACATTTATTTCGCCAGTTTTAATTATGAGATAGTGACAGGTGTTTGAATTTATTAAAATCTTTATCGTGATAACACGAAAAAGAAGACGTTTGGCTCCCTGCCTGCCTAGAAAAATATTACACCAGGTGTTTTTTGGACAGATCTTCTTTAAGGAAGAAAACTAATTCAACGCTTTACTTTAAGCTGCTGGGCACTGAATTCCGGTTCAAATCCAGCATTTGTTGGCAATGTAGAAGACGATGGTTCAGTGTACATGTTAAAGTGTAATGAAGATGTTGATGGTTCTGTGTTGATTGTAGTGTTTGGTGCGTCTGTGTCGAAATCAAGAGGAGGCAGTATAATAATAGTAATACATAAAATAATACATAATACAATAAATAAATGACTTACAAATATAAATGCTAACCCTATCCCAAACCTTTTCTAAACCAAGTGCTATTTTAATACTTGTCATACTATACTATCCATAGTAATATCAACATTCTATAAATTCTACATATAGCTTAGTTATAACAAAAAATAATGTAATTTCTCAGAATTTCTGTTAAAAGTTAAAAAAGATAATTTTTTTCTAAATTTATCTAGATCTAGCATGAGTTAGATTATGGAGACCTTGTCTGACTAATTGCCTTATTTTGTAGATTCAACTAACTGTAAAGAACATCTTCTGTGCTTGAATGTGGTAGGCCTACAATATCCTGCTATAAAGACAAATTTTACAAACGAGCTTTACTCTGCTTCATGTGGTAGGACATGGACATGCAAGGCAACTTGGTCAAAAGTAAGGTATGTTAATAGATTTTCTTAAAAATATATTAAGCTGCAATTTCCATTTTTAGGTGGTCAGTTACATCTTTGGTATTTTCAAAAATGTTGGATGGTTGTAAAAAAGATGTTTCAGAATTGCTACTTAAACACTTATACTAGCCCTAATCCTCATTTTAGAGTTGATGCATCTTTATAAGAACATAATTTACTGGTTGTAGTCTTCTAACTTTAAAATATTATAAGTTTGGGCTTGTTTATAAATGATGTTGCACAAACTTTTTGTTCATATTTACCCTTTTTCTGATCAAGGCACATTACAAAATGCTAGACAACCCAAAATTAACAACTTCGCGCACCCCATAATTCCAATAAAAGTCAGAATGTTTGTATTATATTTACCCTTAAATGCAGTGTTTATATTACATCACATTTCTTGAGCCACTTCACTTCCTACATAGCAAACTCTAGGTGTCTTATAATCTTCAGACAAGACCCTCTTCCACATGCTGCAAATTTGAAAAACCTGGTTACGCTTTATAGGATCTCTCTGATCACCAAAACCTATTAAAAAGATTTTACACATAACAAAAGGGTCTTCTTCTTCGTTCTTAATTGTGATTATGGTGGAGGATTCAGACAAGTCCAACTTCGTGAACAAACCGGACTGTGGTCTCCAATTTGTCAGGTACCCCATATAATTTGGGATTATAATGATTATGTTGATTATTCCAACCAATTGTTCAGCAAAAACTTCCAAATTATGTAAGGTAATAAAGGAGATTAAAAGTAGAGTGTCGCATAAGATTTTAAACTTCATTATTGTTCATAATGACTTTAAAATTTAAAAACTACATATATTTACCTTTAATTTTATACCAATTTTATTTATCAGATTTAATCGGTAGCCTAGAAAATGATTTGTAAAAAAATGTTTGTTTTTAAATGGCTACGATGATAAGACTGATTTTCAGTGATACGGTGGGTTAGTTTTTAAGGAGTGTTTTTGTGACGCGATTGATTGTTCACTGCCGTTCAGAAGAAATGTTTTGTCTGCTAGATTTCTCCCCATTCAAAAACACGGCGGGCAAAATGGGATGTTGTCTTGATCAAGTTATGTTTTATAGGTTTCGATTTTACCCTGCATGTTTTTTAAACATTAATGACATTTGTTTAGTAGAAAGCAAGTTATAATTTTCTGTAATTTAGAGTATATTTTTAGTAAGTTTAGAACAATATCAAATACAGCAATTCACGTTATGCTTACTTTTATTATGTTCTGCTCAATTTTCTCAGCGATTAGACCAAAAAATGTACAAATGGCAATTTAGCATCAAACACTAATCGTCCATTGTTAAAACTAGACCGGTATCGGTGAATAATACACAAAAATGCTGTTAAGTGTATATTTCTGAAATGACCATGAAACATTGTTAATCACGTAATTGTCCTTTTCGGCAGCCATTATTATCATGACGATGAAATAAAAGTAGGTCAAGCGACAACCTATTAAAAGAAAAAGTTGGGGTTGGTGGATTTAGTTAACACAACCTCACATCTTCTTTTCTTGTAAGTTGGAAGGTCGACACTGGAAAAATACTCGTTTTGGTAAAAATACTAAACCATTTTCGAAACGAGGGTAGGGCAACTTATGTTTTAATCTATATTAATGTAATCTTATATTTTCTGTCAGGCATACTTACCTAAATCATTCATTTTGTATCTTATCAATTAAAAAAAAAATGGAATTACTTTGCAAAGAAAGTTAAATTTCACGTGTGGCTGAGTTTTAGTTTATACTATAGTCTCCCGAAGCTGATCTGAAAGCTAGTAAATTTTTTTTTTTAATTGGCTAATTTAGTTTAATCCCCTACCCCCTTACCAGACACCCTTTCAGGGATTAGCCCAAATTGTTGAAGCAGAGCTGCAGAAATTCCCAAATAGCCATTTATTTCATTTGATATGTTTTCCT
This sequence comes from Physella acuta, assembly GCF_028476545.2. Lineage (NCBI taxonomy): Eukaryota > Metazoa > Mollusca > Gastropoda > Physidae > Physella > Physella acuta. The sequence continues at coordinate 715,059 of NW_026732030.1, forward strand.
CTTTTAATACAAAAAATGCACAAGCTAATCTTTAAACAGTAAAACATAAGCATTTAATATATATGTAAGGGTCACACCACTTTCCACACAACTACAAGTTATCTCCACTTCATACTGTTCTTGTTTATCAATTTTTTTTCATGTGGATATAGATTGTAAGAATTTAAGGTGGTGTTGGTAGTGTTTTTTTTAGGCTAGGGGTGTAAAGAACTTTTTAAACCAATCTTTTCTGTGAACTAGTTTTCTTTTTATAGCCTTACACATGTGGCACACTAAGATTTTTATAGCAGATGTTGTTTACCTAAGTCTTGAACCACAGAACATTTCTCACCCCCCCCCCCCCCCCCCCCCCTTCAATACCAAGGAAAGGGGCACTACTCTTTAAAGCATAAATATAAGGTTTCTTTTTAAAAATTCACAAGAAAAATTATCAACACATTTTTAAAAAGTAAAATATAAATGAATTCTCCATTGCAATTAGTTCAATAAATAGAAATTAATTTACATCTGCACCAAGTAAAGTCGAGCACTACTACTATGAGCATTTTCAATTGTTAGAAATAGCCAAATCTGCAGATAATTTTATTATTTATAAAACTAAATATTACTACTGTTATTTATTTTCTTGTAAATTGTATGTATGCTCATTAAACCTTACAACATAATACCGCCACATGAAAAAATGTGAAAAATTTGTCAAGATTTAAAAAAATTCCTATAAATCTAACCCATGTGCATATTATCATTGCTAAAAATACCAAAAGAAGGATCATTTTGTTTTTCTAATTTCTGAGTTCTTTTGGACACAGCTACTCAACAGAAATATAAATTAAAAATAAATATAAGTTTTATGAGCTGTGCTCATAGACTGTTGAGCCCACTTTAAAAAAATATATAAGTAAAATCAAATAAATACAAGTAAAAATATTACAAAATTATAATCAGATTAAATCCCTTCAGGACTATAAGGATTGAACACAATTTTAAATATCTCAGCACACAGTAGGTAGTAAATTACTAAAATGACACATAGAATTTAAAACTGTTAACATTTTTGAGGTATAGCATGGGACATGTGTCCCTATGGTCCTAAAGGGAAAAAGTATCAATAATAGGTTTTGTAATTACACGTTAATGGTTGCCTTGGTACATTAGAAATGCAAAATATCTGTAATGAGAAGACACTAATTAATGTCCTTTAAGAGTGTATAGGTATATACAAGTGGAGCTTCTGGAAGCAGTTATGTGAAGTTATGTAACATACATGAATATGGCAACATTATATTGTTTGTTCTGTTCTCATTCTCTTCTCTTTCACATTGTGCATACCTCCTGCGTTTTTCTTTCTTTGAGTTACCAACTGGTGTTCAGCTTGTGGGGTTGAAGGGAACTTCTTGTTGCAAAGAACATGTCTTGAGGTGATGTTTCTTTCATGTTATCCCTAAATGAGAGCTCCTGCTATCATTTGTCTGTATTCCATCTGGGTTATTTCATTGTACCCAGAATAGCATTCATGTCTCATTTACGTATAACACAATTTCGATTTCAAATTTATTTCTTGGCATTACATTAGCAGCGTATGACACCTTGAGATCAGTTTCTGTTGACAAGTAGTCTCAAGGTTGGAAGCATATGATATCCCATTGCTTATTTCATACTTAAAATTTCATAGGTTTCTTGCAAACATTTGCCCCAGTATCACTTAACAATTCTATCCCCTACCCAGCACTGTATAGTACCCAATCTAGTACTACTGTTTAGAAACAATGATAGTCATCTACCACTAATAAGGTGATTAATACCCCTGGAGGACATACCACCCTTCCCACTTGACAGTCTCTCTTAAAGTGACCAAAACCTTGACACCCAAAACAATGAATGGTCCTGTCAATGTTTGCCTCCCTATTTCTGCAACTTATAGTTGTGTGTCCTGACTGTCTAAATCGGGAAGAATATCTCTGTCCTGGTATATTTATGTTAGGCCCCAAAAGACCATCTGTTGTGGTTAATATCCTGAGCTTGTGCAGATAAGATATTTTATAGTCCTGCATTCTCCTAATCGGTCTGTCAGAGTGAGCCGCCTGGTATTTCTGACATAGGTCTGTCACAGTATCAAGGGTTCTTGGTTTTCATTCTTGTAGATAACTAAACACACCTTTGCACACAGATGTTAGTACTTTATTCATGTCATGTCATGTTTGCCTGCCTGTCGTCCATACTGAGACATAGGCAGCTGACAAGAGCTTTCCAGGCGTCTCTGTCCAGGGCTAGTCTCTCCAACTGTCCCCAGGTGTATCCAATCTTCTTGGTGTCTTCTTCCAGGTTACGTCTCCAGGTCTTTCTTGGTCTGCCTCTCCTCCTCCTGCCTTGTGGATTCCAGTTGAGGGCCTGTCTTAAGCTGGATACAGGCTTCCTGAGTGTGTGGCCAATCCATTTCCATTTTCTCTGGAGGATCTCTACTTCAACTGGCAGTTGATTTGAAATGATTGTATTTTCTTCTTATTTATAGCACTTATTCTCCATGTCTCGGCTCCATAGAGTAAAACAGGTTTTACTAGTGTGTTGAAGATCCGGATGTGTATTCCAAGGGTTAAATCTCCAGAACCCCAAACATTTTTTAGTTTGTTGAAGACTGCTCTTGCCTTGCCCGTCCTTATTTATGTCTGCTTCTGTCCCACCCTGCTTATCAACAATACTTCCAAGTAGTACTTTCATAACCAGGATAAATTCTTTCAAGTTTTGCACAGTCAGCTCAAGCCTGGATAATTCTAACCACTTATCAAAAGCTGTCTTAATGTTGTAGCAGAGCCTGTTTTAATATTTTAAATTCTTTCATCTGTTGTTCAGTCAGACTCTGGCAGGCATACAGCCCCCTACCCCCAATTAGTAAGAGGAGTTGGGTGCCCCATTGGGATCCAGGGACATTAGTGGACCTAGCAACGGTTTCAAACCTGCGAATGAACGAATCAAGATTGTCCCTACTTTCCTCAAATTTCGGGAGCTTATCCAATATTCCCAGTCCTGTACTATCACGATCCCTATTGTCTGTTACATTGTGATGCCTGGCTGGGTTCTATATGTCCCGCAGCTATGCCATTCAATCGTTCATCTTGAAACACGACATTAACGTTTATAAATGATTCGACAGGACTACCTTGTTTACTATTTCTATTTATTGCACTATAATATATACATCGGACGACTTGAATAAACAATACTAGACTGGATCACATTACAACATCCCCCTAACACAACAAGAACAAAACTAATTGAAGCTTCTTCCCCGGCAACAACGAACTCACATTAAAATGTCACTTTTTGCGTACTGCGTCACACTTTCACTTGTTCAATATTATAGCTTCGCACCAGCATTCATGCGTACCAATTTGCCTAGTGAAACATACATCATAACATTACCCCCCTCTCCCTTCAAGCTAAACACATTAGCTTTATTAATTACATCAATAATCCAACATTCTGTTTTGCCTAACAATGGCATCAGTTCCACTGGAAAGAAATTATTCCTAGGGGAAAACATGTCACTACTAATTGGTTATCATTATCTAACAGTCTCTCTAACCTAATGTATTAGACTTAATCTAATGTAGTACCTCTTTTGTTAACTACGCTACATTATTTATACATTACTTATTCCATCTTTTATTGTTCTTCAACCCGCGTTATGATCCTTGCTTCATCTAGTTTCGTTTGCTCCTCAGCCTGTAATTTAACTATCTAGATCTGCAGTCTGAGCCTAAGACTATATTTAGGCCTACCACATTCAAGCCTTCAAGCACAGAAGATGTTCTTTACAGTTAGTTGAATCTACAAAATAAGGCAACTAGTCAGACAAGGTCTCCAAAATCTAACTCATGCTAGATCTAGATCAATATATATAATTTAGAAGTTTCCAATTCAGTGTAAATAGAGGATAATTTTTTCAGCAACCTTAATTGTTCACTCACCCATGTTTCTAACTCCTCACCCTTACAGTCTAGACTTTAGTCCCAATTCACGCAGCCTCTTTGTTTGCTGGCACTCATTTTTGTTCCTTTTGAACAAGTAGTTTCAGCCAGGTAAACTACAATCCTGATTCACTACTGTACACTAAATCTATACACTACAAGCAATTCCTGAATGAAATATTACAATAATATAATGAACCTATTACGGCGCTACTCTACCACTGGTAAAGATAGTGCACGTACCGAATTCTTTTGGATGGTTATAAACTGATGACTTACAAAATTAAAAGAGTACCAGACAACTAAAACTCTCAGTGAACTCGTATCTAACGTCTAGGGGAAAAACACTAACAACTCCTGTAACTAATAACACTTTTAATCAATTTACAACCTTTTAAAATGTATACAAGTCCAAATAATAAACTCTAGATTCTATGTAAAATATAAATATACAAATAATGCAAGACCCAACTTACGAGTTGAAGAATACATACAATGAAAAACCACTTTCAAAAAAAGTTTCCTTGAAAATAACAAGCTTTTTCAACGAAATATGACATTTTCAAAAATCTACAAATTGCAGACCATTTACATTCATGAGACGGCATATCACCCAAATAAAAACTTGAAAATGGTCACAACAAACCAACAAAAATTTCACATGATCAATGTGGACATCAATAACAAGGGTTACATTCTTGATAAACAGTCAGCCACAATATTATTATCAGTACCTTTAAAATGGGATATAATCAAATTGAAGTTTTGGAAATACAAACACCATCTTAAAAACCTGTTGTTCTTTTGTCCTAATTTAGTGGTGAATTTAAGAGGGTCATGATCAGAGAATACCATGACTGGATTTATTGAGGAAGTAACATAAACCTCGAAATGTTGCAAGGACAATACTAATGCTAATGCTTCCTTTTCAATGGTGGAGTAATTTTTCTGATTGTCATTCAGTTTTCTAGAAAAAAAAGCAATTGGGTAGTCAATACCTTGGTCATCTTCCTGAAATAAGACAGAGCCAATGGCTGAGTCACTTGCATCAATAGCCAGTTTGAAAGGCTTATTAAATTCTGGTGCAGCCATGACAGGTGCATTAGACAAAAAGGATTTAATGTCTAAAAAAGAATTCTGACACTCATTTGACCATACAAAATCAACACCTTTCTTTAACAAAGCAGTTAATGGTTCAGCAACCGCTGAAAAATTCTTACAAAAACACCTGTAATAACCTGCCATCCCCAGGAATCTTTTAATTTCCTTACAATTTTTGGGAGGAGGCATTTTCACAATAGCTTCAACCTTAGCTTGAATGGGTCTAACCTGGTTAGTACCCACCTGATAACCTAGATAAGTAATAGAACTTTTACAAAAGTCACTTCTATGTAGATTAACAGTGAAATTAATATCTGACAATAGTCAACTGGACAATGTGCTCTTCAAAGGAATCTGAATACACTACAATATCATCAATGTAAGCATCACTTTTGTTAATATCTGCAATAACAGTTTATGACACATTGGAACGTTTGCCCAGTGTTCCCCATACCAAACAGCATGCCTTTATACCCGTAAAACCCATTTGGGGTAACAAATGCAGAAATATCTTTTGCCCTCTCTGACAAAGGAATTTGCCAATACCCTGACAACAAGTCAATTTTGGAAATAACTCTTGATTGACTGATTTTATCAATCACATCCTCTATTCTAGGTAATGGGTAGTCAGATTTAGTAAGTGCATTGACTTTTCGAAAGTCAGTAACAAATCTGAAAGAGCTATCGCCTTTTGGTCCCGCCTTTTGGGACCAAAAGGCAAGGGGAACTCCAAATTACTAAAGCTGGGTTCTATTATATCATTGTCTAACATGTAATCAATTTCGTTCTTCATGATAACTGCCTTTTCTGGGTTTACTCTGTAGGGATGTTGTTTTACAGCTTTAGCATCACCTACATCAACATTGTGAGGGGGAACATTTGCTTCTTTAGGAATATCCCCAAAAATGTTGGGAAATGTATTAATAAATTGTGACAATATTTGACTATCATCAGTGGACAGATGTACAAACTTGTCATCTAAATGAGCTAACTAAAAATGAGGAACTTTAAGCGTTTCAGCTTGTCATGGATAACATCATCAGATTTATTAGACACACCTATTTGTAAAATAACCTTATCTGTGGAAAGAGAATCAGTACTATAATCATTGTACTTTTTTAATGAGTTAACATGATATATCTGTTTCTTCCTCCGGTCTGGAGTGTTGATGACATAGTTCAAATCATTCAATCTAGCAGTACCTTAAAGATAATGCATCGTTAATGTTAGGCACGAGAACAAGGACTTTCTCGCCAGGATTGAATGGTTCGCTTTTGAGTAACCTTGTCATATGGTTCTTTCAACACAGGAGTAGGATACAACGGGGCCTTGGGGATAGTTTGATTGGGCTCCCTGGCCAACTGACAGTTCTGTGTCTTCACTGTGACGTCATGTGGTATTTTCAGAGGTAACTCTACTGGCAGAGGTTCCGGATTGGGAACTGGTTTCCTCGATAACGATGATTTGAGTGGATCAGGGACTGCATCAGCTAACCGCTTGGCTTTACTTCGTGTTACTACACATGCAGAACACAGTTAATTTTCTTCATCGGGAGCTGTAGACAACAGGTTCTGGACTTTCTGAGGGTAGACTTTGCTTCCATATTAAGTCATTACCTAGGAGCGGGTGCACTCCTGGGACAGGGATACAGTCGATTACCCCTAGGATGACCTCTCCTTGGACAAGCTGATGAGACAGGTTAAATTTATGCAGAGGGATTACAGTGGGTTCTGCCCCCACTCCTTGAATAATGGTAACATTCCCAGTGTTAGTTTCCGGTGCAATGTCCATCGAGTCTTTCAAGACAACTTTGTTCCGCTTGGATGACGGATCACCAGGGTTACTAATAACAGCATCTGCCAGGAACAATGAGAAGCCAACCTTTCTTGGTACCCCGAAATTTGTTGCCTCTGAAGTAACTGGTTGGTGGAGTGGATAGTCAAACGATGACTGTACTTAGGTGGTGGAAACTTCTTCCTTTCCTGTGGACACTTAGGGGTAGTGTCATCCCGAAGAGTAGTGTTCACCTTTGAACTTGATGCCTGAAGGGGGAAAGCATTATGTGCTGATGTGCGCACAACCTCTGTTGTCTTGTCGCCGCAGATAACAGTTTTTTATGAAGTGGCCAGGCTTCTTGCAGTACCTGCATACTGCTAGTTGATTGGCTGTGGTTCTGGGCTTTTCTAATAGTTCTTTAATTTCCTTTTGGACCTCATCCCTGTCATGCAAAGGTATCTCATTCTGCTGTAATTTAATTACAGCATCTGATGGCAATCTAAATTTGTGTAAGAGTTCGAACTCCCGCTTTTCTTTTTCAATTTCCTGCTCCTGCTTCATCCTTTCTAGTTTGATTGCTGCTTCCGCCTTTATTTTTTCTACTTCTATTCTCGCTCATGCTTCCATTTTCTCTTGTTCTATCTTCATTTTTTCTTGTTCCACCTTCATTTTTTGTGTGTTCCATTTTCCTTTTCTCATTCTTTATCTTAATTCCTGTTTCCATTTTTCTCTTTCCCTCCTGCTCCATCTATCCCTCCTTTCTCCAATCTCATTATATCTTCTCTTCACCCACTTGTCCAACATCTCTCCCTCCTATCCATTGCTTCAGCCCAGGCTATACATATTTACCAAATTTACTGGTTCCTCCATGATCCTATTCGATAATTTTTAAACAACACTCAACTCTAAGGGAGGTTTGTTGGTTCGATAGGTCACAAAACTTCTATTTTCCCAATTGTGGGTGCCGCTAATTTTGTTTTCAATGCTTGTATGGGTGCGTGGTCTGCCTGTAACTTAAAATGGGGGCCAGTACTTTTTCCTGATTGCCCAAACTATTGGTAAGCACTCTTAGGGTACTTCCACCATATCATCAAGAAGTCCTCGAGTTAGCACTCGACTACCCGATGTCTGCACACCCAGGGGTAAAGAAATCATTATGTTACGTGCTTCTACTACTACTACTAATTTATCTAAAGTAACACCCGGATTGTTAATGGCTGGCATGAGAATGAGGAGTTTCTTGCCTGGACTGAATGTTCAATTTTGACTGATCTTGTCGTAGCGTTCTTTCATTACCTCTTGGGCATTCCTTAAGTTTTTACGAGCTAATTCACATACTGCTTTCAAACGGATGTGTAAATCACCAAAGTTCTCCACTGGATGGGTTCGGGCTTCTGTCCAACGGTCTTGGATAAGTTTCAGAGGACCACGGACAGAATGACCGAACACGAGCTGAAAGGGTGAGTACCCTAGAGATTCTTGAACACAGTCTCTAGCGGCGAAGATAACCCATGGAACTGTTTCATCTCACTTGGCGTTACTTCTAACGAAGGTTCTCAGCATAGTCTTCAGGGTCTGGTGAAATCTTTCAAGTGCACCTTGAGATTGTGGCTGATAAGCTGAGCTTGTGACATGAGTGATGCTTAGCTTTGCTAACGCCTCCTGGAAGTGATGGCTGGTAAAGTTACTACCTTGGTCTTTTTGAACGATTCTGGGTAGACCGAATGTAGTAAAGAATCTTGTCATGGCAAAGAGTCTTTGCCTTTATGTTCCTCAGAGGGAATGCTTCAGGGAAACATGTGCTCGAGCATATAATGGTAACAACTCGTTAACCGCCTTTGTTTTTGGCAAAGGGCCGACGCAATTTATGATGACTTAGTCGAATGGTTCTTCCAACACTGGAACTGGGTGTAACGGGGCCTTTGGGATATTTTGGTTAGGCTTCCCAGCAAATTGGCAGTTCATGCATATTTTGCAGTAGGGATAAGTCATCCCGCATCTTCGGCCAGAACAGCTCTCTGATCTTTGCTAATGACGTAGTTCTTCTCATATGGTGTCAGTTTTCTGCTTATGTATTGCACTGGTAGAGTTTGGTCGCCAAGTTTCTGTAGTTTCCAACTGAAGAGGCATCTGTTGTTAAAATAAATGACTTAACGTCTGATAGACTTAAAGTTAAAATTGGCTTTGTCATAAAAGCTTGTTTTATCAAGTTTAATGCTTTGTCACTACTTTCATTCCAGTTGATTTTACGCTTGCTGGGTCCCTTAGTTGGTTTTGTTAAATTAGCTAACGGTTCCATGATGGTGGCATAGTTGGGTTAAAAAAATTTCATTAGTAGTTATATAACCTAATAAGGCTATGAACTTCATTTATTCAGGTCTTACTGGGGACTGCAGATAGGACCTGTATTCTGAAAGGTATAAGGTTTAGTTTTATGTCTAAGTAAGACTCATTATTGGAGGGTATGGTCTGAATTTGTATGTATCATCTTTATCATTGTCCTTGTTAATCTTAACACAATTTATTGTGACTGTATCTTCAAGTATCTCTAAATCAGAGTCTCATATTGAAACGGTTTAGTATATTGTCCGTTGATGGTAGTAATACCCCAACCTGATCACCAACTTCAAACTTCCTTAACTTCCTACCTTTGTTCATTCTTGATCTATATAATGGCCTAGCTGCCTTACATAATTTGATGATTTGCTGTCTCAAATTTATTACCTGTTTGTATTTCGACTGAATTCCAGGGTTTAATCAATCATTCATAAGTAAAGACATCATAATGTCCATTAGACCCTTTGGGTTTGCACCATAGACAAATGCATATGTAAAGTGAGGCACTTCTCTGTAAGGAGATAACTGGCATGGTAAATACCAATCCAGCTCATCAACAGATATTCTGGTTAACACTCAGTACTTGTATCCCTGTTAGATGGTTCTAATTTAGCTAAATCTAATTTTAATCTAATCTGATTGCCATAAAAAAAAAAACATCAAGTTTTTGAGGTTTAACATTTGTTAAAACTTTGGATATTTGAACATATTACTTAATTAAAATTTAGCCTTTTTGAGTTTTAAACTTGCAAAATTATTAACTTTGTCAAAATCAACACCCCTTTAATAATTTTGCTTCAATTGACAAGGTGGATAGATCGAACAGCAGAGGTGAGGTAGTTTTCATTAGTTTTAACATAAAAAAACTATGCTCATGCTGAAGACCAAGTGAGACAATAAGGAGATTATAAAAAGTCGCATGCAACAATGAATTTTAAGAAGTCAGACGCTGACCAATTATTGCATTTTCTAGATTTATCTGCTGCTTTCAAGTGTCTTTGTGTGGAACTTCCTTCAAGAGTTCAGTAACACTACCTCAGTGAGGATATGGTGTAATGATCATCCACTGAAGTGTAGTGTTTACGGCTGACCCTGATAGATAACAATACCTACGATGCTTCTTGCTTATTTGTAGCAATCACATCGTTGCACAGAAAAAGTACAATTGCTAGTACATAGATAGGTATATCAAGTACAAGTACTTGTAGCCCTAAAACAATGTAAACAAAAATAGATTACACTTTGAAAACACAACCACGTGTAGGCCATATCAAATACATGGGTGCAGAGGCTTACCAAACTAGTAAAAAGTTACGGCCAGTATAACAATCTACTGCTAACAAGTATTATAAATATACTTTATTTCACATATCTAGTCCACAACATGTGACACTAGTAGGATAATATAACCACAAGTATTATGAAATCACAATACCTTCAATCGGTCTTTATACAACTTGTTATTTAATGCCCATGTCAACAACTCCTGGTCATCTGCAGCCTTGGGGTTTGAATGCTGTGGACACAGTCGCAACTACCCGGAGTCCCAGAGGTCACGAGGGGGAAACGGGCAAACATTGCTCAACAAAGAGCATAAAAATAACAGTTGATATCCCACTGGGGTCGCAACTAAATAACCTGTAAATTATCCCCCCTACCTGGTAACCCCTTTTATGTGTTACAGTTTACTCTAATAGTTCTTAACATATGTTTGTTTAGAGACAAAGACACCAGTAGTTTTTCATTTGTGGTTAAGAGTCAAATTTTGGCTTTGACTTGCTCTTTGACTTTGTTGCTCACTAAGAAAATGATCAATATATTTAAACATAGTTTTCTTGTTTTGATCTAATAGACTTAAGACCTGCATCATTTACTTTCCCTCCTGCCAAGGGCCATTTTATTTTTCTCCACTGTTATTTAAATTTGTACCCTCAATGTGTTCTCTTCAAACCACCTGATAGATAAGATTTAATCACAGTAAAATTAATAAAAGCAAATTTAATATGAGCAAAAATTTAGAAAAGGTTTAAAGAAGCATAGTAAAATAAGAATAAATCACAAAGATCTCCTTGACTTGGTACACCACAGTTCCAGTTTGTAATCCACAGAATCCACTAAGATCCATGCAGCAGATCTGCGTAGTTAATTTACAAAAACTCCCTGTGTATGCTGTTAAACCCATGTTTAATACAGTACAAAGTTATGGCAAGTATAACAATATTATACTGCCAACAAGTATTATAAATATACTTAACTTCACATACCTAGTCCGCAACATGCGACACTAGTAGGATAAATATAGCCACAAGTATTATAAAATCACAATACTTTCATTAGGTCTATATACAACTAGTTATTTAATGGCCATGTTAGCAACTATCCTGATCACCTGCAGCCTGGAGTTTGAATGCCAGTTGACACATTAGCAACTACCCAGAATCCCAGAAATCGCATGACATGGGGGAAAACAGGGGAAACATTGCTCACCCCAGAGCTTAAAAATAACAACAGTTACTGGGGCCGCAGGGAAATAAGGTGTAAATTATCCCCCCTGACTCATAACCCATGGTATGATCTAGTGGGTGTGTCCACCAGTTTACACCCTTAAAATAGGTATTCAAAATGAAATTTTCATAATAAAATAAAAGATGAAAATCTATCATTTATTCGCATAAAAATGAGCCGAAACATAATTTCAACAAAAACTTGAATGGTAGACAAAAAGTCAATTTACAGTCATTTATAAAAAAGCATTAAAAATCAACTAATTGATCCACAATAACAAGTGTCATATGAAAGGTTTTTCAAAGCATTTTAAAGTTAACTTATAAGGCAAAAGTGAAAGTCAATACCTATTTAACAAGAATTACTTTAGCAGGCTAATGTAAAAAAACTAGAAATTTCATACATTTTAAAAAAATCATACAAAATTAATTTATCAAGATATCTCAAAACATTTTATACCATTTTATAGCATATATAGCATATAAAATGTACAACTGAAGCAATAAACATAAACAATAAAATTAATCAATACGGTTCCTTATCACAGCAAATTGATAACTTTTGAAAAATTAACATTTAAAAAAAAAAAATACAAAGTATGCAGGAAACAAGCTGGAATAATTTAGTAAATAAAATCAATTCACAGCAAAGTATAGTCAATATGTATTACTACAGTAAGGTATGTTCACAGAAAGTGAACAGGCAAATTTAATTTAATTAAAAATTATTTCAAACATAAATATAAATTATGTGACTATTAAAAAAAATAGGAGTTGAATTAAAAACAATAAATTATAAACTGTTTTTGTAATTCAGACTTCAGCTGCGTAGTCATAAAATCTAAATCTCCAAATTGCTAACATTTTCTACCTAAAACTAATTTTTAAACACTTCCCTAATAATAGCTTTAGATTTGTTTTTGTTGTATAATCTGTTCAAAAGTTGATCAACATCCTTTGATGTTTGACAAGGCCCACCATGTTTTATTACCTTCTCTCAGAGCTAGGAATTTTTATTGATTAACTTCAGTTCTTGCGATATTTTTTTATCCTGGTTGAGTAAGAATTTTTGCGTAACCTTATGCCTAACCTGCTGTTCCGCTTCTCTACTCACTATCTTTGATGTTCTAGATAACTTTCTGGCCTCACTAAATAAACTACTTTGTTGACTACTATTTGTTCCCCCCCCCATAAATTTCACAGCCTTTTTTTTTTAATACAGTGTGTGGGTGATCTATAGTGTAAAGATATATGCCTTCTCTTATTACTATCAAAATCTAATTCCCCAAAAGCACTATCTCCTAACAAATTAGAGAGTTAACAATGTCTTAAGTTGCTATTATCTTTTTGATTTAAATTTGTTAAATAACCTTCATTAAGAAAATCATTATGCTGTCTTTTTGAAACAAAAAAAGCTTCATGACAAAATTTAGTTAAAATTTTATTAAGTGAAGATTCATCACACTGATAAATATAGCAATGTACAGAGTCCTAAACTTCTGACTCATGGTGAGATGAAGTAAAGACATATTGAAAAGATTTAAAATCAGCATCTAACAATGGATAAGCATCATTCACACTGACTTCCTAAAAAGTCAATCATACATTTTACATATTTATGAAAATCAAAGTAGGCCTATTTTATTTCACAGATATTTACAATATCTTAATGTGGGCCTGAAAGTTTTAAATAAAATAAAGCTACCCCAACAGTCATCAAAACATTACTGTTATGCTTAGCTTTCCATTTCATAGTGGAACAAGGTATGACACAATTTAAAACACAGTTCAAATGTAGTAATCCAATATAATTTTCCAAATACAACAGAGAAACAGTGAACATTCACGAAAACACTGACTACATGCTACCCTAAGTTGACGATACCACACACTCCTTACACATTAGAGTTCACACACTTGTCAGGGGAGGCAACTCTCACACCCAATCTCTCCGTGCCTACACGCTTTCGCTATGAACATCTAGGCCACGTCACATTACCTTTAAATCCAACATGACACTTTGTAGCTTCCTTGCATTATCACATTCAACATCTTTTATTAATACAAATTTGACTACACACATACTCTCAAACCCATTCAATACACCTAGTGTGATGGGGGGATTAAGTATGTATGCGTTATATATGTGACCAAGGAGTAGTAGCAGCTATACGTTACTGCACTCTACGTTACTGTCCTATACGTTACTGCACTATACGTTACTGCACTATACTTGACTGCCCAAACGATGTTGTCTATACGATATACCAATACTACGAACAACCGTCGCCTTTAAGACCATGTCTTTAAAGCAACCAGGCCCCTCAAATTCCTGGAAAAACTAGCTCCACTTTTCCATGGTGAAAAGTATCAAGATCCGTCTTAGCGCCATAATTACTGAAGAGTCTCAAGCTCAATAATGCATGAAATAGCTACATTATTGCTATAAAATATAAATTTAAAGAAAAATGTAGTCTATACGTTGTTGAATAAAGGATGTGGTCTACACGATCTGGTCTAGCAGCACGTGTGTCGTTCTTTGTTAGGTCTTGTGCGACCCCTTCCTCGCGGCACCCAAATGCGACAGAGGCGTGTACAGCCTCCTGTCTGTAGGTATTCGTCAACGGCTTAGGAAATCCCACCTCTAGGCCAAGGACACCTCATTTGGTACCGATTCACCCACCTTATATAAAGAAGCACACTCTGCCCGCAGGTTCAATATTACTTCACTTTATTTCTTCATGAATAATCACAGTTCAGATAATTAGGTGAATCTCAAGAGACCTCCACTGTCACAGGCCCACACACTGTATCACCCGGTACCTCAATCTACTAACACTTGTATCTCACATCTTCTGTCTCTCAGCTCACTTCTTCAATTTCTACGTTTCTGCATACATCTGTCTCGCTCTACATCTTCTGTCTGTCTCTTTCCTCATACCCAAAAACCTCGCGCTTATATGCACACACAGTCACACGCAGATGTGCATCCGGTGTTGTCAACAATGTCAAACCATTCTATTTCGATACCAACTATTGCGTCATTTCTAACTTAGTTCAGTCTTGACCTCTATGACAACCAAATAAGTTACTAGTTACATATATAATCTATATTCTGAATACTGCCATTATTATCACTGCAACTATTAAACTAGTGAAGGAGGATGGGAACACTTATTTTTCCGCAGACACTAATTAATGATATTAACAACTTCGTTCATGAAATAACTTTAACTGTATAATCACACATTTATAGATCTATTACACAATATCAAAATAAGTCCGTCTTCTACTATGGCTTACCTCCAACTGCCTTCACTGCTGCGTCCCACATTATCGGTAACATTGTTGCGTCATGCTCACGTCACACTCATGCCACAAATATTTTATTAAACATGCGCACAATACTCTCGCATCAAATCGTCTACCGTCAAGTTCATACTGTCCTCAGTAACCTCTACTAGTCTAGTCTAATTCTATATATCCAGCCATGACACCAAGGTCCATTTACAATATAACCCATTCTACCCTACACTCATTCTTTTGATCCACCCTTTGTCCCAAAGCATCACAATTGATTCTAATTATTGTATTTGTAAAAGTCTCTGCTACAGCAGCATATGATTTAAACCTATTGTCTTGATCCCTCCCTAAACTACTTAGTTTTATATTTAACTCTACAGATTTAATTGCCACTTCACAAGAGTGAAATTCCTAATAAAAAATGAGCATTACAAAATAAAATTTTTTTCACATTTTTATCAGAAGATTTCATTGTTGCTGCCATATCAGACATAAAACTAGTTATTTTTAGCAATTGTTTATAAGTTGCATTACATTTTATAAGTTTCATTACATGTATTTTCATTCAATCAATCATAACAGCTAAATTTTTAAAACAATTTCTGGCTACATCTAAAAGAGTATTAGCATCTTCTGAAGCTACTGATGTAAAGCCAAGATAGTATGATTCATGGGAATCTAAAGTTAATTGATGACCAATAATCTTCTTGTGTTGTCTAGATGTCTCATCACTATGTAATGTACATGCATTTGATTGTATAACAAGCCTCAGCTTCTTAAAAATTACTTATTACATACTCCTCCTTAGCATATTAATACAAGTTAGAGTAGAAGGAAAATCTTTCAGGACATAGTGAAACATATTTTTAGAAACAATATGAATAACAATTAGAAACATTCACAGCAGAAACTTTACAATAACACATAAGTGCAATACCACATTTGCATGTATCATTTGAATAAACATTTGTAAAGATTTTAAGTTGAAATCTTTGACCATCACTTCCCCCACCCCTGTCCATTGTTCTATTAATCTAAAAGAATCTTGCTGTGCTTTTTGAAAATCAACTCTTAAATGTTTGAACTTACTTATTAATACATTATTTTTGTTTTGGACTTTCTTTAAGGGAAACTTCTGAAAAGATACACTGTTTCTTACCTGAGCTAATTTCTTTTTAAATTTAATCTTAATATTTTTATCAATAAGGTCAAGTTAACAACATGGTTCCTCTAGCTGTTGAAGTTTTTTTCTCTAAAATTTTCCGGTTAACAATGATGGCGATAACTTGAAACTTTCACTACGCAAAGTATCATACTTTTTACGCTTTAAATCACTAGACTTGGATTGAATTAAAATAGAATTAGTAAATGTAGGGCTGCTTACTGGAGTTAAATGGAAAGAAAATAAGACTCAAGAAATTCTTTTAATACTGTAGGATTTCTGCTTGCCTGCCTACTTAGAAAAGTATACTTTTTAAAAATATATTCAACTGCCAATGGTAATTTGTCCATACTCAGACCAGTTAAACTATACAATCACTTAAGTACAGTCATTTACTTAATAAATGTGTTTCTAAATATTTGTAGGTCAACAATTAGCTCTATATTAACAGGAGGATCAAAAAGTTTATCAGGACTTGATGTAAATTCCCCTCAAATTCCTGCATTAAACATGCACCAATACCAATTGATGCGGCATCTGTAGCCAACGTGAATGGTTTTCCTGTGTCCGGTAGCTTTAAAATCGGTTCAGATGCGAAAGCGGCCTTAATCTGGGCCGAGGCTTCATCATACAACTCAGTCCATACTAACTTCCTGTTTTTCCCGGTACTGATCTGGTCCTTGCCTGTTCTTGTTAGATTTGTTAATAGTTCTATAATCATGGCAAAGTTGTGAATAAATTTTCTGTAATAACTACATAGTCCTATTAGACTCCTGACCTCCTTTATAGTTTTAGGAACTTGCAGTTGTAAAATTCTGTTAACTGTGTCTTGAATAGGTTGTTGCTGTCCATGTGATATCGATTGGCCTAGAAATTGTATTTCTTTCATGCCTACTTCTATTTTGCTGGGTCTTGCTGTAAGGCCGTGTATCTTCAATAACTGTAGCAGTGACTCAAATGCTTTAATGTGTTCATCCCAGGTTGCATGGAACAAACATATATCATCGAGATGTTAAACGTCGCTGGTGCATTCATCAAGCTAAAGCTCATGTAATTCCACTGAAACAAACCAAAAGGAGTTATGAATGTCATTAAATGTCTAACCTCCTCCTTGATTGGTATTTGCCAATACCACCTTGATAGATCCAATTTCGTAAAATACTTGGCCAGGCTTAATCTGTAGAACAGTTCTTCTGGGTTGGGCATCGGTTCTGCGTCAGGTATGGTGATCTTGTTAAGATTGTCTGTAGTCTATGCATAGTCTAATTCTACCATCTTTCTTTTTAACTAACACTATTGGTGCCGCATACGGGGACTCCGAAAAACTGATTATTCCAGACTCCAATAATTCGTTGATTTCTTGTTGAACATGTTCCCTGTGATGTAACGGAATGTTATAGGGAGCCAATTTAATTGGTTTATCTTGTAACAGCTTTGTCATGTGATATGGTCTCAATTTTTCCTGGCTTAGATGATAATACATCTTTAAATTTTTTTAATATTGTCATGACTTGTTGTTTTGCTTGCGTAGGTAGGTTACCTATTTTTATATCTTTCCATGACTCACGTTCTGTAGGAAATATGTAAATTGGGTTGTGAGTGTCTGTGTTGTTCTCTTGATCGGCTATTATGGCACAGTTGATTATCGCCGGTTCTTGTCTGACCGGATAGTAAATGGACTTAAAAAATTGACATGGAAGATTTTCTTTTTCCCTTTCATTTCTATCTCGTAGTCAACATCTGTTGTTTTACGAGTGATAGGAAACGGTCCCTGCCATGCCAGCTGTAGCTTGTTCTGTTTAGATGGCAACAGCACTCTAACTTGTTCACCTACGTGGAACTGTCTTAGCTTGCTGTGTTGGTTGATTCTGTGTCTAGCAATATCCCCTTTCTCTTGGAGTGTTAGCTTAGCTTCTTGACAAGCCTTTATTATATTGTCTCTTGTATTGACTACAGTTTCATTTGCGGTACGTACATTGTTATCTATGTTTTGCCTGTAGAAAAGCTTTTTCAGTATGTCCATTGGTCCTCTAAAAATGTAAGCTGACGTTAAGCAGTATTTAAATGTATCCTAGAGACTAGTTATATAGGACTAGAAGCCTACTAATGTCATTAGAGTCATTAGAGTAATTTTTAATTAATTATTTTTATTTTTGACTTAGTAAAGTTGCGTCTGTGCGTGTGTTCCTCTTTTTGGCTTCAAATTCCTCTTTTTAGGCATAACTGTTCCTACTTTTGGCTGACAGGGGTAGGCATGTCTGTCTTAGTAATAACAAACAATTTCTTCTATAGATGATTTTAAGTTGTCAACAGCATTGATAGTGTCAAACATTGTATGTTAGACCTGTCACATGAGCTGAAACTAACTCCCTTCTGAACAACCTCTGTAATTGGTTTATGACTCTTCAATGTAAGGTTTTGTTCAGCTAACAGCTTCCCCAGGTCTTCAAATCATTTATTAACTACCTTGATGTTAAGCATTGCCATCCTACAGTGGGATTCCATTTTTTAATCTTTGTCTTAGTTTCAAGATGCCTTGCTATGTTTCTTACCATTGTGAGAAAATGGCATTTTTTGTATGGAAACCCTGCCTTTGAGGCATCAAGGACCCTGAATACTATTTAGATCTGCCGAATAGGGGGGGGAGGTTGTTGTTGCACCGTTGAACCTGCGCCAAAATGAGAAACGGAGCAGAAATTCTGAAGATACAATTTAAAAGATAAATGGGCGGCTGAACTGCAGTTTTCAAAATATTTGAAGTTTCATTATAAATACTGATATTTCACACGAATATAGCTGTCTTTTTAAAATCGAGGTCAGCTTTCATGTAAATCGCATCCTGTCACAATAACTTTTATATCAGCTTTTCGGTTATTCAACAATCTATCTTGTGTAGCAGATGCCAAACAGCGTTACCCCTATGTTATAGCGCTAATGCTATTTTTAGCATCAGTGCTAAGATAGTGTTGAAAAAAACCTTAAAAAGTGGGTTAGGGGAGGTAATTCAACTTGCCTAATGAACTTATTTCTGTCTTTGTATGTGAACACGATAACTTTGTTTCAGTCGGGTAGATGAAATTTCACCCAAAGGTCCGAGATTTTTATTCTCTAAATCTATCAAATTGTGTGATTTTGCTTTTTCTCTCTCAAAAAACCCTATAAATTTGATCATTTTATACAACTTTCGTGCGCAATTATACCAATGGAATTCTATTCTATTGAAATAGTGTATGACTAGGGTGTATAAGGAAGAATACAGACCAAAAGAATGATCTTGAGGAGATATCTGTGGGTGGTCAGTGTTAAAAATGAGTTGTAGTTCAATCTCAGTAGTGAGAGGTTGAGGTGTTTTCTTCATTGGCCTTTAATACTACTTAGAGACAGCCACTTCTAAATTTGTTCTGAAATATGATGTCAACAACACAGTAATTTGGATAAATAACTAACAAAACAGCTAATGTAATGTTCATTCCATTTTTATTCCACACATAAGCAACACAGCCACTTTTATACATAGATGTCTTTCTTCCAGATATGCAATATCTTCAACTCATGATCCTACTAAACTCCTACACTCTAGGAAGAAAATAAGAGAACACCTAAACACTGTCATTCAAAGACTGCACTCACACCCTAACTAGACAATAGGAAAACATCTTCAATTTAGTCACATTCAATTAAAGACGGCACTCAGTGGTAAAGAGATAACTTCCTTCAACTAACACTACATGACAAAGACAGACTAAAACTTTTATCCATAAAACACCACATGCATCAGCATCACAATGTCACATTATTTATTAATGCTAAATCTTTCCTTTGACGATACTCTCATACCCACAACACCCTACATTCACTTCACAGCATACAATGGGAGAGACTAGCTTAAAATTGACCAGAAAGCTCAATGTTCCAGATAGATGACAAGCCAACCTTTTCTTCACTAAATGTATAGAAAGTTTACCAATAACACTTAATTTTTGTACCCACATTTCAAGAAAATTATTAAAAAACATCTATATAAATCAAATCTTAGTAAAGTGGATGAGATAAAAGGCTAACTACAATTCCCATTTTAATAAATATATTTTTAAATGCCTAAATGAATGAATTAGACTCCCAGTTATTTAATACTTGTAAGCCCCTATTTCTAAAAAAAATTTTCTCTGTAATTTTGGGGTACACATGGTCATCATTACATGCTTCTTTTCCTACAAATTACTAAATACATTAAATAGCTTCAAACATACAAACACGGCTATTTAATTCACTCCTTGGCATAGCCAATTATAAAGTCTTACCCCTCAACTTTCGATTTAGATTTGTTTAAACCCGTTTTATCTTCATGTTTGTTGCATATTGAATCGTATGGATTTTCTTGAGTGAAGTGATATTTTTTACTTTCTAGTAGAAATCCTTCATTCATATGCTTTTACTGAACTATTTAATTAGCTATTAGCATAATCTGCTTAATTTCTCTTTTAGTATTTTTACCGATTTAATACTTATTTGCCTTCCTTTTAGGTATTCAACCTTTTTGGTATTCAGTCATTCTTTCAGTAGTATATGTACTTTAACACCCATTGAAAATGTAGGATATAAGTGTATTTAAAATCTTTTAAGGTTTACTGTTTAGTTCTCTACCTGATATTAATTTAATCTTTATTGTTACAGGAGTTAACTCTTTCTCTTATTGCCATCTTGTGTATACAGCTGTTAAATCATTCTTCTATTTCATTGATTGTTTAAAAAACTTTCTAACTATTCGATTCAGTCTTTCAATTATTCATTTTTATCCATTATTTTTAGCTTGGCATATTCTGTAGAAAATCTCAATCTTTCAGTGACTTCATACCATGCACCCTTCAGTTGCAAATGAACCTTTCAACCAACATTACATTTTTAAATGCCTTTTTGCAAATCTGTCTTAGACCAGATAGCCTATTATATGACCATTTTAAATATAAATTTTTAGTGCATACCCCCATTTCATTATCTTTGCCTTTATGGTAGACCAATAGTAAATGTTTGAGATTAAATTTTTCTTAAAAGTGGCGGCCTGTTGTTAAACAATAAATTTTTTGCCATCCTAGTCTAATGTTGCATTAGGTTTTTCTTAATCCTGTATGGATTATGCAATCAATTGACAGTCTTAAAAGTTTCTCAGTTAGGGTCGTGATCACATTCTGTACCTTAAATGACAGGCTGATCTAACCCTTGAGAAAACTTGCTGGCTTATATAACTACACTCTGACTTGCAATGGTCAGGCTAGTCCTCAAATGTTAAGAAAATGAAATAAATATTTTAATGCAACATGGCAGGTATGCTAACATTAACCTCACTAACCATTGTGTGGGAATGAACCACAGTGTGAATTTTGAAATCTGATTAAATAAATTTAATAAAATCTAAATGGCATGCAAGTCACTTCTAATCAGCCGTTAATACCACACCCCCTCTCCCCAATTTTGGATAAACATTGAAGGCAACTGCAAGGGAGCACAAGATTGACTTATCTTTTGCCTTAACTTCTGCTTGATGAAATGGCAATTAACATTCAACAGTTTCTCCTAATGTGGTGTAATTGTACTAGATTTTGTCAAAAAAAGTTTGATTTGCTATATTAGATCCCTAGTTTATTTTATAGTTGCATTCTTGGCAATTTCTTCTTTAAAAACAAAACATTCATGTATTATATTATTTATATTCTTTCTTGTCAAGTCAGTTGAACTCTAAACATTCAGCAATTCCATTGAAAACTTGATAACTTTCCCCAAGAATGAATACATTTTCCAAAAAGGAAAATTTTAAAATATTCCACTCAACTTTTATTATACATTGTTAAAACTTTCATTACACTTTATTTTGTTTCTTACACACTGCTTTTATAGAGAGGCTTAATGTAATAATCCATGTGTACCAATTATCTTAAGCTTTTTATTCAAACCATTATAAAATTGCAACATAATTATCATGTAATAATCCATGTGTACCAATTATCTTAAGCTTTTTATTCAAACCATTATAAAATTGCAACATAATTATCATTGAAACGAACTAAATAGTCTTATCCTTATGTACTTCGTTACACAGTCACAACCTTTTATTAATACAAAGCATTCCAGGCAGCAGTTGCTATGCCTACTTAATAATAATTTAATAAGATGCAACAAGATACAGATACCTGTTTGCATGCTACCTCCAAAACTGCTCTTGCTAGAACTTCAGTGTCTGTGCTGTTTTCCAGTAAATTGCTTACCTCCATATCTATGTGGGTATTTGTGTCCAAAAACAATTTTTTACAAATATTTTAGCAAAACTTGGTGTCACAGCTCCTTGGACAAATTTAACCGCCTGGAAATATTTAACTCTTAATGTAATGCATGTGCATTACCATTGCCAAATATCTTTAAATAGTTTTATATTTAATAAAATATCAATAAAAAAATTAACCATACCTTGTTCACAGGAACCTATATATTTTTCTAGTAAGTGGTACAGTCTGTCATGCCTGGCAGCTAGCTGTTGGCTCTTAGCACAAGCCATATACATGTTTTATGTCACTTTCACCTAGATAAAAAATATGAAATTAATGACAAAACATAAAAAAAAAACTTTTTGCCAAATGCATTTATGGTATGGTAAAATAAGGTAGGGTCTCCATCCAACTCTGGCAGAAGTCTGAAACAGTAAATAAACATCTCCTTAACAGGCAGCAGTTGCTATGCCTACTTAATAATAATTTAATAAGATGCAACAAGATACAGATACCTGTTTGCATGCTACCTCCAAAACCGCTCTTGCTAGAACTTCAGTGTCTGTGCTGTTTTCCAGTAAATTGCTTACCTCCATATCTATGTGGGTATTTGTGTCCAAAAACAATTTTTTACAAATATTTTAGCAAAACTTGGTGTCACAGCTCCTTGGACAAATTTAACCGCCTGGAAATATTTAACTCTTAATGTAATGCATGTGCATTACCATTGCCAAATATCTTTAAACTAGGCATGCTGCCCAGCTTCGCTTCATCATCATCATCACTCCTTTATGGCCCCTGGGGAGCAAAGGGCTGCAACCACACATCTCCAGCGGACTCGGTTTTGGGCTGCTCCTCTAATCTGTGCCCATGAGAGCCCAGCTGTTTTTGCCTCTTCCTCAACCGTTCTCTTCCATGTTTTCTTTGGCCGGCCCACCCTCCTTTTCCCCTGGGGATTCCAGTCCAATGCATGTTTTGCGATGTTTTCTTTTTCTTTTCTTAACGTGTGTCCGATCCATCCCCATTTTCGGGCCTTAATATCTTTCTCTATTGGCTGTTGCTTTAAAATTTGCCACAGGTCATTGTTTGATATTTTGTCTGGCCATCTTATTTTGAGTATATGTCGTAGACATTTGTTTATGAACGCCTGTAGCCTATCAGTATTTGTCTTCGTAACCCTCCAGGTCTCCGAGCCATAGAGTAGCACCGCCTTAACATTTGTGTTGAAAATCCCAATTTTGCTCCGGAGTGACAGGGCCGTGGACCTCCACATCGGGTGCAGCGAGTTGAAGGCACATCTAGCCTTGTTGATACAGCATTTTATGTCCTCGTCTGCTCCCCCGTCCTTATTGATCACGCTTCCCAGATATGTGAATGTGTTTGTTTCTCGTAAATCTTCTCCATTTAGCTGTATCGGCAGGTCCTGGCTGTTATTGATTCTGATGACCTCTGTTTTGTTTTTATTGATTTTTAGTCCAATTTTGGAGGCTTCTTCAGACAGCCGATTTAGTTTGGCTTGCATGTGTTGATGCTTATGAGATAGTAGGCAGATGTCATCGGCAAAATCAAGATCCTCCAACCTTTTTGTGAAACTCCACTGGATTCCTGTGTCGTTTTTTGTGGCCCTCAGCATGATCCAGTCGATTACCATCAAGAATATCATTGGCGATAGCATACATCCCTGTCTTACTTCCGTCGTCACCGTGAATGGTTTTGTTAGCTTTCCCTTGTGTATTACCTGACTGGTGGAGTCTTCATATAGTTTCTGTGTGATAGATATAAATTTTTTGGGTATTCCATAGTGGCTCATTAACTTCCAGATAGCATCTCTATTCACACTGTCAAACGCCTTTTCGAAGTTGACAAAGGTCATGAATAAGGGGGATTGCCACTCAAGGGACTGTTCGATAATGATGCGCAGCGTGGCAATGTGGTCAGTATATGACCTGTCCTGACGAAAACCAGCCTGTTCTTGTCTCAGCTTTTTGTCCAAGGCATCTCTAAGTCTCTCTAGGATGATTCTTGTCAGCACCTTACTTGGAACTGAAAGAAGCATTATCCCTCTCCAGTTGTTGCATTGTGTCAGGTCTCACTTCTTTAGCAGTTTTATCAGGTATCCCAGTTTCCAGTCAGATGGGATTATCTCTTCTTCCCAAATCTGCTTGAGTAGAGGATGTAGTATGTCTGCTGATATGGCTGGGTCTGCTTTGAGTGCCTCTGGTGGGATGCCGTCCGGGCTAGCTGCTTTGCCATTTTTCATGTTTTTTATTGCTCTTGTTTCTAACTTTGTGGGTGGATCTGTACACACATCTAGTAGGTGATTTGCAGGTGGTATATCCGGGATGTTTGATGAGAGAGGATGGTTTGAAATCTCATCAAAGTGCTGTACCCATCTGTCTCTCTGTTCTGTGTCACTTGTTAAGATATTTCCTACTTTATCCGTTACTGGTTTGTTGGGATTAATGTTCTTACCTGATAGTGTCCTGGTTACTTCATAGAGCCTCTTCATTTTTCCTTGTCGTGCCGCAGTTTCTGCCTCCTCTATCATCTCCTGTATGAACTGTCTTTTGTCTTCTTTTGCACTTTTCCTGACCATGCGATTTACTTCACAATAACGTGTTCTGAGGTTTATTTTCTCTTTTTCATCCTTACATTTGTTAATCTTCTGCTTTATCTCTTTTCTATCTTCAATTTTGGCCCATGTCTCTGTTGTAATCCATTCTTTTTGTTCATTTTTTCTTCTCCCCAATATGTCAGTGCATGTTGACTTCCATAGTTCCTGTATTCCTAGCCATTTTTGCTCAACTGTTTCCTCTACTGTATCCTCTACCAGGCTGGAGAGTACTTCATACCTATTTTTTACTGCGCAGTTAAAGTCTTCCTTTATTTTTGGACACCTAAGAAATGTTGTATTGAATTTAAAGTGCTGTTTATCAGCTCGATCCCTGTAGGATTTTAGTTTTAATTTTAGTATTGCAACCACGAGTTGGTGGTCTGAGGCTGCATCTGCACCTCGTTGCGCCCTAACATCCATTAAGGGGATCCACGGGTCACTGAAAGGTCTATAAATAATAAAAATATCGATTTTCCAATTCTCGTATTTTGTATTAGTTTATTATCTTGCAAATCGTTTTTCGAAGTTTGATTTTAATAAACATATCGTTTTTACATTGAAAATATGTTTGAAAGGGGGTGGGGGTAATCATTTTCCTTGAAAACTTCACAAAAATTGGTTGATTTGCTGCGTTTATAAGTTTGGAATACACGATACCATAGTATCATGTTTGGTATCGTTGGAAAGCTGCGCATTTCTTCTACCAGAATTTCCCGGCCAAAACTAGATCTATTAATAATCATTGACCTAAAAAGTCTTCATTCACACACTCCAATCTGTGCAATGATTGGCTAATCCGTTGTTAGTAACAATTCTGAGTATTTTGATTGGTCTCTGACCGCCATCCTGCCTCGCGTTTACACTACCCCGGACAACAATGCATTGCGCGCATGTCGATTCAAGGCATCGAAATCCTTTGTTTTGTTTCAAGACTGACTGCATTTTCTCTTTCACATTAGCGGTTTACTTTTGATTTCGTCCAATAATGTCGGTAAGGAAAATATATTTCAAGATCTACATCGTGGCTCCCTAACAATGAGAATGGATTTGTGATGAGGTGTATCTCTGAAGTCTCTGGTATATATAATTGCCCAAAAAACAGTGTCATGATTAAAAAGTCCGCGCCTACCCTCAGAAGTTCAAGCCAGAAATCTAGAATCTGAATCTGAATGAAGAATTACTAAATTAGCCCTAAAATTTAAACAGTGTGTACTCTAGAAGACTATTCCCTAATATGAATCTAAAGAGATCTTTCTTTTATTGAGACACACTGAGGCTTCTTCTGTCTTTTTTATGTAGCCTTTCCCCTCACAATCAAATGCCACTAGGCATGGCTTGTTTTTTATTATGCTATCATCGCCAGCGTGGCTCCCTAACAATGAGAATGGATTTGTGATGAGGTGTATCTCTGAAGTCTCTGGTATATATAATTGCCCAAAAAACAGTGTCATGATTAAAAAGTCCGCGCCTACCCTCAGAAGTTCAAGCCAGAAATCTAGAATCTGAATCTGAATGAAGAATTACTAAATTAGCCCTAAAATTTAAACAGTGTGTACTCTAGAAGACTATTCCCTAATATGAATCTAAAGAGATCTTTCTTTTATTGAGACACACTGAGGCTTCTTCTGTCTTTTTTATGTAGCCTTTCCCCTCACAATCAAATGCCACTAGGCATGGCTTGTTTTTTATTATGCTATCATCGCCAGCGTGGCTCCCTAACAATGAGAATGGATTTGTGATGAGGTGTATCTCTGAAGTCTCTGGTATATATAATTGCCCAAAAAACAGTGTCATGATTAAAAAGTCCGCGCCTACCCTCAGAAGTTCAAGCCAGAAATCTAGAATCTGAATCTGAATGAAGAATTACTAAATTAGCCCTAAAATTTAAACAGTGTGTACTCTAGAAGACTATTCCCTAATATGAATCTAAAGAGATCTTTCTTTTATTGAGACACACTGAGGCTTCTTCTGTCTTTTTTATGTAGCCTTTCCCCTCACAATCAAATGCCACTAGGCATGGCTTGTTTTTTATTATGCTATCATCGCCAGCGTGGCTCCCTAACAATGAGAATGGATTTGTGATGAGGTGTATCTCTGAAGTCTCTGGTATATATAATTGCCCAAAAAAAAAGTGTCATGATTAAAAAGTCCGCGCCTACCCTCAGAAGTTCAAGCCAGAAATCTAGAATCTGAATCTGAATGAAGAATTACTAAATTAGCCCTAAAATTTAAACAGTGTGTACTCTAGAAGACTATTCCCTAATATGAATCTAAAGAGATCTTTCTTTTATTGAGACACACTGAGGCTTCTTCTGTCTTTTTTATGTAGCCTTTCCCCTCACAATCAAATGCCACTAGGCATGGCTTGTTTTTTATTATGCTATCATCGCCAGCGTGGCTCCCTAACAATGAGAATGGATTTGTGATGAGGTGTATCTCTGAAGTCTCTGGTATATATAATTGCCCAAAAAAACAGTGTCATGATTAAAAAGTCCGCGCCTACCCTCAGAAGTTCAAGCCAGAAATCTAGAATCTGAATCTGAATGAAGAATTACTAAATTAGCCCTAAAATTTAAACAGTGTGTACTCTAGAAGACTATTCCCTAATATGAATCTAAAGAGATCTTTCTTTTATTGAGACACACTGAGGCTTCTTCTGTCTTTTTTATGTAGCCTTTCCCCTCACAATCAAATGCCACTAGGCATGGCTTGTTTTTTATTATGCTATCATCGCCAGCGTGGCTCCCTAACAATGAGAATGGATTTGTGATGAGGTGTATCTCTGAAGTCTCTGGTATATATAATTGCCCAAAAAAAAAGTGTCATGATTAAAAAGTCCGCGCCTACCCTCAGAAGTTCAAGCCAGAAATCTAGAATCTGAATCTGAATGAAGAATTACTAAATTAGCCCTAAAATTTAAACAGTGTGTACTCTAGAAGACTATTCCCTAATATGAATCTAAAGAGATCTTTCTTTTATTGAGACACACTGAGGCTTCTTCTGTCTTTTTTATGTAGCCTTTCCCCTCACAATCAAATGCCACTAGGCATGGCTTGTTTTTTTATTATGCTATCATCGCCAGCGTGGCTCCCTAACAATGAGAATGGATTTGTGATGAGGTGTATCTCTGAAGTCTCTGGTATATATAATTGCCCAAAAAAAAAGTGTCATGATTAAAAAGTCCGCGCCTACCCTCAGAAGTTCAAGCCAGAAATCTAGAATCTGAATCTGAATGAAGAATTACTAAATTAGCCCTAAAATTTAAACAGTGTGTACTCTAGAAGACTATTCCCTAATATGAATCTAAAGAGATCTTTCTTTTATTGAGACACACTGAGGCTTCTTCTGTCTTTTTTATGTAGCCTTTCCCCTCACAATCAAATGCCACTAGGCATGGCTTGTTTTTTATTATGCTATCATCGCCAGCGTGGCTCCCTAACAATGAGAATGGATTTGTGATGAGGTGTATCTCTGAAGTCTCTGGTATATATAATTGCCCAAAAAACAGTGTCATGATTAAAAAGTCCGCGCCTACCCTCAGAAGTTCAAGCCAGAAATCTAGAATCTGAATCTGAATGAAGAATTACTAAATTAGCCCTAAAATTTAAACAGTGTGTACTCTAGAAGACTATTCCCTAATATGAATCTAAAGAGATCTTTCTTTTATTGAGACACACTGAGGCTTCTTCTGTCTTTTTTATGTAGCCTTTCCCCTCACAATCAAATGCCACTAGGCATGGCTTGTTTTTTATTATGCTATCATCGCCAGCGTGGCTCCCTAACAATGAGAATGGATTTGTGATGAGGTGTATCTCTGAAGTCTCTGGTATATATAATTGCCCAAAAAACATTGTCATGATTAAAAAGTCCGCGCCTACCCTCAGAAGTTCAAGCCAGAAATCTAGAATCTGAATCTGAATGAAGAATTACTAAATTAGCCCTAAAATTTAAACAGTGTGTACTCTAGAAGACTATTCCCTAATATGAATCTAAAGAGATCTTTCTTTTATTGAGACACACTGAGGCTTCTTCTGTCTTTTTTATGTAGCCTTTCCCCTCACAATCAAATGCCACTAGGCATGGCTTGTTTTTTATTATGCTATCATCGCCAGCGTGGCTCCCTAACAATGAGAATGGATTTGTGATGAGGTGTATCTCTGAAGTCTCTGGTATATATAATTGCCCAAAAAACAGTGTCATGATTAAAAAGTCCGCGCCTACCCTCAGAAGTTCAAGCCAGAAATCTAGAATCTGAATCTGAATGAAGAATTACTAAATTAGCCCTAAAATTTAAACAGTGTGTACTCTAGAAGACTATTCCCTAATATGAATCTAAAGAGATCTTTCTTTTATTGAGACACACTGAGGCTTCTTCTGTCTTTTTTATGTAGCCTTTCCCCTCACAATCAAATGCCACTAGGCATGGCTTGTTTTTTATTATGCTATCATCGCCAGCGTGGCTCCCTAACAATGAGAATGGATTTGTGATGAGGTGTATCTCTGAAGTCTCTGGTATATATAATTGCCCAAAAAAACAGTGTCATGATTAAAAAGTCCGCGCCTACCCTCAGAAGTTCAAGCCAGAAATCTAGAATCTGAATCTGAATGAAGAATTACTAAATTAGCCCTAAAATTTAAACAGTGTGTACTCTAGAAGACTATTCCCTAATATGAATCTAAAGAGATCTTTCTTTTATTGAGACACACTGAGGCTTCTTCTGTCTTTTTTATGTAGCCTTTCCCCTCACAATCAAATGCCACTAGGCATGGCTTGTTTTTTATTATGCTATCATCGCCAGCGTGGCTCCCTAACAATGAGAATGGATTTGTGATGAGGTGTATCTCTGAAGTCTCTGGTATATATAATTGCCCAAAAAAAAAGTGTCATGATTAAAAAGTCCGCGCCTACCCTCAGAAGTTCAAGCCAGAAATCTAGAATCTGAATCTGAATGAAGAATTACTAAATTAGCCCTAAAATTTAAACAGTGTGTACTCTAGAAGACTATTCCCTAATATGAATCTAAAGAGATCTTTCTTTTATTGAGACACACTGAGGCTTCTTCTGTCTTTTTTATGTAGCCTTTCCCCTCACAATCAAATGCCACTAGGCATGGCTTGTTTTTTATTATGCTATCATCGCCAGCGTGGCTCCCTAACAATGAGAATGGATTTGTGATGAGGTGTATCTCTGAAGTCTCTGGTATATATAATTGCCCAAAAAACAGTGTCATGATTAAAAAGTCCGCGCCTACCCTCAGAAGTTCAAGCCAGAAATCTAGAATCTGAATCTGAATGAAGAATTACTAAATTAGCCCTAAAATTTAAACAGTGTGTACTCTAGAAGACTATTCCCTAATATGAATCTAAAGAGATCTTTCTTTTATTGAGACACACTGAGGCTTCTTCTGTCTTTTTTATGTAGCCTTTCCCCTCACAATCAAATGCCACTAGGCATGGCTTGTTTTTTATTATGCTATCATCGCCAGCGTGGCTCCCTAACAATGAGAATGGATTTGTGATGAGGTGTATCTCTGAAGTCTCTGGTATATATAATTGCCCAAAAAAAAAGTGTCATGATTAAAAAGTCCGCGCCTACCCTCAGAAGTTCAAGCCAGAAATCTAGAATCTGAATCTGAATGAAGAATTACTAAATTAGCCCTAAAATTTAAACAGTGTGTACTCTAGAAGACTATTCCCTAATATGAATCTAAAGAGATCTTTCTTTTATTGAGACACACTGAGGCTTCTTCTGTCTTTTTTATGTAGCCTTTCTCCTCACAATCAAATGCCACTAGGCATGGCTTGTTTTTTTATTATGCTATCATCGCCAGCGTGGCTCCCTAACAATGAGAATGGATTTGTGATGAGGTGTATCTCTGAAGTCTCTGGTATATATAATTGCCCAAAAAAAAAGTGTCATGATTAAAAAGTCCGCGCCTACCCTCAGAAGTTCAAGCCAGAAATCTAGAATCTGAATCTGAATGAAGAATTACTAAATTAGCCCTAAAATTTAAACAGTGTGTACTCTAGAAGACTATTCCCTAATATGAATCTAAAGAGATCTTTCTTTTATTGAGACACACTGAGGCTTCTTCTGTCTTTTTTATGTAGCCTTTCCCCTCACAATCAAATGCCACTAGGCATGGCTTGTTTTTTATTATGCTATCATCGCCAGCGTGGCTCCCTAACAATGAGAATGGATTTGTGATGAGGTGTATCTCTGAAGTCTCTGGTATATATAATTGCCCAAAAAACAGTGTCATGATTAAAAAGTCCGCGCCTACCCTCAGAAGTTCAAGCCAGAAATCTAGAATCTGAATCTGAATGAAGAATTACTAAATTAGCCCTAAAATTTAAACAGTGTGTACTCTAGAAGACTATTCCCTAATATGAATCTAAAGAGATCTTTCTTTTATTGAGACACACTGAGGCTTCTTCTGTCTTTTTTTATGTAGCCTTTCCCCTCACAATCAAATGCCACTAGGCATGGCTTGTTTTTTATTATGCTATCATCGCCAGCGTGGCTCCCTAACAATGAGAATGGATTTGTGATGAGGTGTATCTCTGAAGTCTCTGGTATATATAATTGCCCAAAAAACAGTGTCATGATTAAAAAGTCCGCGCCTACCCTCAGAAGTTCAAGCCAGAAATCTAGAATCTGAATCTGAATGAAGAATTACTAAATTAGCCCTAAAATTTAAACAGTGTGTACTCTAGAAGACTATTCCCTAATATGAATCTAAAGAGATCTTTCTTTTATTGAGACACACTGAGGCTTCTTCTGTCTTTTTTATGTAGCCTTTCCCCTCACAATCAAATGCCACTAGGCATGGCTTGTTTTTTATTATGCTATCATCGCCAGCGTGGCTCCCTAACAATGAGAATGGATTTGTGATGAGGTGTATCTCTGAAGTCTCTGGTATATATAATTGCCCAAAAAACAGTGTCATGATTAAAAAGTCCGCGCCTACCCTCAGAAGTTCAAGCCAGAAATCTAGAATCTGAATCTGAATGAAGAATTACTAAATTAGCCCTAAAATTTAAACAGTGTGTACTCTAGAAGACTATTCCCTAATATGAATCTAAAGAGATCTTTCTTTTATTGAGACACACTGAGGCTTCTTCTGTCTTTTTTATGTAGCCTTTCCCCTCACAATCAAATGCCACTAGGCATGGCTTGTTTTTTATTATGCTATCATCGCCAGCGTGGCTCCCTAACAATGAGAATGGATTTGTGATGAGGTGTATCTCTGAAGTCTCTGGTATATATAATTGCCCAAAAAACAGTGTCATGATTAAAAAGTCCGCGCCTACCCTCAGAAGTTCAAGCCAGAAATCTAGAATCTGAATCTGAATGAAGAATTACTAAATTAGCCCTAAAATTTAAACAGTGTGTACTCTAGAAGACTATTCCCTAATATGAATCTAAAGAGATCTTTCTTTTATTGAGACACACTGAGGCTTCTTCTGTCTTTTTTATGTAGCCTTTCCCCTCACAATCAAATGCCACTAGGCATGGCTTGTTTTTTATTATGCTATCATCGCCAGCGTGGCTCCCTAACAATGAGAATGGATTTGTGATGAGGTGTATCTCTGAAGTCTCTGGTATATATAATTGCCCAAAAAAAAAGTGTCATGATTAAAAAGTCCGCGCCTACCCTCAGAAGTTCAAGCCAGAAATCTAGAATCTGAATCTGAATGAAGAATTACTAAATTAGCCCTAAAATTTAAACAGTGTGTACTCTAGAAGACTATTCCCTAATATGAATCTAAAGAGATCTTTCTTTTATTGAGACACACTGAGGCTTCTTCTGTCTTTTTTATGTAGCCTTTCCCCTCACAATCAAATGCCACTAGGCATGGCTTGTTTTTTTATTATGCTATCATCGCCAGCGTGGCTCCCTAACAATGAGAATGGATTTGTGATGAGGTGTATCTCTGAAGTCTCTGGTATATATAATTGCCCAAAAAAAAAGTGTCATGATTAAAAAGTCCGTGCCTACCCTCAGAAGTTCAAGCCAGAAATCTAGAATCTGAATCTGAATGAAGAATTACTAAATTAGCCCTAAAATTTAAACAGTGTGTACTCTAGAAGACTATTCCCTAATATGAATCTAAAGAGATCTTTCTTTTATTGAGACACACTGAGGCTTCTTCTGTCTTTTTTATGTAGCCTTTCCCCTCACAATCAAATGCCACTAGGCATGGCTTGTTTTTTATTATGCTATCATCGCCAGCGTGGCTCCCTAACAATGAGAATGGATTTGTGATGAGGTGTATCTCTGAAGTCTCTGGTATATATAATTGCCCAAAAAACAGTGTCATGATTAAAAAGTCCGCGCCTACCCTCAGAAGTTCAAGCCAGAAATCTAGAATCTGAATCTGAATGAAGAATTACTAAATTAGCCCTAAAATTTAAACAGTGTGTACTCTAGAAGACTATTCCCTAATATGAATCTAAAGAGATCTTTCTTTTATTGAGACACACTGAGGCTTCTTCTGTCTTTTTTATGTAGCCTTTCCCCTCACAATCAAATGCCACTAGGCATGGCTTGTTTTTTATTATGCTATCATCGCCAGCGTGGCTCCCTAACAATGAGAATGGATTTGTGATGAGGTGTATCTCTGAAGTCTCTGGTATATATAATTGCCCAAAAAACAGTGTCATGATTAAAAAGTCCGCGCCTACCCTCAGAAGTTCAAGCCAGAAATCTAGAATCTGAATCTGAATGAAGAATTACTAAATTAGCCCTAAAATTTAAACAGTGTGTACTCTAGAAGACTATTCCCTAATATGAATCTAAAGAGATCTTTCTTTTATTGAGACACACTGAGGCTTCTTCTGTCTTTTTTATGTAGCCTTTCCCCTCACAATCAAATGCCACTAGGCATGGCTTGTTTTTTATTATGCTATCATCGCCAGCGTGGCTCCCTAACAATGAGAATGGATTTGTGATGAGGTGTATCTCTGAAGTCTCTGGTATATATAATTGCCCAAAAAACATTGTCATGATTAAAAAGTCCGCGCCTACCCTCAGAAGTTCAAGCCAGAAATCTAGAATCTGAATCTGAATGAAGAATTACTAAATTAGCCCTAAAATTTAAACAGTGTGTACTCTAGAAGACTATTCCCTAATATGAATCTAAAGAGATCTTTCTTTTATTGAGACACACTGAGGCTTCTTCTGTCTTTTTTATGTAGCCTTTCCCCTCACAATCAAATGCCACTAGGCATGGCTTGTTTTTTATTATGCTATCATCGCCAGCGTGGCTCCCTAACAATGAGAATGGATTTGTGATGAGGTGTATCTCTGAAGTCTCTGGTATATATAATTGCCCAAAAAACAGTGTCATGATTAAAAAGTCCGCGCCTACCCTCAGAAGTTCAAGCCAGAAATCTAGAATCTGAATCTGAATGAAGAATTACTAAATTAGCCCTAAAATTTAAACAGTGTGTACTCTAGAAGACTATTCCCTAATATGAATCTAAAGAGATCTTTCTTTTATTGAGACACACTGAGGCTTCTTCTGTCTTTTTTATGTAGCCTTTCCCCTCACAATCAAATGCCACTAGGCATGGCTTGTTTTTTATTATGCTATCATCGCCAGCGTGGCTCCCTAACAATGAGAATGGATTTGTGATGAGGTGTATCTCTGAAGTCTCTGGTATATATAATTGCCCAAAAAACAGTGTCATGATTAAAAAGTCCGCGCCTACCCTCAGAAGTTCAAGCCAGAAATCTAGAATCTGAATCTGAATGAAGAATTACTAAATTAGCCCTAAAATTTAAACAGTGTGTACTCTAGAAGACTATTCCCTAATATGAATCTAAAGAGATCTTTCTTTTATTGAGACACACTGAGGCTTCTTCTGTCTTTTTTATGTAGCCTTTCCCCTCACAATCAAATGCCACTAGGCATGGCTTGTTTTTTATTATGCTATCATCGCCAGCGTGGCTCCCTAACAATGAGAATGGATTTGTGATGAGGTGTATCTCTGAAGTCTCTGGTATATATAATTGCCCAAAAAACAGTGTCATGATTAAAAAGTCCGCGCCTACCCTCAGAAGTTCAAGCCAGAAATCTAGAATCTGAATCTGAATGAAGAATTACTAAATTAGCCCTAAAATTTAAACAGTGTGTACTCTAGAAGACTAAACTAATAAGCGTGTTCAGCCAAGCTACGCCATGTTCTTGCCTTCTTCTCCCTTCCTCTCGCCTCGCGCATGCGCACAGCCACTGTCTCTCTGATGCAATCTCACACACACACTCCCAAGATACGATCCACCAATGTTTCACTGTTATAATATGAACTTGTGAAAATCTGCGCCATTAGGGTGAACAAGGCTTAGAAATCCCTGATATCAATTCAGTATCAAGTATTCATGAGGAAGGTAAGGTTGGCTAAACAAAATTGAAGTGATAGGATTGCCGTAATGCATGGAGCGGGTGGGGGAGTAAGTAAAAAATGTAAGCCTGGTGGAGATTATATATGTTAATAACTTTCATTGATTGTTTACATTTTCTTAACTGTTTGTTAACATATTTGTATTATTATTGTTGCATGATAAAATGTGTCATAGTATGTTAAAAAAGGAAATTCGTTAATTATTTTTTTTATTTTTTAAGGGGGGTGCATTGTTTTATGTGCTCTAAGTAAGGATAAATTATTTTAAATGATTATGAAACCATGCTTTTCTACATCACAGGTGAAGTGCCTTGTGAAAATATGTATTGTTTTGTTCTTGTGATGTTAACCTGTTATCAGAAATTTGAAATTAAACCTATTTTTCGGAAAATAAATTTTTTTAACGCATACCATTTGTTTTATTTTGTGTTTCTTAAAATGTGTTCGTTGGATTGTGATGAAACTTTGTGTACTTGCTTAGAGGTGGACAAGCTAATTAATAACAATAAAGTTTTTGAGAAAAGTGATATGTGAGTTAAAATATATTTTTTTAGTGATTACTGAAACCGAAAAGTGACAGTTTGCGAACAATTTATAATGTCTTTAAGTAAAAATGGAACAAAATCAAAACCATATCGTCTACCTCAAAAGTCTTATCGTTAGAACTTTAAAGAACCATTCAGTAATTTAAATACAAAGATTGAAGTTCCTAGTTACAGAAGTTTTTTAAAAACACGTGGGGTCACGTTTTTACTCTGTAGACCCCTAACCACAAACCAAAAAGGTGAAAATATGAGAAAATTTTTTTTTTTTAAATTTTATAAGTGATATATAAGTCTGTCTGCACACACTGAAAGTGTTCTATCAGTAAAATTGTTCTTTTTAAAAAAAGTAATATTGAACTTAGTTGACCCCCTTAAACTTCTTCTCCACTTTCTGGAAACTGTGATGTGATCAATTTGGTTTTTTGTTTTGCCATCGGGTGACGTCCAGGTGGTCTTATGTATATCTTTATGAGAGAAAATTGTCCCCCCTATAATTAGATCATTAGCTGCGCAGAAATCAGCAAAGAGTTCCCCGTTTTCATTTATTGTGCCTATTCCATTTTTCCCCATTGTGAGCTCCCGTTCTTTATTTTCTGTTCCAACTTTGGCATTCATGTCTCCCATTACTATCTTTATATCTCTTTTTGGTGATTTGTCGATTTGAGCCTGCAGGGCGCTGTAGAAGTCCTCTTTCTCTTCATCTGTTGCAGCCTTTGTGGGTGCATAGCACTGGATTAAAGTTGTTTTCCTTCCCTTGGCATTGAAACGAGCTGCTATGAGTCGTGGCGAGACTGGTTCCCATGCAATCAAAGCATTTGTTGCTTCTGGAGACATCATTATGGCTACACCTTGCGTGTGTTCATGATCTTCGTCCTCGTGACCTGAGTAGATGACAGTCTCTCCCGAGACCAACCTAGTTTGGCCACTGCGTTCCATCATGTCTCACTTAATCCTAGGACTTTTAATTTATACCTCCTCATTTCTTTGGCGACCTGGGCTGATCTGCTGCCTTCATATAGGGTTCTGATGTTCCAGGTCCCTAATCTGGTTTTGGTCTTGGGCGTTAGGAGATTAGTCAGCAAACTAGCTTCCGTTAGGCTTTCACTAGTAGGCATCATGGGCTCTTCTAGAGAGGATCCCCCTTGACCAAGTCGGTGTTGGATTTGTGTACTTGCAGTTTCTATAGCGGTATATTTTTTTTACGAGATAAGGTTGCTAGCTTATGTTTCAACCCCCAACCTGGAGGACCAGGGTGTTAGCTTTGGTCTGATCTCTACCCGCGCAGACCTTCCCAGCTTGGTTGAACCTACCAGGAGTTTACACTCCCGCTGGTATAGCTCTGGGGGTGGTCAGGATACACAAGCTGCCAAGCCACGACAAGGCTCTAACACCGGATGGCAGTTTATTTACATATATTGGTTCAGTTTTTCAATGATGTCAGGTGCGTCGATGACTCAGCGTTTTACCTTTTTACCATCTTTTACCTATTTGTCAACTATTTAGATAGAACCATCAAACACACTTATTTCAGAGCTTCCATCTGGTTAGTTTTTAGCTTTAGATTCAAATAGTTTGGACCTAAGCTGATATTGTATGAACAAATTTAGTATTTAAAAATAGGGGGTGTACCCTGTTCCACCCCTTATTTTTTGTCAAACAGATAGATTTAAACACATATTTTGATTGTTTCTGTTTAAGAATAGAGTTATCTTGAGCTAGACAAATTTTGAGACTTAAATGGCTAATAACTCAAATTTGCCATCATGATGCATTTCACATCAACAAGACTTCGGTTATGTGAAATTGTATAATTTATCAGCTTTGCAGCAGTTAAAACAAAAATCTTTTCAGTTATAAATATTATTTTGATTGTAATAACTGACACATCCATAGCTCATCATTCTCAGCAAGTTTGAGCTTAATTTTTTGAATAGTTAAAATTTTAACTGAGATTGTATGAATGCACTGTATATGAAAAATTAGGGGGGGGGTACCCTGTTCTACTTCTGTTTTTGTTTAACTCTGCCCATAAATTTCTAATTTTATTGTTTATTATGCTCCCATACATAATAAATAAAGATATTGCAAAGTTATAACAAATTTGACCATATGGTTTACAAGCTAGGACAATTTTAGTAAACGCTTAAAAAAACTCTATCACAGAAATTGAAAAAATCCTGTTAAAAAAAATCACATTTTTTTTCAGTAATACTTGTTTTAAATAAGTATGAAACATTCTTGTAATTTATTTTCACATTAGTAGTTATTAGGTAATTATGACTACAGTGATAACAATTTTAAAACAATTCCTAGAAATTCCTATTTTCTTTGCTGATATGCTAATTTTCTTGAAATTTTTTGGGGAATGATCAAATTCAAATTGTCAAAAGGTTACATGATGTCTTTTTCTGCCATGCATTTCTTCAAGTTGGTTTCCATTTCTTCGAAATCTAAAGCAATTGGAGAAAGATTTATTAGACAAAGTAAAGCTTACTCAAACACAATTAACTTATAACTTATTTAATTTTCTAATTTGATGTTGAAAAATGTTTACCGTGTTTATCAAAATAACATAGAAACTGAAAAAAATAAAAAGGAAAATTATGTCAGAAAATAATTCACATTCTTTGAATAATTACTAAAACAATATGAGTCAAAAGCATTTTGTTTTAAAATAAAAATGTTATTAATAAAAAAGAATCACCTCTTTCACTTTATCAATTGTTTCTGGACCTGGCTCATTTTCTGAAAGATGGGTGATCATATCTTCAATATAAATGTAGAAAAATGCAGACATTGAGTCTTATTTTTCAAACCAAACATGTTAACTTAAATTTCATTTATGTTTTTAATATCAAAATATAAAAGAGATTAATCTAAAAAAAATGATAAGATTTGTAAAAATTAAATTGCGCATCAACTCAATAAATTTGAATAGATTATTTAAAAATTACCAAGACAGATAGCGCTCTCCCCCAGATAAGTGTCTGGGTCTGTGTATTTTTCAGAAATGACACAGTCTTCAATCCACTTCTTGTTGACAATTTTAAGTTTTCTTTTTTCTATCTTTTCTTGAAGCTCTCTTTCTAAACAAGCTAAGGAAAAAAAATGATAGATGTATACATATTGATAGCACAAAAACAAGTAACAAAATTCACAAATAGTAGTTGTAAAACAAAGATTTTACAACAAGAAAAAAAAAAAAACTTTAAACAAAGTATTTTGTCAAGATTTATAGTTCACTAAAAAGGTTTACCGCAATCTTTTACCACACAATGTGTGCATTCCTTGAGCTCCAGTGAGGTAGTTCCTGCTGCAATTGGTACATTTAAAGTGATAACATTTTATCATTTTTTAATCCTAATATTACTATAAAATCCTAGCTAGCATTGTTTTTAATTAGTGTCTGATAAAAAATATATTACTGTAATAACATAAATATTAATTTTTTTTTAAAGCTGGTTTTAATCAATATAAAAATTTAAGTCCATTATGTTTACCTGGCTTTACCCACTTCAAAGCAAAAGCCCTTCTAGCTGTAGAAGAGTGTAGAACTGTAAAATCACCTAATAAAACTTCAGCCCAGTCATGTCTAATCCAGTGATTGCTTCAGGGATTACAAATCTTGTGAATAATGTTCTGAGCAATTTATGCATTTTTCTTCTGATTAAGTGAATCTGAGGAGCTGCTAATTCCAGGTTGACTTTGATAAAAACTGGTAGAGTTCACTGTAAAAATAAAATGTTGAGCTTTTTAAGTGGAGATTTCAAGATTTCCTTCATTCTTTCAAAACAATCAATAGGACAAGAAAGTTGATTGTCTTTGTATGGGAATGTTCAAAATTTTATCTTATTCCTCGGAGGTGCTAT
This sequence comes from Physella acuta, assembly GCF_028476545.2. Classification (NCBI taxonomy): domain Eukaryota; kingdom Metazoa; phylum Mollusca; class Gastropoda; family Physidae; genus Physella; species Physella acuta. The sequence goes on from NW_026732030.1 coordinate 754,900, forward strand.
GAATCCACTTACCATTACATGATAGAAAAGGCTTTCCAGATCATATCCTAACTAGTTTTGAAGCTTTATAATTAATCCCTCTTCCTTAAATCTGCGAAATACTGCTTTTAATGTATTCTTTCCAATATTACTTTAAATTCGACCCAGATTTTGCAACTATCGGCTGCAATTTTCTTTTAGCATTTCTTGAAAGTGCCATTCCACCTTTCCGCTGCTCCATTGTTTTGCAATGCGAGTTTGGGATTGGGTCTTTCTTGTAAGACAACATGGATTTATAGACAATGACGGTCTAATACGAATGACTGAACAGGACTACATTGGTTCATTCTATGGTTTATTGCACGGCAAAATACACATGGACGATCACTTTTCACAATGCATACAAAGTCTATGTTCACGACAAAATTACCAGCTAGAAGATCCTACTCTCACACGTCATATCCTTATGTACTTCGTTACACAGTCACAACCTTTTATTAATACAAATCATTCCACAGCATGCATACTCTCATACCTGTTATGATGTGAGTTACTCGGACAGGGTCGATGCTGGTAGTTGACGAACAACGTACGACGATCCAATACAATTACAAATAAAACAGGACGGCGTTCTTAATTTTTCATCTTTAATCGTATATATAATGTACAACAAATCAAACAGGACGCATTCTTAATTTTCCATCTTTAATCGTATATATAATGTACACGACTACATTGACGATAGACTGGACGAAGTCTTCTACACTCTCTTGCGACAAGAACAAGACTCAGACTGACTTAAACTATTTGTCCTAGCAACCAAAACATACTCTCCCACGTCACATCCTTACTTGCTTTGTCACACATTTAGAATCTTTATTAATCTCACTACACTCATACTCTCAACCCCTTTTATTAAACACATTCCACTACTGACATCCTCTCAAATTCATTCAATACAACAAAGTCCTTTCACAACAATACCCTTGCAATACTCAAGATACCATTCATAATACATTCGACATGTTGTGGTTAGCTGATGAATGCACAATTTCAATCCCTATTAGCTTTAAAATCTTATTAAAATATTTGGACCTGAATTGGGACTAGTTTCTCATCAAGATAACCTAAGTTCAGTTTCAGAAAAACGGAGACACAAACTACTATAGTCATAGTTTTGAAATTAATTAATTCCACACTGTACTACACTAAGACCATGTTATCAATTCAATTTTTTTTTTTAATGCTTCTAACTCATTGAGCTCCCACATTACTGATATTACCCAATCTAAAGTACCTTTATTTGCACTCTACTGGAGTTTAAATAAATGCTTTTGTATTTTAAATGTATCTAAAGTTGTTGGTATTTAGCCTCCCTTTTCTTAAAATTTGCCATAAATCATTTTTTCTTTGACTTGTATTAAACTTTGAGATATTTGGATTTTATGCCCTGGACAAAAAAACTTAGACAAAACAAGCTGGTTCTTGACAAGACAGGTCATGCCCTGACCACATTGCTATGATGCGCATCAATATTGAACAGTCCCAGAGTCCCTTGAGTGGCAATATCCCCCCTCCCCCACCTTTTGTAAACTTTGAAAAAGTGTTTGACTATTTATTCAACAACTGTACTCATTCTAAATCTATGATCAACTACTCTTGATTTCAAGACTACATGGTGTACCTCTCACATTCAATACCTAGCCCTAACTCCCTAGCTTTTACACCATAACAACCAGTTCCTGCCACATTGCCTTTCTTCTGGATCATCAATCCATGCATTTATTATATCTCTCGCACTAACATTCATTCGCATCAAAACACCCAGATAAAACACATAACAGTTACTCTATTGCTAGACCAAACATTTTTTGTAAGATCGGTTACGCAGTTATTATCCACATTACAATTAATTATCTTGTCTTTTTTTAAGTATAATGTTTGGTTAACTGCTGCAATTAATTGAGATGTTATAATGTTCTGTTCTAAAGTGATGTCATAAAACTGGCCTATTGAATCAACCAGTAATTAATGTTCATACACAGATTTTAGTTTGACACTTTTATAAATAGTCTAGATAAATTGTCAAATGTGTTCTCAGATCTATTCTAGAACTCCTATGACAGTAATTGATGAAGTGTGTCATACTTCCTTTTCTTTACCACTGGTCAACCCAACATTGCATTTACTTAAGTTTATTGTGTCATGCAAGATCTGTCATTAAGCCATCAAACAAAAACCACATACTTGGATGGCTACAGTAGAATAAGAAATTCAGAGCATTGTGGAAACCCTCACAGCAATAGTTTTCTAGTCATTCAATGCTGGTATGGAAAAAGGGAGATATCTCTAGCTGTAAAAAAAAAATAGCTTCATTGGGGGAAATTGCTGCTAGTTATTCAAAGATATCTCTTACATCGACTAGAACAAAAGCTGTAAGAGACAACGGGTTCAGCTTGACTTCCACTATGTATTCATAATTACTCTACAAGCTGACACTGTTGATCTTCCTCACTAGTATCCGTCAGAGATGGAAATGGCACCCTTTAAGTGCAGCATCCGGGAAAAGCAGTTATTATATCATTCACGCACCCTTTTTAAAAACCAAGATTTTTTGTAAAACTATATTTGGAACTAACTCTTTGAGACATCCTAATGTACATTTCTAGAATACTTTTTAGAACACAACCTATAATCATTGGAGTTTCCTACTTGGCACGCCTACTGTGAAATTTTAGCACTGATTTTTAACTAGTTTTAACAGATTTTTATTTTAGTAAAGTGTTGATCACTTATTTTATTTAGTTAACAATATAAAACGTGCAAAAAAATACATAGATTGCATCAACAAATAAATAATTATGCATAATTTGAGGTTGACTTTTTCTCAATTAAAAATGAGTGTCCAACTTGGTAGTTTGTTTCAGTAATACTTGTTTTAAATAAGTATGAAACATTCTTGTTATTTATTTTCACATTAGTAGTTATTAGGTAATTATGACTACAGTGATAACAATTTTAAAACAATTCCTAGAAATTCCTATTTTCTTTGCTAATATGCTAATTTTCTTGAAATTTTTTGGAGTATGATCAAATTCAAATTGTCAAAAGGTTACATGATGTCTTTTTCTGCCATGCATTTCTTCAAGTTGGTTTCCATTTCTTCGAAATCTAAAGCAATTGGAGAAAGATTTATTAGACAAAGTAAAGCTTACTCAAACACAATTAACTTATAACTTATTTAATTTTCTAATTTGATGTTGAAAAATGTTTACCGTGTTTATCAAAATAACATAGAAACTGAAAAAAATAAAAAGGAAAATTATGTCAGAAAATAATTCACATTCTTTGAATAATTACTAAAACAATATGAGTCAAAAGCATTTTGTTTTAAAATAAAAATGTTATTAATAAAAAAGAATCACCTCTTTCACTTTATCAATTGTTTCTGGACCTGGCTCATTTTCTGAAAGATGGGTGATCATATCTTCAATATAAATGTAGAAAAATGCAGACATTGAGTCTTATTTTTCAAACCAAACATGTTAACTTAAATTTCATTTATGTTTTTAATATCAAAATATAAAAGAGATTAATCTAAAAAAAATGATAAGATTTGTAAAAATTAAATTGCGCATCAACTCAATAAATTTGAATAGATTATATAAAAATTACCAAGACAGATAGCGCTCTCCCCCAGATAAGTGTCTGGGTCTGTGTATTTTTCAGAAATGACAGTCTTCAATCCACTTCTTGTTGACAATTTTAAGTTTTCTTTTTTCTATCTTTTCTTGAAGCTCTCTTTCTAAACAAGCTAAGGAAAAAAAATGATAGATGTGTAAGCCCTGCTAGGGGGGGATACCTTAAAATCTATCTAACTGTCCGGGTCAGTGCAACCATGGTGAAACCCACGGTGGTTATATCTTATCCTTAGTCTAAATAAAAAACTACTAAAATAAGACAAAAACTTTAACAATTAATAAAATTTATTTATCAAAAATATGGAACCAATAAAAAAAATTATAGAAAAAGAATAGATAAAAACTGACACAAAACAGACAAAACAAAACCAAACAAAACACCCAATTTCGGACCACCGTCCTAGAAAGAGGGAAAATAGACAAATCAATTCAAAATGTAAAAACAGTTATACACAAGGCACTAAGAAGTTGACACAATTGAAAATAAAATGGATATTGTACAAAATGAACTTTCAAATGAAAGTAGTACAAAGAACACACTTAAATGTAAATATTAGGTCACTGAGCATAAAACTACTAGTTCAGTGCACACAATAATCAGCCTCAGCTACAAGTACATAACCAAACCCTACAGTCCGGAACGAACCGTGACTGTGGGTCAAGTAACAATAACTCCACTACCTAACCCAACAGCCAGGAGTAAACCATAGCTGCGGGTCAAGTCTAAAAATACCTTTATCCCTGCCTTAACACCAGCCCAAGGGATACAATCAATAAAATGTGTGTATTACTTAACCCAACAGCCAGGAGTAAACCATAGCTGCGGGTCAAGTCTAAAAATACCTTTATCCCTGCCTTAACACAAGCCCAAGAGATACAACAAAGTAATAAAATGACCATAACATAATAAAAACTCAGAATCTGAGTCCACATGGCCTGACCACAATGGCGGTCAGAAAACAGCCACAAAAACTTATGGCCAGTAACCAAAATTAACAGCATAGCAAAAAAGTAAACTTATTTCTAACTTACCAGGTCTATGACGAACACAAACACAAAATAAATACGGCTGGATGGTGTGAATTTGTTGTTCTTTACAATCGATGACCAGAGAGTCTTCCTGCTCTCTTCATCGCTGCTTTCTACACACCAAAAGACAGACTCGAACCAGCCGGAAATCAACTTCCACACACCTCACACACTACACTTAAACAAATAGTCCCTAATTCACGGATAACAAACCAAACCCCACGAAACATGCAACAGAATTATATAAAAAGACACTTAACATAAACAATGACAACAATATAAACGAAATATATACAAACTAGCTATAAACAGGGACATAAACAGTGAGACAGCGGCGCCATAATACGGGACTACACAACTAAAAACTACGAACAATTTACGACATGAAACGAAACGATACATTCGCCTTCTAAGTTACAAATAATAAAAATACACTCCAGCCGCTCACAGATGTATACATATTGATAGCACAAAAACAAGTAACAAAATTCACAAATAGTAGTTGTAAAACAAAGATTTTACAACAAGAAAAAAAAAACAACTTTAAACAAAGTATTTTGTCAAGATTTATAGTTCACTAAAAAGGTTTACCGCAATCTTTTACCACACAATGTGTGCATTCCTTGAGCTCCAGTGAGGTAATTCCTGCTGCAATTGGTACATTAAAAGTGATAACATTTTATCATTTTTTAATCCTAATATTACTATAAAATCCTAGCTAGCATTGTTTTTAATTAGTGTCTGATAAAAAATATATTACTGTAATAACATAAATATTTTTTTTTTTTTTAAAGCTGGTTTTAATCAATATAAAAATTTAAGTCCATTATGTTTACCTGGCTTTACCCACTTCAAAGCCCTTCTAGCTAACAAAAAATCCCCCCCCCCCCCCCCCCCCCCAACAAAAGTTCACACTGCTTTTACACCCATATTTGGCCTTAAAGTGAACATAATACAGCCTGCGATCTGTAGTGTTTCAAACCTAGCTACAACAGTTGTTCGTTACATTTTACTCCACCAAATAAATTCATAATGGTCCACTGACCTTAAGTATCAGGTAAATACAAAAATTAAGAATAAAGGGCTAAAATCTGAATTACAAATTCAGCATACCTCCTTGTAAGATGATCATTTTCAGCTCATCTTCTTCCATTTTGTTGAAGCCATGTTTAAAAAAACAGACTCCATATAAAGCAGGGCACCGATAATGAGTCATATAAAATGTGTCCATTGGGTTGATGGAACTGCTTAATAAAAAATTGGATAAACCATTGCAATAATCAAGAAAGGAAAAAATGTAATTTAGCTAATAAACTTTAAAATATAGAATAGACAGCTTTGATTTTCAGAACTAATTGAGTATCACACACTGGAGAGCCTTTAATTTAAATTGATATCATAATGACAAGTTGTGTTAGGAGAATTTCCCATTCTCAGGGGTGAAAAGAAATAAATAAAAGAACTAAACAATGGAAAACAATAGACCAACCTTGTTTTAGAATCTGCTAGGACCTGGTCAATCCAAGCAGGTAACATTATAGGCACCTTTAACTTGATAGCTTCCTGGTTTAAAAAAGATATAGAAAAAATTGTGCTAAATCTCAATCAAATTATACACATGTCTTGGTTGTAGGGTACTTTTTTTTTAACTTTTAAGGATGTTTGAATGGGTGTCCAGGTGAGGCTGAAAGTGTTTTGGTCTTTCATATCCTCAAACACCTATGGAAACTAATAACCAAGTTACATTATAAACACTTTTAACAAGGAAAAAAAGTTGTCTCCAAAATTTATTTTGTTCACTTCTGTAAATTATATTATATAGGACCCTTTTAAATATAGTAAATTTGGTACAGAATAACGTACAGATGCCATGTCATTCCCAGATCTGCCAGACTGGCCTTCAGTCCAGACACAACAGTAAATAGATTTGTCTACCGAGAGATGCGCTGTCATGTTATAAGAAGAGAGCTTCCTTAGGTAAAAAAAATTTGAGACTTCAGCCTTCGGGAGGGTTATGACTTTTTGCAAGTCAAAGGAAAGAACAGGAACTCCTGACTCTCTATCTCGCTTTCGTTCTTCACGGGCATCTTCTTTAAGTTCAATGTGTTTGAAATGTCGTGATTGCTCTTCATCATTGAACGTACCTTCAGAGGCTTTAGTATTGAATATTTCACATTTTTCACATCTATCCTTTTTTTCTACAGGGGAACGAAATGTTAAATTCTGTTGCAAAAATATTAGTGTACAAGTGTTTATTACCAGCTTCATATCCCTTTTCCTGACAAAATGTAGTGTATAATCCATAACGCCGACTTGCAGATAATTCGGATTCAAAATACTTTCGGTTTGTTTTAGCTCTGCAATAGTGTGAGTCTACACAAGGCACACTCTTAATATGTTCTCTTATTCCTTCTCTAACATTGTCAGGAATCCTTTTTTTGACATGTTTTCCTTGTTTCCTAGCAGCTGGTGTATTGGTTGATGTTTGAAAATGATCATAGAAGTAGGAGATTCTACGTTGGCTTATGTCCAGTGTGTTCAAAAAAAGGGTTTGCAAACTCTGATGGCAGCACCATCTATATAGAAAGAGTAGGAGAAAGAGTACTGCCGCCTCAAGTCCATAACTGTTGTTTTTTAAGTTTTTTTTAAAAAATACATGTTGTGTTTTTGCTGTAGAAATGCGATTTTCTCTCATCAGGGAGGCTCCAGAAATGTGCAAATAGCAAAGCCCTTTGTTCTTCTGAGAAGAATGTGCTGCATTGAATTTGCATGCTGTGCAGTCCTTTGTATTTTTCAACTCCCTTTTTCTTCTTACTGTTTTGTTTCTGCTTTGATACTCCTTGCCTGCTTGTCTTTTCCCTTTATTTATGTTACATTTCCATGCCTGTAGATCTTTTGTTCTTTTTCGTCCTTTTCTATGGATGAAAATAAAAGGTTGGATACACTGAAATTTGTAACAAATACAAAAACAGGACGCTCCCATTCTAAGAAATAAACTAAACTTAAATTATGCTTTTAAAGACTTATTAGTTACTAATAATTAATTACCTCCGATTTTGATTTGTAATATCATTATCCGTATACTCAAACAACTCCTCGTTTTGAATTGTATCATTCTGTTGTGTAACATTTAGACTGGAAACATAAAGTAAAACGTAATGACTACAAGAGCAATGTGTTTGAATATATAACTAAAATGTTTACTAACAATTCATTACCCTAAATTCTGAGTTGCAACATCCATATCTGTATACTCCATCTCTTCATTCTGATACAAATTATTCTGCTATACAATATTTAAACTGGAAATACAAAGTAAAAAGAGAACTTTAATCCTGAGTCACATTGCACCTATTATCACCACCAGGGTTGCTACAATACCATGTTGACATAAATGCAATAGGTGACCTCACCCTTCAGGTGGAATCGCTCCAGCGACAAAGGAAAACGTCATTATTTATTAGTATAATCAGAAACAGATCATGTTTTCTAAACAGTTACTTATCTACTATCTTGTTAAAAATATTTTATTTAAGAACAAAAATATAGTGTCCCAAAACAAATCTTACACTGTCCTTAAGACTGCTTAGCAAATGACACAAAAATTCGTGCGCATCCTCTTGGTCACATCTTAAGTATTGAACGTAGGCTGTTGACAAGGAGCCCTGCAATAGCATAAAACAAATCAAATGATTACATCAGGGCTAGTGAAGCCAAGCAATCTCTCATAAAATTATTTTACAACTTAACAAACTATCTTTGCTAAAATAATACAAAGTGACCTGTTCTGAAGCACTAAAGAATTGTTTACCTTGAATTTTTTTGGATTCACAGACTTAACCCCAGACCACAACTTCTGAACTACAGCTCTAAGTTCATTAGAAACTTCTCCCTTCAACTCAATGTTGTTGTCTGTTCCCAGAAGAAAGCATAAATTTAGTAATAAAAAACATGGTGGTAAGACTTCTAGAAAACTGTCTAAATCCTAGATTTACCTAAGAAAATGTGCTTTAATTCAGTATTGTTGGCTAAAATCTGGGTTATGCTATTCAAGTAGCATGTGTTTCCTAGATTATCCAGGCCAGAGAACCCAAGGGACACAGTTGTCTTTGGAAAATCTATACTTTCCTATAAACTCTGATACAAAAAAAAACCAGGTAATAGTTATAAAGATAATTATGCGCAAGCATTTTTACAAAATTTTACTAAACAACATGAGGATAAGTACCTGAGAACTTTCTTGTAAGACAACTTGGATTTATAGACAATGACAATCTAATACGAATGACTGAACAGGACTACATTGGTTCATTCTATGGTTTATTGCACGGCAAAATACACATGGACGATCACTTTTCACAATGCATACAAAGACTATGTTCACGACAAAATTACCAGCTAGAAGATCCTACTCTCACACGTCATATCCTTATGTACTTCGTTACACAGTCACAACCTTTTATTAATACAAATCATTCCACAGCATGCATACTCTCATACCTGTTATGATGTGAGTTACTCGGACAGGGTCGATGCTGGTAGTTGACGAACAACGTACCACGATGCAATACAATTACAAATCAAACAGGACGGCGTTCTTAATTTTTCATCTTTAATCGTATATATAATGTACAACAAATCAAACAGGACGCGTTCTTAATTTTTCATCTTTAATCGAATATATAATGTACACGACTACATTGACGATAGACTGGACGAAGTCTTCTACACTCTCTTGCGACAAGAACAAGACTCAGACTGACTTAAACTATTTGTCCTAGCAACCAAAACATACTCTCCCACGTCACATCCTTACTTGCTTTGTCACACATTTAGAATCTTTATTAATCCCACTACACTCATACTCTCAACCCCTTTTATTAAACACATTCCACTACTCACATCCTCTCAAATTCATTCAATACAACAAAGTCCTTTCATAACAATACCCTTGCAATACCCAAGATACCATTCATAATACATTCGACATGTTGTGGTTAGCTGATGAATGCACAATTTCTATCCCTATTAGCTTTAAAATCTTATTAAAATATTTGGACCTGAATTGGGACTAGTTTCTCATCAAGATAACTTAAGTTCAGTTTTAGAAAAACGGAGATACAAACTACTATAAAATAATTTCTTCTAGAAAATGGACACTTTATTTCAATAGTGTAGTCCGTTTTGATAAAATCATAGTTTTGCACTTAATAAATTCCACACTGTACTACACTAAGACCAGTTATCAATTCAATTTTTTTTAATGCTTCTAACTCATTGAGCTCCCACATTACTGATATTACCCAATCTAAATTACCTTTATTTACACTCTACTGATGTTTAAATAAATGCTTTTGTATTTTAAATGTATCTAAAGTTGTTGGTATTTAGCCGCCCTTTTCTTAAAATTTGCCATAAATAATTTTTTCTTTGACTTGTATTAAACTTTGAGATATAATTGGATTTCATGCCCTGGACAAAAAAAACTTAGACAAACCAGGCTGGTTCTTGACAAGACAGGTCATGCCCTGACCACATTGCTATGCTGCGCATCAATATTGAACAGTCCCACAGTCCCTTGAGTGACAATATCCCCCCTCCCCCACCTTTTGTAGACTTTGAAAAAGTGTTTGACTATTTATTCAACAACTGTACTCATTCTAAATCTATGTACAACTACTCTTGATTTCAACATTACACGGAGTACCTCTCAATACCTAGCCCTAACTCCCTAGCTTTTACACCATAACAACCAGTTCCTAACACATTGCCTTTCTTCTGTATCATCAGTCCATGCATTTATTATATCTCTCGCACTAACATTCATACGCACCAAAACACCCAGATAAAACACGTAACAGTTACAGTTATTGCTACACCAAACATTTTTTGTAAGATCGGTTACGCAGTTATTATCCACATTACAATTAATTATCTTGTCTTTTTAAAGTATAATGTTTGGTTAACTGCTGCAATTAATTGAGATGTTATAATGTTCTGTTCTAAAGTGATGTCATAAAACTGGCCTATTGAATCAACCAGTAATTAATGTTCATACACAGATTTTAATTTGACACTTTCATAAATAGTCTAGAAAATTGTCAATGTGTTCTCAGATCTATTCTAGAACTCCTATGACAGTAATTGATGAAGTGTTTCATACTTCCTTTTCTTTACCACTGGTCAACCCAACATTGCATTTACTTAAGTTTATTGTGTCATGCAAGATCTCTCATTAAGCCATCAAACAAAAACCACATACTTGGATGGCTACAGTAGAATAAGAAATTCAGAGCATTGTGGAAACCCTCACAGCAATAGTTTTCTAGTCATTCAATGCTAGAACAAAAGCTGTAAGAGAACGGGTTCAGCTTGACTACCACTATGTATTCATAATTACTCTACAAGCTGACACTGTTGATCTTCCTCACTAGTCTCCGTCAGAGATGGAAATGCAACCCTTTAAGTGCAGCATCCGGGAAAAGCAGTTATTATATCATTCACGCACCCTTTTTAAAAACCTAGATTTTTTGTAAAACTATATTTGGAACTAACTCTTTGAGACATCCTAATGTACATTTCTAGAATACTTTTTAGAACACAACCTGTAATCATAGGAGTTTCCTACTTGGCACGCCAAGTAATGCAGTTGTAAAACAAGCTCTCTATCTCAAAGTGCCATAATCTCTGGATCATTTGATCCAGTGTCATAGAGAACAAATGATGTCTGGTGTGTCAAAACTAGATGATGTTGAACTGCTTATTCTTTTGTAAAGCAGGCTTCTACTAGACAGTTAGATGAGTTTGGTTTGTTGGCAAGTACATCATTGTTGATTCTTGATAATGCTTCACAGATAACTTTACAAAAAGTTGTAACTGAATTGGATTACTAGATAATAGATCTAAATTAAATCAAGTTAATCACCTATAAAATTCTCAGCTAAAATGATAAAATATAGCCAGCGATACTCATGAAAATATTTCATCGCGCTCATGGCTCATTGCTGTGACTGTTGTTTAGAAATGAAAGAAAGGAACTAGCCAGTGCATTTATAATTGTAATAATACAGACTGTTACAGTAAGTCAGTTTGCTCCTAACCACCTTAGATAGCTGTTAGTGTAGGTAATTTAATTGTAAACAATATATGAATAGATGAAATTCTATTGCGATGCTAAGCTTAGGTGAAGACAGATCAGAATTTGTCTTTTTGTTATGGATGGACTTAAGTAAAAACACCAAAGCTAGTTAGCATACACATGTGGAACACATCATTACTTCCATACTGCAGTCATAGAAGCTATAAGAACAGTCTGGAGAAGACCTTTCCAAGAAATAGATGCTAACAAAGTGTCTAGTTAGGTACACCCAAAACCAGAATGAGTCACTCAACAACATGATAGGGAAGTGATTCCCAAATAAAAGGAATCATTCTGTAATATTAGGAGACTTCTGTAGCAATGGCAGCAGCTATCTTTAATAATGGAACACTAAACTGGTGGCTTGCTGAGGGTGAAAGACATACATCTGTTGACATTCTGCCAATCCTCTCGTTTCTCTTGTTAAAAAAATTACCCAAACTCAGACATTTTTGGCTTCCGTGACTGTATGCCAGGTCAGAAAGTACAGGAAACTAGCTGCTGATAAGATAGAGGCTGAAAAAGAGGGCCAACCATACCAAATTGAAGTGCATAGACTGTTTTAATGCAAGAAAATCACTTTTTTTAGTATGCGAAAAGTTGTCAATAAACGACATATTTGCAAACTATCTTCCAGTTTTTTTCCCACAATTATTGTCAGAATGTGATGAAATTTTGCACACACATTCCCTCATGTATGTGCTATAGTTTGAACCAAAATCTTTTACTTATGTGTTATACTTTCTTAGATATGTAGGACTATGTTCTGCTATTTTCTCAAACTTTTAGCCCATTTTTCAAATTTGTGTCATGGAAAAACCATAATGGTCAGTAACATGAGACTGGTTCAAAACTATAGCCATACATGTCTTTTAGATGCATGGAAAGTATTATAGCTGTGTACTTGATACTTGGGTTCAAACACCATATTTTCCATATAGTGAAACATATAAACTATACTATTACCTAATTTGGCATCTGTAGGTCTAATGCCGCGTTGACATTTTGCATATGTATACTATAGATTGTTGGAAAAAGAAAACTTCGCAATAAGTGAGTAGGGCTCCCCTATTAACTTAGGCCCTATAGCGAAGTTTTTTTTTCTAGAAATGTATAGTATACATGTGCAAGTGTTAACGCAGTATAAGTTTTTTTTTTTGTAATTTTTTTTAGAAATGTAACTATGTTCTGGCCGTATGTGCCCCCATATAAGTTAATCTTCTTTATAAGATTAAGGTGAGAATTATTGTGAGGGCGTTCTTCCTTGTTTCTTCCTTAGGTTTAACCCTTCATTTCATGAATTAATTTTTTGCAACAGATTTCAATGCAACAAGTTAATTAAAAAGTCTAGTGACAATTTTAGCGCAATTTCCTTATGTTATCTAAAAATAGCTCTGTCGTAGCGTAAATCAAGAGCAGGGTTAGTAAAACCATTGGTTAGTTATTAAAACGTTTTTTATTAAATAAACCTAACTACTAACTAAACTAAGCACCTTGAAATCAAGAGCAGGGTTATTAAAACCATTGGTTAGTTGAACTTGATTATCAACATGATAATCATTAAGATGATAGATCTCTACTTCCGGCATGTATATACAACCACACCACACGCGTCATCACGTTCAATAGATGCGTCATCGCGTTCCATGGCTGCGCCATCACGTTCAGTAGGCGCGCAAGTTAATTAAAAAAGTCTAGTGACATTTATGCGCAATTTCCTTATGTTATCTAAAAATAGCTCTGACGTATAATGATGGGGTGCGTTCAAGCTAGAAGAGCGATCGGTTTGTAGGTGTTTATGTAATTTTAAAATTTGTGACCGAACGAGAGGATATTTTTGAAAACTTTCTTCGGCAATATTGTTCTAAATTATGGCAGGAATCGATTGGTACATGTTTCAAGTCGCTAAGTGGTCTGGTTGCCAAGATATGGGCCAAAAACTGCATTTTTTCGAGGTTTTTTGGCTTTTACGGGAAATACATGAAAGAAACCCGGAATTTTTATGGCCTATGCTCATTCTCGTAACTTGCTTAACATAATTGCTTTTGGAACTAGTCATCGATATTGCTTCGTTGAGGAGGAGATACGACTTAAAGCCCGGACACACATTCATCCATTCATTCATTCATCCATCCATCCATTCCCAGAAATGACGAGTTAATTAACGCAATTCTCCAGAATGGAAATAACGCTAAAAAATACTGAGGGATAGCTTATAGTATGTAGAATACAAAAATAGTAAGAAAAAGCGATTTTCATTTCATGAAAATTTTATTTTGTAAAATAACGGTATGTAGCAAAATTGCAACAATATGCAATTGTAAGGAAAAATATTTTAAAAAAAATAAAAAATCTACTGATGAAATTTCAAAAAACAGTTCTTGTTTTTAGTAAAACAAAAGTTACATTTACATTTTGTACACAAATAGCTGCTAAAACCCTTGCAGCCTGGCAATTTGCACCTTTGTCGTGCATCACCATGAACCATCCAATGACCACTTTGGTCAGTTCTAATGTTTGTGGGTGGGACAACAGCTGTGCGTCCTCTGTGTCTTTTAACCTCAACCATACGGTCAATGTCAGAGGGCCTTCCTCTCTTTTTACTTTGGGAGGTTCCCATCTTACAAAGAGCAACTTCAGCGCGGAATTCCCGTAATGTCATTTTTGCTGTAGCACCGGTTTGGAAATTTGCTCTTCTATAAAGAAGCCAAGCATTTACAGATGTGACATCTATCAAGTGGCAAAAAATTCTGAAATACCATTTCCTTGATCGTAAGAGTATTCTGTGTCTGGCAATATGACTGTCCAGTAAATCAACACCTCCATGTGTTGATTATATTCCTTTATAATATTGGGGCAGTCAATCTCAATCATTTCTTTTCTTTTCCTGTCGTAACGTACAACTTTTGTTATGGGAAGTTCTCCAGAACAGGTAGATAGTAATGTCACTCGTTTGTTGTCTTTCCATATCACATTGCTAACATCAACTCCATCAACTGTAGCTGTGAACTCTTCAGAGGTTCCTCTAGGCAGTTTTTTAAATTTTGCATCATCCATCAACTTGCAGTCAAAAGGGCCCCGACTTATTGGCTACCGTCAAATGGGCTCCTGTCATATTGACTTGCGACATATAGGCTCCCGACAAATGGGCTCCCGACATTTAGGCTCCCGACAAATAGACTTCCGACATATTGGCTCAGGACATATTGGCTCCCGACAAATGGGCTCCCGACATATTGGCTCACGACATAAGGGCTCACGATAAATGGGCTCCCGACAAATGGGCTCACGACATATTGGCTACTGACAATTGGGCTCCCGACATATTGGCTCCCGACAAATGGGCTCCCGACAGTTGGGCTCCTGTCAAAAGGACTCCCGCCATATTGGCTCCAGACAAAATGGCTCCCGACAATTGGACTCCAGACAAAAGAAAACCAGACATATTGGCTCCTGACTAAATGACTCCCGACTTATTGGCTCACCATAAAAGGGCTCCGGTTAAATAACTCCCGACTTAAAACACTTACAGACAAAGAAACCGTTTTCTGAAGAGTTATCACATTTTTATCTTTAAACAGTTCACTTTCTACAAAGTTTCGA
The DNA here is from genome assembly GCF_028476545.2 of Physella acuta. Classification (NCBI taxonomy): domain Eukaryota; kingdom Metazoa; phylum Mollusca; class Gastropoda; family Physidae; genus Physella; species Physella acuta. The sequence continues at coordinate 770,350 of NW_026732030.1, forward strand.
GTATTGTCATTTTATATTAACCTGATTTAAGTGCATGCTGAGCTGTTGTTTACGCCACACGACCCAAGCCCAGCTGTTTCATTTTAAAGTTAGCATGCATGTTACACATTTTGCGTTTGTTGTCTAGGTTTTTCACATGTTAATTTCAATGTATGGATGTCCACATGGACCCCCTCCCTCCTTCCCAGTCCACGATAGTCGATGTTAATCGACACTCCACCCACCATGTTGACGTCATAAAAGGATGACAGCTAGCAAACATGCTTTTGAAAAATTGATCCCTGGACTACAAAAACAACACACGAAGATGTCAACAATCATACTAGCTAGTATTACAAGGCGTGGGGGGAGGGGGTGGTCTGTACAATATGCATGCATTTGAGCAATGTGTTAGTCTACCTCGAAATCGCAAGCCTCTATAGAGAGATGTTATTCGGAGAGGGGTAGATGGTTATCTGCTAGTTTGACATCAATGACAGGATGAGATGTGGTATCAATGTTAGATGAAGAGCGGTAAAGGTTTTGTGTTAACTTGGAGTCAGTATGACATGTGGAGAAGGTTAAAGATTTGTTAGTATGACATCAATGACAGATGGATAGTGATGCAGATGTTGTATTCGTTTCAGATTCGTTTGAGATTATTAAATCTTATGACCAATTGTATAAAGACGTAACCAATTTACCCCCACCTACCAACCACATTAGGTTTCTCACATCACACACTACCGTAGATTCTTTTTATGTCTACTACAAATAAGTAAGTCGTAGATCGTTGAACTCAGATACACATTATTTTATTGACAAGTACGTTTTTATTAAAAAAAGATTATATGTCAAAACAATCCACAAATTATTTAGGCAAAGTCTTGTTCAAGTTAAAATGATTATTGCTATTTACTTAACAGCAGTATGAAAAAAATCTTCAGAATGTTTGGCAATTTAAAAAAAAAAATCAACAATCCCTAGAAAAGTAGTGAAAAAAATATGAATTAACCAAACATGGCACAACTATTGGAAATTGTTATCCTACATTGAAAGATTGTGAGCAATTCGTCTCAGGTAATCCATGTTTGCTATCATTCCATACATAGGCAAAATTGACGTTGCAGTTGTATTTCAACATGATCCTGCTCTTTGCGAAAATGCTTAACAATTTTATAAATGGATGGGTGGTGGCAATCAACACATTGCTGAAACGCCCTGTGCCAGCCTTCGACAGAATTGTTAGTGCGAGGCAGACCTTCTGTGACCCTTGAGTAAACATTCCATATCTGTATGGGAAAGCGTGGATTAATTCGAACGTTTAATCTTAGCCTTCCAATGTAAGTATCCTCCCAATAAGCAATTGAATCGTTCATTGTTGGTGGACAGTTTAGAGCAAGATCATCAAACACAGCGATAACATTTACAGGAGGGACTAAACTGAGAGAAAGCACCATTTTGACATAGATGCGAAAGTTTTCATCATTCTTATATTCCTCCTCTTGGTTTAGTTGCTGTACTTTTCGCCAAAGACATTGTCCAAAATGAAATAAGCACCCAACGCTTTCAGTTGTTGGAAATACACGTTGAACAGCATTTTGACTAGCTTTTTAAAAGTACTTTGAGGATTTAAAGCAGGCTGTAAAGTTTTAAGAGTATCAAATAATCGAAAATAAGAATCTTCAGTTTTGTTAGTCAGCAGCACATATACCATTGGAAGAGCTTTATTTTGTATTAATCTATGAATCGTAAAAACCTGCATGTATAGTTCCGGAGCAACTTTAAATGTCCCATCTATAAACCAGTGTGAATTGACTCTCAGTGCGTTTAAATTATCATAAGTACCAAACATTAGTATTCGATGTGGGTCCAAAGCTCCAGAATCCCATAATAGAAACGGTGAACCTTGGTTTGTCAGTTGTTGGTGTAGAGGAATAACTATATCTGCTACAGTCCGAGGAGTTACATATGTTTCTAGAACAAGCTTCCTCTTACGCTCTATAACACTGACAGGCATTATATGATGGTAACAAAGCAACCGCATCCATGGATATGCCTTCTGTGGCGCTTCTAATTATTTGTTTTGGTCTGCCGACTCCAGTGTCGCCTTTTCACGCATTTTCACCACTGCCTTGATTGTCTGTATCTTTTCAGGATCAGGCGCGTGGTTGTGCTGGGACACAACTGTTATATTTTCATTCAAAACTTTGACTCGCCCGCAGTGTTTCTTCCAGACTTTTTTCTCTGGGGGGGGGGGGGGGGGGGGGGGGGCACTTGAAATTTTCAGGGGGGGGGGGGCGGTAGACTTTCTTTGGGGGGGGGGGGGGCACTGTTAAAAGTATATATTTTCTATATAAATTATATAAATTTTCGTTCGGGGGGGCGGTAAACATTTTTTGGGGGGGCTTTAAGAAACTCTGCTCGCCCGTGACAGTTTGCTTGCGGGCATCTCCAGGAAATACTCCAGTCAGCATTACATTTGGCAAATTTATAGCGATATCCTTCATACAAGAGCATATATTTGCCTTTCTGGGTTGTTTTTTCCATTCTCTGAAATAAATGAAACAGAATTTTGTTTGTCATTTTTAGCATCAGCAATGAATAAAAATGGAGAAACTGGAATTTATTGTTATGAGAATGCTGGTTGTGATTTACAAGTGTCTTCCACATAGATAATTAGAGATCCTCCGTAGACATAAGATGTAATACGATCTTTACACCCTTTCTTCTGCCTCGGTATAACAAAACCCCCAGACTTATCTTGAAAACGTTATGTTGACGCTTAGATAAGTTCAGAAAAAATATGTATTAGTATTTAAATTAATTTTTTAAATGAAATGTTATTCAGAGTCAGTGGCGGAACTAGAAAAAAAAGGCCCTCAACCGCAGATTTTTTTTTGGGCCCATATATATTATATATATATATATATATATATATATATATATATATATGTAACTAGGGGAAGTTACCAGAGACATAAGAACGCAGTACAGCGCTGTCAACTTTGACACGACTGATGCAATAACGCAGGTGTTGGCTGATAACGATCAGAAAGCCAAGGCGTAGTATCTTGGGAAGCGATACGATAAGAACGCAATACGGTCTGTCAACTTTGATGTGACAGGATGCAGATGGCTTATTAAATCGGACTGTACGACAGAAGCGGCGTAATTAACATTCTGATGCAACGATTAGAATCGATTACGATTACGATTATGATAGAACCGAATACGATTACGAATACGAAGGGGATATATAGGAAGGCGACGGCTGAGCTCGCGGTGTCTCTCTCTCTCGATCAGTCAGTCAGTGTGGCAGTATCAAGTTGGTTATTGAACGGGTTAGCCGTATTGTGTTAAGAAGGACGATAGACATGTGCATTCAGTTATGTGAAGACTAGTGAGGACTGTTGGGGGTCAGTTGATTCAGACTATTATTGTGAAGCATTCCTTTTGATTCATTATATTATTGTGAAGCATTTCTTTGATTCATGTAATAAAAGGATCAATAGCGAACCTGCATCTTCGAGTATCTATACTGTGGTCGATGTTGTGTAGAATGAGTGGTTAGACTCGGTAACATTTGGCGTTGTCGAGCAGAACTCGTTAACATTTGGCACTACAGGCAAATAGTCTCGTTACATATATATATATATATATATATATACCATTTGGTTATGTTTAGCTATGCAATAGTACATCTTGAGACACGACGACATCAACGCTTATTAATGGTTTGACAGAATGACATTGGTTACTAATTCTATATATTGCACAATAAGAAATGGACATCGGACAGCTTGAACAAATGATACTAAGACTGGACAACCTAACCCTAACATACCACGAACAAGACTAACTCAAGCTTCTTCTCCGGCAACAACGAACTCACACTAAAACGTCACTTTCTTGCATACAGCGTCACACACTAACTCGTTCAATATACGGCCACACCATCAATCATGCGCACCAATTTCCCTAGTCGAACATGCATCATAACACTAACCAATCAGTTTTTCTGGCTGAGTGGTCTCATTTGACTAGCAACTGTTATGGTGTCTGAAATCTTCTTATATCAGCATTCTTTGTTAGACCATCGAGCATAAAATGTTTCTGATTTGTTGCTGAATCCTTGTGCTCTGGCTTCTTTGCCTGTTGATGGGGAATTTTGCTTTCTTTCATCATAATGAAATCACAAAAAAAAAAAATATTTGCAGAAACAGTAAGGGTACACACACACCTTTTTTAACATACTTTCCTTGTTTCCTAGCAGCTGGTGCATTGGTTGGTGTTTGGAAATTATCATAGAAGTAGGAGATTCTATGTTGGCTTATGTCCATTGAGCTAAAAAAAAAAGGTTTGCAAACTCAGATGGCAGCATCATCTTTAAAGAAAAAAATAGGAGAAACTACTGCCACCTCTAGTCCACAACCCTTATTCGTTTTGCTTAAAAAAATATGTTTTATGTTTTCGCTATAGAAATGCGATTGTTGCTCAGCAGGCAGGCTCCAAATATGTGAAAATAACAATGCCCTTTTGTGGCAAGGGGAATGAATGCGTGATTATTTGTAAACAATACAACGGATCATGACGATGTAGATCAAACGAAGGTGATGAGTAGACCTTCTGATAACGAACCGTGGATGATGCAGGTCAAAACCCGAAAATCAAGAATTCTCCAAAGATCATGCAGAAAATCACCTGCAATAACGATAAATTCCCTCACTACAAAATTTCAAACAGCACGGCCATAGTTGTTAACTTGAAGGTCAGGGATGAGAGGCGATGACATCATAAATAAATGCCTCTGACAAAATTAAATCTATACCGGCCTACAAAGTTGAAAATACTTGATACAATGACTAGAGCTGGACAAACTCAACTGAAGACAGGAAAATATGACACTGTGACCATGATGAAACCTTATCAATGATTGAACAGCCGCACCATGAAACAGGAAGTTGCATAGAAGATGAAGGTCCGATCTGCACAGCTGATTATTTCCATTCAACAAATTACTATTTCGTGGTCGGTCGCATGATACATTTTGATGCCTTGAAAATGGACTGGTCGCAGGATAATTCCTTAGTAAAAAATTTAGTCCAAGCTGCTGCTTTCACCATGTTATGAATGTGAGATATGGACAGGGTAGAAGGACTTGAAGTACAACATACACAGACATTCCATTATGAATCAGAACAGGATGGCATTGTTAATTTCATAGTTTCATTGCATACAACAGACATGACTACATCTATGACGATAGACGAAGACATCCGCACCCTAACAGGACAACAAGTCTTCCACACCCTTGCGCGACAAAAACAAGACTGACTTCAACTCCTTCCCCTAACAACCAAATCATCCTCTAATAAGTCACATCCTTACTTGCTTCCTCAAGTTCAACATCTTTTATTAATTTAACACATTCACTACACACATACTCTCATACCCATTTAGTATACTAAAATAACATTTACAACAGTGATGAATTACTTCTATTACTATTATTCCAACTATAATCGTGATTAGGACGGTAACACTCTTATTTCAGATGACACTAATGATATCAATAAGTCCGATCATGAAATATAATCTTTATTATCAACTACTAATATTAGAATCTAGATATACACTACAAAATGTAAAACACCTCCCTGTTATATAATGGCAAAACCCCCAAATGTCTCTTCAGTTCTGCGTCCTACGTCATCGCTAACATTGTCGCATCACACTCATGCTACAAATATTTTATTAATCAAGCACACATACTTTCGAACCAAATTGCCTACCGTCAATACTAACTAAATGGAACGAAGTGGTCTAGCGGTAGAGAGCTGGACTGCTAACCCGTAAGTCTGAAGTTCGAATCCGGGTTCAAGCCAGTAGACCGTCCCTGAGCCACCCAACTCTGATGGGTACCTAACTCACGTTAGGGAAAGTAAAAGCGACTGGGCATAGTGTTGACCACACTTTCTCTTCATATGCCGAGGTCACAGAAACAAGTGAACTCTTCTTCACTTGCCCCATAGACCGTCAGGTTTGAAAGGGAAACTTTTCTTTTTTAATACTAACTAAAGTTTTTACACTATCCTTATTAACCTCTACCAGTCTAGTCTTATATCTATCTAGCTATGCTATGACATCTTTCATCTTCAGAGAAGAATGTGCTGCATTTGAATTTGCATGCAGTACAGTCCTTTTTATTTTTAAATTCTCTTTTTCTTGTAATTGTTTTCCTAATTGTTTTTCTTTTGATTGTTTTCTTTCTGCTTTGGTACTCCTCGCCTGCTACTTTTCCTTTTGTTTATATTACATTTCCATGCCTGTGGATTTTTGGTTTCTTTCGCCTTTTTCTATGGATAAAAATGAAAGGTCAGTTACATTAAAATTTGTAACAAATCCAAAAACAGGAGGCTCCCATACTGAGAAATATACTCAAATTACATTAATGCTTTAAAAGACTTTTTAGCAACTAGTAATTAATTACCTCAGATTTTTATTATTAACATCCATACCTGTATACTCCAACATCTCGATTTGATTTGTATCATTCTGCTGTATACAATTCAAACTGAAATATAAAGTAAAATGTAATGATTACAATTACATTGTTTGTGACTATATTACTGAAAAGTTCTTATTATTAACTATATAGTGTTTCATATTAAGCGTCTAGGGGGAGCTACCATCTCCTACCAAGCGTGTCCCCAGGTGGCGGATTGGGGAGAGGCCCTTAGATATTAGGGATCGCTGTGAATAAACAGCTATGTTCTTTTTTAGGTTTCAGAGTCTTTTTTCAATTCACTTCTGTACATGACTAACACATTCCAGTTTTTCAATCAACTTCTCACCATAAGGTTTACTGTCATACATTTTCTTATATGTGTTAGTATCCCCATCTCCAACTTGTACTGCTCAATTGATCTTCAAAACATATTGCATGTACCACTTGCTTCAATGGATCCGCTTGAGCCCTAATGCGTCAATGTGCAGTCTGCACCATGGTTGGCTGCCAATTCTGTATAGTTTTCTGTATTATGGTCCTATTTCCAATAGTCACATGACTGCATATTTTATTCTTTACTTCAGTGTCAACTTGTCATGCCAATAGCAGTCACTAAATCTATTTTGGATGTTATCCATGTCCCATCACAAGAAACATTAATGTCTCTAATCTCCTCACCTTCTATCTCCTCTGACTGCTCATATTCCAATGCTGCAGCTGATTGCATGCTAATCTTTTGTACAGTTATACAGGCTGTATGCACTGTTTTGTTTATAATTATATAACTACTCTTAGCCACTGGTTTTTGCAAGTCCATTACACTGCAGAAAGTCTCTAGCTCTGCCCTGTCTGCGCCAATGCTTCGCATCGCAAATGCAGTTCGTCGGTTTATTGCATTTACAAAGAGTTGCCTTCAGCTATCTGTGGTGATGCTTCTTAACACTTTAGACCAGGGGTCTCAAAACTTTTCACCCAGAGGGTAGTTCAGGGACCAACTATGCACTTGAGGTCCAAATACAAAAAATAAAAACATGGATGTTGTTTTTAATTATATATTTAATATTGTTTTATTTGGTTATTATTCAACAACACATTGATAAACTACACATGAACACCTATATTAGTGTGAATGGTGAAATTGTTTCCTGGATGCCAGAATAGCAGACATTTCTGGCTTTAGATTTGATGTCCATGACAACAACAGTGACCTGAAATTATCATCGGACTAGTTTATTCACACATGGATGTAGTTCCAAAAATTGAAAGGTACCTTGATGCAAGTGTTTTGACACAGGAGAGCCTTCCTTGGGCAAAAACTTGTAAAAACCCGCTGGTCCTTCTTTGAACTTATGTTTAAGAAGGTCATGTGCTTGCAATCCAATGACCTCCAGCTGCAGTTCATCTGACCAACTGGCCACAGCAGCTTCAAATAGGCTTTGAAACGGTCTCACTTCTTCTGCTTTGAATCCAAGTAAAAAAACCGCTGCTGAAACTGCAGCTGGAGGTCTTTGATCTCACATGCAAATGACCCTGGGGAGCCGTTGCTTCATCCATGAAGACCTTGCACTGCTGAAAGTGCATCAAGTTGTTGTCATGTACTTGTACCAAAAACAAGCCAAGTTTGGATCTGAAAGCCATTATGTGGGTGTATACTGTATAGATCAGAAACTAGATTTTCCTTTCCTTGTTGCAGCAAAGGCCAATTTCCATACCCACTTTACATCAGCATTGGCAAAGCTAGGATTTTTGTGCCCCTATGCAAAAATTTATCAGTGGGCCCCTTTGTCAGCCGTTAGGCTACAACGATGTGGAACGAAGAAATTAACTGCTACTTCTGTTGTAGGGTTTTAAATAATATAAATATTTTGTATTTTATACATCCTGAACATTTATTTATACTACATAATTATGTAGGCCTACAACATTGTAAAATTTACCGAACATATTATGTTGTATCCAGCTAAAATAATTAAAAATAAGTCAGAGTGGAGTTACACCCCATTGAAAATGAAAAGTTGTTGGGGATGATAGGGTGACATCTGTGGTAAACTCGTAGGGTAACACCCGACCTTGCAACGCCACTAACACAAATTATTTTTAAAAAACTGCTAATGTTTTATTTAGATCTGTTCCTTCACATGTTTTTAATTTTGCAAAATGATTAATAAGTTCCTTGAGATCTATTTTAGCTGCTTCTGTATGTTAGTTACTTAGGATGGCTAAGTTACAGACCCAATGGACATATCTACAATTTGTTTCATAACAGCATCATAATGAACAAATAATGAGATTAAAATTTTTCATTATAGACATTAACATTCCACTATGATCAGGAAGATTTCTAAGAATGTGTATCTCATGGTTGCGATCTAGTCACACATAGTATAATGAAACAATTTCAAGGGGTTTCATCATTTTGTGGTTTGTACACTTTTTCAATTATGTAAGCAATGTAGGCACTCCACATAAAAAATGTCACCATCAAACGCTGCAGCCATTTATAATGGTCTATTGATCGCTTTTGTCAGTCCCTCCCATGTAAGCATTATATGCTTTCACTGCAGTTGGACACTACATTGGAATTCTTTTCCCTTTTCTTTTTTGTCATAGCGCAGCACAGTTACCTCCGTATCTTTGATATACTTTGTACATACAATTTAATTGTTTTCTTATCACCTCACACAATAGCTGCCGTTTTGCCATTGAACATGTTATGAGTACCACAATCCATTTTCTGTGTCATAAGTTCCTTTGGAAACTGTTTACGGTTTGCCAATGCTGTACCAACAAACAAGTACTCAGCTAAATTGACAGATGTATAGAATCGATAGGTAAATATGCAAACACGTTCAATTCCACTTTTCCCAAAATCTATGTTTAGAATCATAATCCCGCACTAAAAAGACATGTACAGTTTTATTCAGTCCACCACTAGTTATATGTAATTAAACAGTATACCAGCCACTAGGACTATGACACTAGATCATCGGGCTGGAAAACCGACTTTTTGGACATATATTATGATATATGCCTGATCTTGAAGCCGGTTTTCCGGCTGGTCGGGCTCAAACGATTAACTTTCTTAATACTCTGCTCAGAACTCTCTCACAACTTAGCCATAGCAGCAGTCAATCACAACTGAAAAACTATGATCAAAATAATAAAATCAAAACATTGAGACCTGTTTGATTAACCAAGTGGTCCTTTACTTAATACAGTTTATTCCTCCTTAAGGTATTTTTAACTAACAAACTACTGAACTAGACAATTTTTCAAATTATCAACTGTTACCAAGTATAAAATCTAGATCTACTAATGATTCAGTGTTATTCTGGTGAGGGAAAAGAAAGTTGAAGTGAGCATTGTGGTGAGCGGGAAGTGGTGGTGGCGTAGGAAATTTGGTTCTCATGGTGGTGAGTGTTGGAGGGTTAGTGCTAGACAATTTTGTAACATGGTATCTCTGAGTAATCCATAGCACAGTGTAGCAGATGACTGTAAACTGGTTGATGTACAGATGAAACAGTGAATGACAGAATCTACTCTTACATGTCAACAAGACTCTAGTGATTGCTTCTTAACACCTGGGAATTGCATATCAGAAGAAAACAAGTTACATTAAAGCTCCAGTCAGATATTTGAAACTACAGGACTATAGATTTGATGAATGAGATGAGTATAACAACATCCTAGTAACATACAAAAACCTCTTGTTCTCAGTGTATTCACATTGCCTTGTTATTTGATGTCATGATGCTAAATTATACTATCTTTCAATTGAGGCGAAAATAAAATGAAAATAATTCTTTTTATAGAGACAGTTTGAGGCCAAGGTCGTCGATATATATTTGGTTTTTTTTATTTTTTAAAAAATGAAGCGTTTTAGTTACTTTCTCCCATTCCAATTCCTGTGAGAATATTTTGTTCTCTTTTAAAACACATTTTTGAATTAAACATTTAAATGTGATTTTAATCTGGCATAAAAAAATACAAGACAGTGTGGTTAGAAAGTAAATCATAAAACTGCTAACCCAAATGCAACAAGTTCAAATCCTTGATTCTTGTCTGTGTAGACGTCTGAGTCCACCCAGCTCTGATAGGTGACTCACATTAGGGAAAGTAAGGGCAGCTGGGCATAGTGCTACCACTTTATCATATCATATACCAAGGTCACCAAACCAGGTGAACTCTACTTCACCTGCTCAAGGACTGTCACAATTCAAAAGCATACTTTCCCTTTTTTTATTTGAAAAATCTACCCATGGGTGGAGTAGAAACAATATTTTACATAAATAAGAAAAGTTGTTAGGCTTAATTAATGTCTAGCATTTTAAAGAGTATAGTTAAGTAACTCGTCATTTAGGACTGTTCTTTATAATTTTTATATCAGGTTCATCATGGGCAAGCTAAGTAGGCAAATCAATTGTAGGGGAAATACACTGACCTGACACTGGGCTGTAGTGTGTTAAATGGGAGACAACTCTTTTACTTGCCCACACAGTTCAACAAATCACCTGCTGATTTGGCTGATGTGGCTACAGAGGTTTAACAAAGCTGAATAAACAGGTAAGTGTCTTTCTGTATACTATTGGATTGATCCCTATTGGGCTGATGTGAACCAAATCCACTCCTGGTAAAAATTGTGCCTGCTCCACTCAAGCTGCTTTGTAACTTTAACAAATTTGGAAAAATTACAGAGGCAACATTTTCTATGTAATTATGATGAATTTGATTCAGTTCTTAGCTTTTATTCATTTCCTCCATAGAAATTATTTAAAGTCTCTATGTTAAATAAACCAGGATTGATTTCTCCTAAACTTATTTAGTACTATACAAATTCATATGCATTTTTTTTTTGAGAAATCGGAAATAGCGTAAAAAAAAAACTACTTCTGATCAACAGAACTTCATCAAAATTTGACAGAAGGCAGAGAGTTAGATGTTTTACTTGTATGTGAAATTTCGTTTATCTATCTGAAACAGGTAGTCTTTTGAAAAATTGAAAGTAGAATAAGTTCCACTTCCTGTTATCAGAATAGCTGAAAAGTTTATACAGAACTACAAATTTGATATTATACTTATATATGAAATTACATCAACCTAGCAGTAACGGTACTCAAGTTAGAATTTTTGCCTGATTAAAATAAGTCCCCTATACTCCATATATGACAAAGTACTGAGAAGTAAAGTGAAAATTGTCAAAATTTCATGTGATTTTTGTGCATGATTACAATACTTTCTCTAAACTCTTTATACGAGAAAGTTAAATATTATAAGTCTCTGATTCTTTAGTAATTATCGTCTCTTTTTATCTTCTTCAGAAATATAAGAACTGGCAAACTTAGTAAATCTTAAGGACAAGATGTCTACTTCATGTTGTATGCAAATCAATGTTTAAACAACACTCTTGATGACCATCACTGATAAAGGTTTCACCATCTACTGCAGATGGAGATGCTATTAAATGTCCTAGAGCTCCAAAATTTGTGGGTGCATTGTCTCAGACCTGAGCTGCTGAAAACTTCATAGACCACAGCTGCACTCACTAGGCTTATGACCATCATCATCATAATCATTTCCTGTTTGTGCCCAAGACATGGAGCAGATGAAGTAGAGTTCATCTGCTTCAGAGACCTCTGCAAATGAAGGGATAATGTGGTCAGCACTATGTCCCGCCACCCTTGATTCCCTAATGTAAGGTACCTAGCTCTCTACCACTGGGCCGTGCAGTCCCACGGCTGATGACCATAGGGACATTAGACACATGGCCCATGCACTCAAGTCTGACTTAAAGCTCCTTTGTCAGAGACTCTCAAAGCAGGACCTGAAAATAAAATCACAGCCATAGTATTGAGATGTTACAGTAAGTTACTAGCTAGTCTCACAAAGACTGCATATCCAATTATGTGTGGAAAAAGATCATCAGGACTTATCCTACAAGTCAAAAATAGTTTTAGCACCAAACTACTGGACTTAGAGGGTTATGTTGCTATTTATTTTGTTACATTCCCAATAGTAAATACATTTCTCTTATTTACCACGAGCCGGCCCGCGGCATAACATACGCCGCTATTTAGTTGTTTCTAATTTTCAATAATTCATAATTTGTGAATTCGACAGTACCAACGCTGACACTGAAAATATTTCTTTAAAACACTATAAGTAGCTCGTTAAGGACCATAACCCCCCCCTTCCTTCCCCCCCCCCCCCCCCCCTACGTTTAAAATCGTTGGCTCTGCTTGTAAACATTTAGAGTGAACACAGCTCACTAAAACCATGTAGGGGTGGGGAGGTAGGGAGAGCGTTTGCAGCTTGTTTTCTAACGGCTCGAAGAAGAGAATTATATATATAGATTACTCCCCTTTTAGGACATACAATTGTTTCATTTGAAACCCATTTCATTATCCAATTAGCTGAACTAGCTGAACAATACTTAATGAGACTTTTTTTTATCCATTCTTAAACTTGTTTGTTAGAAGAATGATTTTGTCTGTTATTTATGAGACTTAGGTTTTCTGAAGGATCAGTTTTTTAGTTTGATTTTTTAAGTGGGGTTGGGAGAGGAGGGTAACAAGGCTGGTGTCTATTAATTTACCAGTAGTGTAGATGTTTACAAATAACATGTTTATAGGGATGTGGCATACACTTTGATTGAATTTATTGAGATGAAATAGGCTGTTGTAATAAAATATAATTCATGTGTCTTATTACCAATTGTTTACAGGATTATTTGACTGAGATTTAGGTTTGTGTAATCAGACTATATAAACTGAAGTTTGGGTCTTGGGGGCAGATTGTATTTGTATAGTGTGGGGTGTCCTGGGGGCAGAGTGTATTGGTATAAGTGTGGTGTGTCCTGGGGGCAGAGTGTATTGGTATAAGTGTGGGGTGTCCTGGGGGCAGAGTGTATTGGTATAAGTGGGGTGTCCTGGGGGCAGAGTGTATTGGTATAAGTGTGGGGTGTCCTGGGGGCAGAGTGTATTGGTATAAGTGTGGGGTGTCCTGGGGGCAGAGTGTATTGGTATAAGTGTGGGGTTTCCTGGGGGCAGAGTGTATTGGTATAAGTGTGGGGTGTCCTGGGGGCAGAGTGTATTGGTATAAGTGTGGGGTGTCCTGGGGGCAGAGTGTATTGGTATAAGTGTGGGGTGTCCTGGGGGCAGAGTGTATTGGTATAAGTGTGGGGTGTCCTGGGGGCAGAGTGTATTGGTATAAGTGTGGGGTGTCCTGGGGGCAGAGTGTATTGGTATAAGTGTGGGGTGTCCTGGGGCCATAATGTATTGATATAAGTGTGGGGTGTCCTGGGGGCAGAGTGTATTGGTATAAGTGTGGGGTGTCCTGGGGCCATAATGTATTGATATAAGTGTGGGGTGTCCTGGGGGCAGAGTGTATTGATATAAGTGTGGGGTGTCCTGGGGGCAGAGTGTATTGGTATAAGTGTGGGGTGTCCTGGGGGCAGAGTGTATTGGTATAAGTGTGGGGTGTCCTGGGGGCAGAGTGTATTGGTATAAGTGTGGGGTGTCCTGGGGGCAGAGTGTATTGGTATAAGTGTGGGGTGTCCTGGGGGCAGAGTGTATTGGTATAAGTGTGGGGTGTCCTGGGGGCAGAGTGTATTGGTATAAGTGTGGGGTGTCCTGGGGCCATAATGTATTGATATAAGTGTGGGGTGTCCTGGGGGCAGAGTGTATTGGTATAAGTGTGGGGTGTCCTGGGGCCATAATGTATTTGTATAAGTGTGGGGTGTCCTGGGGGCAGAGTGTATTGATATAAGTATGGGGTGTCCTGGGGGCAGAGTGTATTGGTATAAGTGTGGGGTGTCCTGGGGCCATAATGTATTGATATAAGTGTGGGGTGTCCTGGGGGCAGAGTGTATTGGTATAAGTGTGGGGTGTCCTGGGGGCAGAGTGTATTGATATAAGTGTGGGGTGTCCTGGGGGCAGAGTGTATTGGTATAAGTGTGGGGTGTCCTGGGGGCAGAGTGTATTGGTATAAGTGTGGGGTGTCCTGGGGCCATAATGTATTTGTATAAGTGTGGGGTGTCCTGGGGGCAGAGTGTATTGATATAAGTATGGGGTGTCCTGGGGGCAGAGTGTATTGGTATAAGTGTGGGGTGTCCTGGGGCCATAATGTATTGATATAAGTGTGGGGTGTCCTGGGGGCAGAGTGTATTGATATAAGTGTGGGGTGTCCTGGGGGCAGAGTGTATTGGTATAAGTGTGGGGTGTCCTGGGGGCAGAGTGTATTGGTATAAGTGTGGGGTGTCCTGGGAGCAGAGTGTATTGATATAAGTGTGGGGTGTCCTGGGGCCATAATGTATTGATATAAGTGTGGGGTGTCCTGGGGGCAGAGTGTATTGATATAAGTGTGGGGTGTCCTGGGGGCAGAGTGTATTGATATAAGTGTGGGGTGTCCTGGGGGCAGAGTGTATTGATATAAGTGTGGGGTGTCCTGGGGGCAGAGTGTATTGGTATAAGTGTGGGGTGTCCTGGGGGCAGAGTGTATTGATATAAGTGTGGGGTGTCCTGGGGGCAGAGTGTATTGGTATAAGTGTGGGGTATCCTGGGAGCAGAGTGTATTGGTATAAGTGTGGGGTGTCCTGGGGGCAGAGTGTATTTGTATAAGTGTGGGGTGTCCTGGGGCCATAATGTATTGATATAAGTGTGGGGTGTCCTGGGGGCAGAGTGTATTGGTATAAGTGTGGGGTGTCCTGGGGGCAGAGTGTATTTGTATAAGTGTGGGGTGTCCTGGGGCCATAATGTATTTGTATAAGTGTGGGGTGTCCTTGGGGCAGAGTGTATTGGTATAAGTGTGGGGTGTCCTGGGGGCAGAGTGTATTGGTATAAGTGTGGGGTGTCCTGGGGGCAGAGTGTATTGGTATAAGTGTGGGGTGTCCTTGGGGCAGAGTGTATTGATATAAGTGTGGGGTGTCCTGGAGGCAGAGTGTATTGATATAAGTGTGGGGTGTCCTGGGGCCATAATGTATTTGTATAAGTGTGGGGTGTCCTGAGGGGGCAGAGTGTATTGGTGTCAAGTGCAGTTACAAAAATTTGTCCAGTATATTCTGGGCCAAACCTTAAGATAATCTCACAGGAACCAACTTCATGACCACAGATATGAATTTAGTGTCACTCCCTTAAAGAAAAATAAAATTGTATGCTATAGATATTTATATATAAAAATAAGCCTACACAGGCCTATAGATAGTTGCAATTGGTGTTTACCCCTCTCATTATGAGCTTTTATTTGTGCAAACCTTGTATTGATTAATGTGGAGAAACGCCTTTTTCATAATAAATTATTAGATTTTATATCTTTGTCTTATTATTTATTGAAAATAGTTGACAACTTTCTGATTATGTTGGCCTTGTCCAAACTTCCCCACCGCTATGCAGTTTTGTGTCTGTATTGCAATTTTTAAAATTAACTCTTCCAACTATATAAAGTAATTTGTGGAGATTAATTTCATTTTTCTAATTCAATTATTCTTATCAAATTAATACAGTGGACTTTAGATTAATACCCCTCTAGTCAAGTGTTCTACCCGTAGAGGCTTTTTAAACATCGCAATGAACCGTACTAATTTTTGTGAATGACAAACTGATACTTCAGTTGTAAACGTGGACTACTAGTCTAGTACTATGCTTAAATGCTGCATGAAAAGAAATCTTGTGATTACGTAGATGTGCCGACCAAAAATTTAACATGATTGTCTAAAACTGAGTTAAAAGTTACCAAAAAGGCGCCTTTTAATCTGATCCTTGCCTACGACAGTCACCTAATTAAGCAGTCTGTTGCTGCTTCATATTATACACATGCAAATCAAATATCTTACCCATTCATACAGTCTTATGTGTAATAAAAAGAACAAGATATACATTTACATCTTTTATTCTATCAAAAATATCTTGATTAAGTAGAGATTTGTTATTGTTTCACGTCTGCCATTTGACTGGACACTTGGCATTGGTCTCTAGTTGACTGGATACTTTGAACTACAAGAGAAAAAATATAATCTTTAATTCAACCTGTATGTTAAAGCTGCAACAATTGTAAAGAGAAGGATCATGATTTGAATGAAAGTTTTAAAGAAAATGTTTATATAGAATTTGTACAAGTAATGGAAGATAGTAGTTAACATTGACTCACCAAAATTGTTGTAGATTTAAGTTTTCATAGCAGACAGAACTGTGCTACTGTTCCACACTGCCATTTAATTTAATATACATGACTGGAGGATGTTCCTCTAATCACCTGGAAAACCTTTGGGTCAGGGATGGCTGAAAGAAAGAAAAATACATTTTGAATACACCATCAAAATGAAAATAATATAAATCTATGGTGTTTGGAGATGTTCCAGTTTGCTAAAAAGAATAAAATTAGTGCAAAAATAAACAGTCAAAATATTTTTAAATTGACTAAAAAATTTAAAAAACATTTTGAAAAAAAGCAGTTGTCAACCTACCTGCCTTTAAATTTCCAAAAAATGGTAGCTGCAGCGAGGTTTATTATTGGATACAGTGATTAAAAAATGTGTAAGGATGGTAACACTACCTGCCTTTAACTTTAACAATACTTGTTTCCCTTTGAATGGCAGAGTTTACCAATTCTAAGTTTCTTCCCTTGGCTAATCTGCTTTACCTCAATGTTCAACTGTATCATGTAGTTGTGTCCTGACCACTATTTCTATTAAACAAGAACAAAAAAAAAATAGTAATCCACGACACAAAGATATATTCAGGGAAAATACAGTTATTCTATGCCTGGAGATTTCATTAACGTGATAAAAAAAAGTGCAAAAATTAACGATAAATGCTATTAAAAAATCTGTCCCAAATGAATTAAAGCTGTATTTAAACCTACCTGCGGTAATGAGTTCATTCTGTAACATAGAAAATTTTTTTTAAAAATTAGCTTAGAGAAAGAAACATGATGAAAATACCTCAGCTTTATTACAAACCCCATGTTCAACTTTATCTTGTTGCTGGATCTTGACATCATGACAATACATGGAGTTATGTTCATCGAGACTTCCAATAAAAAAAAAAGCATCGCTAAATAAGAGTTAATATCAAAATTAGTTTTCAAGAACAATTATGCAAAAGGCTTAGGTCACTACCTTCAAGAGAACAAACTGTCCCTTTATTTTCTTGTCCTTGGCTGTACCTGGTTTGTCCTAAGTTTATGGTCAAGATGTATGTCCTAAAAAGTACTTATTCTACACAAATAACTAAAATCATGTGCATAGTTTGGGAGTGGGGGAGTTTTCCTTCTGAAATAAAATTTATGTAAAAAAAAAAAGACATTATTTTATTTTTAAATTGTTTATACATCTATATTTAAAGACTAATCAAACTACTTGCTTAAGGGATGGAAGCTTGACAAAAACTGTAGTCCAGTAAACTGAATAAGAATTGTGCTTGTGATATTTCGTGGATCCTGAAGAAAGAATAATTTGTGGAGTAATAAATTACATGAGTAATACCCAGTAAAAGCACTGCTAAGGGAAGGAACTTTGAAAACAGACATCTCTGGATCCTGTAGTTGTATGAACAAGCGTCCATATTTTAAATACACACATTTGAAAAGGAAATAAAAATTAGTTAAACTACTTGCTTAAACAATATGGACCTTGTTTGGCCTCCAACATCTTTTAAAAAAGATGGTAGCTGTAGTGAGGTTTATGCCAACCGTGATTAAAAGTATGTAAGGATGGTAACACTACCTGTTCTTTTACTACCTGTTCTTTACTACCTGCCTTTAACAATACTTGTTTCCCTTTGAATGGCAGAGTTTACCAATTCTAAGTTTCTTCCCTTGGCTACATCTGCTTTACCTCAATGTTCAACTGTATCATATAGTTGTGTCCTGACCACTATTCCTATTAAGCAAGTTAAACAAGAATAAAAAAAAAGTAATCCACTACACAAATATTATATTGAGGGAAAATTGTGATATTCTATGCCTGGAGATTTCATTGAACATGCTTAAAGAAATAATTTGCAAAATTTAAGTATGATAAACTCTGTTAAAAAAAAAATCTGTCGCAAATTAAATATTTTAAAAAGCTGTGTTTAACCTACCTGTCGCAATGTGTTCATTCTGTAACCTAGAAAAAAAAAAACTTATGGAAGGAAACATGAAGTCAATACCTCAGCTTTATTACAAACCCATGTTCAACTTTATCTTGTAGTTGCTGGATCTGGACACAGCTTGTCCTTATACAATCATGACAAAATACTAGGAGTTATGTTCATCGAGACACTTTAGAAAAGATAAAAATTGCATCGATAAATTAAAGTAAATGTCTAAACTACTTTTCAAAAATAAAGTATACACAAAGGCTATGGTCAGTCTACCTTCAAGAACACCTTTTATTTTTCTTGTAGCTTCTGTCCGTGGCTGTACCTGGTTTGTCCTAAGATCATGGTCAAGATCTGTGTCCTGAAAAGTACTTTATTCTACACAATAATACTCAAAAGATCATATGCATAGAGGAATGCATATTCCAGACAAAGGAAGGAAATTGAAAACACGGACATACCTCTACTTAGCTCCAAACACATCTCAACTCCTGTAGTTTTATGAACAAGCGTCCCCTATTTAAAATACAAAAGTTTGAAAATGAAAGAAAAATAAATGAGTTAAATTACTTGCTTAAACAATATGCACATTGTTTGGCCTCCAACATAAGGGAAGGAAGCTTGACAAAAGTTGAAGTCCAGTAATAGTAATAGGAGGTAGGAGTTGTGCTAGTGATCATGGATCCTGAAAGAAAAGAAATTATGGAGAAATATTAGATGGAATAATATTTTCTGAAAACAATACCAATTAAATTAAGTACTCACCCATCTGGATTGGGCATTCATCTATCTTGGCATTGTATAAAATCGGCACGGGGAAGAATCCTTGAAATCATGGACTACCTCTGTAGTTGTGTGAACACAGCCTCCTCTATTTTAAAAAAATGTTAGTGTCACAGTCATAATGAAAACAAATTATTGGGTGATAAGGGGAGGGAGTGGTGGTAAAAAACATTGAATAATGTGCAAAAATAAACAAGTCCATACACATTTCAACAAGGCTGTCCAAAAGTATGTTATGGTCAAGCTACCTGTTTTATAACATTTTTAGAGTTTCTTCCCCTGGCAGGACATCACATCTGAACCAAACAGTGTTCCATGTAGTTGTGATCTGACCAGTCAATGTACAAAAGTTTAGTAGCCCTGTAAACAGATACAAGAAAAAAAGATGCGTGTTGCATAAGGAGAGGGGGGGGGGGGGTCAAGGGGAAACCCTAAAAAGTCTTTAAAATAAATTTGTACAAACTAAAATTAAAATGGTTCTGTAAAGAATTAAACGTTCAACATACCTTTCTGTTATATGCATTTTTTTTTGGTTACATGAAACCACCCTAATGAAGAGATGAAAAACAGACTATGTACCCAAATAACTTGTGCAGTTGCACAGACAATACCTCTAGTCTTCTCCCATCTATCTCCTGTAGATTTGTCCTGACCACAGCTTCACTTATAAAACAGTAGTCCTATACACAATCAGATGTGCCTGTGGGTGGGATTCAAGAAAAATCAGTTGTAAATAACACTAAACTTAACTGTCATGGAGATTACTTGCCCTAGATGTTGATGTTAAAGCAAATTCAAATACTGTTCTGACATCCAACTACAGTTGCACTGGATAAAATGGATGACGGCTGAGGATATTTTGGAAATGAAAAAAGTAAGCATAAAACAGAACAAGAAAAAAAACCTTATAAAGATCCTGACGTTTGATTGGAAGGAGCCTAGGAATAAACATAGATAATTGGTTTATTTTTTAAGCGCGAGAACATACAAATGAATATTACAGCATTTGGACAATGTAAACAAAATATCACTCATATAACCATCTAAAATTATTGTCTTTTGAAGTCAAAAATACGGTACTAGCCAAATCAAGGACACTTGCTAGCTACGTGTGGGTTGGACAGCCCACGTTAAAAGGTGTACAACTATGTTATTAAATATGCAAAATATTACATAAAGCTAAACAAAACTGGCCATGCTTAACTTACCTATCTCCAACAATTTCCGTTCTCATAAAAAAATCAGCTAGGAAGAAAAAGTATTATTAGATCCACTTGGACCCAAACACCACACAACCCCCTTCTGTAGTGGAGTTGGAGTCTTCAATGATCCCCCCTTCCCGAAGGCAGCGCTACCAACAGGTAAAGGCTTCACAAAGTGACACACAAGTGATGTTTGGTTTTTTTTCCAGAGAACTGCAAGCTCCTTGAAGATATCTTCTGCAGAAGAAAATAAAGATGTTATAATATCAGAAGGAAAAGACCTGAATTATACAAATACCTTAAAATGCTGTGGAAGAAAAAATGCTGAGGAAGAAAAGCATGAAAATATTTAATACATTAAATAATTTTGATTTGCTTGGACCCAAACACCACCCGACCCCCTGCCGGAAAGTTGGGTGCCACCACTGATCCCTCCTACCCACGGCAGCGCTACCGCGATAGGGCTTCACAGCTTGACACTACGTGATGTCCAGGACTTCCCCAAGCACAAGTCGAACTACTGCCTCCCCCCCTCCGGCAGCGCTACCTTCAGGAAGGATTGGTAGCCCAGTTAGTGCTGGAGAACTACAAGCGGCCTAAATTGAATAGATTTAATAGAAAAATAAACAGTACTCCCCTGAAGTTAAGAGGTCCCGTGCTACCAGCACGTATGTTGGGTGAATCCAATTCGTCTTTTTGGATCCTAAAGTAATGAACACATTAAAATACATCATACATCATTGCATAAAACAAGTTAGTGTGTCCAATGAAGTCGCCACAAGTGTCCTTGATTAGCCCGTGAAATATTGAAATAGTTGTGTCGAGTAGAATGATCGTATAGCAGATTCGACTGAAGTTAGAAGTTATAAATTAATCGCAGCGGATTACAAATTGAGCCTGCAAAGCTTTATAAATCATACCATTAGCCATAGCAGTCGAAACTAAATAACATGATTGCGGCATTGCACTTTTGATCTATTCAAGACAAATATCTTGATGTCTTTATTATGTCAGTTTAGTTTATGACATAGGTCTCATAGAATCGATATCAAAAAAGGGCTTGATCTATGCAAATTAATAAACTTCATACTTACCAACAAAAAGAAAGTATCTCAAGTTAACAAACAATTAGCTAATGTATAAACCTACTTATTTACGAACCACACACGACATTTTGACGACGTTACACCCAAGTTGACTGGACAGGTAATAAAGGCCTTCAGTCTTGTGTTATGTCTCATATATACCGTTGGCTTCAACACGGCCGTGAGCTGTATTCACAGGGGCGGAACTACTTTGTCGTTAGGCCCAACGATAGGAAGGGTGGGGTGTGTGTGTGTGCTAAAACCGCTTAAAAAAGACGCCATTAAGTGATTTTGCAAAAAGAAAAAAAAACATTTAGAAAGAGAAGTTAAAAAAAACACTACACGACCTGTTGTGTAAGGAAGGAAATAAGGAAGGTTAAACTATATCCATGTGAAGAATAATTCGTTTTTATAACACGCCTTCAAAATAGCCTATTAAAGGCCCTTAATACCCATCTAAATAGTCAGGTAGGGTGACTATAACCAGAGTTCCTGTCTGGCATCTCTACGCAGGAGGGGTGAAAATGGGAAATAGTGGGGGGTGGGGGCACATTGTCTCATGAAAACCGTCGACCTTTCTCTCTCGGCGATTTGAAAAAAAAAAAGATATAATGTATATACAAAATATATGCTTTAACAAGTTTACGACCCCCCCCCCCCTGTTTAAAACAGGCGTGGAATAGTTTTAACAAACTGAACTGCGGGCTTGATGTTGAAATAAAATACCCACGTGTTGAGAAAAAAAATAACTGAATTATATCAGGCCCTAAATGTGCTTGGTCCTTATTTTGTGTGTTTTGATACAATTTGCAAAAGATGGAGGGTATAATTACTACATTAGGAGACCGTTTTATATATGGAGGAGCTTTTTTTGTTTAGTTCCGTCACTGTTTGTTTACCTCCTGATTAAAAACAAAACTGCTAGGCCTTCTAAATTATTATTCCTCACACATGCCGCACAAGGTCAAGCGAGCTGTATTCACTTGTTTACAACTTGGTTTAAAAATCTCTATGAAGAGAACTACACACGCAACGTTCATGTTATTTTTAGAAAGTTATTCTAGATTGTTCGGTATAATAATACTGAATCTAAACTTACGATGTTTTTACACACAAAATTGTTACGAATTCGACGACTGCTACTGAATACTTCTACATACCAACCCACAACCTTCCTCCACCCCACCCTCTCTTTACATTTTGCCTATAATCTTTTAGTCACTTTATCACAACTAGATATAGAAAGTATGTCTTCTAGCTAATAGCCTGGTGTTTTTTTAGTCAAACAACCAGAAATTAAACTCAATCTTGTAGCCTATTTGATTATAAACGTAATTAAGAAAATGTTTTCACTCGTTAAGATGTGTGCACGACCCCCCACACCCCCCCCCCCACCCAGCCCTAAATACAATTCGGTTAGTCAACTCCCACTATGTGTCATTAGCTGCTTGTAACATAAGTTTATTTGATACGCTTTTTCTTATAAATATATGAACACTTGTACACACCTGCCAACAACCTTCCTACACCCTCCCTCTCTCCATACCTTTCTTATATCTAGAATCTTTTAGTCTGTGTATCACAATTAGTTAAGATATATTCAGTATTTTTTCTAGCCGTTAGTCTGTTTTTTTATTCATTGTGTGTGGGGGGAGGGGGGGGGGTCGAACTTCGTGTTACTTTCACGCCTACACATGAAGGGCCGTTCATGTGTTCTTTAAGATGCATCGTTGTCAGAGGGGTAGCGACCTTTCCCGGCGCCCGGGGACAAACTTTCAATTTAGCGCCCCCCTTCGGAGCAAATTTTTAATTTGCACCACCCCACCCCCTCAAACTATTTATAATGCAAAAATGCAGCTAAAATGACATTTTAATTAGTTTTTACAACCCATTTTGGCGCCCCTAAGGTCGGCGCCCGGGGACATATGTACCCCCTGCCCTCCCATCGCTACGCCTCTGATTTTTGTCATCGTTTTGTGCATATCGGTGCTTTATACTTTATATGGTAGTTAGTAAAGCGTTTTAAGCATTTTTTTTTTAAGTTTGAGAAGAAGCAACGGTCAAAGGGATATAACCAAAACAATATTTAACATTTTTTAGAAGTTTATGGTTAATTCCCCTAGTTTCAATAAAAATGTAACAAAAAACCTTTGCTTAGTAAATACTTACATTTAATTATTAGCAGTTTTAGTCCCATAATTTAGCTCAATGACCGTCTTATCAAGACTCTGAAACTTTGTTACTGGCGCTGACTTTTTACAAACAGAATATTTGCTAAACCTCTCGATCCCCTCTTTTTTTTTGCCAGTCCCATATTTAAGCTTCAAATTATTATTACACAATTACAAAATCATTACACAATTACATAGTCATAATAATGACTGAATAAACATTACTTAGTTACAAGTCTTTCAGGGAAATTATGTTAATTTTCGTTCACAAAATGCATAAAATATTGACGATCATCAGCTCATATTTAATTATTTGTTTGATGAGACTTGAGAGGTGAGTCACATCTCTAGCTTTTGTGGCGGATGGAATGTGCACGCATAGTTGTATGCCTAGATGTGACATTTTGTCACTGTAAAGATCTGACATATTGTCACTCTAAAGATTTGGCATATTGTCACTCTAGAGAACTACTGAATAGGTGTCCTAAAATTTTATGTCTGTGTTTGTTTGCAAAAGTCTGAAAATATAAAATGGAAGAATGTAGTAAAAAGTGCACGGTGTATCACATAATATATGAAGTGGATAATTATATGAGCATATGAAATGGAATAATATATAAGCATATGAAGTGGAAGAATATATGAGCATATGAAGTGGAAGAATATATGAGCATATGAAGTGGAGTAAGAGAGACGCGACAAAACGAAGAGTAGGTTGAACAGAAGTTCAAAGTTCAAGTGTTTTAAAAAGAAAAGTGGCTCTATAAATTTGGTTGGGTCAATTTGGTAAGGTATGTGGCTAACCAGACCCCCGACCCCATTTTAGTGGGTTGTGTGGCTAACCAGACCCCCGACCCCATTTTAGTGGGTTGTGTGGCTAACCAGACCCCCGACCCCATTTTAGTGGGTTGTGTGGCTAACCAGACCCCCGACCCCATTTTAGTGGGTTGTGTGACTAACCAGACCCCCGACCCCATTCAAGTGGGTTGTGTGGGTCTCGTGGTCTTGAGATATTTCATCCGAGAGAGAGAGAGAGAGAGAGAGAGAGAGAGAGAGAGAGAGAGAGAGAGAGAGAGAGAAGGCGAGATTTGTGTGTGTGTGCGTGTGTGCGTGCGTGAGTGCGTGTGTGTGTATAAACACGATAACTTGAGTACCATTTCAGTTAGATTGACGAAATTTCAAATGAAAGTATTACATTAATTTTGTATTTTTCTTTCAAATTTTGCGCGTTATCCGGTAAATAGTAGCAATTCTTTTTTCGGTTTCTCAAAACAAGGGTTCATTTAAGTCAGGCGGATTAAATTTTACGTATGTTACATTCTATGCGCATATTTCTTTCAACGTTTGAACAATTTCCGAAAAACGGAAGCGGTACATAACTCCCGTGTGAATACAATCAGTATTTCTTCCAGACTTTTTTCTCCGGGGGGAGGGGGGGGGGGTGGTTATCTGAATACGATAACTTGAATACTGTTTTAGTTAGGTAACATGTAAGATCTCATACTTTGGTTACTTTCAATTATTGAGTGACCTCCGATAAGGTAGTACTTTACTCTATTTTAGATCTCTAAAATACCCATATGGGGCCATAACTTGAGTATCATTTCACTTATGCAGACGGCATTTCATACAATGGTACACGATCCTATTCTTTTGATTCTGTCACATTTTGAATGAATTCCAGTGATCTGATATTTTTTATGAACTGGCCTACGTTTCGTCATCTTACCCCCCCCCCCTCTCATCCACTTTTCTTTGTTTACTAGTCCTCATCATGAATTAACTCGAAAAAATGCGCATTTATTGCTCAATTCATTCCTGACCCCACCCACCCCTTCATGATCTCACGAGAACGTGTTAATGAGTGCGACAGTCTAAAAAAAAAATGAAATATTTTGAATAACGTTGTAGTACTTTACTCTTTAAGTGGCTAGGTCCGGGGAACTAAGGGAAGTAACTGTAGCAGCAAGTTTACAAAAAATAATTTTCACACTGACTACAGCTATTGTCACCAGATTGAGGTTACTTTGATAGAGGCAGCCCTTTTACAAGTGTTAGTATGTATTAGACTAGGCCTAATTTTATCATTTTTTAAAAATTAATTACGGACGAATATTTGTTTAAAATAAACACTTCTCAAGTGGATTTTTCTTTACATTTCTAACTATGTGATTGTGTTTTCTTACTTTGAATTTTAGTTAACAAGCTATCAATATTACATTTTAATAAATAATTCCTACCACGTGGTCTGCATTAGGGTATACCGTTTTGATAATGAACCCATTCCATGCCGACCGTATAAAGATGATCCTTGGATGCAGGGCCATGGGATAGCTTTTGATCAAATAAACTTTTAATAAACCACTGCTTTATTGACGGTTATCAATGTAGACATTTTTGTTTGTTTCACATATAAAATATTTTAACTGGTACTTAGTACATTCTTTTCTCAAACAGAAAACTTGCCCACCGTTTTCCACCGACTTCATTAAGATGGTGAGTTTTATTGCATTTTTTTTGTTTTTTAAAGTTTGTTGCAATCCTTTTACAATTGATGTACTTATTTAAATGCAAATTGTTGTACACACTTAAACAGTTTTTGATTTGTAAAAGTTGGCCAGACTTGAAAAATCTACTTATGAAAAGGGCAGGCTATTTTTTAGTTCATCTCTCACTTCTCTCCCTTAGCGGGATTGTCTTTACCTTGGTCCAGAGTGACCAAAAGCTTGTTACAATTTAACTTGGTCAAGTTTGTACAAGATTTTGTTACAACTTAAATTAGTCTTGCGTGTCCAAGATTTAGTTACAACTTGACTTAAATTAGTCAAGCGTGACCAAGATTTTGACATCCGACAGTTGTTGACTTCAATAAACAGCGCCTGACACCACCCAGTTGCTGATATTCTCCTCACACCATCCAGATATTCTCATCAATTTATTTTTAGGTGAAAACATCAACAGCTTTGTTTACTGCCGTCTTTGTGGTGGTTGGTGCAGTCATCAATGTACACGCTTCCAGTAAGTCTGTTCACCGGATGTGTGTGTCTGTGTGTGTGTGTATGTGTGTGTATGTGTGTGTATGTGTGTGTGTGGTGGTTGGGGCAGTCATCAATGTACACGCTTCCAGTAAGTCTGTTCGCCGGATGTGTGTGTATGTGTGTGTGTATGTGTGTGTGTATGTGTGTGTGTGTATGTGTGTGTGTATGTGTGTGTGTGGTGGTTGGAGCAGTCATCAATGTACACGCTTCCAGTAAGTCTGTTCACCGGATGTGTGTGTATGTGTATGTGTGTGTATGTGTATGTGTGTGTGTGTGTGTGTATGTGTGTGTGGTGGTTGGAGCAGTCATCAATGTACACGCTTCCAGTAAGTCTGTTCACCGGATGTGTGTGTATGTGTGTGTATGTATGTGTGTGGTGGTTGGGGCAGTCATCAATGTACACGCTTCCAGTAAGTCTGTTCGCCGGATGTGTGTGTGTATACGTGTGTGTGTGTGTGGTGGTTAGAGCAGTCATCAATGTACACGCTTCTAGTAAGTCTGTTCGCCGGATGTGTGTGTGTATGTGTGCAAACTATAATTTAATTATTTTGTTTTATTTGCGAAGTTAAAAGGGAACTTCTAAAATCAATGCTCATGCTCATGGTCATGGTAATGACATGGTACTAATACATGGCATAGTACTGATACATAACCTAGATAGGATGGTAAAATACATAACCCAGAATTCAAAGTATTTAAACAGACACAAACAGCATCAATATTAAAGACATGGTTTTATTTAATTTAGCAAAGAGATGCTTTTCTAAACGTCTTGGCCGATTTTAGCGCGTGGGCTGTTGTCTGTTTACAATTGATGTGGGCTGTTGTCTGTTTACAATTGATGTGGGCTGTTGTCTGTTTACAATTGATGTGGGCTGTTGTCTGTTTACAATTGATGTGGGCTGTTGTCTGTTTACTATTGATGTGTGTTGTCTACTTACTACTGATGTGTGCTGTTGTCTGTTTACTATTGATGTGTGTTGTTGTCTACTTACTATTGATGTATGTTGTTGTCTACTTACTATTGATGTGTGTTGTCTACTTACTACTGATGTGGGCTGTTGTCTGCTTACTATTGATGTGTGCTGTTGTCTGTTTACAATTGATGTGGGCTGTTGTCTGTTTACTATTGATGTTTGTTGTTGTCTGTTTACAATTGATGTGGGCTGTTGTCTACTTACTATTGATGTGTGCTGTTGTCTGTTTACAATTGATTGTGGCTGTTGTCTGATTACTATTGATGTGTGTTGTTGTCTGTTTACTATTGACGTGGGCTGTTGTCTGATTACTATTGATACATCGATCTCAACACTCTCCAGATCGCAACGAGAGGGCCATCGGTGGCCAAGAATTCAAGCGGGGCCAGTGGCCATGGCTGGTCCTACTAAAAGGGGAGATAGTCACGAGCCGACTGTTTGGTCTTCTCCCCCTCGGCAAGAGATACGCCACCTGTGGGGGTGTCCTCATCTCTGACCAGTGGCTCGTGTCTGCTGGACATTGTTTTGAGGACAGGTACGTCATGTGACGTCATATCCTGCAACAACACGAACAATGCAAACAGATACGCATACAGACTTATATATGCCTTTTATATAACTTTTATACAATCTTTATCTACACATACATCCAAGCATACATATAATTATATCAAAATAAACGACACATTGTGTATCTACACATACATGCATACACACAGCATATCATTCATATATACATGCATAGGATCTACACGTTTTAAATAAATAATACACATACCCGTATTTGCCTTATGTTAAACATGTTATGATAATTATTTTCCTATTCCTTTTTTTAAACAAACTACACCAGCAACTGGAGATGGAAAGCCAGTCTGGGATCTGTGAGGTACAAGGTAGGCAAGTCTGTCGGCAGTGGAAGCCCCCCCCCCCCCCCCTCTTAGGCTACCATTCTAACAGAACTATTCACTTCCATGAGAGGTGTCGAGTTCGAACCCTCGGGCAGATAAGGCTCGATCCCTCCCAACACTAAAAATTAAGAACGAAGAAGAAAGATCTGACAAAACCATTTAGTATCAGAAAACTTACGCTGTCAACGTTAAAGTGATAAACCTACGCGGATATAAAAAATGAAGATAGTTTTTGCTTAATTTTTTTCTATCAATTTTCCCTAAAACGTTTCTTATTTGATTTTCCCCGCCCCCATCCCCACTCAACTGTGTCTAACAGGGGGGGGGGGGAAAGGAGATTACGCCCTTATCAATACCCCCCCCCCCCCCACACACACCTTCCCTATATTGCCAAAAAGATTGAGATATCACACCCCCCCCCCCAATCCCATTACTGTTGGGGCTAGAGTTACGGAAAAATAACTTGATTCAATTTTTACCCGGTTCCTCTGCTAGGCAGTCTTAGAATGCTTAGGGAAAATACAAAATCCGATTTGTTCAGTGTCAGCCTATTTCAGGCAACTTACAGCATCCCGAGTTTTTCACTCTGTCGGGAACATGTACAATATGTTCTCTGGAAGGGGGGGTGGGGGTGGCAGGGTGAGGTAATAATCATGACTGACATTTACAGGGGGTAAACGTAATAGGAAGGGGGAGGGGGAATTGTAGTTTACAGGTCTAACTGAAACGCTTTGTCTTCAATCTTTTAGCCGTCATTCGGTGATCGATTCTTCAATCTTGTCGGGAAAGTGATCGATAGCGATCGGCTCAGAGTCTGGGAGGTGAAAGTCGAGAGAATCATTATCCACCCCCACATCAATCGCACAGGTAACAAATCATTATCCACATTCTCATCAATCGCACAGGTAACAAATCATTATCCACCCCCTCATCAATCGCACAGGTAACAAATCATTATCCACCCCCACATCAATCGCACAGGTAACAAATCATTATCCACCCCCTCATCAATCGCACAGGTAACAAATCATTATCCACCCCCTCATCAATCGCACAGGTAACAAATCATTACCCACCCCTCATCAATCGCACAGGTAACAAATCATTATCCACCCCCTCATCAATCGCACAGGTAACAAATCATTATCCACCCCCACATCAATCGCACAGGTAACAAATCATTATCCCCCCACCCCTCATCAATCGCACAGGTAACAAATCATTATCCACCCCCACATCAATCGCACAGGTAACAAATCATTATCCACCCCCTTATCAATCGCACAGGTAACAAATCATTATCCACCCCCTTATCAATCGCACAGGTAACAATACTATTGTAGTGGTTGTATATGCAACACGTCTGTTTAAAAAACCACGCATAAAGTTGAGTAGGCAACATTTGAATTAGTCGGAAATCGCCAAAATTAGCCAACATACATACACACACACTCACACGCATATATATATATATATATATATATATATATATATATATATATATAATATATATATATATATATATATATATATATATATATATATATATATATATATATATATATATATATATACACGAATCCAATAGAGTTCAGCAATGACATCGCTTTGGTGAAGCTATCGAAGGCTGTGCCCGCCAGTGGCAGATACTCCAACATCAGGAGCATACCACTGCCATCAGAAGAAGACAGCTCCTTCCCTCAACCTGGTCAGGTCTGTGTCACCAAAGGCTGGGGGTGCACCACTAAAGGTGAGCTCACGTTTAAACTTCACACAACCTGTTCAGGTCTGTGTCACCAAAGGCTGGGGGTGCACCACTAAAGGTGAGCTGGGGGTGCACCACTAAAGATGAGCTCACGTTTAAACTTCACACAACCTGGTCAGGTCTGTGTCACCAAAGGTTGGGGATGCACCACTAAAGGTGAGCTTAAACTTCACACAACCTGGTCAGGTCTGTGTCACCAAAGGTTGGGGATGCACCACTAAAGGTGAGCTTAAACTTCACACAACCTGGTCAGGTCTGTGTCACCAAAGGTTGGTGGTGCACCACTAAAGGTGAGCTTAAACTTCACACAACCTGGTCAGGTCTGTGTCACCAAAGGTTGGGGGTGCACCACTAAAGGTGAGCTCACGTTTAAACTTCACGCATTTGCACGTGTTTCCAAGTAACTAGTTTCAAGGCTGCCAGTGCTAATTTTATGGTTATAGACTATGTAAAGGCGGATGCAATGCCAAGTTTCAAGTTCAATAGCGGACTTTGTGTTTTATGTGACGTTATAAGTATAAGTATATACAATGAAAATTTAAAACAGGATGTCAATTTAATTTTAGTATTAGAACAGTGAAACAAAAAAAAATCGAGTTTATGTCTACTGTCCAACCAGGACATCACATGCTTCAACATCTACCAACCCAAAACCTCATTACTTAAACATCTACCCATCCCGACCCCCCCCCCCCCCATTACTCTAACCAGATCAAGGCCCATCTAGTCATGCCAGACAGATAGAGATCCCCGTCTTAGAGCCGGCAGTTTGCAACTTAACATACAGGAAGTCAATGGACAATAGAATCTGTGCTGGACACATCAACATGGGTGTAGGGGTGTGTCAGGTAAGTTGTATGTAATATGTACCAGCGAGATGTAATGTCATATGTACTAGCAGTAAGCACGTAATACATACCAGCAGTATGTATGTACTACGAATCAGCAGTATACATGTCATATGTACCACGTACCAGCAGTATGTATGTAATACATACCAGCAGTATGTATGTTATGTATGTACTACGTACCAGCAGTATGTATGTTATGTATGTACTGTACCACTTCCCACTATTTTTGTTCAGGGTGACAGTGGAAGTCCTCTGGCCTGTAAAAAGGGAAACAACTACGCCCTAGCTGGGATTGTCTCATTCAACAGCAAACACCACCCTGAGAACTATCCAGCCGTCTTCACCAAGATCCACTCCTATATCCCATGGATAAAATCAGTGATGACAACATTCAACTAACTTGTCCACCCAACAAACTAGTTCTTTCCTTGTGTACAATAAATTTTGCAAATAGTTTTTAGAAAATAAAACCTATTTATACTTTTCTCATAAGTTCAAACAGAAATAAATGTAACTGCTGCACAAACTTGTTACTTTAAAATGTTGTCATCCTGTTGGTTCAATTTGCAACAGTGTGAAGTGAAATTATTTGATGTGAAATGTGAACAGAAACTTTAGGCAACATTGGTAGGACATTTTTTTTAAAATTTATTATTTGATAGTTGCCCTAGGCCTAAAAACTAAACTCTGATGCTGTGTTATAGCTGGCCAACTTGGCAGGTGAGTTATATCATAGCTGGCCAACTTGGCAGGTGAGTTATATCATAGCTGGCCAACTTGGCAGGTGAGTTATATCATAGCTGGCCAACTTGGCAGCAGTTATATCATAGCTGGCCAACTTGGCAGCAGTTATATCATAGCTGGCCAACTTGGCAGCAGTTATATCATAGCTGGCCAACTTGGCAGGTGAGTTATATCATAGCTGGCCAACTTGGCAGCAGTTATATCATAGCTGCCCAACTTGGCAGGTGAGTTATATCATAGCTGGCCAACTTGGCAGCAGTTATATCATAGCTGGCCAACTTGGCAGCAGTTATATCATAGCTGGCCAACTTGGCAGGTGAGTTATATCATAGCTGGCCAACTTGGCGGCAGTTATATCATAGCTGGCCATCTTGGCAGCAGTTATATCATAGCTGGCCAACTTGGCAGCAGTTATATCATAGCTGGCCAACTTGGCAGCAGTTATATCATAGCTGGCCAACTTGGCAGGTGAGTTATATCATAGCTGGCCAACTTGGCAGCAGTTATATCATAGCTGGCCAACTTGGCTGCAGTTATATCATAGCTGGCCAACTTGGCAGCAGTTATATCATAGCTGGCCAACTTGGCAGCAGTTATATCATAGCTGGCCAACTTGGCAGCAGTTATATCATAGCTGGCCAACTTGGCAGGTGAGTTATATCATAGCTGGCCAACTTGGCAGCAGTTATATCATAGCTGCCCAACTTGGCAGCAGTTATATCATAGCTGGCCAACTTGGCAGCAGTTATATCATAGCTGGCCAACTTGGTAGTAGTTATATCATAGCTGGCCAACTTGGCAGCAGTTATATCATAGCTGGCCAACTTGGCAGGTGAGTTATATCATAGCTGGCCAACTTGGCAGCAGTTATATCATAGCTGGCCAACTTGGCAGGTGAGTTATATCATAGCTGGCCAACTTGGCAGCAGTTATATCATAGCTGGCCAACTTGGCAGGTGAGTTATATCATAGCTGGCCAACTTGGCAGCAGTTATATCATAGCTGGCCAACTTGGCAGCAGTTATATCATAGCTGGCCAACTTGGCAGGTGAGTTATATCATAGCTGGCCAACTTGGCGGCAGTTATATCATAGCTGGCCATCTTGGCAGCAGTTATATCATAGCTGCCCAACTTGGCAGGTGAGTTATATCATAGCTGGCCAACTTGGCAGCAGTTATATCATAGCTGGCCAACTTGGCAGGTGAGTTATATCATAGCTGGCCAACTTGGCGGCAGTTATATCATAGCTGGCCATCTTGGCAGCAGTTATATCATAGCTGGCCAACTTGGCAGGTGAGTTATATCATAGCTGGCCAACTTGGCGGCAGTTATATCATAGCTGGCCATCTTGGCAGCAGTTATATCATAGCTGCCCAACTTGGCAGGTGAGTTATATCATAGCTGGCCAACTTGGCAGCAGTTATATCATAGCTGGCCAACTTGGCAGGTGAGTTATATCATAGCTGGCCAACTTGGCGGCAGTTATATCATAGCTGGCCATCTTGGCAGCAGTTATATCATAGCTGGCCAACTTGGCAGGTGAGTTATATCATAGCTGGCCAACTTGGCAGCAGTTATATCATAGCTGGCAAACTTGGCAGCAGTTATATCATAGCTGGCCAACTTGGCAGCAGTTATATCATAGCTGGCCAACTTGGCAGGTGAGTTATATCATAGCTGGCCAACTTGGCAGCAGTTATATCATAGCTGGCAAACCTGGCAGCAGTTATATCATAGCTGGCCAACTTGGCAGCAGTTATATCATAGCTGGCCAACTTGGCAGCAGTTATATCATAGCTGGCTAACTTGACAGCAGTTATATCATAGCTGGCCAACTTGGCAGCAGTTATATCATAGCTGGCCAACTTGGCAGCAGTTATATCATAGCTGGCCAACTTGGCAGCAGTTATATCATAGCTGGCCAACTTGGCAGCAGTTATATCATAGCTGGCCAACTTGGCAGCAGTTATATCATAGCTGGCCAACTTGGCAGCAGTTATATCATAGCTGCCCAACTTGGCAGCAGTTATATCATAGCTGGCCAACTTGGCAGCAGTTATATCATAGCTGCCCAACTTGGCAGCAGTTATATCATAGCTGGCCAACTTGGCAGCAGTTATATCATAGCTGGCCAACTTGGCAGCAGTTATATCATAGCTGGCCAACTTGGCAGCAGTTATATCATAGCTGGCCAACTTGGCAGGTGAGTTATATCATAGCTGGCCAACTTGGCAGCAGTTATATCATAGCTGCCCAACTTGGCAGCAGTTATATCATAGCTGGCCAACTTGGCAGCAGTTATATCATAGCTGGCCAACTTGGTAGTAGTTATATCATAGCTGGCCAACTTGGCAGCAGTTATATCATAGCTGGCCAACTTGGCAGGTGAGTTATATCATAGCTGGCCAACTTGGCAGCAGTTATATCATAGCTGCCCAACTTGGCAGCAGTTATATCATAGCTGGCCAACTTGGCAGGTGAGTTATATCATAGCTGGCCAACTTGGCAGCAGTTATATCATAGCTGCCCAACTTGGCAGCAGTTATATCATAGCTGGCCAACTTGGCAGCAGTTATATCATAGCTGGCTAACTTGACAGCAGTTATATCATAGCTGGCTAACTTGACAGCAGTTATATCATAGCTGGCTAACTTGGCGGCAGTTATATCATAGCTGGCCAACTTGGCAGCAGTTATATCATAGCTGGCTAACTTGGCAGCAGTTATATCATAGCTGGCTAACTTGACAGCAGTTATATCATAGCTGGCTAACTTGACAGCAGTTATATCATAGCTGGCCAACTTGGCAGCAGTTATACCATAGCTGGCCAACTTGGCAGCAGTTATATCATAGCTGGCTAACTTGGCAGCAGTTATATCATAGCTGGCCAACTTGGCAGCAGTAATATCATAACTGGCCAACTTGGCAGCAGTTATATCATAGCTGCCCAACTTGGCAGCAGTTATATCATAGCTGGCCAACTTGGCAGCAGTTATATCATAGCTGGCTAACTTGGCAGCAGTTATATCATAGCTGGCCAACTTGGCAGCAGTTATATCATAGCTGGCTAACTTGACAGCAGTTATATCATAGCTGGCTAACTTGACAGCAGTTATATCATAGCTGGCTAACTTGGCGGCAGTTATATCATAGCTGGCCAACTTGGCAGCAGTTATATCATAGCTGGCTAACTTGGCAGCAGCTATATCATAGCTGGCCAACTTGACAGCAGTTATATCATAGCTGGCCAACTTGACGGCAGTTATATCATAGCTGGCCAACTTGGCAGCAGTTATACCATAGCTGGCCAATTTATAGCTGTACCAGACAAGAACCCATGGTGCACACGTTTACATGTAATACAAATCAATTTTTTTTTTTAACAAAATGAAAACAAATTTTTAAAATGAGTTTTTGAAAAGTGTGAGAAAAAATTAAACAGTAAAAGATAAAAATGCTTAGCTGATATGTGCAAAATTTAATAAAAATTACACTAAAGTAAATCAAAATTTAACTGGCTGCAGTTGCATAAAAATAATGGTAAGAAACCAAAAGATTTTTTTTATAAAAGTGCTACTTTTTTATCAGATGAAAAAGTCTAACACATTTGATAATAAAACATTAATAATTTTCTTAAAAATCATGGAGATAGAAGTAGGTTTTGTTCCTAGATCACATATTTCAATGACAAGTTTGACTTCAAATCACAAAGAACATATTTCTGTGACAAAATAGCACTTAAAAAAAAAGGTCATGGTGTATGCTAGTTTTTAATCCTGTGTGCTCCAATACAAGCTTTCCCATTCACAATATTATAAATATATATATATACGTTTAAGCTTAACTTCTTTTATGTGGATTCATAAAAGAGTCACAGTCAATTAAAATTTTGCTTTTCTGTCAACTTTTAAAAAATCAAAAACTTTTGCAACCTTAAAAACAACTCACCAAAAATAATTAAAATAAAACTTAATGTTGACAATTTAAAATATATTATTGCACCAAAGAGAGTAGCACCAATAATTGAGTAGCCTGACAATGTCTTATCAACTGTATAATATCATCTGTGTTTGTATACAAGTACACCAGAACTTGTTGAACTTCGTTCTCTGGTTGATGCACATGTGGTGGAGTAAGATTCTAATTTATTTGGAAGAAAACCAGAGGCCTGTAGGACATACAGAATACAAGATACAGATCTTAAAACTTTGGACTGTAACACAAAAATATAAAACATAAACAAAAAGTGGACATACAAATCTTAAAACTTTGGACTATAACACAGAAAAAAAAAAAAGAGTATTATACATAATGAATAAAATTAAGCACAAATGTTACTGACCTTTGCAAAGACACAGAATCCACCTTTAGCTAATATTATTCTTTTCTCTTCTAATGTTAAACTTTTAGCTTAAGAGGCAAAAACAAAATAGAAATTTTTAGCTCAAAAATTAGGAAGAAATTTTTTAAAATAATGTCATATAATTATAAGCAATTATAAGCAACTTAAAACACAAAACATTTAACATGCATACAAAAAGAACACATTTAAAAGGCAGTGCTTGTGTTTAGTATACATAAAAACAACATCAACAACAACTCCTCAACAGGTAATTAATTCACAGTAACTTTAATGGTTATAAATAATAATTTGTATAGAAAAAAACCTCATCCTAATATACCCCACACTACTTTACCTTAAAAGTTCTATGACCACATGACAAAAAGAGGATATTTTTTTAACTAGCTTTTTATAAGAAAAACTGTTCATGATGATCTTAAAATGAAAACAATACCGAAGGTCCCTATTTACTTACACAACAGCTAAAGAAATTAAACTAGAAAACAAAAACTCATAATGCTTACCATTTTTGTAATATTTAGCTATCATGAGTAAAGTTCTCGACATTTAAAGTTCACTTTTCAAAATTACATATTTCTACAGACCAAGAATGTCAAGTTGTAAAGAATTCTATAAAAATTGAATAAAAAAATCATTTTACTCACAATCAGTATCAGCTTTTCTGTCTTCAGGTCTGAGGAAATTTTAAGATGCAACAAATTATTATTCATCAAGTCAAATTAACTCAGAACAAAATAATTATGTATTTAATAAGTAGTTCTATAAAAATATGGAGTTTTACAAGCTAGAGAAAGAGTTATAAAGTAAAATCGTTGTGAAGTGGATAAGAATTTCTAGGTGTTATATTAAGAATACAAGAGAAGGAGAATGAACATTTTTTTCTAATGTTACCCAGTCACCTAGCAAATAATGTTTAAAATTATGGACAAAACTGCTAATGCCTTCAGAAGTAATACATTACTAACTGGAGCTTTTTGAAAATGACAAAGAGCAAATAAATAAATAAAAGTATTATGTGCATTTTAATTCTACAGAACCTACCAGGGGCAGAAAATTAAAAAAAAAGTATGATGTAACAATTTAACTCCACATAAACAATTTCTCTTACCTGGGTAAACCTACAGAACAAACACTGTTGTAACAATTGTCTTGGACTCTGGATCCCTTAAATGAAAGGTAAAGAATTAGCAAAAAAATTGAAGAAAGAAGTTTAAGAGGAAAGATTAATACTTTAAGTTTGTAACCACACTCTCAGTGGTCGGTAAGACTTGCCATACCATAGAGACGCTCTCAGGTGTAATTTTGAATAAGAACACAAGTAAAATAATTCTTATCATTAATTTCCTCTAAAAAAAATAATTCTTTATTTTTTATTCTTTAAAACTAAGTGATCATCTTTGCACAAGTACAATAAATAATTTCTTAAAATTAATATTAGTATGTAGGGCATATTCAATTGTGATTAATTTATATCAGTGATGTGTGGGTTTTAAATCAACGGGTAAAAAGTTATGAGTCATTTTTCAGCATAGGTACTGAAAAAAATTAAGTGAAAATAAATAATTCCAGTCAAACATGAAAATAATTCCAAGCTTAAAAAGTTAATAAAGTTTTCTTTTTGTCTATCTGACACTGTAGAATTTTTTTTCATGATACAGTGAATACATCATTATTTAAATTTTTTTTTTCATAAGTACCTTTGTTGTTTTGAAACCTGAGAACCCCATACATTTTTTCATTTCTTCCTCTTCTTCTGTTAATGCTGTCTTGACAACCTCTTCATCTAAACATTTTTAAAATTTCAATGGTAGCAACATGGGTCAATAAATAACATTTTTCACAAATTATGCAAAATTTTAAATTGAGTATTTATATTAATAGAATGAATGAATGTATGCAGTTTTTAATACCAAGTAAAATGATGATTAAAAAACAAACAAGAGTGACAGCTAATATTATGAAATACCTATGCAAGTGTAGTCATTCTTGAAAAACCTTTGTTTTGGTCTACTGTAACTTTTTTCTTCATGTCTATAAAAGTAAAAAATTATAATATTGCACAGCTGAGTTAGCTGATAAAAAGTAAAAAATTTACTTTAGTGAAGCATGAGAATACTACTTAGCATACAATATCTATTATCTTTAACAGTAAATTGTAAAAAACATTTTTTTTTAAACTCTGAGCTTATTAATTTACATCATTACCTGTTTGTACACTGAAAGCAGCCCTTGTTATGCAAACTAAATAAATATTGTGCTAATTCATCATCACTTTTATGGAGTTTTTTCTTTAATAATACCCACTGATCAAAGTTCTGTGGACTTAAATAGACAGAATGATTATGATTTAATTCACTTGGATCATTTTCAAATTTTTCACTGGAAGGGGAGCTTTGATAATACACCTCTGTTCCTTTATAATGGTTAGAGTTAGAGGCTGCATCATATATCCTTTTTCTGCTACTATTTACACTTTCATATTTGTCAAGAAAAGCATTCTGAGAATTTCTGTTGGATCCCATTCCAGCAGTTGATGCATTTTGAGAAGTTCCACAATGTATCGCATTGTTACTTCCAACATTATTTTCAGAAGTGTAACTACCAAATGCACTTG
This sequence comes from Physella acuta, assembly GCF_028476545.2. Classification (NCBI taxonomy): domain Eukaryota; kingdom Metazoa; phylum Mollusca; class Gastropoda; family Physidae; genus Physella; species Physella acuta. The sequence continues at coordinate 809,416 of NW_026732030.1, forward strand.
TGGAACTGAAATTTTCTGCTGTATTTCCTAAACAGCCATTGCTGCTATTATAAGAATTGATAGTATTAGTATTAGATCCATTCACACTTCCAATGGAATCACAGACACTATTTCCCACATTTGTTCTTAAAGAGTTTCCGCTATTCATAGCACTTCCTACATTCATAACATCAATGTTATTTGTATTCCCATTACTTCCCATACCAGAAATTCCACCAGATGTTCCAACAGTCATACTGGTGGCAGAATTTGTCATGTAAGATTCATTTGGAAAACTATAATAATTGCTATCACAATCACTTGGACTTGGCTGAGTCGGATTTAGTTTAAAAAAAGACTTATTATTATTATCTTGTAAAACATTTGCACCTATTCCTAATTGTTGTAGTTGAATGTTTGATAAAAACTGAGAAAGTATTGAGGCTCCCATTGTTGCTAGCCCAACAGCTGGCGTACTGTTCACACTTGGACTAGGACTAGGCATAACGTTATTATTTGCAAGCCCTTTGAAGTTGGTGACACATGTGGGAAATGAGTTAACTACGGAAGTTGGGTTTGGGATTTGAGGTGAACTGAATCCCATAGGCATATAAGAGGCAGCAGCATTGGATGACTGATTGGTAAAATATTTTTGAGTTTGATTGTTGTGCGGCTGAATTCCGCTGATGCTTCCATTACCAGTGAAATAGGTTTCTTCTTGTCTTTGCTGCCACGTATCTTGCTCATTTCCGTAAATGTTTTGGCTTTGTTGACCAAAGCTAATTAAGTTGTTATGCATAAGTGTTAAACTGACTCCGTGCCAGTGGACTTTACAACTTGTTTACAAATTTAACAGACTGTAAACATTACTGCGAAATCCGTATTTTTTACTTACTGCAGTAGACTACTGCTACAGTACTGCCAGATAATAGCAGTGACTGATTTCTTTTATTCTATTTTAAAATTTAGTTTTAAATTCCATCGTTACGCTAAACGTACCAAAGTTAGAAAATATTTTTGAAAAACAGCAAACAAACAAAGAATTAAAATACATCACTTAAAATAAAACTTAATCTTTTGTTTGGCATAGTAATTTGGTATTTTAAATACTCTAATGCAAACTACAAAGTGGCTCAAATATCACGTCTATTCGCAGAAACTAATGTTCAAAATAATACCCCCACCCACACCCGTTTCTCTACTAGATCAAGATCTAATAGAACGGACTAAGCATGCTTAAAAAAATATAAGGCTCATAATGAATAAATACATTTAACTCTTTAAAGAATTTTTTTCTTATATTTTCTTACATAAAGTAGACATAAACGGAACTGAAAACAAATAGATCTAGATATTATAAGTCTATTAGAAATAAAAGGCCCATATAGTAGATCTAATACATTTTTTACAGATAGATCTATCAACCAAGCTGAGCCTTTTTCTTTATGATTTGTTCAAACCATTTTATGAATCGTATCATCCGTTTTGTACTATTAGCCTAGGCCACTAAACTTTGCTTTTAAAACTAATAATTTTAAAATGTTAATATTTGTTTTATTTAATAAAATGTAGTTTTATATAGTTATATTGTGTAGCTCTTTATTATAGAGTTAAATTAACATGTTGTTTGTTGAAAGATGGCGGTAGATTATAACTTGCCTGATCATGCATATACTATACACTAAGTATTATAATTTGTTAAAATGTCACTGATCTTGATTTTGCTTTTAATTAAAATAAGTAGTTTATAATAATTTTTAGCATTTAAAATAAATTCAGAGGATTAAAAGTACTAATCAAGTGATTTAGATTTATTATTTGACCCCTACTTCAGTTGGGAGTTGGCTTCTGCGGTAAAACTCCATTTTAGCAATTTTATTCCCCGCTTCACGTACACCTCCAGTTGAGCGTATTTTATTATCAACACAACCCAAAGACACAGAAACGTTAGAAAACACTTGGCCTATTTCTTTATGAAGTTTTGTTTTAATTTTTGATAATTTACTTTTATCAAAACTTGAGAAAAATCCAAATTTGGTTATTGAATGTGCACTAGGTCTAGGTTTAGCTTTTTTTTTCTCTTGAAAATAGGTTCGTGTCATTTAAGGAGAAACTGATAAATGCAAGTCGGATAAGTTTTTATTGTTAAAATATCTCGCACTCATGATACTATAAATAAACTCATATAAACTCTCAATGGCCCCAAGCTAATGACGACAATGACGTATGCTTATAATTAAAGTGAACTCACAGTGAACCCTTCACCATCATGGGCATGTAGGGATTTTCCTCCCGCCGACGATCACACGCTATTTAATTGAAACTGTCCTAATGCTTATTTATAATCTTTTTTTACATTTTTTAATTAAAACACACATTCATAAAAAAATAAGTAGATTCTAGATCCTTATCTATCACCTACTAATCCTAGTGTGTTCCTAACGTTTTTGTGTGTTTTGGTTGTGTATATAATAAAATACTGTCAACCGGAAGTGAATGTGAAGCGGCGAATAAAATACGCTAAAATGGAGCTCTACCGACTTCAGCTTTCGTTAAGTAAAGTCCTAACTAAAGTTATAAATAAAGTATAAAAAATAAAATATAAAAAATAGCCTAAGATTGTCTTTGTTCTGCTACAAAGCAAAATTGGAAATGATTTATTTTATAATAAAATGCCACTTTCTGTATCACATTTTACCAGTGATTAATCAGAGTCTCAAGTTTGATGTCTATTAATTAGTTATTCAATTGATAGGCCTAAATGAAATCAGTGGGTTGTTAAAGTTAAGCAAGTTCAAAATTTTGAAAAAGTTGAGTTTAATAAGCTATAGGCTTTTCCATCATCCAGTCCTTAATGGCCATATTAAAAAAACTACTAAACTTCTAGAAATAGCTGACAGACAAGGCATATTTAAAAGATCATTAGGCCTTTATTTAAGTAAGCCATAATAACTTTTTTATTTAATTTAACATTTAGGCCTATTTAGGGCTTATTAAAAGTTTTAAATGTTACTGTTAGGCACAGTTAAGGCCTAACACAATTTTTTTTTTTTACTTTTAGAACTAGATTAATTTAGCTAAATTCTTAATTTGATTAAATTTGATTAGTGATTAGCAGAGTAAATTTACCCTTTAGAACCTGGTGGTCAATGGGGCAGATGAAGCAGAGTTACTCTGTTTCTGTGACTGGTTTATGAAGAGATAGTGTGGTCAGCACAATGCTAACCTCCTTAACTTTGAGAGTCACTTACCCATCCAGTCAGATAGATAATTGTTTACAATGGTTGGGAGAAAGGGGAATGAATCAAAGTACATATTTTTTAAAGTGTTTAAGCTGTTGCTTTATCCACAGATTATCATGAGTAAGGCTGACAAAAAACAACCCTCAAAGAAAATGAAGCAAGATTTAGTGGTGGAGTTAAACAATGTTTTGATGGTGCGTGCTGAACAAATTAGGCAGCGTCTTCATAAAGAAAATCAGACAGCTGGTGAAGGTGATAATGAAGCAGCTGACTTAGTCGAAAGTGAAATACATTCATATGAGAAGTCCAGGTAGAACTACTGATAGACACTGAATCAAAAATGAAAAAATATTTTTAACCTTAAGAATATAAAAAAACATTACTTGTCACTAGGACTTGTTTCTAAACAACCATCTAAGAATATTGATTCCACTTTTTGCAGTTTATTTAATAAATTACATTCTAGTAAATTTAAAAAAAAATTATTGCAAACATTCCTTGCCCACACAAAGATTGTCTCAACAACAAAACATGTAAACATTGTCCTTCAAATATTAAAAAAAATCGCTAATAAAGTTATGCTTACTGCATAGAGGCCTTTCTTACTATGCTTTAATCAAGTGCATAAATGCCACCATATTTTGTGTTGTTCTTTCATTTAACTAGCTTACCAGAGACAACTGCAGATCAAGTTATGGTTATGAATACAAGCAGCTCAGCAATAAAAGAAAGCAATAATACTTCTAATCTGAATGCCAGTCCTAGTCATATCCCAGTGTCTAAAGCTCGTCAAAGAAGAAGGCAGAAAGTTGTAACAACCGTTGCAGTAAGCAAAAAATATTCAGAGGTAGATTTATTTTTACTTGTTGTATTTTAAATAAGGACCTTAAAAAATGCGTAACTAAATTAACATTTTAAAGATTTTCCAATAGAGTATGTAATTTGCTGGACTCACTTTTTGGGTAAAATTGTATTCACTTTTAACTATATAACTGCATGTATACTACATTTCTTTGTTTTATTTTAAAATGCAGTATTAATATCTTGTTCCTTTTATTGTCTTTTTTTATACTGAAGTTTTGATTTTTGTTTGTACACTTATTTAGAGTACAGGTTTGACTAAGCATACCAGTGTGGATCACTCAAAACATTTACATGGGGGGAGCAATGTGAATATAAAAAACTATCGTCCAGGCTATAATTGGAATATGGGAGGTCGTGTTAAAGAGCTACGTATCAGGTTAGTTTATATTTGAAACATCAACCAGCAATGTAGGAACACATCTACCCAACCATTATGGGCTTTTGTTTAATTAACATTTTATTTGTAGAGGGATAGACTGTCTCTTTCATTGACACACACACACACACACATATATTTTTTTGACCTAAGCAATGTGCTTCTGCCGACCCAATCAGAACTTATACATTATGTTAAAATATTCTTTAACAAGTACATTAAAAACATTATTAATAGCTATGATACATTTTATCATGTATTAGTATATTATTATAATGAATATCATTAAGCAATTACATTAGATGGGTGGTAAACTATATTAAATTTATTGTCTCATAAAACATTTAAGATTGTCAGCTGGCAAAACTAATAATTCTCTTTTACTTCCTCTATAACAGACAATAATCTACTGGCTCTTGAACTATATCAAACAAAATACCTAACAATAAAAAAATAACAGTTGAGTCTGGCTGGAAACAGTCTAGAGTAATGGACAAGGATACTTATTCTAAAACACCCTTCTTTTAAGCCCTAAACTATTTAGTTAACAAATTATAAGACCAATACTATAACATGGTTGACTCAGTTGAATGTACACACATGCCAGTCACTCTGTAAACAAATGTCAAAACTTCAAACATAAAATAAAATCTCATAACAAAAACAAATGATATTTTCAAAATTTTGAGTACACAAGTATTGCAAATTAAACATTTATGACATTTTATATTTTTTTGCTTATAGATATATAGCAAGAAAGTACCTATTCATTTGGCAAAAAAATGTCTTTGGTCGTGTTCCACTTGCAGTAGCCAAGTAAGTGTGTACGTTTTAAAAAGTTGTCTTTTTCATGTTTCCGACTTTATTGTGAATGAATCTCTTAGTGAATGAGCCTCTGGATTATTTCCTTTTTAAGTTTGTTGAATTATTTGAAGTCTATTAAATCTCACCTTAGCTCCTTTATGTGCCTCAATGTTATAAATTAGCAGCCTGTGGTGAACCAGCCATTTCAGTAGTAGAAAATGTAGGTGTGTAGCAATAGATCATATCTGTCTCAACTGTTCAATGTGTTAAAAAAATGTGAAACAAAATTGTAACTTTCCTCATTCACCATCTCTTAACACTTTCACACTTTATTTTTACACCTCTGCATGTGTCACATGATGTTTGCTCAGTTTCTCATGTTTTTTCCCTAGGGTTGGGAGCATATTATTTGTGAACATGTTAAACTTTTGGAAATTGGCCTTTTGTTGAACACATGCTTTGATGTGCCTATCCAGAATTTGCCTTGTTAAATGAAGTATAACAGCTGCATTAAAATACATGAATATATTACTTTTAATATTTCCATAGGCAGCATTATGAAAAGAACTTGCTGCATAAGGCATTTGTTGAATGGCATGATTTTTGGTGGGAGATCGCAAAGGAATGGAGGCTGGATGTTAGAGCTGAATGTCATCACAGGTGCAGACATTAGTTTGTATTGGTTGAGCTTATCTGTTAGATACAATTCATGCAGAAATGTGTGATTTAGTAGGTATAAATGACACATGAGACAACTTAAAATATTTTCATTTGACTGGAATATTACATCCAACAGACACCATACAGTGACTTTGTGACAGTCTAGACACCATACCTTAGTAAATTAAATCATGAATAAAATGTAACCTATTAAAGTATTTTTTGCCTCAGATACAAACTTGGAGTGCATGTCTTCACTAGATGGATTCAGTATGTTATATCAAGAAAGGAGAAGAAGGCTAAACTGATGTCTGCTAGCAGACAGTGTAAGTAACTGTTTACATACACATACTAGCTGCCTACCCGTGCTCAGCCACGGTGAATCTTTTTTAAATGTACCAACTTGAGAACAGAATAAAACTAAACACAAACGCTTATACCCGTGCTTTGCTACGGTGTGGATATCGCCACGGTGTGGATATGGATATTACCTCAGAGTTTACAGCACTTTGCATGGATTGCGGTCCCCGCATTGGGGCGGATAATCCATCAGCACACCGCGCTGCGTGCGAGTTCGGTAGCACTCTGGCGCGAATATGGATATTCACAAAAATTAAAGTCTGTTTAAAAAATTCAGAGTTAACGCTCTCACGAACGTCCGCCCAGACATCTCTCCTCTCCCAACCCAAGGCGTCATCTAAACCGCCGCCGAACGACACGTTTACCCGGCCGTCCGCGCCCAGGGAGAGACTTCCAGAATCTATAGCGATGACACGAAGAAGGAAGGACTGACACACTGACGCGTTATATTATAGATAAACATCAATGTTTGATGTAATTCTCAGTTTAAGATTCACATTAAAGAATATACTTGTGAAACAATCAACTAAATATGAAGATACATATACATCTATGTTGGAAATATAATATGTTGGAAGTTATAATATTGAATTGAACAGATATTTTTGTTATAGATAATAATCATGTGCTCTGCAAATGCTGGAAGGGATGGAAAGATTATATCAAATTCAGGCAGAAAAAAAAGTTGTTAGCAAAAAAGGCAGATGAGTTTCAAAACTCTGTGGTTACTAGGTAAGGTACAATATTTTGGTTTCATTCAAAATTGTATTCTATGTTTAATTGTATTCAATCTTTAAGTTGTACTAAATAGTTTTGTTGACAATTTCTAAAACAACTTGTTATTGTATTTTGCATTTTACTGGATATTTTTATTACCCACAACCCAACCCTCTCCTTCATTCATTCAACAGACATTTTTGGAAAGTTTGGAAAGGAAGAAAACAAAATTTGATCGTCCAACATGAAAATTTGACCTTGGCATTACAGTTTTGGGCCTACAGAATACAAGCACAAGTGAATAACATTTTTCTAATTATTTAATCCTGTCATCAGACATTTAAAGAGAGATTATGAAATTAGATAGTAATAGAGAGATCATGTAATTAGATAATCATAGAGAGATCATTGTAATCAGATAGTCATAGAGAGATCATGTAATCAGATAGTCATAGATATATAAGTATACTCAGATCATGGCTTAAAATTACTGTAATCACTCTGATAATCATTAAAATATGGGAATAAGTGTGTGTCTTTAGCGATATTATTTATTAATAATCCTGTGTAAGTAAAACTAATTCATTTTCAGATATAGTAGTGGATTAAAAGTTTTACACGTTTACCTCCATTAGCAGAAAAAGCTATGCATGTGCCAGAGACATATATTTTTACTTTACTTATATATACTTTATATTTTTACATTGGTTGCTATGGAAACCTGCCTAAGAATAAAAGTTTTTACTTTCTTCAGCATTGGTTGCTATGGAAATCTGCCCTAGAGTTGAAACATAGAGAGAAGCAGAGATACATTGATGCTGCTGTTTATCACAACAGTGTTGTAGTCTCCAAATGTCTGAAGGCCTGGACTTTGTACATAGCAAACAAAAGGACCAAGAGAAAACATGCAGGTAAATGAAATTTAGGTTGTTTTTGTTTTATTTATTTATAATCACTTTATATTAGCTAAATAAAGCATCCTTTCACACATGAGCTGTGTTACTGTACCCATGGTATATGGCTGGGTGGACTTAGAGTTGACTGCTGGTAACTAAAGTTTCTGTTGAGACTTTGTATACTTACCACACTGTTATGCCATTCCTTTCCTTTAAGAACAATCTCTGAAATAAAAAACAAACAAAATGGCTAAATGCTTGTCATGAATTTTATTTACAATTTTAAATTATTTAATTGTAAGAAAATATTTTGACCACGATTAAAGTTTTAACAAGTATTTATGTATACTGCCATGGTCTTTTCATAAATGTTTAAATTTTTCCATGTGGTGAGTATGCTAAAAAAAACCTGAAATAAAAATATTATTGTCTTACAATAACAAGTCAGTTCTAAAACTATTTTCAGAGTTTGCCACCCGTGTTTACTCAGCCAATCTGAAAGTTCGGTGTTTCAACCACTGGTTTCAGTCCTGGCACATGCTGAGGTCTTTACAACAACATAAACTCAAAATAGAATCACATTCAAAAAGTTTTAGATATCGTTGGGTATTTTGGAGATGGAGGCAATGTATCCTTTACACTAGGAATTTCCATTTAATTTTTAATTGGCAAAAGAAAAGTTTAAAATAAATAGGTCTTTAACTTTACCATGTTCATACATTTTTAAATTGTTAAACAAAAGTAAAATATTTGGTTAAATAATTGAATTATAAATCTAGGCCACTATATTTTGTTAATTTGGTTGCATGAATGTTATTTTCTTTAACAAGATACAGATGTTACTTTAAATAAAAACATGAAAGAAACAGACATCTTGGCTGTTAGACATTGGCATTTACAGTTAATGGTAATATAAAGATTTTACGAAATTATTTTGTTTATGTTAAATATTTCAAATCTATACAAAATAGGTCTATTCAATAATAATATTTTTAAAAAAATTGTCTCCCAAAAACATTACCCAGCATAAGAAATATTTGTTTTTATTCTATATTTTTTAATCATACTAAACGTTGTTGATCAGTTCAATCTCAAACTTATCATTTTACAGAGGGTTGGTTTTGATGCTTTTCGTCTGAATGTGGTACATGCAAACATAAAGGTTATGAGAGGTCAACTGGTAACACAGCTGAGAACTAAACAAGTAAACAATGGTTCATTATTTCATATTCTTCAAACATTTGGGTTTTTTTTTTCAATCAAAAGTAGTATTTTAAAATAGTGTAGCATATGTCAAAATCATAATGATTTAAAAAACAAACAAAAAAACTTTCTTTTGAGTTGAGGTAGATCTTTTAGTCTTATGATGGGTTTTAAGAAAAAATGGGCAACCCCAAAATTAACAGATATACTTTATAAATTCTTGATTTTGTTATTCAAATACGTATGTAGTGAAATGTTTTTTCTAATGATCAGCTTCAACGTTCAGCTTGGAACAAATGGAAATCTGCATGTGAGAAGAGAGAGGAACTAAAGATGGCTCCACAGACAAAACTTGCACGAGACCATAGAAAGTAATTAAACTTTTAATTTTGAGCATGTTTATTCTGTTGTAAATTATGTTTTCTTGCTTAAAGCTTATAATTTACTCAACAAAGCAACATTATGTATGCTTTAATATGGTATGTAGGAGTTTTAATATTTCAATATTGCAGATGTTGAAAATTTAAAATAATTTCAGTTCCAGGTTATTGCAGAAATGTTTTTCAGCATTAGTTAATTACACCACATGGAAACAACACCAAAAGGTATGAAAATCTTTTAGTATCATGATAATATGAATTTAACATTAAAATAGTTAAACATATTGTAAAAAGTTTTTTATTTTTTAACAGCAACAGTTTGCTAAAGCTGATGCACATTTCTATCTACAAATTATGCCGAAATGTTTATATCACATGCGAGCTTATGTTGATCTGGAGAAAACTTGCAGAGAAAATGCTGTTAAAGCCAAGGAATACAGAAGGTGGGGCTTGTTTTGTGTACAATTTTTGTTTTGGATTTACTTTGACAGTTTTGAAAATCACAAACAATCCTATTGGTGATAACAGTTGATTTTGTGAATTTATTCACATAACATTAAGTTTAAATTTCATAGTTTAATAAGCTATCTTTAATAACATTTCTATCAAGAAGTTGTGGAATGTCTGCTGAAAATAAACTGAAATTAATTATCCTAAAGTAAATATCATAAAGATGCTTATTGACTCAGATAACCATAATCAGTTAGTACTATTCCTTGAATATTTATTACATCTTTTTATAAGCCTTTGTTAACTGGTGTAAATTAATACATCTTTTATAAACCCTTGTTAACTGTTGCAACTTTTTAAAAGCCCTTGTTAATTGCTGTGATTAACTGACTTGATGAAAAACTTTTTAGGTTGAGTGTACAACAATATGTGTTCCAAATCTGGTATAATGCAGCCAATCAGAGCAGGGATGAAAGGATGATGTGCAGAATGGTGGGTTGATTTTTAACCATTTTTAAAATTACGAAGTTGTATTGAAAAACTTGTGTTGTTAGACTTTTTTTTTTGTAGTATGCTATTTATGACCTGGAATAAAAATACATTTTATTTTGAAAATTATAATTATATATATTAGCATCAGCTTGTATTTTATTTTATTATTTTTTACAACATTTTATACTGATAAAAAGGCAATGAAAAGGAGTGACAGCAAGGATTATTCAAAATGATTGTTCTTTAAAAAAAATTGTATCATTGTACAGGCATTGTTACACAGAGAGTCAGTACTTCTTCACTCCTTCTTTGCCTTATGGAGACAGAGGACAAAAGATGTGGAGCAGGAGAGAGAGAGAATAAACCAAGTGAGAGACCACTACCTGTGGACCCTGTGTAGCAGGGTTTGGTGCGCCTGGAGAAAAGTGGTTGAAGATAAGAAGACTCTGTGAGTACTGTCTATGTTCACTGTGTACTGGAGATTTATATTTAAAATAGTTTTTAAAATAGCTCTTTCATTAAAATGTTTAAAAAATAATTTCAGATTGTTAAATACTAAAAAAGCTTGTCGCCACTACCACCTTCGAAAAATGAGGTTGGCTCTCCAGTATTGGAAACAGGTGAAATAATTACATACAATTTTTTTTTAGAACTAAATGTTTGTATAGCTAATGATAGATGAAATAACTATAAATAAATTACTATTTATAACTAACTGTTAGTACAGAGTTAAACACTTTTGCTGTGACTAGTGTGATGACACACACTGAAAAAACCACAATTATTGTTTTAAAACAACTGAAATGACTTACTATTTTGTCAAAACATGAATACAATTTTCTATGTTGGGGTATGTTTTGAAACATCAGTTTTAACTGTCAAGGTGTTATCTTTGATAAAAGCAACTTAATGTGCAAATAAGCAAATTTATCTTTTGTGCAATACATTTTTATATAATTATAGTAATTGTCATAAGCAATAATGCTTTTTTTTCCAATCTGTAAATATTGTTTACGAAACAGTTTAATACAGCTATATTCATAATTAAATATTCTTGAATTAGTATTATAGGACTATAATTAAGATTGTTAGTTAAGATTGTTAGTTAATGAACTTGATTTGTTTCATGTTTGTGTGTTTGTATGTTCTCTCAAATGTTACATGTATTCGCAGTGGGTGAGGGAAAAGAAAGAAAAGAAAGAAAAAATGAAAAAAGCTGTCCTGCATTATAAATTTAAGAGCCTAAAAATTTCACTAAAAAAGTGGAAAACATTTATTGTTGAATGCCGGAAGTTCAAATCTGTGTCAGATGTTAGATATCAGGCGCACGCCTCTCAACTTGTCAGGTAAAGGTTTACCTTGATTTAGTTTTAGACTTAATGAGCATAATCATGTAATGGTGATTACATATTTTGCTTTATGTTAAATTCAAATCTTATATTTCATTTGAGTTTTTAGTGACACATTTATTTGTGGTATAGAGTAGAAAAATTAAAATATTTACTTGTTTTTTTTTAAGGCAAACATTTTTGGCATGGAGAAAGACAGCTGTTCATTTAGCTGCCATTAGAAAAAAGATCTTGGCAGCCAATATACATTACAATAGGAAGTTAATGCATCAGGTAAACATAGACATTTTCTTACATGCACTATTACATTAATTTTAAGGAGAGATGCTGTGTTTTCCAGTAGGTAAGACAGAACTAAACTTTTCCTCTTAAAATATAGAATGGGATATACTGGCCCTATTGTGTGACACACAGCATACAAGACGACCCCAAACTTTTGAGATTTTTCTGGGTTAAAAGTCATCATATGTGCTGGATAATATAGTGTATACACAGACATCTTATTGTATAAACATGTTAATGTAAGAATACACAAACAAACATGTACTACCCCTTCTTACTTAAACCCACACTGTAAAATATTGACTTACTTATTAAGTTAGTACTTATTTTTAATGCTGTTTTAGGTTATTATTTCATGGCATCGACAAGCATCAATCCAAGCCTATAAAACATCTCAGAATCAACAACTCTTGAGGGAAACTCAGGAACACTTAGATCACTGTATGCTTTCTCTGTATTTACTGTACTGTTTATTTAAATTAGGAACACTTAGATCACTATGATTTCTTTATGTCCACTGTGCTGTATTTTATTTTAGTTTAGAATGCAAACATGTCTTTGAAATCTATTATTTCTCTAGTCAAACTTGGGCTTTACTTCAAGCACTGGAAAGATGCCAAACAAAAGTCCAGTGAATTGCAGCAATGTAGTTTGAGAGCAGAGAGCCATTATGGCAGGAGTTTGCTGTGTAAGACACTGAAAGACTGGAAAATGTACTGCAGGGGTTGCCTGAAGAAAAGAGTGAGTACCTACACAGCTTCAGTTTGAACATTTTTTGTTTGCAGCTTTCATTTATTTTTTTTATAAAATAGTTTCCAATACACTCTTAACGTTTGATCTGGTCTATTAATTTGACTAGTTTAGCAATCCTATAAATATCTTTACAGCTGTTATTACGTCAATGCATTTGGTTTCACAATGTGCGTATAACTGCCAAACATTACTTGATATGGAAGACAAGACTAGATGAACACAGGGAGGAGATGGAGAAATCTCAGCTAGCTATGTGGCAGTGGAGCTTAGTTTTACAGAGGAAGGTACGTCAAGACTGCTAGTATTAATTGACTTAATCAGAATTTTAAAATAATTGTTTCATAAAATTAATTTTTTGTTCTGTTAAGGTTTTGTCGTTAGTTAATTTATTAAAAAAAAAAACGTCACGTAAATGATGTTTTAAAATAGTGTGTATAGTACTATTTAATTTATTATTTGTTGTTTTAGTTCTAATTTTTTTTCCAAATATGTCACTGATCTTCTAGGTATTGTTGGCCTTAAAGGTGTATGTACAGAAACGCAGGTACAAAAAGTCACGTTTGGCAGAAGCTGCAGTTTTATGGCGCCAAAATCTTTTACATGAAGCTTGTGGTCAGTGGTTGTCAACAGCAGACAGTTTATCTCACAGGCGGTCAGTGATGGCAGAACAGCACCAGGCCAAGTCTGTGCTGGACAGCTTCCAGCTAGTTCACAGGTGTGCTCTCCACTGGAAGATCTGGGCCAAGAGAAGAGGGGAGACTAACAAGGTTTCAAGGGACATAACTCCCTCGCTGATGTCTTCAGTTTTTATGTCTAAAGACACTTCCAAATTCCCAGTTGTTCACACAATCTACTCAGGGCCAGCCACTCATCCTGTTCCAGCCATTAAGCCAGGTTTTTCACCTGTAAAGCCAGTAAATGTACTCAGGTGTGTAGTGTATCCCAACCATATCTGTTTTCACTAGAGTACCATCCGAATAAAAGCATAAAATTTTGTTAATTAAAATTTTGTCATGCTTCTATCTATATATATAATTCTCTTCTTCGAGCCGTTAGAAAACAAGCTGCAAACGCTCTCCCTACCTCCCCACCCCTACATGGTTTTAGTGAGCTGTGTTCACTCTAAATGTTTACAAGCAGAGCCAACGATTTTAAACGTAGGGGGGGGGGGGGGGAAGGAAGGGGGGGGGGTTATGGTCCTTAACGAGCTACTTATAGTGTTTTAAAGAAATATTTTCAGTGTCAGCGTTGGTACTGTCGAATTCACAAATTATGAATTATTGAAAATTAGAAACAACTAAATAGCGGCGTATGTTATGCCGCGGGCCGGCTCGTCTTTATTATTTTTAATGTTTTTTTAATCTGTCCAGTAAGACTGGAATAATCTCCAAACAGCGACCAGCTCCCAAAAGGCCTGCTTTTTTGATAGAATCCCTTAAACGTGCTGGTCTGCAATACCTTGAACTAGACTTTGAAGACAGGTAACTTTTTAATTCATAGTCTTGTTCAGTGGTTGTCAGTTCTTAAGGTAAAAGCTGGTAAAGTGACTGTATTTTTCTCTTTTGACTATAGTCATTTGGACCTTGCTGTAGAAAATGATCAACATAAAGCTGATAATGACACATCACACAACTTTCTTAAAGACAAGTCTAATGCAGTAAGTATTGGAGTTAATGATGAGCAACTATTTTAAACTCTTTTTTTTTTTACTTTCTCGTATATACGAAGTATAGAGAAAGTATTGTAATCGTGCAAAAAAAAAAATCGAGATTTTTACAAATCTCGACGTTTTACACCTCACTGATACGGAAAAACATAATTTTGCAATCTTGTCCGTATGTCTGTGTGTGTGTGTGTCTGTCTGTGTGTAAACACGATTACTTGAATACCGTTACAGCTAGGTTGATGAAATTTCATATATAAGTTTTTTATCAAAATCGTAGATCCGTATCAACTTTTGAGCGATTTCCGATAAACGGAAGTGGTACTTTTTCTACTTTGAATTTTTAAAAAGCCTATAACTTAAGTACTATTTCAGATAGATAAATGAAATTTCACATGTAAGTAAAAGATCTAATTCTCTACCTTCTGTCAAATTTTGAGTAATTTCTGTTGACCGGAAGTAGTAATTTACGCTATTTCCGATTTCTCAAAAAACGCATGTAAATTTAAAAAGTAATAATAATATTGCGCACTATTATGCACATTTTCTTTTGGCGTTCGCTTGTTGAGCAATTCTTTTTTCTACGAGATTCTATTCTATTTTTAAAAGTTTAAGTAATTAAAAATCATGTCTATATTCCGAGTTATATAAGAATATTCGAGAAAGTTTAGGGGAGATCACTCCCGGTTTATTTTATCTTGCTAACAAAATAACAGCCCCTAATTACTTTAAAAAAAACTTGTATCTTAATATGCCAGAAAAATATGTATTGAACTGTGTCATTTGTAGAGCGTCTACACTTATGCTATCTTTCTCTTTCCAGACATGTGAAGATGTGAGACTTGTTGAGGAACCATCTTATTCACTTTTGCCTGAGAGGGACGCTCCCAGAGAAACTTTACCAACAACCTCCTGTGAAATAAGTGCCTTTATACCCTATTCAAAAACACAGAATGTGTTTACACCATTTGACTTCCATGCAGAAAGAGAACCTAAAAATAAAATCAGAAACAGAGAAGTCAGTGATGGGCAAAAATTTGATGTTTATGGCACAGCTCCAGACTTATTCTCAGGACTAACACTAACACAAACATTTGACACTGTAGCTTCCAATCTACATGGAAATAAAGAAGACAAAATTTTACTTCTGAAACCTGAAGACTTCATGAAAAAGCCTCTTCCTTTAGTTGAATCAAATAGTAGGACTAATACTAGCTTACTGCTAGGACCACCAGACACCTCATGTAGGTCTGTAAAACCTCTAGCAAAAGCTGATCTTCCCAATGTTGTGCTTCCATTGTTTACCCACACAGAAAGAGAATCTGACTCACCTTCAAGCATAGGTTCATCAAAGGAAAATTTTATCCCCATACTACAAGAGGAAAGGTGTCAGTCAAACTCCCCATCTCTAGAGCTACATCATGGGATTTTGTCTGTCAATGTCCCACAAATCAACCCTCACAGAACCAAAAGCTCAGTGACTTTCAAGCTTGACAGATCTTTAAATCCTGAGGAAGAGATCATCAGCATTAGAGACAGGCTTCAGCATTTCAAGCAATGGAAGCAGAGGTTGAGGTAAGTTCTAAGCAAGTTTGAACTAACTCGACATTCATTTGTTTTTTTAGAATGTATATTTTAATTGCCAATTATTTGCAAATATTTTTTTCTCCTACTCCATAAAATTTGATTTACCATTAAAGATTAAGCTAATATTCTATTTTTTTAAATTGTTTTTAAATACCACTTTACAAGTTAACTAAAAAAAATTGCCTGAAGAAATCTAAAATACAAGATGAATTCAAAAACATAATAGGTTTTTTTGTCTTTTTTATCGAGTTCAGGTCTCTGAAGAAGCAGCACCATCAACTCTCTGATTGGCTAGCGGAGCATGCAGACCCTGTACCACAAGATGAGGATATTGAACTCGCATCTAAGGAGTTAGAAATGGTAACTATGTCTTCAATCTATTACCTTAAATACGTAAAATTAAGAACATGAAATGTTTAAAATAAATTTTTTAATGTTTTGTGAAACTCTTTTAATAGATATTTTGTTACATTGTTTTTTTAGTTTATAATTTATAAAATGCTGTTTTTTTTAAAAAAATATTCACTTTTTATTAGATATTGCAAATTTTTCTATTTAAATTAAAGATCAAGCAAGAGATGAAAGAGCTGCAGGCTGTGTTAGACTCAGAGAAACCAGTCTGTGAGAGGCTTATTCTGCGCGCTCAAATCCTAGCTGAGCAATTCAGTTTTTGTAGCAAATAATAAAACTAACTTTAGAGCTCCCTTAATTTAGTTTAATTATGTTTTTGATGTAACTGATCATTTATTGTTGTTCTAGAAATTAGAATTGTATAACAAACAACAAAAAAATTGCTTTGCCACAGTGAAATAAGTCTCTCATTAGAAACATAAGTATAGTTACCAGGGAATCAGCATTTTATCAAATGGCATTTTGTTGCTTGGCATATTTAAATTTAAATATACTTAATTAAAGAAGTGTACTTTAGCTGACTTTTTGTTTAGACTGTTTCATTGTTTTTGTTGATTTAATTAATACACTTTTATTACCTGTAGATTTTGTACAGCTATGAAAATGATAACATGTCAATTAGAATTTAAATAAAAAGTAAAAATAGTTCAACACTGGTGAATTTATCAAATAATTTTTAACTTTTTGTATTACATTAGTTTGTATAACATTAGCAAAAAACAACCTTTTTATTTGATGCCATAAAATAACAAACCATAATAGAATGTATTGTCATGGGTCAATTTCATCTACTGCACGTCCACCTTGCATAGCCCAGTACTGCAGGAAATGTTCCTACCTGACAATAACATTATGACCAAATAATGCCAGCCATATGCAGCTGTCCACTCTTATCTACCACCCCTGAATGACTTCACCTGTGTCCACTTACCTGTGCATATACGCACATCAAGGTTACTGTCAATTACAACAGTCCATTTTTTTTAAAAGAAATGCTGTGCCAGTGAATGTTACCTGTGCAAATTGTTTTCATTCCATGAGGTGACTGTCATCTTCCGGTGGATCAATGTTGTTGATGCACCCCATAGACCTTTATTAGATACTGAGTTGTTGCAGGTTCCATCCAGAGGCAGTGGTTGGCTGCAAACCCATTGATGACAACTTTTTATGATTTCTTAAGTGCGCTAAACTTTTGAAAACTTCATTCCACGGTTTGTATGCACAATTAAAGCTATACTCGGGCCAAACTTTTCAGTTTTTGATTCCCTTACCTTTTGGAATCCTAGAAAACGCGTTTTATAGCGTATTTGTCCCGTGTTGCTGCGATCAAAATTTACATGTTTTATAAGGTTTTAATTCAACTCGTTTAAATTGTGTACCCTGTCTTTCTGAACTGAATTATTTTAATGTGAACAATGTCGGCGCTATAATATTTGGGTCTTTATAATTGTGGATCTGGTTCACACTATCTCCTAAACGTGAACCATTGAGTGTACGTTAATCACCCGTCGTAATAATGAGGTGGAGCACACCTCGGCGACCGAAAAGGTGTCAAGGGCGTCGCAGGGCGCTGTCGTGAGCCACCATTATCGTTAAGTGCTCTTTAAAACGAATGCAAGCGTCATGACGTTCACAGGGGACTCATGGGTGCTCCAGGTCGTTTGGGCGCCGATATGATTTAGCCAACGATTATAGTATAGTAGCCCACCATATACATACGTTTTCGGTATTCTTTAGAACTAAGTAGACGCCATAGTGCTCGCGTTGAATACCGTGTCGCAACGATTCACTCGCCCGCCGGGAACAATGTTTGGAACAGTTCTCATAATAGGAAAGCAAAGGCGGCTGGACAAACAATCCTTTCATGTGCCGAAATTACTGGAACAGGTGAACTCTACTTCACATGCCCAAAAACATCGATAGGGTATAGTCTGCCGCGGGTATTTCTACGACTTCAAGAGTTATGAACTGGTTTGTACGTCCAGATATATATATATTTTTTTTTACAAAAAAACGGTACTATGTTTATAAAAGGAAGTATGGACTCAGTTAAAATATTGTTCCGAGGTTTTCCCGAGGGTAGTACTATTTTTTTCCTGACCCCCTGGGGCCGATGTACATCTCAAGGAGTTTTCAAAGGGTTATGAAGAGGTTCGTACGTGGGAATTTTTTTCGAAATATAGCTCATGTAAGGCGCCGGTCAGTAGAGGTCAGTTTTGACCCCCTCTTCGTGGCCTTTTTGGCCAGCCGGCACGGCCCCCGTGTTCTGTCGCCCCAAGGCAGAATTCTGCCAAATTTGAAGCGCCTGCGACGCCGGGAACTGCCCTATCGGGCACCCGATAACTTTGCTTTATATATATAGATATTTATAAACTTTAAAAGAATTATGGTTTATAACAATAATAAGTAAAAGTACTATAAGATAATTTACAGAGCATCCCGAACTTTTGTTATGTATTTAAATTAAATACGCAGTCGAAATACGCGGTCGAAAATTTAATTCTAAAAGAAATATAGGCACATATGTTTTTGCCATATGCCTTTCTTTGGTCAACTTCTCCTCAGTCGGCCTTGTCCGTCCATATTGTGTGTTGCTGACGTTTTGCGTCAATGACAGCCATTGTACCGCGTCGGCTTTCTGTTTTGATCCTATTCTTTGTTATGATAAATGTGGGCAGTACAAGTGGTTAAACTATTGATAGGATGAGTTGAAGACAGCAAGACACATTAACTACGTCTTTATGCCATTTCAAGCTAAATTAGTATTTAAAAAAAAGATGAAAACCTTTCTATCATATTCTATTAAATATTGTATGTGTAACGCAATTAAAACCTACATACTTCCAGTGGCGGAACTAGAAAAAAAGGCCCCCCCGCAGAATTTTTTTTTGGGCCCCTATATATATATATATATATATATATATATATATATATATATATATATATATATATATATATATATATATATATATATATATATATATATATATATATATATATATATATATATATATATATATATATATATATATATATATATATGGCCCCATTAAGTTTTCGAAGTGAGAAACACCGACTCTCTAAATCTAGCCCAACACACTAAACTGACGATGATTTTTAAGAGGCTTTTATCAAACGTTACCAACCGTGTATTTTTAGACGTGTGCACTGTTTACCAGAAGTTGAATTAAATATTAACAATTTCGGCAGTTCATTTCTACCAACTAGACACGCCAAGGCATGCTGTAAGTCCTTCGGCGACGGCCCAGGTGTCAGGGGAGTCACGGGGCTTTTGGGAGCTACCGGTTACATTCAGAGTTTCTTCCAGGCATCTCTTCGGGGGGGGGGGGGGGGGGCAAGCCCCCCCGAAATTTTTTTACCGCCCCCCACCCCCCCGAACGAAATGAAATTTATATACTTTATATAGAAAATATATACTTTTAACAGTGTCCGCCCCCCCCCGAAGAAAGTCTACCGCCCCCCCCCCCCCGAAAATTTCAAGTGCCCCCCCCCCCCCCCCCCCCCGGAGAAAAAAGTCTGGAAGAAACACTGGTTACATTACTGCACAAGGGATGGGCGCGACATATTGTTTCTTCCGGCAGTCTGGAAGAAGTATTGGTGCAACACTTGATTAGATTTAGTCATCGAGTGTAGTAGCGAGACTTATTCCTAGTGTTGTGGGAACTTTTAAACGACTGGATGTGGGGGCCAACCTGCTCATATGTGATGCGCTCAGGATGACACTGTCGCCGGTGATTTCAAGTAGTAACCTCATCCGCTTATGCAAGATCTAGGGGAGCTAAATCACATATTTCCGTTGGGCGTCCCCACTCCAATATGTAAACAAATGTTAGCCTATGACAGAAACCTTTGCGTGGCTGTCCTCAACAGCTTCCAAAGTTTTCATGGCGATTGGGTAAATGATGCAGTAATGCAAAATAGGCAGAAACATGTTTTTCACATGTACAACTGTATGTGGCCAGCTCACGCGTCGGATAACCTTCTGATTTAGGGGGGGGGGGGGGATCCACAAATGACGTCACATTTTTTAACGACTAACAAAAAGCCAGACCCTCACACACCCCCGCCTCAATAACGTCATTTATAAATAATAATTGACTATTAATTATATAATAATGTTCAATTAATTCTAAACGTTCTAATTAATTTCTAAATAATTATATAAAAAATAATCTTACCTTCCCTGTTTTGTGAATTAGATGTGCCTAATACTAATAGTATGAAAGCAAATTAATATCTGTTGACTAGTGCTGTCTAGTGTCTGACAAAATGTGCTAAAGTGGTGAATCGTACGGTTAGGAAGTAGTTCATAAACGATACATTGATCTACTCGATACTTGCGAGGCTAAAAAAGAGGGATGGGATGGGGGTCGGCTCGGGAAAAATCTTGAAAGAGACAACAAAGCGCCCATGTACCATCGCCCATTGTAAAACTTACTCAGGGGAGATAATTCCAAGTATAGGCCTTAAAAGTTTACTATGATATTTCTTGTAAAAGTAAAAAACAAGTAAACGTATATAAAAACGAAGTTTCTAGTATTATATTCTTTTTTATTATTTGTAGGATACAAGATAGTACAGAATACAAATTCAACCACTATCACTAACACATATTAACATTGAAAAATGTTTAATGGATTTCGGCGGGTCCCTAACTAATGCCGCAAAGAGGAAACGCGCATCATGAAAGCCACTTCATATGTAGCGGCTCTCGTGCTATGGTCTTTGTTGTTTTTTTAAAAAGAATTTTGCCGGCGACAGCGTGGGGAAATAGAACTCGGCCTTGACGATGGTTAAAAAATACAACTATAAATAAAAAGAAATGTTATCCCCATCCCCTGCCCCATCCGCCACAGTACACTTTGGAGGATCGGTCAAACAGTTACATGTCCTCTATTTAGCTATCAAAGGGGGCAACGAGTCAAATGTGTCATTCAAATTTGAAGCGTTGCCTATATTTTACACTGTATTTTGTGTAATGGATTTTATTTTTTTGCTGAAGAGCGTGGTATAGTGACTGTAAAATAAAGATAATCGTACCGCAGCTACAGTGTTTTTCTTTTACAAACTAAATATCAAGGCAAAAATGCACGAAAATTAAATTCAAAATTTTAAAAAATACTAATTATGGTCAGCAGTGGGCCCCTAAACGGCCTGCCCCCCCCCCTACCCGCATTGCGGGGTCTGGGGGCACTGTAGTTCCGCCCCTGTATAGATCTTTTGGTTGTTTTTAGGCTTAAAAGCTAGATCATTGTATCTTAAAATTTTTTAACTTTAATGTATTTAGTGTTAATAACTAATGTTCCATTAACACGTGTACTAATTATAAAACGATTAATAATATAAAGACGAGTCTTACCTTCCTTGTTGTGTGAATTAGATTCGTCAACGAAATACTTCATCAGGTAAATGAACAACTACTGACTAGTGTCTTTAACAAAATGTGCAGAATTGGTCAGTTTACAGTTCAGTATTTCATAAACGGTTCGTTAATCTATGCATTACATCTTATTGTAAGAGTAAGGGTGTGGTGAGGGGTAGAGGTTAGGGGGATGGGGGGAGGGTAGAGAGTTGGGAAGGCTCAAGGGAAGGGGACAAGAAAGCGCCGATGAACATCTACATCAATAGTGCCGACTTTTTCCGGTCGTCTAGAAGACCAGGATAGTCGCCGCAACATTTCCCCAGCCCGATTTTCAAAGCTTTTTTGTTCTCCTAATCGACGCCACTAAAAAAGAACGGTAGGCTGCGTCTTTGAAGTTGTCTATATGTCTGGCGGTCTCTCGAGCAATAGTCTGTGCATTTTTCTCAAAGACGTTTGCCGACTATCGTGTTTGTTTGTAACTGTAGAAGAAAGATAACTCAACATCCACCTATTTTTTTTATTAAATTTTAAAAAAATAATTTTTTTTTTTGTAATAATTTAGCCAGGATTTTTGGGCCCCCAATCGGTCTGGGCCCCCCCGCATTGCGGGGTCTGGCGGCACTGTAGTTCCGCCCCTGCATACTTCATACTAATTTTTTTTTACATATCTTATAAATATTACTATACGCACATTTCATTACATTTAATTTATCGTAAGTTGATTTGGACTTTCTGAATGTGTAATACATAAAAGTATGAACAAGTTCCATACAGATACATATTTGTGACTTTTTCCCTGTGACTTTTTTTTCCTACAATTGAATAAAATATGCTAAAATGGAGTTTTACCTATTATTCAAGTCAACGAAATTCAAAGTTAATCTAGCCTACTTATTTATGTTATGTTAAATCTGATCATATTATTATGCACATATTTTCTTTTATAGTTATGCTGTAGGCCTGTACACTGTATACTCACTCGTTAGTATGCCCATCAGTAGAATATTTTTATATTTGGCTCAACTGGCCGTCTTCATATCTGGCATTATTGACAAGAAATAAACAAATCTTAGCCTAGTATTCTTAGTTTGCCCAAGCTAGCCGTAGATTTACGAAATGGGGATCCTAAATGTTGTAGGGCTACTACTAATTTATCCATCCTCACTTTTTGTCTTTAAATTGGTATCCGCAGAACAGTGCAAGTTTATTTCACCATGTACTTGTTCAACACCTTCTTATGATATATCGTTAGATCCTTTAATGGTTTTAAGAAAAAAGTAAGTTAAAATAATACTATTACTATTATTTTTATTAAAAAAAAATGTTCAGGTCAGCTGATCTGATGCTAGTCACATGATCATTTTTTTGACAGTTTAAGGGGGTGTTATATAGTTATATAGGCCTAATGATGATATATTCAATATTTTTATACTTATAAATAATATTAAACTTAATAAGGCCAAGTTTTGACCATTAATATTGCTTCAATGTTAAAATTGCTCCAGTGGTCAGTCTACCTTGATCTTCTCTCATGTTTAAAGGACATTTACTTAGATATGTTACATATTATCATCATTATGATATTACCAACAAACAAGTTATGAGAAATTATTTAACATTATTTTTTCCAGTCAATCACTTTACGTTGCAGACTCAAAATATGGATACTACTTGCAACCATGCAACAAGAATGCAACAGAATGTGGTCCTGATTTAAGCATGACTGTAAGTGAAGGTTTAGCCAAACATAAGTTTGCTAATTAATTTAGATGGTCACCTGCAATGACATCAAACAGTTGGGGAGGGTGAACTTCAGATTTGAGAGACAATGTGCAGAGTGTAAAGTAAGAGTTTAAAAATTTGATATAGTATATGTTTTATTTATTAGGAACTTCTTTTTAACGTGTTGGGGGGGGGGGGGGGGTTGGGTAAAATCAACTAAAAATTTGTAATGTCATTTATGAAAGAACCGTATTTTGTCAGATAACCACCCATTTTTATGCAGTTAGTATTGCCAATCATCCTTAGACTCTTGCTAGGTTAAGAAAGACAGTTGATGTAGTTATTTATAAGGTAAAACAATCTATATATATAATTCTCTTCTGGGAGACGCTAGAAAACAAGCTGTAAACGCGCTCCCTACCATCCCCACCCCTACATGGTCTTAGTGAGCTGTGGTTCACGCTATGTTTACCTTCGTGGAGTCGGGTTTAGTGACGGCTATTAGGGGCAGATAATTTAGTTTGAAACGATTTTAAACGGCGGGGGGGGGGGGGGGGGGCGGTTATGGTCCTTAACGAGCTACTTATAGTGTTTTAAAGAAATATTTTCAGTGTCAGCATTGGTACTGTCGAATTCACAAATTATGAATTACTGAAAAGTAGAAAAAACAACAACTAAATAGCGCCGTATGTTATGCCGCGGGCCGGCTCGTTAAAAATAAAATACTTAATACTAAGGTCTCTATTATATCTATTATGGATATGGTCAGTGTTAAATATTTGTACTCATTACAATGGGACGGAGTGGTCTAGCAGTAGAGAGCTGGACTGCCAATCCGTAAGTCTCGAGTTCGAATCCAGGTTCAAGTCAATAGAACGTCCCTTAGTCCACCCAACTCTGATGGGTACCTAACTCATGTTAGGGAAAGTAAAGGCAGCTGGGCATAGTGCTGACCACACTATCTCTTCATATGCCGAGGTCACAGAAACAAGTGAACTCTACTTCACTTGCCCTATAGACCATCAGGTTTGAAAGGGAACTTTACGTTTTACACATTACAAAAACAAAATTTGTCATGTTTTACTAGAACAAATATGTTGATATTCTTGGTTCTGCTCACACCAGAAGTTGTCAAAGGTTTTTAATTAATACTTTAATTATGGGTGCTGAGAGGTCCGTAAAAAACATTTGTTATAATTTTCACTTAATTACAACTGGAAAATTAGTTAAACAAATTTAACACTGAATTAACTCTAACATTTTAGGCCTGTCAAGTTGACAATAACACACCACCAAATAAATATGGCATAGGCAAGGTAGATGGTAACACTGCTGAGTCATCAGATACCAATAATTTTACTCTAAAGAATACTTTTGGGACTAACACTGATACTAGGTAAGCAGTTTTTCTTTATTTTATTTTTCTACTTGTTCATTTGTACTTTTATTGTTATCCAAACTAAAGTGAGTCATCTTATAATTAATATATATTTTAAAACAGAAAGTGCAAGCAGCCTGTAAATTTAGGACCATTATGACTAAAAATTAAATCCTAGTTCTAGATTTCTAGCATTGCATTAACACACAAGGATATAAAAAATAGGAAGGAAAAAATACAAAGCCAACTTGTTTGTCACCATGTTTTGTCTAAAGCACCATTTGTTCAAACACACTTAAGTGCCTAGTTGTAAGATAAGTTGCATTTCAAGGCTGACTTAAATTTTAAGATTGTTGCAATAGCAGATAAACTCACACTGAATTTAGAGTGTTAAAGTTTATACTTAAGCTTATCAAAAGTAGTCACTAAGTTTTGATAGATAATAGATTTTGGGTTAAATGTTACACAGCTTAAACTGAACAAATTACAGATTTAAGCAATTCTACTTCCAGTTTTAGGGTGGTGTACAGTACAGATGTTTTACATTTTATGTTGAACATAACTGTTCTTAAACTGGTACATTGTGGTAGGTGGTCAGACTAAGAGGTTGTATTCCTGTTAAAATAGTAATAGGGTTCTAGTTAAGGATGATTCTGGGAGGAAGTGTAATTCAGAATGAAGTCATTTTAACCCACACAAGTACAATTTATTTTTCTATATTGAATTGGCTGAAGGAAGGTTAGATAGTTAACTGTGACTTTATGTGTGGTAAAAAGATTAACCATAGTGTCAAAGTTATGTTGATCAGATAATATGATGTTGTGGATTAACCCTTTGAGCCCTCCAGGCCGGTAAACCGGCTTCAACATTAAACATATATGTCTGAAAAGCCGGTTTTCCGGCCCGATGATCTAGCGTCATATTTCTAGCAGCCGGGTATACCGTCTAATTAAATATAATTAGCGGAAGACTGACTAAAACTGCGCATATGTCTTTTGAGTGCGGGATTATGATTTTAAAAATTGATTTTTAGGAAAAGTGAAAGTGTTTACATTTCATAGCAATGCCGCCGAAACGAAAAGCTGAGCCACAGCCGTCGAATTCATCACAAAAAGTTGGTGCAAAAGATGAAGCAAAAGACCAAAATATCAACAAAAGAAGAATGACTGCATCTCAGGCAATACAACTACTTATTGATTCTGATGAAGAAGATAATATTCCTGGTCTATATTTTGATGATAGTGACGTTGAATTTGAGACTGAACACAGTGACATTGAAATTGACAGTGACAATGAAACTGATCAAGTACGTTTTGATGCACGTGGTGTCAAGGACAAAGATTTGCCGAAACGGAAACAAAATGTTTACTGTTGCAAAACATGCGAAGTTTTTCTTTGCATCGGGTCTGGCAGTGATAACTGTTTTGAAAGTTATCACACAAAAGTGGCCCTCTGGCGTTGAACTAGTATGGCCAGCAATCAATAATAACAAAACAATTACTAAATGTAAATTGGTTTCTTCTATGTTCTATCAAAACAATAATTATACGTTCGTTTTATATACATTGTTCTGTTCAAACATTGTAAAAAAAAAATAAAGAATTTCAGAATCTTGCTGCATTGTTGTTTGGCTTGATTATCTTAAACGGTTCAAAAGTTATCGGCAAAGTTAGAAGCAGATAAGTCAAAATTGGTTTGGCCCTGGGAGCTCAGGAAATGGGAGAAATTAGGCCAGGGAGACCAGGGCTCAAAGGGTTAAGCTTATTTCAAGTATCAATCACAACCATTTACTGTATATTCATCCATAATACTAAATACTGTCATGTACCCAAACACTCACTTGTTGCAGCCCTGATTTTTTGATATTGTAAACAGTGATCCTGTAATACACTCTGTTCAGTAACTGATAGCATATTTACACAATAATTATAAGTGCAAGTAATACAAATTTCATTTATTCCAGGACTTCACTGCTTACAATTGTATGTAGCTCAAAACAAGATGAATTTATATTTGAAAAGGAGGACCCTACCAATACCTATGTAAGCTATGCTTTAGAAACTTAAC
Organism: Physella acuta; assembly: GCF_028476545.2. Lineage (NCBI taxonomy): Eukaryota > Metazoa > Mollusca > Gastropoda > Physidae > Physella > Physella acuta. Next base: position 836,434 of record NW_026732030.1, read on the forward strand.
TTTATAATTATTTTATTGGTATGTAATTTATATAGTACGCTCCAACATTGTTTGCATATTGATACTTTAGAAAATAGTTCAACACTGTTTATAAAAAAATGGTATTTCAATTAATTTTAACCACCATCATCAGCATTTTACATTAAACACCCGCTTTGCCTGCCCATCCAGCAAAAGTTCTAGTGGATTGAGTGTTGGATCCATTCTTGTTATTTTGTAAGTGTTTGTTGTAGCCTTCACATTTTAATTAGATAATTTCCAGTTTTCATTTATATTGATAATGCTAGTCTATAAATTCCAATTAGGGTAGTCCACATAAGACAGTAAAGGTTATCTGACACATTAACTTTAAATGGAAGGAATGATAGTTTAGCAAGATGGTGTCTTTATTTTGTGACAATATGGGAGTGGGGGCACAATTATCTCATGAAAATTATTTTGGACAACAGCTCATAATCTGTTATCTACATTAATTTTAACTAAAGATAATAATGAAAACAATCTTTTATTCAGTTGAATAAAATAACTCGCCTTATCAGTGAAAACAAGTAAGAATAATTGTTTTCATCATCCAGAAGTTTGTGTTTGTCTACTATGACTAAGTTTATTGAAAAAGAGTCTAGTTTCTATAATAATGTACTGTATGTAAAATGCTGTAGGTTATTTTTTCCTGCCACAGGTTTTTTGTGTTTATACTGGTGTACCTGATTGGTGGTGTCTTGTTCCTCAAATATGTGAGGAAAGCCCAGGGTGCAGAGGTCATTCCCAATGTTGAATTTTGGAAAGAACTCCCATCCCTCATTAAGGTGAGTTGTCACTTGGGTTGATTATTTTTGTTTAAGGCCACAGTATAGAACATTGAAATGATTCAACCACATCATGATGTCATGAGCCTTGCTGTTTATGTATTAAGGGCACAATGTGAAGTTTTTGTCTGGCCTATGTTAGGGTGAAGATAATTTAACCACCACTGTTGGAGAAACTAGCCCAGAGCTGAGTTGCCTGGTTGGCTCTTGTCAGTGGCCTTTGTTTGTGGGACAACTGGCAAATCACTACTAAGCAATCTTAGAATTATTTATTTTACTTTGTAAATTAATTAAGATCAACTATTTATCTCGTTTGTATAATGAGAAGAATTAAGTTGAAAAATGCATCAATACATTTTCTTGATTCTTAAATTCTTTACATACATTTTTTAGAGAAGTTTTGACTGTTTTAGATGTTTATTAAGTTAATTATGCTACATTTATTAAAACAAATCAGTGAATGCATACAAATATCTTCAATTTTTCCACAGGATGGTGTCTTGTTTACCTGCCGCGGATGTAAAGCAGAGACGACATATGAGAAAATTTGAAAAGGATATCTGTCATGCAGGTTTAGGGCTCAGTATCAGTCAGCTGTGACTAACAGAAAGAATCAGTTTCACAACAAGGGCCAAAAGGCTCATGACTTTTTTGTGTATGTTAGAAAGTATGGCTGACGTATAATTGTAATTGAACTATGCAAGTAAAGGTCTCTTTGAAAGTTGGATGAATGCTATATGAAACAAAATTGTTGCCTTTTTATGCTTATATGCATGTATTGAAAATATATGTCACTCATAAAATGATCTTGAATGAGACCTATAAGTATTCTATTTATCCTGAATGATCTTGAATGAAACCTATAAATGTTCTATTAATTTATCCTAAATGATATTGAATGAGATCTATAAATATTCTATTCATTTATCCTGAATGATCTTGAATGAAACCTAAATGTTCTATTCATCTAACGCTTTGTCTTGAAACATGACTGTCACTAAATTACACAATGATATTGAATAGGATCAATACATACTCTATTTACCAATTGCCTAGCAACTGTCAAGGAATCTCTGGTCTTTAATTTATTCAAAATTGTTCTCTATAGTTTTTGACAAGAAAGATCTTTAAAAGCCATCTGTTATACACAACTGTAATCTCAGCATTTATCACTTTTCATTATGTACATTAAGTATATGATTAATATAACTCATTTACTATAATCTGCTTTGATCCAATATTTATATTGTTTGTTTTTTGTCATCCATTTGCAATGGAGCATATATTTAGAGTCTTGTTTTCTTTAAGTAGTAAATTAACAGATATTATGTTAAATCAGATTTTTTTGTTTTGTTTCCTGTCCTCTATTTTGGTGGCCCAAAATTGAGCATAATGGAAATGTAGATGCGGCTTCATAGCAATCTGGTTTATAAAAGTAAACATGATCTCTATAAGCAATACATGTTTTATTTTGTTTTCTATCTTTTGATTCTGTATTTTTTCAGAAATCATAGTTTTTATTTGGTTCTTTATTTTTTCACACCAAAATGTTATGATTTTCTTTAATTCTGAATTTTTCACAGGTTATTAAGATGTATTTTTGTTTGGTTCTGTATTTTTACAGTTTTTTTTTCTTAAAACATAAGAATCACCTGTTGTAGCTTTACCAATGTAAAGCTAAAGCTTACGTGAAGAGTTTGAACAAAAATTTGTGTAATAATATCTGTTTACAATGGATGTGTGTGGCAAGGAAGTTTAAGTTCTGTCTTCTATTTGAGATCATGATGTTTTAAAGGTTTTTAATTTACCATATTTGCCTTGTATAATTATCACATTTATTTTTGCCACGTTGTCAACTAAATCTAAAAAAATTTACCTCCCGAGTTGCAGATCTGAACCTACTCAGATTTACTAGATGTCTAAATCTCATTTACAACACTAAATTAAGTGAAGTTTTTCAGTGAAAGTAATTAGCTAACTCAGATTTACTAGATATCTAAATCTCATTTACAACACTAAATTAAGTGAAGTTTTTCAGTGAAAGTAATTAGCTAACTCAGATTTACTAGATATCTAAATCTCATTTACAACACTAAATTAAGTGAAGTTTTTCAGTGAAAGTAATTAGCTAACTCAGATTTACTAGATATCTAAATCTCATTTACAACACTAAATTAAGTGAAGTTTTTCAGTGAAAGTAATTAGCTAACTCAGATTTACTAGATATCTAAATCTCATTTACAACACTAAATTAAGTGAAGTTTTTCAGTGAAAGTAATTAGCTAACTCAGATTTACTAGATATCTAAATCTCATTTACAACACTAAATTAAGTGAAGTTTTTCAGTGAAAGTAATTAGCTAACTCAGATTTACTAGATATCTAAATCTCATTTACAACACTAAATTAAGTGAAGTTTTTCAGTGAAAGTAATTAGCCAACTCAGATTTACTAGATATCTAAATCTCATTTATAACACTAAATTAAGTGAAGTTTTTCAGTGAAAGTAATTAGCTAACTCAGATTTACTAGATTTCTAAATCTTATTTACAACACTAAATTAAACTCAGATGTTTTAGATGTTGTCCAGATTACGCTAGTTTAGGTGAAGTTTTTCTGTGAAGGTAACAAATTCAGATTGACTAGATTTCCAACAATAAATTAGGTGAAGTTTTTTTTACTTAATTAATGTAATTAGCCAACTCAGATATGGTTGTAATTAAATTTGGCTGTGTCGCTGCATTCACTTGTCTTACTGTGATTGGTGCTCATCATCAGAACCCAGAAAATTAAATAATCACAAGCGGTTTCAGGGTAAACAGTTTTAAAAACAATTTAAATATAAAACAGTTATATTATTCTGTATGATAATTTAGTTTGATATTTTTTAAGTTAAATTTTAGTGAAGTAATGGCCAGTCAGGTTTTGCCCCCATGTTTTACAATTTTGTGATTAGAAATATTACTAGTATTGATTCTTTTTTGTATTATTACATTCCCTTACACTTTCTGTAACTTTTTTTCTTTCTTACTGATACTAACATATTTTTTGATGAATCATTTTCTAAGAGCATAATTAAATTTCAGTATGAAAAAAACTAGTTTTGAATTTGCTTTAAAAAAAGAAAATTGTTTGTGGTTGACTTGCTAAGATGTTGGTGAAAAATGATTTCTTCTTTGTTCTTAATTGTAGTGTTAGAAGAGATACCCTCCAACACAACCAAGTATTACATGTCAACTTTTTATGCATCATATAGGCAGTGACTCCAATTTCAACCTACTTTTCTTTTGGGATTTGCTTTCATGGCCTTTGTTGAACCAAGGCAGCAGTTGTTTGATTTTGGAGTTGTCTCTCCTAGATGAGTGGCCTCATATCGAGCCTCATCTCTCCAGGTTTTTAACTTGGGACTTTTCTGTTCAGCAACCATGATCTTAACCGACCCGATTACACCCACCTCCAAAAAATGATGTAGTAAGTTTCTGTATTTTCACAATGTTGCTTTATGCAACTAAATAAAATCTATGTCACAGCTTTAACAAAATATCATAACCAGTGGTTATAAAAACTTGTTGTTTTCCCAAATAAAAACAGTGTCTAAGGCAACTTAACACCCAAATAAATAGTTTGTCAGTGAGAATTGTTTTGTCACCATAGACAAATATTACAGCCTGGATATAAGCCTTCACACAAGCCTTAGCCCAGCAACATGTCTGGATATAAGCCTCCACACTAGCCTCAGCCCAACAACATGTCTGGATATAAGCCTCCACACAAGCCTCAGCCCAGCAACATGTCTGGATATAAGCCTCCACACAAGCCTCAGCCCAGCAACATGTCTGGATATAAGCCTCCACACTAGCCTCAGCCCAACAACATGTCTGGATATAAGCCTCAGCCCAGCAACATGTCTGGATATAAGCCTCCACACTAGCCTCAGCCCAGCAACATGTCTGGATATAAGCCTCCACACTAGCCTCAGCCCAACAACATGTCTGGATATAAGCCTCCACACAAGCCTCAGCCCAACAACATGTCTGGATATAAGCCTCCACACTAGCCTCAGCCCAACAACATGTCTGGATATAAGCCTCCACACAAGCCTCAGCCCAACATGTCTGGATATAAGCCTCCACACAAGCCTCAGCCCAACATGTCTGGATATAAGCCTCCACACTAGCCTCAGCCCAGCAACATGTCTGGATATAAGCCTCCACACTAGCCTCAGCCCAACAACATGTCTGGATATAAGCCTCCACACAAGCCTCAGCCCAACATGTCTGGATATAAGCCTCCACACTAGCCTCAGCCCAGCAACATGTCTGGATATAAGCCTCCACACAAGCCTCAGCCCAACAACATGTCTGGATATAAGCCTCCACACTAGCCTCAGCCCAGCAACATGTCTGGATATAAGCCTCCACACTAGCCTCAGCCCAACAACATGTCTGGATATAAGCCTCCACACAAGCCTCAGCCCAGCAACATGTCTGGATATAAGCCTCCACACTAGCCTCAGCCCAACAACATGTCTGGATATAAGCCTCCACACAAGCCTCAGCCCAGCAACATGTCTGGATATAAGCCTCCACACTAGCCTCAGCCCAGCAACATGTCTGGATATAAGCCTCCACACTAGCCTCAGCCCAACAACATGTCTGGATATAAGCCTCCACACTAGCCTCAGCCCAGCAACATGTCTGGATATAAGCCTCCACACTAGCCTCAGCCCAGCAACATGTCTGGATATAAGCCTCAGCCCAGCAACATGTCTGGATATAAGCCTCCACACTAGCCTCAGCCCAACAACATGTCTGGATATAAGCCTCCACACAAGCCTCAGCCCAGCAACATGTCTGGATATAAGCCTCCACACACGCCTCAGCCCAGCTATCTGTCTGGATATAAGCCTCCACACTAGCCTCAGCCCAACAACATGTCTGGATATAAGCCTCCACACAAGCCTCAGCCCAGCAACATGTCTGGATATAAGCCTCCACACTAGCCTCAGCCCAACATGTCTGGATATAAGCCTCCACACTAGCCTCAGCCCAGCAACATGTCTGGATATAAGCCTCCACACTAGCCTCAGCCCAACAACATGTCTGGATATAAGCCTCCACACTAGCCTCAGCCCAACAACATGTCTGGATATAAGCCTCAGCCCAGCAACATGTCTGGATATAAGCCTCCACACTAGCCTCAGCCCAACAACATGTCTGGATATAAGCCTCCACACTAGCCTCAGCCCAACAACATGTCTGGATATAAGCCTCCACACTAGCCTCAGCCCAGCAACATGTCTGGATATAAGCCTCCACACAAGCCTCAGCCCAACAACATGTCTGGATATAAGCCTCCACACAAGCCTCAGCCCAACAACATGTCTGGATATAAGCCTCAGCCCAGCAACATGTCTGGATATAAGCCTCCACACTAGCCTCAGCCCAACAACATGTCTGGATATAAGCCTCCACACTAGCCTCAGCCCAGCAACATGTCTGGATATAAGCCTCCACACTAGCCTCAGCCCAACAACATGTCTGGATATAAGCCTCCACACTAGCCTCAGCCCAACAACATGTCTGGATATAAGCCTCCACACAAGCCTCAGTCCAGCAACATGTCTGGATATAAGCCTCCACACAAGCCTCAGCCCAACAACATGTCTGGATATAAGCCTCCACACTAGCCTCAGTCCAGCAACATGCCTGGATATAAGCCTCAGCCCAGCAACATGCCTGGATATAAGCCTCCACACTAGCCTCAGCCCAACAACATGTCTGGATATAAGCCTCCACACTAGCCTCAGTCCAGCAACATGCCTGGATATAAGCCTCCACACTAGCCTCAGCCCAACATGTCTGGATATAAGCCTCAGCCCAGCAACATGCCTGGATATAAGCCTCCACACAAGCCTCAGCCTAGCAACATATGTGTTAAGTTGATGAAGTACTGACTAAATCAAACGTACACTTATCATTTGGTTAACTACACACAGCCTTGGTGACAAACTTTGTTTTCTAAATAAAAGAATTTCTAACCAACATAAGTTGTGTATTGAACAACACAACAGCTTTGTTGACAGTGACGGTGTTTGTTTCTAAGTAAAATAATTCTAAATAAAATAAGACCACTATAAAGTTGTAATCATTTATTCTTGTTTCTTACCATTGATATTTATGTTTATCAGATCTATAGCCCCGTAACAACTGCATTAAAACATGTTCTTTAGCTGACCTTTCTAATTAATCAGTAACAGACTAGAACACATTATCCAAGTCGTTTGACGGCCATTAGTCACTCAGCGCCGCATCTAGACCAAACGAGGACACCATTGTTTACTTTTTGACCCCGCCTTCACCCCATTATGGACAAACACGACCCCGCCTTCACCCCATTATGGGCATACACGACCCCACGGGACCGTACTGTGGGTGCACGTCAGACGCGTTGAGACTGATACACAGGTAGTTGTGCTGGCACGGGCAGAGGTCCGTCTTATTCCAGCTGTACTCCGGCTCGTACCCGCCGTTCTCTGGCACCCGTGTGTAGCATCTGTCGAACGTGCTGCCGGTGATGCTGCACCGTCCGTGCAGGCAGCAGATGCCCCGGGTGCAGTCAGACGCCTTGGTGCACGGGATCGAGCTCGGCTGGGGTGGGGGGAGGTTGGGTTTGTACTGGGATCCAGTTTGTTGGCCGTAAACCAGGACCTGTTGAGAGAATAAAATAAAGTCTCCTGTTAGTATCTTAGTACTACAGTTACTACCCATCATACGACACAACAACATTACAGTTATCACTTAACCTGCTCCCCAACCAACCAGCTACCCTACCCAACCACCCAGCTACCCTACCCAACCACACAGCTACCCTACTCAACCACCCAGCTACCCAACTCAACCAACCAGCTACCCAACTCAACCACCCAGCTACCCTACTCAACCACCCAGCTACCCTACTCAACCACCCAGCTAACCACCTTAACCACCCAGCTACCAAACTCAACCACCTAGCTACCCTACCCAACCATCCATCTACCCTACTCAACCACCAAGCTACCCTACTCAACCACCCAGCTACCCTACTCAACCACCCAGCTACCCTACTCAACCATCCAGCTACCCAACTAAACCACCCAGCTACCCTACTCAACCACCCAGCTACCCTACTCAACCACCCAGCTACCCTACCTAACCACCCAGCTACCCTACTGAACCACCCAGCTACCCTACCTAACCACCCAGCTACCCTACTCAACCACCCAGCTACCCTACTCAACCACCCAGCTACCCTACTCAACCATCCAGCTACCCAACTCAACCACCCAGCTACCCCACTCAACCACCCAGCTACCCTACTCAACCACCCAGCTACCCTACTCAACCACCCAGCTACCCTACTCAACCATCCAGCTACCGACTCAACCACCCAGCTACCCTACTCAACCACCCAGCTACCCTACTCAACCACCCAGCTACCCTACTCAACCACCCAGCTACCATACAACTACCTTACTCAACGACCCAGCTACCCTACTCAACCACCCAGCTACCCTACTCAACCACCCAGCCACCCTACCTAACCACCCAACTACCCTACTCAACCACCCAGCTACCCAACCAACCAGCTACCCTACTCAACCACCCAGCTACCCAACCAACCAGCTACTCTACTCAACCACCCAGCTACCCTACCTAACCACCCAGCTACCCTACTCAACCACCCAGCTACCCTACCTAACCACCCAGCTACCCTACTCAACCACACAGCTACCCTACTCAACCACCCAGCTACCCTACCCAACCACCCAGCTACCCTACTCAACCACCCAGCTACCCTACTCAACAACCCAGCTACCCTACTCAACCAACCAGCTACCCTACTCAACCACCCAGCTACCCTACTCAACCACCCAGCTACCCTACTCAACCACCCAGCTACCCTACTCAACCACCCAGCTACCCTAAACCACCCAGCTACCCTACTCAACCACCCAGCTACTCTACTCAACCACCCAGCTACCCTACTCAACGACCCAGCTACCCTACTCAACCACCCAGCTACCCTACTCAACCATCCAGCTACCCTACTCAACCAACCCAGCTACCCTAATCAACCACCCAGCTACCCTACTCAACCACCCAGCTACCCTACTCAACAACCCAGCTACCCAACCAACCAGCTACCCTACTCAACCACCCAGCTACCCTACTCAACCACCCAGCTACCCTACTCAACCACCCAGCTACCCTACTCAACCATCCAGCTACCCAACTCAACCATCCAGCTACCCTACTCAACCACCCAGCTACCCTACTCAACCACCCAGCTACCCTACTCAACCATCCAGCTACCCAACTCAACCACCCAGCTACCCTACTCAACCACCCAGCTACCCTACTCAACCACCCAGCTACCCTACTCAACCACCCAGCTACCATACAACTACCTTACTCAACGACCCAGCTACCCTACTCAACCACCCAGCTACCCTACCCAACCACCCAGCTACCCTACTCAACCACCCAGCTACCCTACTCAACAACCCAGCTACCCTACTCAACCAACCAGCTACCCTACTCAACCACCCAGCTACCCTACTCAACCACCCAGCTACCCTACTCAACCACCCAGCTACCTTACTCAACCACCCAGCTACCCTAAACCACCCAGCTACCCTACTCAACCACCCAGCTACTCTACTCAACCACCCAGCTACCCTACTCAACGACCCAGCTACCCTACTCAACCACCCAGCTACCCTACTCAACCATCCAGCTACCCTACTCAACCAACCCAGCTACCCTAATCAACCACCCAGCTACCCTACTCAACCACCCAGCTACCCTACTCAACAACCCAGCTACCCAACCAACCAGCTACCCTACTCAACCACCCAGCTACCCTACTCAACCACCCAGCTACCCTACTCAACCACCCAGCTACCCTACTCAACCATCCAGCTACCCAACTCAACCATCCAGCTACCCTACTCAACCACCCAGCTACCCTACTCAACCACCCAGCTACCCTACTCAACCATCCAGCTACCCAACTCAACCACCCAGCTACCCTACTCAACCACCCAGCTACCCTACTCAACCACCCAGCTACCCTACTCAACCACCCAGCTACCATACAACTACCTTACTCAACGACCCAGCTACCCTACTCAACCACCCAGCTACCCTACCTAACCACCCAGCTACCCTACTCAACCACCCAGCTACCCAACCAACCAGCTACCCAACTCAACCACCCAGCTACCCTACCTAACCACCCAGCTACCCTACCTAACCACCCATCTACCCTACTCAACCACCCAGCTACCCTACTCAACCACCCAGCCACCCTACCTAACCACCCAACTACCCTACTCAACCACCCAGCTACCCAACCAACCAGCTACCCTACTCAACCACCCAGCTACCCAACCAACCAGCTACCCTACTCAACCACCCAGCTACCCTACCTAACAACCCAGCTACCCTACTCAACCACCCAGCTACCCTACCTAACCACCCAGCTACCCTACTCAACCACACAGCTACCCTACTCAACCGACCAGCTACCCTACCTAACCACCCAGCTACCCTACTCAACCACCCAGCTACCCTACTCAACCACCCAGCTACCCTACTCAACCACCCAGCTACCCTACTCAACAACCCAGCTACCCTACTCAACCAACCAGCTACCCTACTCAACCACCCAGCTACCCTACTCAACCACCCAGCTACCCTACTCAACCACCCAGCTACCTTACTCAACCACCCAGCTACCCTAAACCACCCAGCTACCCTACTCAACCACCCAGCTACTCTACTCAACCACCCAGCTACCCTACTCAACGACCCAGCTACCCTACTCAACCACCCAGCTACCCTACTCAACCATCCAGCTACCCTACTCAACCAACCCAGCTACCCTAATCAACCACCCAGCTACCCTACTCAACCACCCAGCTACCCTACTCAACAACCCAGCTACCCAACCAACCAGCTACCCTACTCAACCACCCAGCTACCCTACTCAACCACCCAGCTACCCTACTCAACCACCCAGCTACCCTACTCAACCATCCAGCTACCCAACTCAACCATCCAGCTACCCTACTCAACCACCCAGCTACCCTACTCAACCACCCAGCTACCCTACTCAACCATCCAGCTACCCAACTCAACCACCCAGCTACCCTACTCAACCACCCAGCTACCCTACTCAACCACCCAGCTACCCTACTCAACCACCCAGCTACCATACAACTACCTTACTCAACGACCCAGCTACCCTACTCAACCACCCAGCTACCCTACCTAACCACCCAGCTACCCTACTCAACCACCCAGCTACCCAACCAACCAGCTACCCAACTCAACCACCCAGCTACCCTACCTAACCACCCAGCTACCCTACCTAACCACCCATCTACCCTACTCAACCACCCAGCTACCCTACTCAACCACCCAGCCACCCTACCTAACCACCCAACTACCCTACTCAACCACCCAGCTACCCAACCAACCAGCTACCCTACTCAACCACCCAGCTACCCAACCAACCAGCTACCCTACTCAACCACCCAGCTACCCTACCTAACAACCCAGCTACCCTACTCAACCACCCAGCTACCCTACCTAACCACCCAGCTACCCTACTCAACCACACAGCTACCCTACTCAACCACCCAGCTACCCTACCTAACCACCCAGCTACCCTACTCAACCACCCAGCTACCCTACTCAACCACCCAGCTACCCTACTCAACCACCCAGCTACCCTACTCAACCACCCAGCTACCCTACTCAACCACCCAGCTACCCTACTCAACCACCCAGCTACCCTACTCAACCACCCAGCTACCCTAAACCACCCAGCTACCCTACTCAACCACCCAGCTACCCTACTCAACGACCCAGCTACCCTACTCAACCACCCAGCTACCCTACTCAACCACCCAGCTACCCTACTCAACCACCCAGCTACCCTACCCAACCACCCAGCTACCCTACTCAACCATCCAGCTACCCCACTCAACCACCCAGCTACCCAACTAAACCACCCAGCTACCCTACTCAACCACCCAGCTACCCTACTCAACCACCAAGCTACCCAACCAACCAGCTACCCTACTCAACCACCCAGCTACCCAACCAACCAGCTACCCTACTCAACCACCCAGCTACCCTACCTAACCACCCAGCTACCCTACCTAATCACCCAGCTACCCTACTCAACCACCCAGCTACCCTACTCAACCACCCAGCCACCCTACCTAACCACCCAACTACCCTACTCAACCACCCAGCTACCATACAACTACCTTACTCAACGACCCAGCTACCCTACTCAACCACCCAGCTACCCTACCTAACCACCCAGCTACCCTACTCAACCACCCAGCTACCCTACTCAACCACCCAGCCACCCTACCTAACCACCCAACTACCCTACTCAACCACCCAGCTACCCAACCAACCAGCTACCCTACTCAACCACCCAGCTACCCAACCAACCAGCTACTCTACTCAACCACCCAGCTACCCTACCTAACCACCCAGCTACCCTACTGAACCACCCAGCTACCCTACCTAACCACCCAGCTACCCTACTCAACCACACAGCTACCCTACTCAACCACCCAGCTACCCTACCCAACCACCCAGCTACCCTACTCAACCACCCAGCTACCCTACTCAACAACCCAGCTACCCTACTCAACCAACCAGCTACCCTACTCAACCACCCAGCTACCCTACTCAACCACCCAGCTACCCTACTCAACCACCCAGCTACCCTACTCAACCACCCAGCTACCCTAAACCACCCAGCTACCCTACTCAACCACCCAGCTACTCTACTCAACGACCCAGCTACCCTACTCAACGACCCAGCTACCCTACTCAACCACCCAGCTACCCTACTCAACCATCCAGCTACCCTACTCAACCAACCCAGCTACCCTAATCAACCACCCAGCTACCCTACTCAACCACCAAGCTACCATACAACTACCCTACTTAACCACCCAGCTACCCTACTCAACCACCCAGCTACCCAACCAACCAGCTACCCTACTCAACCACCCAGCTACCCTACTCAACCACCCAGCTACCCTACTCAACCACCCAGCTACCCTACTCAACCATCCAGCTACCCAACTCAACCATCCATCTACCCTACTCAACCACCCAGCTACCCTACTCAACCACCCAGGTACCCTACTCAACCACCCAGCTACCCTACTCAACCATCCAGCTACCCAACTCAACCACCCAGCTACCCTACTCAACCACCCAGCTACCCTACTCAACCACCCAGCTACCCTACTCAACCACCCAGCTACCATACAACTACCTTACTCAACGACCCAGCTACCCTACTCAACCACCCAGCTACCCTACCTAACCACCCAGCTACCCTACTCAACCACCCAGCTACCCAACCAACCAGCTACCCAACTCAACCACCCAGCTACCCTACCTAACCACCCAGCTACCCTACCTAACCACCCAGCTACCCTACTCAACCACCCAGCTACCCTACTCAACCACCCAGCCACCCTACCTAACCACCCAACTACCCTACTCAACCACCCAGCTACCCAACCAACCAGCTACCCTACTCAACCACACAGCTACCCTACCTAACCACACAGCTACCCTACTCAACCACCCAGCTACCCTACCTAACCACCCAGCTACCCTACTCAACCACCCAGCTACCCTACTCAACCACCCAGCTACCCTACTCAACCACCCAGCTACCCTACTCAACCACCCAGCTACCCTACTCAACCACCCAGCTACCCTACTCAACCACCCAGCTACCCTACTCAACCACCCAGCTACCCTAAACCACCCAGCTACCCTACTCAACCACCCAGCTACCCTACTCAACGACCCAGCTACCCTACTCAACGACCCAGCTACCCTACTCAACCACCCAGCTACCCTACCCAACCACCCAGCTACCCTACTCAACCATCCAGCTACCCCACTCAACCACCCAGCTACCCAACTAAACCACCCAGCTACCCTACTCAACCACCCAGCTACCCTACTCAACCACCCAGCTACCCAACCAACCAGCTACCCTACTCAACCACCCAGCTACCCAACCAACCAGCTACCCTACTCAACCACCCAGCTACCCTACCTAACCACCCAGCTACCCTACCTAATCACCCAGCTACCCTACTCAACCACCCAGCTACCCTACTCAACCACCCAGCCACCCTACCTAACCACCCAACTACCCTACTCAACCACCCAGCTACACAACCAACCAGCTACCCTACTCAACCACCCAGCTACTCAACCAACCAGCTACCCTACTCAACCACCCAGCTACCCAACCACCCAGCTACCCTACCTAACCACCCAGCTACCCTACTCAACCACACAGCTACCCTACTCAACCACCCAGCTACCTTACCTAACCACCCAGCTACCCTAATCAACCACCCAGCTACCCTACTCAACCACCCAGCTACCCTACTCAACCACCCAGCTACCCTACTCAACCACCCAGCTACCCTACTCAACCATCCAGCTACCGACTCAACCACCCAGCTACCCTACTCAACCACCCAGCTACCCTACTCAACCACCCAGCTACCCTACTCAACCACCCAGCTACCATACAACTACCTTACTCAACGACCCAGCTACCCTACTCAACCACCCAGCTACCCTACCTAACCACCCAGCTACCCTACTCAACCACCCAGCTACCCTACTCAACCACCCAGCCACCCTACCTAACCACCCAACTACCCTACTCAACCACCCAGCTACCCAACCAACCAGCTATCCTACTCAACCACCCAGCTACCCAACCAACCAGCTACTCTACTCAACCACCCAGCTACCCTACTCAACGACCCAGCTACCCTACTCAACCACCCAGCTACCCTACTCAACCATCCAGCTACCCTACTCAACCAACCCAGCTACCCTAATCAACCACCCAGCTACCCTACTCAACCACCCAGCTACCCTACTCAACCATCCAGCTACCCAACTCAACCACCCAGCTTATCTACTCAACCACCCAGCTACCCTACTCAACCACCCAGCTACCCTACTCAACCACCCAGCTACCATACAACTACCTTACTCAACTACCCAGCTACCCTACTCAACCACCCAGCTACCCTACCTAACCACCCAGCTACCCTACTCAACCACCCAGCTACCCAACCATCCAGCTACCCAACTCAACCACCCAGCTACCCTACTCAACCACCCAGCTACCCTACTCAACCACCCAGCTACCCTACTCAACCACCCAGCTACCATACAACTACCTTACTCAACGACCCAGCTACCCTACTCAACCACCCAGCTACCCTACCTAACCACCCAGCTACCCTACTCAACCACCCAGCTACCCAACCACCCAGCTACCCTACTCAACCACCCAGCTACCCTACCTAACCACCCAGCTACCCTACCTAACCACCCAGCTACCCTACTCAACCACCCAGCTACCCTACTCAACCACCCAGCCACCCTACCTAACCACCCAACTACCCTACTCAACCACCCAGCTACCCAACCAACCAGCTACCCTACTCAACCACCCAGCTACGCAACCAACCAGCTACCCTACTCAACCACCCAGCTACCGACTCAACCACCCAGCTACCCTACTCAACCACCCAGCTACCCTACTCAACCACCCAGCTACCCTACTCAACCACCCAGCTACCATACAACTACCTTACTCAACGACCCAGCTACCCTACTCAACCACCCAGCTACCCTACCTAACCACCCAGCTACCCTACTCAACCACCCAGCTACCCTACTCAACCACCCAGCCACCCTACCTAACCACCCAACTACCCTACTCAACCACCCAGCTACCCAACCAACCAGCTACCCTACTCAACCACCCAGCTACCCAACCAACCAGCTACTCTACTCAACCACCCAGCTACCCTACCTAACAACCCAGCTACCCTACTCAACCACCCAGCTACCCTACCTAACCACCCAGCTACCCTACTCAACCACACAGCTACCCTACTCAACCACCCAGCTACCCTACCTAACCACCCAGCTACCCTACTCAACCACCCAGCTACCCTACTCAACCACCCAGCTACCCTACTCAACCACCCAGCTACCCTACTCAACCACCCAGCTACCCTACTCAACCACCCAGCTACCCTACTCAACCACCCAGCTACCCTACTCAACCACCCAGCTACCCTAAACCACCCAGCTACCCTACTCAACCACCCAGCTACCCTACTCAACGACCCAGCTACCCTACTCAACGACCCAGCTACCCTACTCAACCACCCAGCTACCCTACCCAACCACCCAGCTACCCTACTCAACCATCCAGCTACCCCACTCAACCACCCAGCTACCCAACTAAACCACCCAGCTACCCTACTCAACCACCCAGCTACCCTACTCAACCACCCAGCTACCCAACCAACCAGCTACCCTACTCAACCACCCAGCTACCCAACCAACCAGCTACCCTACTCAACCACCCAGCTACCCTACCTAACCACCCAGCTACCCTACCTAATCACCCAGCTACCCTACTCAACCACCCAGCTACCCTACTCAACCACCCAGCCACCCTACCTAACCACCCAACTACCCTACTCAACCACCCAGCTACCTAACCACCCAGCTACCCTACTCAACCACCCAGCTACCCTACTCAACCACCCAGCTACCCTACCTAACCACCCAGCTACCCTACTCAACCACCCAGCTACCATACAACTACCCTACTCAACCACCCAGCTACCCTACTCAACCACCCAGCTACCCTACTCAACCACCCAGCTACCCTACTCAACCACCCAGCTACCCTACTCAACCACCCAGCTACCCTAACCAACCAGCTACCCTACCCAACCACCCAGCTATCCTACTCAACCACCCAGCTACCCTACTCAACCACCCAGCTACCCTACTCAACCAACCAGCTACCCTACTCAACCACCGAGTTACCCTACCCAACCACCCAGCTACCATACAACTACCCTACTCAACCACCCAACTACCCTAACCAACCACCAGCCACATTTTACAGTGGTAATTATGATTATACGGTTTGAATACAGTATGTTAATTTCTTATGACAGATAGACCTAAATGGTAATTATTTTTGCCTAAATGAAATCGTTGTTTCATGCCATCAGTCAACGTAGCATAATTTTTTTTTTCAAAGTTGTTTCTACGAAATAGTATAACAAATAGTATAAATTCCAAATCTAACACCATTTTCAACACGTTAAAATTACGTTTAAATTGAATGGAAAAATAAAAAACTTAACCCCTCCCCTTATTCCACTTAAAACATCATACCAGTAGCACACACAAAAAAAAAACCACGAATAAATATTTAAAAAATCAACGTATCTGTAGAAAACAATCAACTATCTATAAAGAGTTAAACCACTAATCACAACCACACGACTACACCACAAAAATGGTAAAAATAAAATCAACTTACCCCGAGCACACAAGACCAGATGACATAGAATGGGATGCTTGACATTTTGTCCACCTGCTTAGAGCCGTTAATTTCACCTGTGTGGCGACCTGAGAAAAACGATGTTTAAAAAGTTGGCTGAAGATCGTGGTCACAGGAAAAAAAAAACCTTTTATAATAAATGACAGCCTTTCTTCTATAATCCACTCAAAAACACATGACGCAGCCAGGGCGGGGGGGGGGGGGGGGGGGGGGCGGGTGTGTGTGTGTGCGTGTTAACCTAGAAATGGAATTTGTTGCTGTCAAGAGTTTGTTTTGTTCCCGTGTATGACAACAAAAAGTGTGTTCGCACTGTTAGAACACCAGACACGTACATTAATCAATCAATGGGAAACAACTAATGTTTACCACGTTCAGGAGAACAAAAGAAACCGCCCATTGGATTCTGGGTATTATAACTTGGCTGTGAAAAATTACAGTATGTATCATCACTCGGTCAAAGTTACCAATAACAAACATTGGAAAAAAAAAAACAACGTAAGCGACTCAATTTTTACAATCAGTTGTAAGATGATTAAAAAGTTTAGTTATATCGCATCTTTCTAGTGTACCTGAGGTTTAAAAAAAAATGTAATTATGAGTTGTGATGAAAGTTGTGTTCACAAATCTACGGGATTTAAGGATTCAGAACACCCACAATCCAGTTTTGTACCCAATGAGGACCAACCTTCGTGCACCATTTTTCCTTAACAATCCGCTCTTGTTGCTACTCAAAATAACCTGCCTATTGCTCAAGATTGTATTAATAATCATCCTTAGTAATTAGTACTGTGGTTCTAGACCCCTCGGAGTCGTCTGTAAAATACTCCATGCTTTTGTTTGCAGATTTATAAGTCATTTCATCGTCACAAACATCTGATCCTCTTAGCTGAAGTGTCGTCATATTTCAGCATACCATTACAATTTTTTTTTGTTAAAGCTATTTATATCTGAAATGTTTATCTTGATTAGCAAAATAATGCTAAAATTCTGTTTAAAAAATACTTATTACAGAGTAATAGTAAGACGTCTTATTTCAATAACTTACATTACACAATTTCGCACAAGTCCAACACGCTTGTCATGCATTGTGTCGAGATTTCGAGATGACTAATGATAATACGCATTAAGAACTGGGTGGGGACCAAACTAATTGGAGGATTAATTAAAGTTATGCTCTCTCGATGTCACCAAATTAGATATTTTTATAGTGGTCTACTGACTAGCATCCACCGTTGAAATTTGTGTAAAAATAATTCTTAATATGTGTGTTTCCAAACACTGTGCACATTTCAGTTTAAGCTGTTGTCTCCAGCAGAAGATAGCCAACACCTGACTCGACAGACAGTGGTGACGTAGTTGGGGTTGGCGTCTGTCCAACTGTGTGTCACGTTTCTTCAAAACGAGGCGGTTTGTCAGACGTTTCAAAAGTTTATGTTATGTTAATGTTATGTCCCCAGCGTTAACTGATTGACATAATTTACACCAGACTTTACAGTAGACCTATTCTTGTTGATCTAGCGAATTCTTAACACGGGTTTTAGCTACAAGCACGTTTTCAATGTGTTTGAGCACATGTTATTTAACCAAGCTATACATTTGGTGTGTGGTCAAAGATAGGTCATTAGGAAATGTTACTCTACCAGTAGTTTTATTTAGACACCCTCATTTCCGTACTGCCCTCATTTATTGCAAAGGGCAGTCATTAAACGTAAGCATAAGGAAACTGATATATTCTTGCCTGAAACTAGTCAGCAGTTTAACAAAAACGTTTCGTGTTCTAGCTAAGTGGCATGCCATCTTTATTTTTCACAGTGTCACTATTGAATGTCACTACTGTCATATTATATTCAACTCAATGTCACACTGTCACATTAAACACAACTCAGTGTCACACTGAATGACACTGTCACATTACACTTACCACATTGTAACATTATAATCTTTTTTCTAACGTAATGTATCAAATAACTAAGGGAAGTAACACGTTGATTTTTACGAAACATAAGAAATACTGCAAGTTGTCGCTCCTGAGACCAAGTGTCTCAGGAAACATCGCCATGATAATTCTAGTCAACAATAGAAAGAGGCGAGAATATAAGGAAACGATAAGTTGACAGGACAGTTAAACTAAAAGAATTTGTGTGATTAGAAATTTCAAAAATCTACCTCTGGGAAATTCCCGCTCGCTGAAATGATTTTACATAAATTTCCACATAATATACCAATATCTAATTCCTGATACAACTTCCTTCTAATCCCTCACACAACTTCCTTCTAATCCCTCACACAACTTCCTTCTAATCCCACACACAACTTCCCTCTAATCCAACACACAACTACCTTCTAATCCCTCGCACAACTTCCTTCTAATCCCACACAGAACTGCCTTCTAATCCCACACACTACTTCCCACTAAATTCACACACAACTTTTACTAATCCCTCACACAATTTCATTCTAATCTCACACACAACTTCCTTCTAATCCCTCACACAACTTCCTTCTAATCCCTTACACAACTTCCTTCTAATCCCTCACACAACTTCCTTCTAATCCCTCACACAACTTCCTTCTAATCCCTCACACAACTTCCTTCTAATCCCTCACACAACTTCCTTCTAATCCCTCACACAATTTCCCTCTAATCTCTCACACAACTTCCTTCTAATCCCTCACACAACTTCCTTCTAATCCCTCACACAACTTCCTTCTAATCCCACACACAACTTCCCTCTAATCCAACACACAACTACCTTCTAATCCCTCACACAACTTCCTTCTAATCCCACACAGAACTGCCTTCTAATCCCACACACAACTTCCCACTAAACTCACACACAACTTTTACTAATCCCTCACACAATTTCCTTCTAATCTCACACACAACTTCCTTCTAATCTCTCACACAACTTCCCACTAATCTCACACACAACTTCCTTCTAATCCCTCACACAATTTCCTTCTAATCTCACACACAACTTCCTTCTAATCCCTCACACAACTTCCCACTTATCGCTCACACAATTTCCCTCTAATCTCACACACAACTTTTACTAATCCCTCACACAACTTAATTCTATTCCCTCACACAACTTCCTTCTAATCCCTCACACAACTTCCCACTTATCGCTCACACAATTTCCCTCTAATCTCTCACACAACTTCCTTCTAATCCCTCACACAACTTCCTTCTAATCCCTCACACAATTTCCCTCTAATCTCTCACACAACTTCCTTCTAATCCCTCACACAACTTCCTTCTAATCCCTCACACAACTTCCTTCTAATCTCACACACAACTTTTACTAATCCCTCACACAATTTCCTTCTAATCCCTCACACAACTTCCTTCTAATCCCTCACACAACTTCCTTCTAATCCCTCACACAACTTCCTTCTAATCCCTCACACAACTTCCTTCTAATCCCTCACACAACTTCCTTCTAATCCCTCACACAACTTCCTTCTAATCTCACACACAACTTTTACTAATCCCTCACACAATTTCCTTCTAATCTCACACACAACTTCCTTCTAATCCCTCACACAACTTCCCACTTATCGCTCACACAACTTCCCACTTATCGCTCACACAATTTCCTTCTAATCCCTCACACAACTTCCTTCTAATCCCTCACACAACTTCCTTCTAATCCCTCACACAACTTCCTTCTAATCTCTCACACAACTTCCTTCTAATCTCTCACACAACTTCCCACGTGACATATATAAACACTGCTGCCAATTAAAACCGTATTTTAAATAAACAAATCTCAACAGTTTTTTCTAGCTATAAGTATTTGTTAATTAATTATTTCTACGTCAATTATGCACTTTCGTATTTTTAATTCGTATAGATCTATATTGTTTTCATAGTTTTTATATCAAAATGGTAAAAAAAAATTAATAAATTAAAATAAAAACGAATAACAACCAAAGACCGAGAACTGTATTTGCAACACATTTGATTTTAACTCGGTTACTTCCCTTTAAAAAACACCAGAGTGAGATAAACCCAAACAAAAACAAATAGTAAAATTTTAACATGGCCTTGCTGAGCCTATGCATGGTATACTATTATAGATAACATATTCATGCCATTTAAAAATGTTATTCGCGTTCAGTATTAGACAGTTTATTACCATGTTGTCGGATCATACTTTTACTACTACACCATAACACCATGTTTATGTCAGCATGTTTGTGTGTATTTTTTAAACGTATGTTACTATGCGTGTGTGGATTATATGTATTATTGTGTATATGTACTATATACGTTAGAATAGGTCTATGTAGCCCTATGTATTAAGTACGTGCTTGCATATTTTTTTGAATATAGACGGCTAAGTATTTGTAAATAGGTGTCTGTATGTGAAAGTATGTTTTCAATATAAGCCCACTTATATATGTGAATATGTGAATATGTGAATATGTGAATATGTGAATATGTGAATATGTGAATATGTGAATATGTGAATATGTGAATATGTGAATATGTGAATATGTGAATATGTGAATATGTGAATATGTGAATATGTGAATATGTGAATATGTGAATATGTGAATATGTGAATATGTGAATATGTGAATATGTGAATATGTGAATATGTGAATATGTGAATATGTGAATATGTGAATATGTGAATATGTGAATATGTGAATATGTATATAATGTATATATATATATATATATATATATATATATATATATATATATATATATATATATATATATATATATATATTTGTATATAAAGAGAGAAAGGGATTGAGCAAGAGATGCGAATACTTTCGGATACATACACTTGTATTTAGATGTATAAATATGTATGAACGTTGAGATACTTGCACAGACTTGCATCAACTTGCCGCCTTTAACTCTGGCCCACCAGGGCTCCATCGACCAGGTCAGCATTAGGGAACTCGCCCCAGATATCAGCGCGAGAGCTCACCACGAGAACAATACAGGACTCATCAATGTTTGAACTCCCGTTAATAAATGAACGCGGCACACCAAGGGGACAATACCCACGGCGACCCGGCGCGGATGTTTGTGTGTAAACACACTCAGTGTTTTCCCTTTGTTTTGTCCTCTGTCTGTGTTCTATCATGTTGTGTTGAGTTTCAAGCCAAAGGCAAACATCAATTTAAAAGGGCGCTCTTTTTTTGAACCCTTAAAACTATTACAAGGCTAATCTAATACGTAACGCAATTGTATTATCTTTTATCTATATTTCCAAAGCGTGTTTGATTAATGTAATAAAAGATGACAGGTTTTAACTTTTAAAGAGGTTTTTATATTTACTTCTAAGTTTTCAAACCGATGAATATATTTGCCTGAAATTAAAGGTTTTTGTTAATTGTTTCTTTTTGTTTGTTTTGATGTGCTTGTTTTAGTCGTGTTTGTTTAACACAAGTTCGACCCAAATCAAATTGATCTTTGCTGGAGTGTTGTTTTCTGACCTAATTATTTTCTCCGTTCTTACATGACCAGTGTTCAGAGGTGTCAAGTTGGTTCCCTCGTGCTATACCTAGAGAGAGTTGGACGGGCACTGCAACTTACAAGAACAGCATTAAAATCCCGGACAAGTAACACACTAGTTTCAGCGTTTTATACTTGAACGTGTTTATTTACTTGGTGACACCCAAAACGGGGAGATGTGGGGGAGACATGACGTCACATTACGACTTGTGGGGCTGTGTGTAAAAAGAAGTGACGTCACAATACTGTGTGTAAAATAAGTGACGTCACATTACGGTGTGTTGGAGACATGACGTCACATTACGGTGTATAGGGCTGTGTGTAAAAAAAAGTGACGTTCGTGTACTGTGACGTGAGTTCTTGTCTAGACTGGTTCCAATTTGTTCTACTGAAAAGTGCTGGTCAAGACGGGAGAGAGATGGTCAAATGGACAAAAATCACGCACTGGAGGATGTAAGAGTTAGTTTACCTACACATTTTCTTGTTTACATCAAGCTCCAATAGACACATTACAACACATTTCCTGGCGGCCCGCTGGAATTTTTCTTGGTACCCCATCCCTGAATGACAGTGTTAAAAAAATAATTACGACTCTTAATCAATGTAACAAAACAATAACCCAATCAAAATTACATAACAGAAAGATAATTTATATTAATTTAATTATAAGTCTCCTTCTATGTAGTGGTGGAATAAACCTGATTTAAAACCTCAGCCTCTTGAAAGTTTAATTAAAAACTTTAATCGATGAAAAGCCACAGACTGGATTTCTATTTCACCCCAGTTACAATAGGCCTACTTAACTTACAGATTAAAAAATAATTTTAAAAATAAAACTGCTCTTACACGTGAAATAGAAATGTATTTTTTTTTACAGACATTAGCTTGTGTCTTTTGGTTGAACATTAGGTCAAATGAGTATACTAAACACCCCAATCTTTCAAAAAATGTGTTTAGTATTCTAAATTGAATACATGCCTGAAATCCCCCCCTACCCAACCCCGAGAAATAAAATGTCAATGAATAAATACACGAACACCACAATAAATGCTAAGTAAGTTAAAATTTGCAATCAAGAAATTGTCAAATAAATAAAGGGTCTAGAAAATAAAAGGTCCAGTAAATAAAGGGTCAAGTTTCTAGTTAGTCATATTAAAAGGTCAGGTGAATAAGTTCAAGCAGGTAAAAAGTTCCAGCAAATAAAATGTCGTGTCTATGATATGTCAAGTACAGAGCCCAACGTTAACACATTGCATCACAGTGACTTGTGAAGAGGTTTTTAGTTAAAGTCGTGTACATGATAACACAACAAGCACAAGTTCACCACCTACGTACATTCAATGGTGCTTCAAGTTTGGACTTAAACGTGGACTAGAATAAAATTCTTTAAATAATCTAATTTAGAGATGTAAACATTCACGTTCAAACATCGGTTAACTGAAGTTTAAAGTAGAATGTATAGCCTTGATACTAGATTAAAATATAATGTAGGACTATAATCTTGATACTAATTTTAAAATAAACCGGTAGTGATCTCCCCTAAACTTTCTCGAATATTCTTATATAAAACAACAGGGGATGGTAACTGGGGATATAGCTATGATTTTTAATCTATTTTAAATACTTAAACTTTTAAAAATAGAATAGAATCTCATAAAAAAAACATTGCGCACCAAGCAAACGCCGAATAAAAACGCGTATAATAGTGCGCAATATTATTAGTACTTTAAAAATTTACATTAGTTTTTTGAGAAATCGGAAGTAGCGTAAATTACTACTTCCAGTCAACGGAAATTACTCAAAATTTAACAGAAGGTAGAGAATTAGATCTTTTACTTACATGTGAAATTTCATTTATCTATCTGAAATAGTACTCAAGTTATAGGCTTTTGAAAAATTCAAAGTAGGAAAAGTACCACTTCCGGTTGTTGGAAATCGCTCAAAAGTTGATACGGATCTACGATTTTGATATAATACTTATATATGAAATTTCATCAACCTAGCTGTAACGGTACTCAAGTTATCGTGTTTACACACGGACAGACACACACACAGACACACACACACACAGACATACGGACAAGATTGCAAAATTATGTTTTTCCGTATCAGTGAGGTGTAAAACGTCGAGAACTGTAAAAATCTCGATTTTTTTTTTTGCACGATTACAATACTTTCTCTATACTTCGTATATACGAGAAAGTAAATATAATTTATAATCTTGATACTAGTTTAAAATATAATTTATAATCTTGAAACTATTTTAAAGGGGATTGTATATCTGATTAGTATTTTAAAATATAAAGTAAAAGTAAAAAGTATAATTTTGAACTAGTTTAAATTAAAAAGTATATTCTTGTTACTAATTTTAAGTTCAATGTTTGCTTTGACACTGTCATATCCCCCACATAAAATCTGCAGATTCTCCACAAATTACCCGCACAACCCCCACAATAGAAGCGGACTGCGTCTAGATCTGTCTGCAGCAAATGCTTTATGACTAACACTAGTGATTTCAGCTGTTAGAGGTCGTCCATAAATGACGTCACACTCGAAGGGGGAGGGGGTCGTAATTTTGTGACGATGTGTGATGACAGGGAGGGGGGGGGGTTAAATCGTACAAACTTCACACGTTTGCTTTAAAAAAAAACTATGTTAGAAACTGAATTTTAGCCGTTATTTCGCGTTCAAAAATCGATAAAAAATGAACTGCATCTTTATGGAGGATTTGTAGGCTGAGGTGTGACGTCAGTTAAGGTAAAGGGGGGGGGGGGTCTGACTTTTTGTGACGATGTGTAACGGAGGAAAAGAGGGAGGGGAGCATAAAATTGACAAAAAAAAACCTTATCGTCATTTGTGTATACCCTCTTACAAAGAATATGTAAAATAAAATAAAATTTGTATAAAAACTCTAGCCTATGTACGTCAAACATTTAATTACGTGATCTTGTTTTAAAATTACATTTTTAAAGTTCAGACTTTGACCTAGTTCAAAAGGAGTGATACTCCATTGATAATGAAACAGCTCTTCACTCCATATATAGCCCTGTCTACACATAACCATTTATTGACGTCATAAAAGGTTAAAAATAGTTTCCTGCCACCGCAACTTGTGTCTGTGATAAATGTGATATCTTTTATAAATAGAAACACATATTAGAGGCGTATCAAGTGATATCGGCATAGGCGGTGTTTGCAGCACCGTCTGTTGGGGTCGTCAGAGGTGTATACAACAAGTGTGTGTGTGTGTGTGTGTGGTCAGAGGCGTGGTGTAGGAAATTGTGTGTGCGTGTATGTGTAACAAATGTGTATGGGTGTGTAAGCATGCGTATGCGCATGTGTCCATAAGAGGCGTGGTTCAGCAAGTATTTATGTATGTGTTCACTAACTTTTTACTTTTTCTTGATTATCTGGCCCACCAGCCAAGTTATTTAAGTAAATTAGGCGACCTTTCGCCATAGTTATTCTTTTATTGACATTTTCTAAAAATTGTTTTTCCCTTATCTGGCGCAACAGATAAACTTCTCGTCTTTATCTATCCATATAGATGTGCATCGCTGCTTCCTCTGTGTAACTTCTACTACAATTTTAATTGCAATGACGTCACAGATCTGCAGACAATTAGTACCCTAAAGTGTCGAATGAACCGTGTTTGTTTTCAAGGAACTTTACCACCTTGCTCCATTTGGGCGGTGAAGGAGCGAGTGCAATGTTTTGGTAACAATCGATGACGTAACTACCTACGTCACCAGAGTTATCAATTAAAGGTCTAATCGTCTTATCACATCAACAATGATTAAAGTCCGCCAAAAGTGTGGCCCTCGTCCGAATTTATCTCATTAAATGCACATCAATCTTATCTGGGTATCTTTAGATAAAATACCACTGAACAAAGATTAACAACTCTCCCTATCCAGCTACACACATCGTCAATATTTGATCAGCACCAGCCTGGCCTGATGTCTAATCTTATTTCCAGCATCCCAGCGTATCTTCACCCATGCATACATTAGTTGATTTTCTTCTCCAGACCCCGACTGTTGCACCAGTTGCTATAGAAAACATGGCCGTATACAATAATAGGTACCGTGTCAACTGATGTACATCTTTTTCTAGAGTGGGAGTGGACAGCTGTGTACATCGTTTGTGTACAAACTGTTCTACATGTTACTAGATCTAGCCACAGGCTCTACCTGATTTGTGTACACATAATTCTACTCTGTACTAGATCTAGATACAGGGTCTACCTGATTTGTGTACACATAATTCTACTATGTACTAGATCTAGATACAGGGTCTAACTCAAAACTCTAGTCTCGCCAACCCCAACATTATTTTCACTCCTCACTACATCCCAACTCCGAGCTTATGATCCATTGTCAACATCGTTTCCATTTTGTTCCCAAGACTAGCAGATAAAGTAGAGCGAATCATTTTTATGAGCAATCAAATGAGGGATAGAGTGCTCAGCACTATGCCCAGCCGCCCTTGTTTCCCTAACGTAGGTCAGGTACCCATCGGAGCTGACTGGACTCAGAGACGACCTACGGCCTCGAGCTCGGGATCCGATCTTGAGACTTTTGGGTTAGCGGTGGTCAGCTCCATCGTCCGTCCACTTCGCCCCAACTTATAACTAAGGTCCCTTAAAAAGAAAAAAAAAACGATGGCATAGTTTACAGTATGTTAAGGTATATCATTGTAGTCAACACTTCGCTAGTTGCATCAGACTATGTACTCCAGTGGGTGCGTTCAAAACCTTGTAAATGTAGACAATCACACATGTCTCATACAATCACACACGTCTCATGCAAGCATACACGCTCCATACAATCACACACGTCCCACACAATCACACACGCCCACACAACCACACACGTCATACACAATCACACACGCCCCATATAATCACACACGTCCCATACAATCACACACGCCCACACAACCACACAAGTCCCACACAATCATACACGCCCCACACAATCACACACGTCCCATACAATCACGCACGTCCCACACAATCATACACGTCCCACACAATCACACACGCCCCCACACAATCACACACAGACCACCTGCAGATAGAGTGTGTCTTAACATGTGACCTGTGCATGATACAACATTACTAGCGCATGAGTCATGACCACTAATTGATACATTAAAAAAAAGTTAATTAAAAAACAACAATAATGTATTCAGGGTTAGATCCGAGACACTACGTTATCACAAGATAAAGGTGGATCTTAATGCCAGGGTTTAATTTGTTACGAAGGTTGGCGGTGTACAGGAGTTGACAATGTTACACATTGGCCTTTTATAGAAGTTAACAATGTTAAAATATGGCCATTTTCAAAATTTAACTATGTTACACATTCGCCTGTTATAGACGTTAACAGAAGTTGACAATGATAAAATATGGCCATTTATAGAAGTTGACAATGTTAAAATATGTGTCCATCAACGTATACACGGACAAATGACCACAAACACCCACATGTGGAGCAGCTACAAATATGATCCTTGCTTTAAGACATTCTAAAGACGACAAATATGGAACATCTAGCTATACATGTCATCATTGCCTTAAGATAACCATTAATCATTTAATCTAGTTTCAAAAGTAGGCGCATTCAAATCTTAGCGAGTATTGATTTTTACTTATTAAATAATTTAGAGCCAGCTACAATAGCAAGTATCGACTATTCAACAAAGCTACAATAGCAGATATGTGCTACCGGCAAAGCTACAATAGCAGCTGTATGCTAGGTAACAAAGCTACAATAGCAGCTGTATGCTAGATAACAAAGCTACAATAGCAGTTGTATACTACATAACAAAGTTATAATAGGAGTTGCATGCTACATAACAAAGCTACAATAGCAGTTGTATAGTACATAAAGCAAAAATAGCTGCTGTATGCTACCCTAACGTAACTTCATAGCAGCTGTATTCTATCTAATGACCCCATCCACTCCCCCCCTCCCTCCATCTATCCGACCTCAACCCCTCCCCCCTCCCAAAAAAATCGAACAAAAACAAACTATGAACAGATTTACATTGTATAATAAATAAGCTATAAAGACTCTAAATTTAGACTTTGATCTATTTTAACATGTTTAAGAACCGAATTTAATTGTTCACTTATCAAAAAAGAAAAAAAAAATGGAACTTTATACTTTGGTCGCTATCGTGTCATTGAGCCATTGTAAAGAAAGACGAAAACGGCAACACTTCATCATTGCTCAATAAAACTTCACTTTCAACACAAGGTTTGGCTATTCTAAATTCGTATTTTATTGACGCAATAATGAGATAATATTTTATTGTAACTAAGTCGTTGGCTTCACACAATACACCCCCCCCCTTCCACCCTCCCCCCTCCATCCAGTCTTTAGGCTCTTGTATAGTATCCATTCATACTTACGTAATCAGATAATGTGATGGTTATAACCATAATAGATAGTTGTAATCGAATACAGTATAATGGTTATCGTATCGCATGTGCAAGTGTAGGTCCTAGTGTGTATGTGTGTATACGTATAAATGTGTGTGTGAAGGTAGGTTTACGTGTAAGTGTTTGTAAGTGTGCGTGTGTGTGTGCGTCTGTACCCATGTGTTGAAGACAGGTATAAATAAGCACCTGACACTCGCGGCTATCATCAGAATTGATTAACTCCCGTGTGTGACTGCGATAAGTCATCTCGCCACTTGACTGCGGACACCTCATTGTGCGGCCGGACTTGAGCGGTGAGTAGCTTCCATTGTTTTCCTGTCATTCAGGGTAGAGAATTTATCTCTGATTGGAATTAGAATCTAATTTTAGAGAATTTATCTCTGATTGGAATTAGAATATTATTTTAGAGAATTTATCTCTGATTGGAATTAGAATCTAATTTTGTTTTAAATACACGCTGGGTGTTAGATTTTGTCACTATACTTTTACCTCAGCAGTGATTTTTTAAATCAAATGAATGTATTGATTTATGTTTAATACCACTTTTATAAAAATGTTTACATTATATTGATTTATACCCAACAATTAATTGTTTGTACAATTTATTTTCATTTGTAATTCCTTGGCTATGTTATTCAGTCCTTAAAAACTTTATACTATAAAAGATAGTGTTGAGTATAGTTTTGTTTTAAGATTTGATCTCCAACTGTCCTTAATAATAAACAAAGCCGGCACTAATTTCAAGAAATAATTTTGTTTTGGCTGAAATTTAAATAAAAAGGGGCGAGATTTTTTTATAGACAAATTATTTTACCTCCCCCCTCCCCTCCGTCACACGTCGACACAAAAAGCTAGACTTCCCTAAAATGACGTCACACACTAGCCTACAACCCCCCCCCTCGAAAATTGCTGTTTAATTTTTTTTAACATCGATTTCTTAATAAAATATCGCGTCAGCTCAGTCAACAGAATATATTAATCAATTTCTATTTCAATTTTGAAAAAAAAAACAGTTTTAACAAATGCGAAAAAAAGGTTAAAATTTAGTTTCTAACATTACTTTTTGAAAATGCAAAAGTGTGACGTCACATTATCTGAACCCCCTCCCTCCCCTCAGCACACATCGTCACCAAATTACTGACCCCCTCCCCCCTTTCGTGTATGACGTAATTTATGGACGTCCCCTGGAATGTCTCCAAACAAAGCAGGTTAAGTGAAAGTTCAGTGAAGGTAGATAACAAGCCAGGTTCAATCTATGTCTGGAAGATGACATAGCAAAGCCGATACACAACTCCATTTATTGTTTCATTAACCAGCTAGCTCTAGCAACTGTTCAACCAGGAATATTTCTAAGCTATATTTGAATGTCCCTTGTGTGTCTCTGTGTATGTGTGTGTCGGGGTGTCTCCGTGTGTCTCTGCTGCTCTGTGTCTCTGCTGCTCTGTGTCTCTGCTCTGTGTCTCTGTATGCCCATGTGTCTCTATGTGTCTATCTGTGTCTCTCTGTGCGTCTCTCTATGTCTCTCTATGTCTTTGTGTGTCTCTACTTCCCTGTGTACCTATGTGTGTGTGTGTACGTCTATGTGTGTGTGTATGTGTGTGTGTACGTCTATGTGTGTGTGTGTGTGTACATCTATGTGTGTAGCTGTAGTTTCCCCTGGTTACTGTGAGACGAGTTCAGCAGGTAAAAAAATGTGAACTACCTATCCATGACAATCAATTGAAGATCGATGCAATCAAGATCAATACCTTATCACGTCCGCTCAACCAATCTCGTTAATGTCAAAAGATAAAGTAATCAGATAGACAAAATCGTTGGTTAAATCTTGCTTTGAGTATGCTATTTTTTTACCTGTTGAAACACAAAACAATTACCGAACACTTTATCAAAGCTTAACACAAAGGTTGATTTTTTTTTTTGCACAAGCTGTTGTATTCAAAAGTACGTAATTTTCTGTCGGGGAAAGTTAATGTATGGCTTTTATATATTGGTCAGCTCTGGTTTTAAAGCCCATCATTTCTAGTTATGGTCTCATGTGTATTTAGATCTAGCGCTACATGACACAATATCTTATCTCGCGGTAGTTTTCAAACAGGTTTGTGTGGGGAGTTTAAGATGAGTAACGTAAATATTCATATATATACTAACTCACCACACACTCATACACACACACACACACACACACACACACACATATATGTATATATATATATATATATATACATATACATATATATATATATATATATATATATATATATATATATATATATATATATATATATATATATATATATATATATATATATATATATATATATATATATGCCTTTTTGTAGATGCAGTATATATGCCTAAATATATGTAGACGCACACGCTGACACACACACACACACACATATATATATATATATATATATATATATATATATATATATATATATATATATATATATACATATACATACTAATATATGTCTACATTTGTAACTGAGTCACGGTAGGCTCTACTAGCAATTCCTACTAGATTGATGCTATCAAAACCATCGCTGCACATGTTACCATACAGCCAAACAGATTATAGCCAAGCTAGTGTCGGATTTTAGAAAATCATTGAAATCTTTACGTGGTATTTAACTGGATATTTTGTTCAGACTTTTACTAAACGAATATTTTTTCTTCTTTTTAAACACTAGGACTAACACACTGGTAACTGTTAGGTTGTGATTCGTGAGCAGGGTTGAACAATTCAGGAATTTCTAATATTTAATGCCCAATATAAACCTCTTTCAAACAGCTGTGCTTGATATAAAAAATACTTAGTACGTGCAATCTTTTCGCGTTATTTTACAAATAACTGACACATGAATAGTAATGTTGAATATGATAATCATAGTTATGCAAGTATAGACCTATACACACACACACTCACACACACACACATATATATATATATATATATATATATATATATATATATATATATATATATATAGGTAGAGAAAGATAGTATTTTATTATTTTTTATTAATGTGAATTGAGTTTAAACGTTCAGTTCCGTTTGCTAAATAAAACCAAGATCTTTATTTAATTTTTTCGTTTCTATTTCTTTTTTCAGATTTGGAAATAAAACACGTGTTGAACTTTCCATAAAACAGATATTCATTCACAATGGCCGAAGACAAGTAAGCGGGCTAATTAGTTTATAAACCACGAGCCGGCCCGCGGCATAACATACGCCGCTATTTAGTTGTTTCTAATTTTCAATAATTCATAATTTGTGAATTCGACAGTACCAACGCTGACACTGAAAATATTTCTTTAAAACACTATAAGTAACTCGTTAAGGACCATAACCCCCCCCCCCCTTCCTCCCCCCCCCCTACGTTTAAAATCGTTGGCTCTGCTTGTAAACATTTAGAGTGAACACAGCTCACTAAAACCATGTAGGGGTGGGGAGGTAGGGAGAGCGTTTGCAGCTTGTTTTCTAACGGCTCGAAGAGGAGAATTATATATATAGATTAGCCCCCCAATACACGCCCGTAAAGTGAAAGTAGAAAAAAAAGACTGGCCGGGTTTAAAAAATTAACAGCGATTCTTGTACCGATGTGTCGAGGCCGGTGAAAGGGAAGTAACTCGATTTGTTTATCTCTGAGCATTGTCCCCGGCATCTATGACGCGGGTGTCACCAGGGGACAGGACTCCGAATTGTACACGGATGAAAGCGGAGGTTATCGATCCTGTTCAATAATACATTGAAATCTTTATGGTAGTTTCACTTGAGTCCCGAGGCGTGTGGTCTTTTTTTTTCTCTGTCTCTCTCGGCCAGAGCACACTTTAAAGAATTAATTATTGTCTAGCCGTATCCCGAACCAATCTATTTGACAGCTTTACAAAAAACCATTGAGTCATCCAATTTCAAATAGAATAAATTTACAAGAATTACTTTTTTTAAAGTTTGGGTTTCAGTATGTTACACTTGTGCGTTGACCATTCTGTTGTGTGGGGCTCTACATACCTCGAGCACCGCACCGAGAGCATTCGCTCCCTTGAAATCCCCGGCTACTTTCTTCACTCCCCTTGCGGTGTGTACCCTGTACACACACACACAGACACACACACAGACACACACACGCACACACACGCACACACACAGACAGACACACACACAGACACACACAAAGACACACACAAAGACACACACAGACACACGCTCACGCGCACGCACACGCACACACACACACAGAGACACACACACACACACACACACACACATATATATATATATATATATATATATATATATATATATATATATATATATATATATATATATATATATATATATAAGTACGTAAGTATCTTTGTATTTATACCTATTAACTTTTGGAGACCAAATCTAAAAATTCACGTACGACAAAAAAAAAAAAAAAACCAGCACTATCCGTTACAGAAAAAAACAACACATCACACGACATAGACCTGTAGTGAAAGGGAACACAATTTGTTATGTTTGCTTCTTGAAATTAACCTTTAAAAAAAACGAACCTTGTTTAACTACTGGGGAACTAATTATATTTCTCCTGTCTCCTCCTCCCCCCCCCCCCCCACCCCACAGAGTCGCCAAGCTGACCGAGCTGTTCCAGAAATACGACGCCGACAACAGCGGGTTCCTGGAGAAGGAGGAGTTGGAAGCTGCCATCATAGCCTCAGACGTCGAATTCTCTCAGGCCGAGTCTGAAGCTCTGCTGAAGAAAGTCGAGGCTGACGGCAAAATATCTTTACAAGACTTTTTGGCCAATTTCTCTTAACTCCGCTCCTCTCTCAAAAAGGGTGGGCGTTTGATGTGCAAAAATTTAGAATATTAAATTATGTATTTAATTTTGAACGTGTTGTTGGTTTTTTAAAATTTATTTTTGTTGTCCAAGAAGATGTTAATCAATTGTAAGCTGTTCTTTAATCGATAAAAAGCTTGTTCGTTGCTAAGTATTTTGTTTCTTCGTTGCCAAGCATAATTGTTCGTTTGTTGTTTTAATATTTTTGTTCGTTTGTCGCTCAAAACAATTAACCATGAAAATGTTGATACCATCCCGTGGTATTTCACACACAACTTCATAATTAACTAACGTAAAAAGGTGTTAACTTCATCATTTTTTAAAACACATGCAACATTGTAAAAGAAAAGAAGCAAAATGTTTTTTTTAAACACGTGCAACATAAAAAAAAAAAAAAAAAACGGGGAGTGATCTCCCCTAAACTTTCTCGAATATTCTTATATGAAACAACAGGGAATGGCAACTCGGGATATAGACATAATTTTTAATCCATTTTAAATACTTAAACTTTTTAAACTAGAATAAAATCTCGTAGAAAAAAGAATTGCACTCCAAGTGAACGCCAAATATAATACTTATATAAGAAATTTCATCAGCCTATTTGTAACGGTACTCAAGTTATCGTGTTTACACTCACACAGACACACACACACATACACACACAGCCATAAGGACAACATGAGGCTCGTTAGCTGGGGACAGCCACTCTTCTAGGAGAGACAACTCCAAAATCAAACAACTGCTGCCTTGTAGTTTGTTCTTGGTTGGAGAAAGGTTATGGAAGCAAATCCAAAAAGAAAAGCAGGCTGAAATCGGAGTCAATGGCCTCAATGGCGCATAACCAGTTGACACGTAATCCTTAATTGTGATGGAAGCATAATCGAGTCGGCAAAGCTCATGGTTGATAAATTCGAAAAAATTCTCGAGTTCAAACCCTCTGGCAGACGACGAAGAAGGAAAAATCTCGATTTTTTTTTGCACGATTACAAGACTTTCGTATATACGAGAAAGTAAAAAATAAGCAAAATATTTTTTAACACATGCAACATTTTAAAAGAAAAGAAGGTAGATTTTTCTTATTTTATTCAAAACACGACGAATGAGACAATTTTTTTAAAGTAGCTTTATTAATAATTAATTCATAAACACTTCATCAAACCAATTGTCTTGCAATTATTTAGTAAATGTTAACGATCTTTTGTTAACTAATTTTGAGAAAAAAATTGTAGTGTAAAGTCAGATTTGGCTTTACTTTGTACATTTCCATATACATCTAAAATCACATGATCCACGCTTAGAGCAATACCAGAGACCAAACGGTGGCTAGTAAAGAAGAACTGATTTGACTTCTATTTTGAACACGAAAACATTACATTCGTGTCTTGAAAACTTGAATGGTCTCAGTACAGCTACGGAACGAAGACATTGTTGTGTGAGGCCAGTAGTGTCACCGGGACGGTGTTGGTGGCTGACTCCTGTAAAGCTTTTGGCAAAATTAAAAAAAAAATGTAACTCAGCAAACACATACATACAAACACAAACACGCATATACATCACACAAACGCGCCCGCCCGCTCGCACACTCACAAAAATACCACCTAGGTATACATACACTTAGTACTAACTCACATACCTGCTGCTCTAACTTAATACTACATCACCAGCCTAAAATTTAAAATCATACCAATATCGTTCCTTACAATGTCCATACTTACTGTGTGATGTCACAAATATTTGTGTATATATGGCAGAGTTTTCCCTATAATACCAGGGGCACTGTACGGCCTCAACAAGCAGGTCTCAACACAAATCTGTAAGCACATTTCACTGACATGTCAAGCAATCCCAACGATGCTCTTACAATACAAACAAAACTCTTAAAACTACATGTGTTGAACGGTCTAAAATAGCTTGTCTTTGTGTGTCTAGTTCACATTGTAACACATTCAATATTTACTTATTCTCCTATAATATGTTATAACAGCGATATAAAATCTTTCTAACATAAAAATGTCGGCCAGATATATGTCAACAAGAAGTCTTACGACTAGCATTCCTGCAACGGATAATTCGGATAAACAGATAACCATCTGTTTATCTGTATTATCATATTATGATAACATCCGTACTTTTGTTCGATCTTTTACGATTATAAATATACTAGCAGAAATTATATACTACAGAAATTGTATGAGGAGGCGTGGTCGGTAGAGCGCAAGACTGCTAACCCAGAGGTATCAAGATCGGGTCCGGCCAGGACTCGAGTCCGCATGAAGTCCCTGAGTCCCCAGGACTCTTATGGTTACCTGATGGTTACCTGATGGTTACCTGATGGTTACCTGATGGTTACCTGATGGTTACCTGATGGTTACCTGATGGTTACCTGATGGTTACCTGATGGTTACCTGATGGTTACCTGATGGTTACCTGATGGTTACCTGACTGACCTTAGGGAAAGTAAAGACTGGTGGACATAGACGTGATCCCACTCTCCTTCTGTACGCAAATTTCACATCAACATAAGTCTACTTCACCTGCCTTATTGATCACCAGACTTGAGAGGTACCTAATTGATCTCTAAAAAACCTAGACCTGATCTCTGGCTACAGAATCCAAGAGTTACAATACTCAATTATAGATTACAAGACCATTGATGTACACAATAGTTAAAGAGCATACATTAATATTTGTGTATGTCTAGATGTATCTTTATACAACTGTATTGTTCTGCGTTATGGCTTACTGAGTTTGTTGTAACTTTTGTGTTATGTTTTCGTGTCGTGTAGTGTGGTCTTGTGTCTTCTAAGATGTGTGTGTATTCTATTGTGTATCGAAGTGTGCTGGTGTGTTATTTGTATTGTAATTGTTGCGTGTGGTTGTGTATTATAGTGTTGTTGTGTATCATAGTGTTGTTGTGTATTATAGTGTTGTTGTGTATTATAGTGTTGTTGTGTATTATAGTGTTGTTGTGTATTATAGTGTTGTTGTGTATTATAGTGTTGTTGTGTATTATAGTGTTGTTGTGTATTATAGTGTTGTTGTGTATCGTGATTTGTAATATGTGTTATATATTGATGTGTCTTGTTGCAGGTTGTTATGTATTGTCGTGTGTCGTATGTTGCCGTGTAAAACGGTGTGTTGTGTTACGTTGTTTGTGTTTTCTGTAGCACTTTCGTGTGTTGAGCGTTTTTGTGTATTGTATATTGTTGTGTCATCAATTAAACTGTGTTGTTGTGTTTTCTATGTTTTGTTTGTAGCATGAAGCGATGTAGCTGTGTGCTGTGTTAAGTGTTAAGTGGTTGAAGGTTTTATGTTTTATATTCAATTGTTTTTTTGTGTTTTGTGAATTATTATGTGTTGTTACGTGTTGTTATGTATTATTGTGTTTTTGTGTTTTTGTCTGATCTATGTTCATGCATGTTGTATGTTGTGCATAGTTGTATCTGTTGATGTGTGTTGATGTTGTGTGTTGTGATTTGATGTGTGTTATATGTTGGGTATATATAATGTTGAGTGTTTTTATGTGATTGCCAATCTGTTGGACGTCCCAATAAAAAAAACCCAACTCAGACGAAGTTAATCATTGTCGCATTAACCGACTAACCAACAGGCCAAATTGGCAGTTATCCATGGGTCACATTTCGTATAGTGGTTTATCAATTTGTTTTACATTTAAATTAGACAATCAAAACGGTGACTAACGGAGTTAAATTTAACCCTCATAGACACCCCCCCACCCCAATACCTCTCTAAAAAAAATTGAAAAAAAGAATTTAACCCTAATATTGACACGCATTCTTTCACACTTCTTCGAGGCAAACTGAATACTAATATAAACACAGACAATAAAGACTCAAAAGCCCAACACGACCTCCTCTAATTAATCATGCATGCTAAGTACCGGCCATGTATCGGTGTGTCTTTAGACGGAAGCTCTTTTATTGTTTTCACCTCTACCGATACCCCGTCACGGGCCATCTCCCACCCATCCCCCCCCCAACCCATGAATAAACCACCACCCCGCCCCTGTGCCGCCAACAACACGAAGATCAATAACCACGGACCTGATGGTAAAAATACATCGAAGCTTCCTATAAGCTGATCAATACAACTGTAAGAGATTCTTCCATTTGTTGACAATTTTTTTTTCTCTCATTCAAATTGAGCCCGCGTTAGGTTTTAAATATTTATGAGCGCGCGCGAGAGCGGGGCAAGGTATAAATAGAATCGGGGGTTTCCTGCGGCACTGTGTGAGATCGGTTTTGTTGTGAGCGACGTTTCATCAGCATTTACTGTGTGGGTAAGTTGGTTTGAGAAGTTTTATTTAAAAAAAATATTTTTTTATTATATTTTAACTTAAAATAATTAATAAAACTATTAGATAATGTGTATATTAGAATGTTGATTCATAAAATTGAGTACATAAAAGTTAGTCCTTTAGTTGGTCTCCACAATTTCATGTCTGACGCCCCACCTAGTGTTGTCGTGTCTCTGGTTGACATCCCCAGACTCCCACATATCACGTGATCAATTGTTGAGATCAATGACTGATTACCAAACTACTCGAGATGGGATACTCGATGGGGTGTTGGCGTCTGGTATTTGATTGGAGACGGTCATCCGTTTTGTAATGTTTCTTTTAGGCATCCCTATTGGGGAGGGGGGGGGGAGCACGGCCACCACCGCCCACCCCCTGCTATATATATATATATATATATATATATATATATATATATATATATATATATATATATATATATATAAATACTTAAACAATTTTACGACCCCCTCTCCCAACTGTCACGGAAATTTCAAGTGCCACCCCCTCCCCTGGGGTAAATGTTTGAAAGAAATCCTTCGTAAAATCGTCGTTCACAGCACATGCACAAATTGTGTTGTCAGACAAAGATTGTGTGCTTAGCTCAACACATGAAAAGATTGTGTGCTGAGCATCGCACAAATCATGTGCTTAGCACAGACAAAAATGGTGTGTTTGGCACGTGCAAACATTGTGTGATTAGTAAATGCACCTTATGGTGTGCTTATCATTTACAGAAATGTTGTGCTTAGTTCAACACATGCGAAAATTGTTTGCTTGGCACAGCGTCCTCTGACCTCATCAGATTAATGGGCCATCTAGTAGAGCTCAAGACAAATATAATGTCACGTGTTTTGGATAGACTTGATTGTCCAGCATAGAGGCGTCGCTAGGTCGGGTGTCACCCGTTGCGGTTCGCACCCCCCGCCCCGCCCTCGCTACGCCTCTGGTCCAGCATATAGCTTCAAGTGTGCGCAATTTTCCCGAAAAGCGATACACCAACAAGTTTTAACTGTAGACTCAATCATGCTTTTCAGAAATATTGTTTTATTTAAGAATCCCAATACATTTTGTAAATGTTTTGTGCTATAGAATGTTTTGAGACTACAAAGCTTTTTCGTTACTATCGACGTATAAGATAGAAAATACGCTCCCACATTCCATACTTTGGTGTCTGAATAGAATCTGTCGCTAAACTCTAGATCTAGAAACTTTTAATATTGAGATTAGCTGCACAAACTGTTACCACTTAAAGTCACTTAAAGATTTGGTGTCGTTTTCTTTAACCTGCAAGAACTTCAGTGAGTTTAAGGCAGTAATAAAATGTGTTTAAATCTCTTTGGGTCGAGGGCAGTAATATAATGTGTTTAGATATGATTGTACAAAGTGGCGTAGCGAGGTCGGGTGTCACCCGGTGCGGCACTTAATGGTGTCACCCCCCAGAGGCGTAGCGACCCTTCCCGGGGACAAACTTTCAAATTTTCGATTTGCACCCCCCCTCAAGTTTTTGATTTGCACCCCCCCTCAAATTTTCGATTTGCACCCCCCTCAAGTTTTTCTCTATATATTTTGCTATTTTTTTTGCCTTGGTGTCACCCCCCTAAATGGTGTCACCCGGTGCGACCCCCCCCCCCTCGCTACGCCCTGATTGTACCTAAGGCAGTAATAAAATGTGTTTAGATATTATTGTACCTAAGGCAGTAATAAAATGTGTTTAGATATTATTGTACCTAAGGCAGTAATAAAATGTGTTTAGATATTATTGTACCTAAGGCAGTAATAAAATGTGTTTAGATATTATTGTACCTAAGGTAGTAATAAAATGTGTTTAGATATTATTGTACCTAAGGCAGTAATAAAATGTGTTTAGATATTATTGTACCTAAGGCAGTAATAAAATGTGCACATAGTGGGACAGCCTGTCGATTAGTCTGAAGTGAAATACGGGCAGCTCTACCATCCAATCCTCTTGTATGTGGGGACACAGCTTGAAGAGGGTGAGGGGGCTTAGAGCGTATCTAATAAAGGGGGATATGTGTGTGTGTGTGGGGGGGGTCAATATAAATGTATTACATAGATGTAGATCTGCACATACCCACGACTTGCAACACACCACATTAATAGAACATACAGGAAAATATAGCATATCGTTATAGCTGAATATGCAAGCACATACAATACAACAACATATTGCATATAATTACAACAGAGCATATACATTATATACATAAGATACGCAGACAAAAATAAAAGCATAATAATACAGTAGATATATACAAACACATATAACATACCATTACGATATAACATATTCGAGTACATTTAGCAGACACATACAGCACAAAAAATATACAAGCACGTATACTCATCATTTTAACATAAAAAAGCACTCGTAGAACACATTTATAGCACTATATGTACGGACATATTTCATCCTATGAACACCATTAAAGAACGCACTAGGAAATGAACATATAGTGGAAGTGGAAGAACATACATACACAACACAACACCTTTACAACATAATACCCCGTTTTATTGCACCACATATGTCCCATACAAAATCACAAAACTTAATACCAATTTGTGTACAAAAACATAGAGGTTATCCTTAAATGACGTCACGCTTTTTGGGACGATTTTTACCTCCCCACCCTCTCATATCCGTCACACATTGTCACAAAAAGTCAGACCCCCCCCCCCCCCTAAAATGACGTCACATCTCAGTTTACAGCTCCCTCAAAATAGCAGTTGAATATTTCTTAAAATACGATATTTTTCCGAAATCTTGTCTGAACTCTGTCAACATAGAGTATTTTGATCAATTCCTATTACAATTTATTAAAAAAGTTTTCTAAAACGGGAAATAACGTCTAAAATTCGTTTTCAAACATTTCTGTTTTATAATGCAAAAGTGTGACGTCACACCATCTGAAATCCCCCCTCCCCTCATCACACACCGTCACAAAATTACGGACCCCACTCACCCTACGTCATTTATGGACGACCACATATCACAAAATACGATACGATATTAGCTCCTATACAAACGAAAATAGAACCACCCAATAAAGCAACTATTTATACACACATACTGTACCAAAATAAACACAAACAAGCTTTAATGACGTGGATTACGTTATTTTTAGCTAGACCATTATCTATATTTAAACCACAGAATCATTTCCAGTCCAACATTTTATGAAGATGATGCTGTTGTCTGTTCTAAAAATAGCCTCCATGACTGGCCTCAGCCTACGACTTCTCCGGTATCACGTGATCAGGTTTCTCGCGTGATCTTCGAGTCAAAAAATAAAAACAACCTCAACGACGTTGATTGGTTGCACGACAAATTACAAACTCAAATCATCGGGGAAAATAATTGTCTAACGAAATTAATTTCAGCAGAAAATATTCCATCCCAGTTTTGTGAATGCTGATTAAGTTTATTCTTCAGAGATTTGCGTGTGGTCGTATGCATGCGTAAAATAAATTTTCCACTTTGTTAAATTTCATCGATTTCTTTTTTACTTAATTCACTTCGGCACGTTTAACAAACTGGTGGACGTCCAATTTATTTTACCATTCCTTGTATTTCCCCCCTCCCCCTCCCCCTACCCCAGTATCCACATAGCCAAAAAGAACGGGATAGAATTCCAAATGTTACATATGGTGTTGAGTGGCGTGTTAAAAAAGTAATTGATTACATTTTCTCTAAAACATTCTGGTTGAAGTTTGGTGTTTGTGTGTGGGTTGTCAGGTGCTTGTGTGTGGTTTGTTAGGTGCTGGTGTGTGGGTTGTTAGGTGCTAGTGTGTGGGTTGTTAGGTGCTGGTGTGTGGGTTTGTTAGGTGCTGGTGTGTGGGTTGTTAGGTGCTGGTGTGTGGTTGTCAGGTGCTGGTGTGTGGGTTTGTTAGGTGCTGGTGTGTGGGTTGTCAGGTGCTGGTGTGTGGGTTGTCAGGTGCTGGTGTGTGGGTTGTTAGGTGCTGGTGTGTGGTTTGTCAGGTGCTGGTGTGTGGGTTGTTAGGTGCTGGTGTGTGGGTTGTTAGATGCTGGTGTGTGGGTTGTCAGGTGATGGTGTGTGGGTTGTTTAGTGTTTGTGTGTGGTTTGTTAGGTGCTTGTGTGTGGGTTGTTAGGTGCTGGTGTGTGGGTTGTTAGGTGCTCATCTATTCTCGTGTGTGGGTTGTTATGTGCTGGTGTGTGAGTTTGTACTTTGTTTGTTGTTGATGTTTGGGATCTTGAAGACTAGTATTGTTCTGATAACTTCTAACATATTCTTTAATAACATGTTCTCTACTTTTTACGTGTGACATTCACATTATCAACCTCTCACTCTCACCCACCGGATACAGGAGGATGGTGAGTGGAGGGGGGGGGGGGTGAGGTAGTCGCTGGTGAAGCGGTGGGTGGGATGAAATACCCACACAAAAGATGCCTCGAAAAACATGTATTTGATACATCCATGTATTTCATCCTTCTTAACAAAATCTGGAAAAGTTAATCGCTGTTGGTTGTGTTTATCTTAACTTTGCCGAGTTACTTTTTAATTTTCAGATAAGTCGATGAACGTTAGTAAACCCACACGGGTAGGAAAAGGACTATAGGATTAGACCTTTAGGAATGTAGCCTATATATTTTCTTGCCTGCAACTTACTTTTTCTCTCAAATTAAAATAAGTATTTTTTTCTTTAAAAAAAAAAGAATACATTAAATGAAAAACCTGTTACAAAATTAATCTCTCTCAAACTCTGCCGAGTGAGTAATGAATGAACTACGCCAGCCCCTCCCCCCCCCCTCCGTCTTTCTGTTTGTCCACGTGAACTATAACATGCACGTGTCGCACGTGAAATCTATACCCGACAATTCTCGTGAGCTGATTAAATGTTTTTTCATTTCTAAAGTTAAGTCAAGGTAAAAAGACCTAGTCATTTCTAAAGTAAAGTTTATATCAGGTGAAAAGACCTACTCATTTCTAAAGTAAAGTTTATATCAAAGTAAAAAGATTAAGCCTAAGTAAATTTTATGTTAGAGTAAAAAGACCTTGTCATTTATAAAGTAAATTTCATATCAAGGGAAATAAACCTAAACACCTAATTCTTAACTGTACATACACACCCATTACGCAAACGTGTCCAACACACACACATGTCAAACACACACCCATCACATAGCAATCACACAAAAACATCTATCATACAAACACATCCATCACACAACCATCACACAAACACATGCATCACACAAAAACATCCATCACGCAAACACATCCATCATACAAACACATCCGTCATACAAACTTGTCCAGCACTATCAAGTCTACCGCCCCACAGGATAATGGTCCTAATTTCTTCAACATGGAAAGAAAAAAAAATTCTTGTTTCTCCAAGCTTCGATCTGTATGGCTTAGTCTTTCCGGAATCAATTAGTAGCAAGATGGGCGTCTTGAACACTTCGGTGTTTTGTCAAGGGAAGCAAGTCTTTCTTTTTATATAACGTGTTGATGGGTTATATATATATATATATATATATATATATATATATATATATATATATATATATATATATATATATATATATAGTTTTGTGTTAGCTTTGGATTGATTGAGTAGTATAGTGTTTGCTTACATGAAACGGTAAATTCAATTTGAAATCGTTACATTTTTTCTCAATATCGGACGTGCCTGAGCCAACTCAACTGAATTGGGTACCTCAGTCCTACCAGTTGAATTTAAAAAAACAACAACAAAATAACACCTAGTACGTATACATAAAAAGTCTTAAAACAACAAAAACACAGCTATACTTGTTATGTGCTTTTTTGACGTTAGTAGCTGAATATTAAACTGTGTTAGAAACGATTTGCATTTGACAGAAATCAAAGCAACACAAGTTTGAAGTCGAGGATGGAGTAGAATTTATATTTATTTTGTTTGATGATTTCCTCACACAAAAGGATAATTATCACAAGCGACCAGCCAACTCATAGAATGACGTCATCGCGCTCATTAGCAACATATGTTTAAGCTATTTTTAACAAACTATACTCATTAACGAGCATCCACCATACAAAGTCACGTGAACATTAATCACATGACCTTTTTGCTTATTTGTCTCATATTTTTGCGTTCATGTCT
The DNA here is from genome assembly GCF_028476545.2 of Physella acuta. NCBI lineage: Eukaryota > Metazoa > Mollusca > Gastropoda > Physidae > Physella > Physella acuta. The sequence continues at coordinate 880,970 of NW_026732030.1, forward strand.
ATGAGCTTTAATAGGTTATCGGAACTTTTTCGTGATGATGCACAGCTACACTGATGGTTTTCTGTGAAAGGGTGGTGTTAGGATTAGAGGATTAGGGTTAGAGGATTAGGGTTAGAGGATTAGGGTTAGAGAATTAGGGTTAGAGGATTAGGGTTAGAGGATTAGGGTTAAAGGATTAGGGTTAGAGGATTAGGGTTAGAGGATTAGGGTTAGAGGATTAGGGTTAGAGGATTAAGATTAGATGATTAGGGTTAGAGGATTAGGGTTAGAGGATTAGGGTTAGAGCTGAGGGGAGCATGTATAAGGGAGCACACGCCTGTTGGAGTGTGGTTGAGATTTTCGTAAAGAGGTGTTTGGAGGAGTAAAGACGTGCTGAGTTCGGCGATATGTTTGGGAGGAGAGGGTATAAAGTTGTAGGGGTGTGCAATGTGTTGGGAGAGGTAGGGGAGGGTAAATGGTTGTGGAGTTGGGCGACGTGTCGGGGCGTCAAATGATTGTGGGGTTTGACAATATGATGGGGGGGGGGGTAAATTGTTGCGGGGTGGGGGGAGGAGTTGGCGATGTGCTTTTCAATTAATGGTGGTGGTGGACCATTGTGACTTTAGTGTGGGGGTGGGTAATGTGAGGAGGGGATAGAGGGGTGGGGTGGTGTTATGTGAAGATAGAGGAGTGGGCAATGTTATGTGAAGATAGAGGGGTGGGTGGTGTTATGTGAAGAATGAAAGATGATTGTGTTATGTAGAGATATAGGGTGAAATATAGCTGAAACATCCTTAAAATAAAAACTATTCTTTCTTGTTACAAAGTGCTTTTAAAGAACTGGTTTCGACATTTTAAAATATTAAAATCTAATAATTCGATTTTAAGCGACGATACACCTACGCAGGAACATAACAGCAGCATTTAAAAACAAACAAACAAAAAAAAAATAGAAATAACTAATAGAAATTCTAAAACAGTGTTTTGTACATGTTAAGTTTGCTACCCATAGAAATTCTAAAACTTGTGCAGTGTTTTGTGCAAGTTTAAGTTTACCATTTTTAAAATTCTAAAACTTGTGCAGTGTTTTGTGCAAGTTTAAGTTTACCATTTTTAAAATTCTAAAACTTGTGCAGTGTTTGGTGCAAGTTTGAGTTTACCATTTTTAAAATTCTAAAACTTGTGCAGTGTTTTGTGCAAGTTTAAGTTTACCATTTTTAAAATTCTAAAACTTGTGCAGTGTTTTGTGCAAGTTTAAGTTTACCATTTTTAAAATTCTAAAACTTGTGCAGTGTTTGGTGCAAGTTTAAGTTTACCATTTTTAAAATTCTAAAACTTGTGCAGTGTTTTGTGCAAGTTTAAGTTTACCTCTTATAGAAATTCTAAAACTTGTGTAGTGTTTAGCCTCCAGTACAATGGCCGACTGGGAGCTATTGACTAACCTGCTGTGACCCCACTCGGTCTTATAGAGAAAAAAAAACACATGGCGATGTAATTTCCCTTTGTGTTCATGACACATGTTTATGAATGTGTATTAGCGTGATTGCAGTTTTTAGCTGCTGTATTCCCCCAGGCGTCCGTTGATTCATCAATAAAATACGAATGTATGGACAGAGGGCAATATGTATTGAGTTATGGCATATGAACGGGGTCAGATGTTAAGCTAAAGCTCTTTACGTGGTGATCTTGACATGTATGGCCTTAAAGATTCATAACATTGTGCAGCGCCTGTTGATAAATACGATTTGCTAAATGGTGAAGGAGTGACACCCTTAATTTTTAACCATTAAAAATCTTTTAATGTCCCTTTTTACAGTCTCCCTCGTGGGATTTAGTCAATCTATGATGTTAATTCGTGTATATGAAGCCTTATGCTTCAGAATATAACACTAATTATCCATTAATTTTAGCTGAAGCACATTCAACTTAGGTTTGAAATTAGAGTTGTGGCTAGCAGCCATTCCCTATTGCTAACGTCCGAAACTGAATAGTGTGGCATCTAATGTTGATAGTACATGAAAAAGTAAAGTGTGGTAACTAATGTTGATAGTACATGAAAAAGTAAAGTGTGGTACCTAATTTTGATATTACATGAAAAAGTAAAGTGTGGTACCTAATGTTGATAGCATATGAAAAAGTAAAGTGTGGTATCTTATGTTGATAGCATATGAAAAAGTAAAATTTTCGGACCTTGTGGTCCATGGGGTTAGACGAGTTCACCCGTTTGTTTGTTCTTGCCATTGGATGGGATGGTATGGTCAGCCCTAACTTGAATCAGGTATTTATCAGGGCTGGGTTGACTCAGGGACGCCATAAGGGTTTGCCCTTATACCTATACATTGACAGTTTTCTAGACAGTTTAGGTCAAGTTGACGTTAAATTGTTGTATATTGTATTACATTACATTAAATTGTTGTATATTGTATTACATTACATTAAATTGTTGTATATTGTTTTAAATTGCATTAAATTGTTGTATATTGTATTACATTACAATAAATTGTTGTGTATTGCTTTAAATTGAATTAAATTGTTGAATATTGTGTTACATTACATTAAATTGTTGTATATTGTTATACATTTCAGTTTAAAAAATTCTTGTAAGAAGACAATGGCCTCTAAATCAGTCAGCCAATGGGAGGAGATGTTCTTAAAGTACGACAAAGACAGCAACGGGACGCTGGATATTCACGAGCTCAAGAGTTTATTGGAGGAAGGAGACAGCACAATAACAGACGACCAACTCCAGGTGGGTATAAACAACTGGTCGCTAGGCAACACGGCCAGCCAGTTATTATGTATGCAAGTTCTTTTTTTTTAAATTGTGCATAACGGTTTTTTTTGTCATGTTAATTAAAACGGCATACATTAGCTTTTGTATTGAGCTGCAATTGAAAATGCGAAAATGTTAAGCTAATAATAAAACATTCATTGTAACTACCCACATAAGGATCTGTACAGCATTCCTTTCTAACATATTCACACATACACGTGTTCATATATTCGCGCTTACACAGCCGCTCTCTGACAATACACATACTCACTCTCTCAAACGCACTTACATAAACTGAGATACTCACTCACACTCTCGCACGCTCACACACAATCTCTCTCTCCATATATAGTCACTTTACCCAACATACTTTTCATGTCAACACAACCCACACCAATTTATTGTTCATGTTCACACCAACATATTGTTCATGTCCACACCAACATATTGTTCATGTTCACACCAACATATTGTTCATGTTCACACCAACATATTGTTCATGTCCACACCAACATATTGTTCATGTCCACACCAACATATTGTTCATGACCACACCAACATATTGTTCATGTCCACACAACCCACACCAACATATTGTTCATGACCACACCAACATATTGTTCATGTCCACACCAACATATTGTTCATGTCCACACCAACATATTGTTCATGTTCACACCAACATATTGTTCATGTCCACACCAACATATTGTTCATGTCCACACCAACATATTGTTCATGTCCACACCAACATATTGTTCATGTTCACACCAACATATTGTTCATGTTCACACCAACATATTGTTCATGTCCACACCAACATATTGTTCATGTCCACACCAACATATTGTTCATGTCCACACCAACATATTGTTCATGTCCACACAACCCACACCAACATATTGTTCATGTCCACACCAACATATTGTTCATGTCCACACCAACATATTGTTCATGTTCACACCAACATATTGTTCATGTCCACACCAACATATTGTTCATGTCCACACAACCCACACCAACATATTGTTCATGTCCACACAACCCACACCAACATATTGTTCATGTCCACACCAATATATTGTTCATGTCCACACCAACATATTGTTCATGTCCACACCAACATATTGTTCATGTCCACACCAACATATTGTTCATGTCCACACCAACATATTGTTCATGTCCACACCAACATATTGTTCATGTCCACACCAACATATTGTTCATGTCCACACAACCCACACCAACATATTGTTCATGTCCACACCAACATATTGTTCATGTCCACATCAACATATTGTTCATGTCCACACCAACATATTGTTCATATCCACACCAACATATTGTTCATGTCCACACCAACATATTGTTCATGTCCACACCAACATATTGTTCATGTCCACACCAACATATTGTTCATGTCCACACCAACATATTGTTCATGTCCACACAACCCACACCAACATATTGTTCATGTCCACACCAACATATTGTTCATGTCCACACCAACATATTGTTCTTATCCACACCAACATATTGTTCATGTCCACACCAACATATTGTTCATGTCCACACCAACATATTGTTCATGTCCACACCAACATATTGTTCATGTCCACACCAACATATTGTTCATGTCCACACAACCCACACCAACATATTGTTCATGTCCACACCAACATATTGTTCATGTCCACACCAACATATTGTTCATGTCCACACCAACATATTGTTCATGTCCACATCAACATATTGTTCATGTCCACACCAACATATTGTTCATGTCCACACCAACATATTGTTCATGTCCACACCAACATATTGTTCATGTCCACACCAACATATTGTTCATGTCCACACCAACATATTGTTCATGTCCACACAACCCACACCAACATATTGTTCATGTCCACACCAACATATTGTTCATGTCCACACCAACATATTGTTCATGTCCACACCAACATATTGTTCATGTTCACACCAACATATTGTTCATGTCCACACCAACATATTGTTCATGACCACACCAACATATTGTTCATGTCCACACAACCCACACCAACATATTGTTCGTGTCCACACCAACATATTGTTCATGTCCACACCAACATATTGTTCATGTCCACACCAACATATTGTTCATGCCCTCCTCAGCAAGTGTTCACATTCTTTGATGGCACTGACGGGGACAAGAGGATAACCTTGGAAGAGTTCAAGGCCGGGATGCAGAAAGTCCAAGATAGGTGAGTACCATCGTCCAAGGTCAAGGCCAAAATTACTTAATAAACACAGCCAGCACAATGACATTAGTGTTTCAACTTGCCTCTTACATTTTATCTTTTGGTAACAACTTCTCCACGCCAGAATTTTAATAATTATTTACTTACTGTGTCTTTTTGTCTTATTAGTATAAAAAAATCAAGTTTAAAAAAATTGAATTCTAATCATATAAATTTAATGAATGGGCGTTCTCCTCCATGTAGGGTCGTGACACTGACCGCACTGTTCAACAAATACTCCAAACACGAGCCAGGATACCTCAGCACGGAGGAACTGGACGAGCTGCTGGCCGCTGATCAGCAGGAGTTCTGCCCAGAGGAGAACGACTCGCTCCTCCAGAAGGTCAACGCGGCGGGGAAGATTTCTCAGGAGGAGTTCATCAACATCTGCACGTGATCCTGCCCTGGTAGTCTGCTCTTGGTGCTAACTCACGTTTGACGTGCAGCTAATCCTTTTATACTAAAATAAATTCTTCGTCATTTGACTTCTAACATTTCTAATCTTTTTGTCTATCAAAGTTTTTTTTAATAAAAATTCCAGTAAAATTTTTAAAGACAGTGTTTAAAAATATTTCATCAATGAAAAACAAAAAGAAATATAAAATACGGATCTATGAATTATATTATGAAAGAAATAGTTGTTTGTAGAAAGATTAATCCTAAGTCAAACTTCTTATGATAAATTTGCGTGTATGGCTGATTGAGAAAGTTAAAAGTGAACAGTCAAATCCTGTTAGAATATTTTTTTAGATAGTCTAAAATAAATGTACAATTCGATATATTACAATGGATTAACATTTCCTACGAATATTTTTTTAAAAGATCTCAATAAAACTAATAAGATGATTGCTTGTTTATATTAAATCCTCTTTCTTTAACTACAGTTAAAAATAATATATCTAAGTATAGATTTGACTTTTTATCAAGTACTTTCTCTTTCGCTTGAACTTTAGTCGTATCAACGTACCGATGTTTTCTTTATGAAACAAAATGGGGCTGAGAAACCAACCAATGCGACGACACTTTGACATCAAAATCGTTGGTCACCCGCATGCTAAGTTAATGTACACAACATGGTAGCTAAAACACCTCATACACAGAACAATCAAGGCAACTCATTCACACCAGCTTTCTCTGTGTTCTTAATGGATACGATCATACACATCATTTATTTTTAAAACTTTAAATTCATAATTATTCATTAAAAGAAATTAAACATACTAGAAACAAATTTTTCTGAAATTGTAAAAGTTAAAATTAAGATGAATGAAAATTAAACTTGGAAACGCTTTGTTCGATTTCCCATGATCTTATTACCTTTAGATGATGTCTACATTATTTTAAGAACTTCATTCTTAAAAAAATAAAATTTGGATTTTTCACCAAAATATTGTTGATATTTGTGTGTGTGTGTGTGTGTGTGTTTGTGTACACAGCTAGTTGTACCTATCAAGAATTTATTTTATATAGAATAACTGTCAAGAATGTATGGTGTGTAAAATAAATATCAATAATGTATTGTGCTTTCAATAACTGTCAAGAATGTATTGTGTGTAGAATAAATATCAAGATTTGAGTCTCTCATAACGATGACACTGACAATGATGTGTCGAACATAGAATAGTTTTAAACAATGTAAAGCAAATATCAAAAGGCGAAAGATTCGAAACAATTCACATTCACCTTCCATACTGGCCCATCTTTTCTTGTGATGGCGACAAGGAAGGACAACTTAGTTTTGATTGATTACATCCACTTAGTGGTGTTGTCTCCCCTGTGAAAACAATGTTCTCCTGGGGGTTTAGAGCAATACCGGCTTACAGGATCACACTAGGGACAGCCAGTGATGGCGGGCTAAGTCGGTCGTTACAGGTGTCATCTTAGGGGGTCAATCTGTTACAGTGCAAAGGTCAGGGGTCAGTCTGTTAGAGGACAAATGTCATGGGTCAAGATGTATCAGCACAAATGTCATAGGTATATCTATGACAGTACCAATGTCATTTGTCTGTCTTTTACAGGACAAATGTCTGTATTTCTTCGGGGGGGGGGGGCGGACACTGTTAAAAGTATATATTTTCTATATAATTTTCATTTCGTTCGAGGGGGGGGGGTTAGACTTTATTCAGGGGGCTCTGACCCCCAGAAGAAATACCTGGAAGAAACTCTGAAAAAGACAGAATCTAGATGGACTTGCAGAGAGGATATAGCACATTTGAATCGGCTGTTATCTTATTATTTTATTTGTGAGTAAAAAAGAAAACCTAGTACCTTCTGTTATCAACAACCAAACCACGTTGTTGAACAACACTCATGCCTCATCTGTGATCATCTATCAACAGCAACCAAAACCACACACACACACACAATCACACACACACACACACATATAAATATATATATATATATATATATATATATATATATATACTCACACACACACAAACGCACGCATGCACACACACACAATTATACACACACACACACACACACACACATATATATATATATATATATATATATATATATATATATATATATATATATATATATATATATATATATATATATATATATATATATATATATATATATATATATATATATGCATATAAACTTACCCAAACCAGTATAAATTATTATATGCAATTATAATTATGTGCCTCTGGTTTTTGAACTAAAACAACCATGTGATTAAAGAAAACAATATAAATAAAATGCGTCTGTTGTAATGAAACAAACACCGTAGATATACCTAACAACAACAACAAGTGTACGAACAAGAGCCAGACTGCAGAGCAAATTCCTCCAGCACACTCAAAACAACAACTTCATGTAATCAGACGAGCAATCTCACGTCACGCGCTTGTATTGGGATTCGTGACGTATCATCTTTGGCAGGCGTGACCATCAAGAAACAAGTGTGACAATTATAAAACAAGTGTGACAATTTCTCCTAAAAAATCATTAAAGACAGAACGTGGCAGTTAAAACATCAAGTTAAAAAAATAAATTTCGAGACTTCCGAATTTAGACTGGTGCATCATTAACGCAGTTAATTAAAAAAGTGTGATCAATCGCGATGGATAAGCCTAACTCGACGTAAGATCCAAATATTTTCTATCACGCTCAAAAGTTAAGATTGAATTAAAATCACTTAAATATTTTCACTGCTAAAATTTAAGGGCAGTTCTTTAAATATGTCTATGCCTACTTCTAAAACTCATTTATAGTTATTCAATATTTTTAACGACAGCATTAAAGTGTGTTTTAAAGTTTTAAGTTTTACAAATTTATGTTCACAAAATCAGACAAAAATCTGTCAATGAAGAACCGTAACAATTTCCATATTTTCAAGGGCCGATACTGTGATCAACCTGCTTAAGGCCCGTGCACAAGAAGATCCGTCTCGAGAGAGCTACGTCTTTATTGGCAGAAGTCAGGAACGGCTACCCTTAACTAGAGTACAGTTGTGGGACTTGGCGGGGAGATTCGCTTCTCGTCTTCGTGGATATGGCGTCAAGGTGTTTTAGACTGAGTTGTTTGATTGTTTCAACATCATAAAGATGTTTTTTTAAGATTAGAAAAAGACAAAGAAGTCCAGTTTTAGACACTTAATCTGCACGTAAAGTACACCCTTACAACAAAGCAGCATTTAGTATAGAAGATTACTGCAGTGTTACCTGCTTTTGATTGAAGGGGGTGCGTGTTATAACTAGGGGAATGATGTTATATCAGATGATGTTGCCACCTGTATAACAGGTGTGGGATGATGTTATACCAGATGTTTTCACCTGTATTCCAGGTGGGAGGGGGATGATGTTATACCATATGTTTTCACTTGTATTCCAGGTGGGGGATGTGGTGGTCAACTCACTGCCCAACTCACGGAGCCGACTCGTCACAGATTTTGGGATCATCATGTCAGGGGGTGCAACCCTAACCAATGAGGTAAGAGCGTGAGGTCACGACACATTTTTTAATTCATTCAGCGTTTTGTATCGTTAGGGCAATGTCAATAGACAATTTATTTATTACATCTATTGAACTAGCAACATCACAAGCAACTAATGGTTACTAACCTCTATGATATAGTAAACTGTCAACAGCGGTAAAGTGATCGCAAGATCTTTGTGTGAGGGACTTCATATGTTTAGTCTTGTTTGAAAATAACATTCTTGATCATTCTAATTTTGTCCTGAAATGATTTAAGAATTTTAATTGTTGTAAAACAAAAACGTGCTAAACACGTTATTTTAACGGACAGCTTATCTTCACCTACTGATTAAATAATTATAGTAAAACGATATCTTAATTAATTTATTATTATTTTTTTATAAAAAATCGGCCCTACGAGTATTCATTATAGACAAAGAGGTTAAACTAATTATCCTTGAACTATCTAATTTTCTATATCAACATATCCCTACCAATGTTAAGCCAAACATCAACTTCCAACTAAACCAACGGGTTTTCTACCACCAATGTTTATTTAGGCCATCCTCCAAGACGGTGAGGATTTTTTCGTGTCAATCAAGTCTTCAAACTGTCGGTCTTTGGTCTTAGCTTCTGGAGATCCAACTCTCAAATTTCTGGGGAAATACGTGGTTGGGGACTACTCACGTCAAGAACAGGGGTAGGTCGGTTGTACACGTTGTACACAGAGGGTAGGTTGTACAAGTTGTACACAGAGGGTAGGTTGTACAAGTTGTACACAGAGGGTAGGTTGTACAAGTTGTACACAGAGGGTAGGTTGTACAAGTTGTACACAGAGGGTAGGTTGTACTACAAGTTGTACACAGAGGGTAGGTTGTACAAGTTGTACACAGTAGGTAGGTTGTACAAGTTGTACACACAGGTAAGTAGGTTGTACAAGTTGTACACAGAGGGTAGGTAGGCTATATGAGTTTTACACAGAAGGAAGGCAATCTTTAGAAGTTCTATGACAAAAATTTGCAGGCCAAACCATGTTAAACTTTTAGCATAGTGAATGAGCCCTCTGACGAATTCGGAAATGAAAGAACTAATGTTGGTTCTTGTAAACAAGTTAAGTATTTCGTTGATTTACATTGTTCATTCGTGTTGCTATGTTGTCAACACAAGATCATTTTTATCACAAGAAATATTTGTCTGTAGACATGAAGCCGTGTACCCCATCAAGTGTGACCGAGCCCCGTGCCTGCGTCAGGCCATCGTCCTACGACTGACCAGCCATGAAGACCACACGGCCTTTCTCGCCAGTCTAGAGGACGAGGACTTCTACGCCGCTCCTGTCACGGCTCAGGACGAGGCGTATGTCTTTAGAACGTCCGGGTCAACGGGCTTCTCTAAGCTGATACCCCGCACACACAGGTACCACACCGGTTGTACACACACACACAGGTACCACACATGTTGCACACACACACAGGTACCACACCGGTTGTACACACACACACAGGTACCACACATGTTGCACACACACACAGGTACCACACCGGTTGTACACACACACACAGGTACCACACCGGTTGTACACACACACACAGGTACCACACCGGTTGTACACACAGGTACCACACCGGTTGTACACACACACACAGGTACCACACCGGTTGTACACACAGGTACCACACCGGTTGTACACACACACACAGGTACCACACATGTTGCACACACACACAGGTACCACACATGTTGCACACACACACAGGTACCACACCGGTTGTACACACACACACAGGTACCACACATGTTGCACACACACACAGGTACCACACATGTTGCACACACACACAGGTACCACACCGGTTGTACACACACACACAGGTACCACACCGGTTGTACACACAGGTACCACACCGGTTGTACACACACACACAGGTACCACACCGGTTGTACACACAGGTACCACACCGGTTGTACACACACACACAGGTACCACACCGGTTGTACACACAGGTACCACACCGGTTGTACACACAGGTACCACACCGGTTGTACATACACACAGGTACCACACCGGTTGTACATACACACAGGTATCACACCGGTTGTACACACACACAGGTACCACACCGGTTGTACACACACACAGGTACCACACCGGTTGTACACACACACACAGGTACCACACCGGTTGTACACACACACACAGGTACCATACCGGTTGTACACACAGGTACCACACCGGTTGTACACACACAGGTACCACACCGGTTGTACACACACACAGGTACCACACCGGTTTTACACACAGGTACCACACCGGTTGTACACACACACACAGGTACCACACCGGTTGTACACACAGGTACCACACCGGTTGTACACACACACACAGGTACCACACCGGTTGTACACACAGGTACCACACCGGTTGTACACACACACACAGGTACCACACCGGTTGTACACACACACACAGGTACCACACCGGTTGTACACACACACACAGGTACCACACCGGTTGTACACACACACACAGGTACCACACCGGTTGTACACACACACACAGGTACCACACCGGTTGCACACACAGGTACCACACCGGTTGTACACACACACACAGGTACCACACCGGTTGCACACACAGGTACCACACCGGTTGTACACACACACACAGGTACCACACCGGTTGTACACACACACAGGTACCACACCGGTTGTACACACACACAGGTACCACACCGGTTGTACATACACACAGGTATCACACCGGTTGTACACACACAGGTACCACACCGGTTGCACACACAGGTACCATATCTGATAATCTCGAATACAATTGCACAGAATTTTGAACCTAAGTACAGTTCGCATTGAAACGTTCGACTGATCTTCATTCCATTTAGTTTAAGTAAATAATTCAGCTCGCAAAACATTTACAAAGATTGTGTTATGCTCCCGTCACAGAGAAATTTTGAATCTTTACATCGATGACTTACAAACCATTATAAACAAGGATGACGTCATCTACTGTGATCGGGCCCTGGGGTGGGTCGTGGGTTACCCCCACCCTTACCTTTCCCTGGGCGTCACAATCTACATGCAGGAGCAGCTGGAGGTCACCAGAGGCGTGACGGATGTGTGGGAGTACATGGTGGGGCGGGGCATGACGGTGGCCATGATGCTGCCAGAGGACATCCTGCTAGTCAAGCAGGTGAGTCACACACACCTGCTGTACACCTCACTTTAAGTCAAGGAGGTGAGTCACACACCAGTCCTGCTGTACACATCAAGTCAAGATGGTGAGTCACACACTTGCTGTAGACCTCATCTTAGTTCTCGTCAGGTTAATGAGTAACATCGACTGGCACTCGTGTCTTGCATTTCTCCTATGATCGATGCGGCCGAGGGCTAAAGTACTCAACAACCAAACCGAAAGTCTCGGGTTCAGTTCCGACTCGAGGCAGCACCTGTCCCTTCTGTTTACTAACATGGTACTGTACTTCACTGACCAATCCTTACATTGGACGTCACTGCCGTGCTTGGTCGTTAAGAAATCTAGCTATTGCTATCTATCTAATTTTATGAAAACCAATGTTATTTGAAAGACTTATCGCACATATTATAACCATAGGGTAACATTCTCATTAAGCTCTTATCAAGTGACCCACCGTTTTCGTTTCAGGGATATGATGACGGCAGATTTACGCACACAATGCTGAAAAATCTGGTCACTTTTGGACAGCCTATTGGCCAGGTAATACCTCATGTTTTATATTAAATAACACTTCTTTACACTTGTTTTTTATTTTATTTGTGTGGGCTAAAAGCATTAAAATAAAAATCACAGTGCCAACGTATTTTTAATTTAACTGGTTAATTTAGATATTTTACCTGTTGTTTCAGGTCATATTTCACCAGTTGTTTTAGGTCATATTTCACCTGTTGTTTCAGGTCATATTTTACCTGTTTTTTCAGGTCATATTTCACCTGTTGTTTCAGGTCATATTTCTCCTGGTTGTTTCAGGTCATATTTCACCTGTTGTGTCAGGTCATATTTCACCTGGTTGTTTCAGGTCATATTTCACCTGTTGTTTCAGGTCATATTTTACCTGGTTGTTTCAGGTCATATTTCACCTGTTGTTTCAGGTCATATTTTACCTGGTTGTTTCAGGTCATATTTTACCTGGTTGTTTCAGGTCATATTTTACCTGTTGTTTCAGGTCATATTTCACCTGGTTGTTTCAGGTCATATTTCACCTGATGTTTCAGGTCATATTTCACCTGGTTGTTTCAGGTCATATTTCACTTGGTTGTTTCAGGTCATATTTCACCTGTTGTTTCAGGTCATATTTCACTTTGTTGTTTCAGGTCATATTTCACCTGTTGTTTCAGGTCATATTTCACCTGTTGTTTCAGGTCATATTTCACCTGTTGTTTCAGGTCATATTTCACCTGGTTGTTTCAGGTCATATTTTACCTGTTGTTTCAGGTCATATTTTACCTGTTGTTTCAGGTCATATTTCACCTGTTTTTTCAGGTCATATTTTACCTGTTGTTTCAGGTCATATTTTACCTGTTGTTTCAGGTCATATTTTACCTGTTGTTTCAGGTCATTTTTCACCTGTTGTTTCAGGTCATATTTTACCTGTTTTTTTAGGTCATATTTTACCTGTTGTTTCAGGTCATATTTTACCTGTTGTTTCAGGTCATATTTCACCTGTTGTTTCAGGTCATATTTCACCTGGTTGTTTCAGGTCATATTTCACCTGGTTGTTTCAGGTCATTTCACCTGGTTGTTTCAGATCATATTTCACCAGTTGTTTCATGTCATATTTCACCTGGTTGTTTCAGGTCATATTTTACCTGTTGTTTCAGGTCATATTTTACCTGTTGTTTCAGGTCATATTTCACCTAGTTGGCTACATGACCGAGAAGGTGACCTCTCTCTACGGGTCGACAGAAACAGGCTTTGTGTCGTATGGAATTGTGGGCCCACACAACAAGGTAGGCCATCATTCTACTACAACTGTTGGGACATTCAAAAGGGAAGGTCGACCTGTTTGACCACATGATGAGGAAGGCCATCATTCTACCCGCACTGCTGTTAGAAGATGAGTAATCTACAAATGATGAAATTAAAAGCACCACAAATAATTAGAAATAGTTACCTAGAGACCTGCGCGTCACCTAGAGACCCAATCTACAAAGTACAGATAAGTGATTGGTCTGTAGCTTTAGGCAGCACGGACTTTGACTCAAATGTGGTTGGTGCGAAGAGTGTTTAACAATTTATCTGGCAACTTGATCCTTGCCACGGGGGATAGAGCAGCTATACTGGGACTCATCAACTGACCATCAACTGAAATAACAACAACATATGGTGTAAACAACAACATCAACGTTATAGATTTAAAACAACAACACCAACATATGGTGAAAACAACAACACCAACTTATGGTGAAAACAACAACAACAACATACGGTGAAAACAACAACACCATCATAAGGTGAAAATAAAAACAGCAACATATGGTGAAAACAACAACAGCAACATATGGTGAAAACAACAACACCAACATACGGTGAAAACAACAACACCAACATATGGTGAAAACAACAACATCAACATATGGTGAAAACAACAACACCAACATATGGTGAAAACAACAACACCAACATATGGTGAAAACAACAACACCAACATATGGTGAAAACAACAACAGCAACATATGGTGAAAACAACACCACCAACATATGGTGAAAACAACACCCAACATATTATAATGAAAATAACTTTAGTAACGTTACATACATTTATTATTTTAATATGTTTAAAAAAAAATTAAAACCACATGACTCGCATATAAACTATTTCTGTTGCATATTATTATAATTGTTTTTATTGGCCTTATTATTATTATTGTTATTATTATTATTTTTACTATTATTAATATCATTATTTTTTTATTCCAATACAAAATGCGACCATGATTGTTTTAATTTCCTAGGTTTCCATAAGATACAACTTGCTTTATGTTTTTGCTGATGTTGGTTTGTTGATGTGTCGTCACCCAGGACAAGGTGAAGGACGGTTATGCCGGAGACCGTTTGAAGCCAGGGACGGAACTGAAAGTCTTATCTGAGGTTACAAACAGTCCGGTCACAGAGCCGTGTCAACAGGGCAAGCTGTTTCTGAGGGGTGAGTACATTGGTGGTTCAGTGGTGAGTACATGGGGTAGGTGGTTCAGTGGAGGGTCGGTGGTTCAGTGGTGAGTACATGGGGTCGGTGGTTCAGTGGAGGGTCGGTGGTTCAGTGGTGAGTACATGGGGTCGGTGGTTCAGTGGAGGGTCGGTGGTTCAGTGGTGAGTACATGGGGTCGGTGGTTCAGTGGTGAGTACATTGGGTCGGTGGTTCAGTGGTGAGTACATGGGGTCGGTGGTTCAGTGGTGAGTACATTGGGTCGGTGGTTCAGTGGTGAGTACATGGGGTCGGTGGTTCAGTGGTGGGTCGGTGGTTCAGTGGTGAGTACATGGGGTCGGTGGTTCAGTGGTGAGTACTAGGGTAGGTGGTTCAGTGGTGAGTACATGGGGTCGGTGGTTCAGTGGTGAGTACATTGGGTCGGTGGTTCAGTGGTGAGTACATTGGGTGGGTGGTTCAGTGGTGAGTACATTGGGTTGGTGGTTCAGTGGTGAGTACATGGGGTCGGTGGTTCAGTGGTGAGTACATGGGGTCGGTGGTTCAGTGGTGGGTCGGTGGTTCAGTGGTGAGTACATGGGGTCGGTGGTTCAGTGGTGAGTACTAGGGTAGGTGGTTCAGTGGTGAGTACATGGGGTCGGTGGTTCAGTGGTGAGTACATTGGGTCGGTGGTTCAGTGGTGAGTACATTGGGTGGGTGGTTCAGTGGTGAGTACATTGGGTTGGTGGTTCAGTGGTGAGTACATGGGGTCGGTGGTTCAGTGGTGAGTACATGGGGTTGGTGGTTCAGTGGTGAGTACATGGGGTCGGTGGTTCAGTGGTGAGTACATGGGGTCGGTGGTTCAGTGGTGAGTACATGGGGTCGGTGGTTCAGTGGTGAGTACATGGGGTCGGTGGTTCAGTGGTGAGTACATGGGGTCGGTGGTTCAGTGGTGAGTACATGGGGTCGGTGGTTCAGTGGTGAGTACATGGGGTCGGTGGTTCAGTGGTGAGTACATGGGGTCGGTGGTTCAGTGGTGAGTACATAGGGTCGGTGGTTCAGTGGTGAGTACATGGGGTCGGTGGTTCAGTGGTGAGTACTAGGGTCGGTGGTTCAGTGGTGAGTACATGGGGTCGGTGGTTCAGTGGTGGGTCGGTGGTTCAGTGGTGAGTACATGGTGTCGGTGGTTCAATGGTGAGTACATTGGGTCGGTGGTTCTGTGGTGAGTACATGGGGTCGGTGGTTCAGTGGTGAGTACATGGGGTCGGTAGTTCAGTGGTGAGTACTAGGGTCGGTGGTTCAGTGGTGGGTCGGTGGTTCAGTGGTGAGTACATTGGGTCGGTGGTTCAGTGGTGAGTACATTGGGTCGGTGGTTCAGTGGTGAGTACATGGGGTCGGTGGTTCAGTGGTGGGTCGGTGGTTCAGTGGTGAGTACATGGGGTCGGTGGTTCAGTGGTGAGTACATGGGGTCGGTGGTTCAGTGGTGGGTCGGTGGTTCAGTGGTGAGTACATGGGGTCGGTGGTTCAGTGGTGAGTACTAGGGTAGGTGGTTCAGTGGTGAGTACATGGGGTCGGTGGTTCAGTGGTGAGTACATTGGGTCGGTGGTTCAGTGGTGAGTACATGGGGTCGGTGGTTCAGTGGTGAGTACATTGGGTCGGTGGTTCAGTGGTGAGTACATGGGGTCGGTGGTTCAGTGGTGGGTCGGTGGTTCAGTGGTGAGTACATGGGGTCGGTGGTTCAGTGGTGAGTACTAGGGTAGGTGGTTCAGTGGTGAGTACATGGGGTCGGTGGTTCAGTGGTGAGTACATTGGGTCGGTGGTTCAGTGGTGAGTACATTGGGTGGGTGGTTCAGTGGTGAGTACATTGGGTTGGTGGTTCAGTGGTGAGTACATGGGGTCGGTGGTTCAGTGGTGAGTACATGGGGTCGGTGGTTCAGTGGTGGGTCGGTGGTTCAGTGGTGAGTACATGGGGTCGGTGGTTCAGTGGTGAGTACTAGGGTAGGTGGTTCAGTGGTGAGTACATGGGGTCGGTGGTTCAGTGGTGAGTACATTGGGTCGGTGGTTCAGTGGTGAGTACATTGGGTGGGTGGTTCAGTGGTGAGTACATTGGGTTGGTGGTTCAGTGGTGAGTACATGGGGTCGGTGGTTCAGTGGTGAGTACATGGGGTTGGTGGTTCAGTGGTGAGTACATGGGGTCGGTGGTTCAGTGGTGAGTACATGGGGTCGGTGGTTCAGTGGTGAGTACATGGGGTCGGTGGTTCAGTGGTGAGTACATGGGGTCGGTGGTTCAGTGGTGAGTACATGGGGTCGGTGGTTCAGTGGTGAGTACATGGGGTCGGTGGTTCAGTGGTGAGTACATGGGGTCGGTGGTTCAGTGGTGAGTACATGGGGTCGGTGGTTCAGTGGTGAGTACATAGGGTCGGTGGTTCAGTGGTGAGTACATGGGGTCGGTGGTTCAGTGGTGAGTACTAGGGTCGGTGGTTCAGTGGTGAGTACATGGGGTCGGTGGTTCAGTGGTGGGTCGGTGGTTCAGTGGTGAGTACATGGTGTCGGTGGTTCAATGGTGAGTACATTGGGTCGGTGGTTCTGTGGTGAGTACATGGGGTCGGTGGTTCAGTGGTGAGTACATGGGGTCGGTAGTTCAGTGGTGAGTACTAGGGTCGGTGGTTCAGTGGTGGGTCGGTGGTTCAGTGGTGAGTACATTGGGTCGGTGGTTCAGTGGTGAGTACATTGGGTCGGTGGTTCAGTGGTGAGTACATGGGGTCGGTGGTTCAGTGGTGGGTCGGTGGTTCAGTGGTGAGTACATGGGGTCGGTGGTTCAGTGGTGAGTACATGGGGTCGGTGGTTCAGTGGTGGGTCGGTGGTTCAGTGGTGAGTACATGGGGTCGGTGGTTCAGTGGTGAGTACTAGGGTAGGTGGTTCAGTGGTGAGTACATGGGGTCGTTGGTTCAGTGGTGAGTACATTGGGTCGGTGGTTCAGTGGTGAGTACATTGGGTGGGTGGTTCAGTGGTGAGTACATTGGGTTGGTGGTTCAGTGGTGAGTACATGGGGTCGGTGGTTCAGTGGTGAGTACATGGGGTCGGTGGTTCAGTGGTGAGTACATGGGGTCGGTGGTTCAGTGGTGAGTACATGGGGTCGGTGGTTCAGTGGTGAGTACATGGGGTCGGTGGTTCAGTGGTGAGTACATGGGGTCGGTGGTTCAGTGGTGAGTACATGGGGTCGGTGGTTCAGTGGTGAGTACATGGGGTCGGTGGTTCAGTGGTGAGTACATGGGGTCGGTGGTTCAGTGGTGAGTACATGGGGTCGGTGGTTCAGTGGTGAGTACATGGGGTCGGTGGTTCAGTGGTGAGTACATGGGGTCGGTGGTTCAGTGGTGAGTACTAGGGTCGGTGGTTCAGTGGTGAGTACATGGGGTCGGTGGTTCAGTGGTGGGTCGGTGGTTCAGTGGTGAGTACATTGGGTCGGTGGTTCAATGGTGAGTACATTGGGTCGGTGGTTCAGTGGTGGGTCGGTGGTTCAGTGGTGAGTACATTGGGTGGGTGGTTCAGTGGTGAGTACATGGTGTCGGTGGTTCAATGGTGAGTACATTGGGTCGGTGGTTCAGTGGTGAGTACATGGGGTCGGTGGTTCAGTGGTGAGTACATGGGGTCGGTAGTTCAGTGGTGAGTACTAGGGTCGGTGGTTCAGTGGTGGGTCGGTGGTTCAGTGGTGAGTACATTGGGTCGGTGGTTCAGTGGTGAGTACATTGGGTCGGTGGTTCAGTGGTGAGTACATGGGGTCGGTGGTTCAGTGGTGAGTACATGGGGTCGGTAGTTCAGTGGTGAGTACTAGGGTCGGTGGTTCAGTGGTGGGTCGGTGGTTCAGTGGTGAGTACATTGGGTCGGTGGTTCAGTGGTGAGTACATTGGGTCGGTGGTTCAGTGGTGAGTACATGGGGTCGGTGGTTCAGTGGTGGGTCGGTGGTTCAGTGGTGAGTACATGGGGTCGGTGGTTCAGTGGTGAGTACATGGGGTCGGTGGTTCAGTGGTGGGTACATTGGGTGGGTGGTTCAGTGGTGAGTACATGGGGTCGGTGGTTCAGTGGTGAGTACTAGGGTCGGTGGTTCAGTGGTGAGTACATTGGGTCGGTGGTTCAGTGGTGGGTCGGTGATTATATATAGTACCAGTTATAATTCGCATTTAGTGATGTGTATTATTTATACAACTTTAGTAAATAATTCTTTAGTAAGAAATTAATATTTGACATACAATCTAAAGGCCATTTAAGTACCCACTTCTGTAGGTAGTATATAAGACTGTAGCCAACTGCTCTATGTATCGTGCATGCAAACGTTCCGTGTATCATACAGGTGGATCAGTAATGAGACACTACATGAACAATGAGAGTTCAACACAGAACGTCTTTACTGATGATGGTTGGCTTGATACTGGAGACATTGCATATCTAGAGTAGGTGTTTTCAGAAATGATTTGTGGGTACGGGGAATCTTGAGTGTAATTAACACTAATTGGGGATCAGTGTTTCTTCCACACTTTTTTCTCCGTGGGGGGGGGGGGGGGCACTTGATATTTTCGGAGGGGGGGGGGGCGAACACTAATAATAGTATATGTTTACTATAAAAACTCCATCTCGTTCGGGGGGAGTGTAGATTTCCTTCGGGGAAGGGGGGGGGGGGGGGTGAGGGATCCGCCCCGAAGAGATGCCTAGAAGAAAATCTGTTGGGAATAGGTATTCAGATGGATGGGACGGCGTGTCGAAGCTAACCCGAAAGTCTCGAGTTCGAATCCGGGTTCAAGTCAGTAGAATTTGTCCCTGAGTCTACCCAACTCTGATGGGTACCTAACTTATGTTAGGGGGAAAAAGGCGTCTGGGAATAGTGCTGACCACACTATTCCTTCATATGCCGAGGTCTCTGAAACAGATGAAGTCTATTTCATCTGCCCCTTGTGTCTTGGGCACGAGCGGGAAAAGATGATGATTCAGATAGATGCATTGGGTGGTGGTCTCGACATGAACTATTGATTTTAACTATTCTTACAAATTTGTAAATCAGTTCGCTTAATTATTCTAAGACGCAACTGATTTTATTTTGTTTAGCTATACGGTTCTATTAGTCCTTAATGCAGAACGCCTTAAAAATATGAGTGACGTAATCACACAGTGAAGACGGCCAGCTATACGTCATCGCTAGGACGTCAGAGTCCATCATGTGCGGCACGATGGTGCTGTACCCCTGCTGGATCGAGGAGAGGTTCCGCGCATGCCCCGGGGTCGCTTCCGTCTACGTTGTTGGTGAGTACTGACGTCACTATGCCGGAACACCGGCAGCTGTTGTCTCAGTAAAATCTTTGTCTGGCACCAAATGTTCTATCATATTTAAGACTTTGGTCTAATAGTTTCTAAACAGCTTTGCTTCTAAAATTACAATAGATATTATATCTGCAATCTATACAAAATATTTTAATAAAAATTACAAAATGATCATTTTGGTGGTGTCAACCCCCTTTCACCAATCTTTCTTTGATGCCTCAAGTAAGTTCACCTGCATTTACTAATGCTGAATCCAGCTCTGAGTACCTGTTCCAACAGACAACTCTTGTAACACATCGTTATTTTTCGGCGACGCTCAACTGTAATGTTGGTCCTCTCAACCTATCTGAACAAGCCATTCTTTCTCGAACATTCTCCAGGTATCCCTAACACCACAGCCGCTGAAGATGTTTGTATTTGTGTCGTGACTCTATTCCCAACACCACAGCCGCTGAAGATGTTTGTATTTGTGTCGTGATTCTCTAGGTATCCCCAACACCACAGCCGCTGAAGATGTTTGTATTTGTGTCGTGACTCTATCCCCAACACCACAGCCGCTGAAGATGTTTGTATTTGTGTCGTGACTCTCTAGGTATCCCCAACACCACAGCCGCTGAAGATGTTTGTATTTGTGTCGTGACTCTATCCCCAACACCACAGCCGCTGAAGATGTTTGTATTTGTGTCGTGACTCTCTAGGTATCCCCAACACCACAGCCGCTGAAGATGTTTGTATTTGTGTCGTGCCCAAGAAGGACTCTAGCCTGACCGTGGACGACCTGAAATCTTACTTCGACGCCATGTTTGTGGGCGGGGTTGCCATCTCCGACTTCAACACAGGAAAGTTCTACATCACAAACAGCTTTCCTGTCAACAGTACAGGCAAGGTGGCCAGAAAAATTCTCAGGAAAATGGCCTGTGAACATTTTGGTATCAAAAGTGCTTAGAAATATTTCTTTCATAAAAAAAAAACCTATTTATGTTGGTTTACTAGATACATCTGAAGATGTGCATTAAAAATGTTTATTCGAATTTGGTGACTGATGTTTATGACTATTGACGGAGGAATGTGTATAAAATGATCCAATTATAAATTGTTTTGTAACATTTCCTTTAGAGAAACGTTTATCAATTGTAAAACAAACAGTGTGTTACCACAGATCAACTACCATTTATTTAAAATTCTTTAGGATTGGAGGTTTCAGCAGATTACTAAGTCTTAGTTTTCAAATTCTCTGATTCAACGGCTTGTCTCGTTTTGCACTTAAAAATTCGAGATGTCAAGACTTACAACGCAATTTAGGAATTGGGCTGATCTAGGAATAATCTATGATCGTTCATGTGTCTTTGAAACGGCGAAAGTATATTTCTAATAGGTGTTAACTAACAACACGACACCGTGAAATGTAGCTTCCGTTATTTATTCTTTTAATTTTCGCATGTACTCAGTTGAAAGACTTTGTGATATAATCTCAAATCGGTAATATTAAACATATTAACAACCAATTATTTGTTATAAAAATGTTCATCAAATAATAATAACGAGCCGGCCCGCGGCATAACATACGCCGCTATTTAGTTGTTTCTAATTTTCAATAATTCATAATTTGTGAATTCGACAGTACCAACGCCGACACTGAAAATATTTCTTTAAAACACTATAAGTAGCTCGTTAAGGACCATAACCCCCCCCCCCTTCCTTCCCTCCCCCCCTCCTCCCCCCCCCCCCTACGTTTAAAATCGTTGGCTCTGCTTGTAAACATTTAGAGTGAACACAGCTCACTAAAACCATGTAGGGGTGGGGAGGTAGGGAGAGCGTTTGCAGCTTGTTTTCTAACGGCTCGAAGAAGAGAATTATATATATAGATAAATAAAACACAAAATAAACTTTCATTAACATGACACTCTGGATGACATGTCCATTGTTAATTTATAAAAATAAACTCTGGTCTCAAATAACAAATCGACATTTTTATATTTGAATGTTACAAATAAGGAAATTATTTAACTCCTTATAAACATGCGTATTAGATGAGTTTCAAACAGGAACGTAATCAATCTCTAAAGTCAAGTTCAAATATTAGCCTAGGATAGCATAAAAGCTAGAAATAGTTGGATTGCAGAATAATTTGACGTTGCAGGGGACATGACTCTATAAAACGTCATACGCCTTTTAAAAGCAGTTATGCTACTGATGCATTACTTGACTTGTTCTGAAGGGATTGTTAACAATACATGCTTCATCTTCAACTGGGAACAAGTACTCATAGTCCGGCAACTTTAAGCATTCGTTTCCAAAATATGATAATAGCATCACGTCATTCACAGTTTACATATGAATCAACTATAGGGATATATATATATATATATATATATATATATATATATATATATATATATATATATATATATATATATATATATATATATATATATATATATATAGGTAGTCCAAACTGAAATTAACTATTGATTGCAGACTTCTGGAGTGAGTATGTCATGAAAGAACTTTTAATTGTAAGCTTTATGCCACAAATTTTATAAAAATATCTCAATAAATAAAAAAGTTATGCGGTTTTTAAAAAAGCAAAATTTGGTAAAAAACTGATTTTCAAAAAGTGCCATTTTTGAGAACCCATATTTTCTAAACTAAATAACATAGAAGTGTAGAAATTGGTAAAGTTACTGCAAAGTTTATAATATATATGCCCAATTTTTTTTCAGTCATCTAAAATGAGTCTTTCTAAGGTAAAACAAATAATTGAAAATGACAAAAATGCGTTTTGGTCACTTTTATTTTCATACAAAAAAAAATTCAATTTTTTTTTCTTTGGACATAGAATAACTCTAAAACTATTGTGTTGGTAACATTAACAGGAAGAATGTGCTCATTATTTTAAAAAATCACATGAGATAAAATATTATTTTAAAAAATGCCACAGTTATCTAGTGCAGGAGAAACAGAATCAAAATTTAGTGGAGTAATGTAATGTAATTTAATAAAGACGTGATGCCTACAAGTGATGCAGCAGTTGAAGCTACATTCAAACCTATCAGGTTGATAACTGCTTTGGGGGAACAGTTTTTAAAACGACAACTCCACATCTTTGTATGTCTTGTTTCCCTCAACCTTGATCTTGTGGAGCATCAAGAGTAAGTGATATGTTTTGGGATCTGTAGGGGGGGGGGGCTTGGCCTTCTTCCCTTCCCTTGTAAGGAAATTTCTGGATAGGCCACCATAAATGTCTCCAGCTATGGAATAAATAATTTAAGGTGGAGGGGGATGCAAATTGAAAGTGTGAGGGGTGGGGGGGGGGTGCAAATCGAAATCTTGAAAGGGGGTGCAAATCGAAAGTTTGAGGGGGGGGGTGCAAATCGAAAAGTTTGTCCCGGGCGCCGGGAAGGGTCGCAACGCCTCTGGATGGACACGTTTGTCTTGTTTGGGTTGGGTTTTTTAAATGCGTGAATTGTGTTCACCCTTGTCGTTTAAGACAACACGAACACTTAAAATAACATAAAGTGTGTAGGTGTGTAGTTAAAAGAGTTAAATGGGGATGGGGGGAGGGTTAAAGAGATCCGAGATCAGAGTTTCTTTCAGGCATCTCTTCGGGGGGGCGGAGCCCCCCCGAAAATTTTTTACCGCCCCCCGAACGAAATGAAATTTATATAATTTATATAGAAAATATATACTTTTAACAGTGTCCGCCCCCCCCCCCCCCCCGGAGAAAAAAGTCTGGAAGAAACACTGTCCGAGATTCGACAAGATGACCTAATTTTTAAGTAAAGCCTACTTAACGGACGTTTTATTTTTAAATGCTGAAATGTTTAATAATGAATTAATGTAAATGTCCATCGCATTGATTTTTTAAAATTAATAATCTTGCATTGGAGTAAATTAGCGATATTGCAAAGAAGTTTTAAGTAAGTCGTGAGAGTAGTTTTTAATCTTTTTTTTTTCTTCTCTGGGGGAATCTACAAATGAACAGTCACGAAATATGTCAAAGCACACATTTCGTATTCCATATATTTAAATAGACCCTATATATATATATATATATATATATATATATATATATATATATATATATATATATATATATATATATATATATGATGATTAAAAATAAACTAGATCTAGTTTATAGTAAAATGCACTCAACTTTTTTTTCAGATTATCCTCAAAGCGAACATAATAAATTTTCAGTCAACCAATTAACAGAGGAAAAATCTCATCGGCCCACATGAACGGTGCTGTAATAAATACTGTGTTGGTGTTTCTTAATTTTACTATTTTAACTCAAAGCAGACGTGTAAAATGCAGATTTTTAATGGAGGAAGATGCACAATGAAAATTTCAGCCAGGGGTATGGGCCCCCCCCCTTTATTAAATTTCCCGGGCCTTTATGATACAACCAGTTCACTGTTGGCTGACTCTGTAGTTTTGCCATTGTTCTTAATTTACCTACTTCATTCGCCTACTTCATATTATTTAATATTAAAAAATAAAAATAAGATATATTAGAAACTTATAGTTTTAAATCAAAATATTGTTCGGGGTTTTTTGTATTCCAAGGGAGATAACATTTAACTTTTTTCCGTTGTTTAAAAAATACCATACAGTTGAAAAAATTAAATTTGTGATAATTTTTAGTGTTTATTCTTCTATTATAAAAAAAATAGTGTGGGAAATAACATCAATCTAATAACTATTTACATTTGTCTTTCAAACATGATAATTAGTTTAACATTTTTTTTA
The DNA here is from genome assembly GCF_028476545.2 of Physella acuta. NCBI lineage: Eukaryota > Metazoa > Mollusca > Gastropoda > Physidae > Physella > Physella acuta. Next base: position 906,172 of record NW_026732030.1, read on the forward strand.
GAAACGTTAACTATTTTATTTAATATTTCTTTTATAAAAAGCGACATTACATTTTATTTCATTGACCTGATTGTGTAGTTAAAGCCTACATTTCTGCATTTAATATTGTCTGGTCCATTGCAAATATCACAGTTCCAGAGTTGTAGCGTTCTCAACACATCTAGACAAAATGTCATTTAGCGGATCTTTTGGCGGAGGCCGTGGTGGCGGCGTAAGTTCAACAACAATGATGGTTGAGTCTTCAAATGTGGGAAAGATCATAGGTCGTGGTGGAAGTAAAATCAGAGATCTAGAACAAGACAGTAATGCCAGAATCAAAATATCCAGAGATGAGGATGAGGATGGAATGAAATCTGTTGAAATCAGTGGAACAACGGAAGAGATTGAAAATGCCAAGAGACTAATTGAAGAATGCCTTAGTGGTGGTGATTATAATGGTGGTGGAGGTAGACGTGGTGGATATGGCGGGGGGCGTGGAGGACGTGGTGGAGGAGGATATGGCAGAAGAGATGACGGTGGAGGATGGGGCAGAAGAGAACGTGATAGCGGCGATGGATGGGGTAGGCGAGATGATTATGATAGAGGAAGCCGTGGTGGTGGTGGCGGCGGTGGTAGAGGCTTTGGAGGTGATGGTGGTGGCGAATCTGAAACAATTTATGTTGAGTCATCTGAAGTAGGCAGAATCATCGGTCGTGGTGGAAGCAGAATACGAGACATGGAAGCAGACAGTGGTTGTCGGATAAAGGTGTCACGTGATGGCGACTCATCTGGTAGAAGTTCTGTTGAGTTATCTGGGAGCAAAAACGCTATTTCTGAAGCAAAAAGGCTTATTCAAGATGCTGGAGTTGAAATTGTTAATGGAAACGATCGTGGCCGTGGTTGGTGATTTATTCAACTATTTTCAGCAGATAAAAGCATCAAGGACTCACAAGATTTTCATCCAAGTTGCAATGTCATCATTTTTATTTTTTACTTTTTTTTTTGAGTATAGTTACCAAGTCATGTATCATTTATCATCCAGACCAGCTTAAATTATTTTTAAATTCTCGGAAGATTTGAGTCTTGCTCACTCGTGCAGAATGTCAGATGTTATATATAATTGGACTTAACCCCTGGAGAAATCTAATGTATATACTATTCGCAAACTTGATATGTTCACTGAGCGACGCCAGATTTTAAAGTATTGGTCTTATTGTTTTTAAAATCGTGTTCATTGTGCATTTTATGCTTACAAAATTCCAGCTTTGAATAAACACAACAAATTATATAACACAAAAAAAAAAAAATATTGTCTGGTCATTCTTCTTCAGTTAGTTCTTGGTTAACTGTTGTTGAATCTGAAAAATTTAGGGCCGATTGTTTCATTAACTACTTGAGCCGTGGCTCAGGTAGCTTCTCCAACAGAGTTTCTTCCAGGCATCTCTTCTACCGCCCCCCCCCCTGGAACGAAATGAAATTTATATAATTCATATAGAAATTATATACTTTTAACAGTGTCCGCCCTCCCCGAAGAAAACCTACCCCCCCCCCCCCCCGAAAATTTCAAGTGCCCCCCCCCCCCCCCCGGAGAAAAATGTCTGGAAGAAACACTGTTCTCCAATCGGCGGCTCTCACCTAAACGGGAATAAACGGGAATAATGAAGGGAATAAACGGGAATAATGGAGGGAATAATGGAGGTGCAACTCCACTGCAGATGTTTGTAGTAATTGTTATTTTCCAACCTATATGATAATTGGATTAATTTGAGTGTCACGTCCGTCGCCTCGACTACAATGAAAGTACTCATCTAGGTATTCTAGACGATAGTTAAACCTATGGGACCACAATATATTAACACAACTCATCACATCTAGACGACAGTAACACGTATGGGACCACAATATATTTACACAACTATAAGGAGGGATACTAAAAATCGATGACTAAATCGAATAAGGGGAGCCTCGAGTTTCCGATCGGCTACCTGATTTCATCTGATCAGGTAGGCATCCTGCGGGTACATCTGGATTCAACGGTCAAACAGCAACCGAGGCGGCCTCCAGCGCCCCTTATGGACGGATGACATCAGGCGCTAAAGCTCTACATTCGTTTTAAAGAGCACCCTCAAGAAAGACACGGTGGGCCTCTACACTCGATGGATAAACCGAACCAATGCTTGCACCCGTTTCCCTGTGGTAGTGTAGCCGGTCATTTCCGCGACGCCCCTGACCAGAGGCGTAGCGATGGGGGGGGGGGGCAGGGGGGGGGGACATATGTCGACCTTAGGGGGCGCCAAAATGGGTTGGAAAAAGTAATCGGAAGTTTGAGGCGGGGGGGGGGGGGGTGCAAATCAAAAGTTTGTCCCCGGGCGCCGGGAAGGGGCGCTACGCATCTGGATTAATAACATATAATTAAATCTACTACTAGCCTATTGTGTAGGCCTACTATTTGTCCTATGTCTGTATCTGGAAACATATGAAAAGCCTGAAAACACCTTTTTGTTAAAAGTAATTTATACTTGATAGTATATTTTTAATATTAATTCTATTGAATGAAATAATCGTTGCTTGTGCCACAATGGTTAAGATATCCAATGATGAAGGTGCCATACTGTGGTTCTCAACATCCTATAGGACAACTTAACTGTCCTTCATTGTTACTATATGCATATAAAATAAATAAATAATGAGAAATACTACTAGTACTACTTACACTTACAACTAATATAACATTTAAAACTAAGTCACAACATGTACAATCTTAATAAATTGCATCACCATCTAAAAATTGATCTGGTACATTTTATTAAGGAGACTGGCGCAGACCATTTCACATTATTCAGCAGGGGAATCAGAATCATAGTGCACAACAGAAAAAAAAATTAATCACATTAGTCCTTAAAATTTAGTGTCTTATATTTTAAATAAATTGATAAAAATGTATAGTTATTATAATTATAATTTTTTTGTGTGTTTCGTTAATATTTTATAAGTATTTAACCTTTGTTCCCTGTAAATAATTGAGTTCGTCCACATAGTAACCAGGATTGTCTGGTGGCCATTTTGAATTTGTCGATTCATAATTTTGACGTGATAGTCCAGATAAAATGTAGTAATACGACCCTAACATTTAATTCCATTTGATAGATTTTAAAGAATTAGTAAACACTAGCATCTAATAGTTAAGTGCATCCATATTTTAAGTTCAAACTTAAAATTTATTTATTAAAATGGAAAGGAAACTTTAAAAATTATACTTACAACTTGTTTGAAGGCTCTAGCAAGGGTAAAATCCGTTTAGCATCATCGGTCGTCAACCTTTAAAACCGTTCGGCGAGCTACTCACTCGGGGCTGAAAGTTGACTCGAGGGTTATATGCTTATTGAGGGCACGGCTTCGCGACCGTAAATCAGAAATACTTGAATTTACATCACAAAGTAGTTATAAAAGTGAACTTTACATCGGTGTAAAAATTGAAACAGAATTAGTTTGTTTTCGTGTATATATCGTCATTTAAAGTTTAAAAACTGATTTTTTAAAATGAAATAAGCAAGTTATTTTTTCAATTTATACATCAAATGATAGACTAGAATTCGCTCTTTAAAATGACATTAAGATTATGCTTCTACGATGCTTCGTCGCGAAGCCGCAACCAAATGAAACAGTGTGGGGTCGATCGGTACTCGCAAAACGGTGAAATTTGTTGACGTAACTGATATTTTTCAAACAAATATAAAACACATTCAAACATGGGTTACAGATATAAAAATACCATATTACGACAGATAAAGACTTAAACTTTATTGACATATAATTTTTATTCTTATAGGACAACTAGAAGTAGTGAAATTTTTTTTTTGAAAACCGCAAAAACTGACACTATATATTAGGTAGTCCAAGCTGGCGAAAAAGTTTTTTTTCGCCAGCTTGGACTACGTAATATATATATATATATATATATATATATATATATATATATATATATATATATATATATATATATATATATATATATATATATATATATATATATATATATATATATATATATATATATATATATATATATATATATATATATATAGGCAAGAGAATCATGTTTTTTATCATAGCGCAGTCAGTCTTGAGTTTACCGGCAATAATTAATGTCAACAAGCCCAAAAATGTTTTGCAAGCACAACTCAAGTTTTTCGTTTACCCAGAATGCTCTCCCACTTAACCCAGCGTCCCTCCCCCCCCCCCCCCCCCCCCCCCCACCCTTAACCTAGCCGCACTGGGTCTCTGTGTGCATGAACCGCGACGCCCCAGGATACCATTTAGACATCGCGTAGACTACCGTCACAGCAGGCTGTAACCAAACAAGGTAAAAACTGATTCTATTTATTTACGTTCTTGTATTTGTTCCCGGCTCCAATACAAACAAAACTAACCTCATGTTATGTACTCTCAAGACGATAATGGAAAATACACCAACAAACAGTTTGTTGTAGAATGTTCTTTTAATATGAAAACCATTCCATCATTGAGTAACACACCATCGGAGCCTAGCCTAGCCTAGCGGCCTTGTCAAATGGCAAGTCTCGCTTCAGTAGAGTTAGACTTTTAATTCCAGATATTTATCTAGCAATGGATAGATTTTATTTCGCCTAATAATTTACCTGGTGCAAGATTTGCATCTAAAAAAAGAAATAAAAAATTGTAATAAGATCAAATCGTCCAAGACTGGAACGAATCAACCGCCTTTCGGCCATTAAAACGGTAATCTATCGTTTTGGGTACGTAAAATCGCCCGCGGCTATTAATGTACGAAAACGTTACCTCATTGTCAAGGCTGTAATAGAAGTATATTGTGATATGTTTGTGTCAAATATTATAGATAAATGAATAATAAACCTAAATCAATGGCTAAATATATCAATATAGGCCAGAAATTAACTTTAAACAGCTGTGTCTGCAAGCAAGATTTGCTATATAAACAGCAGCCATTTGTAAAATAGAGTGACTTCCGCCTGAATCTCGCGCTATATGTCTATAAAAATAAAACTTTAACAAGATGGCTGCTATAGTAAATGAGCGTGGTTGCATCTGTTGGAAACATCGCTGGTGTTCATTTATTACTGAAAAGTTTTAATTCAAATGTTTAAAAACAGGTACATAAATGAAACAAGGAAACATTTTTGTATTTTTCAAAACATAAATCCTCCTCAAAATGTGAAATAATTATTAAAATGTAAGGAGTCACCTGTTTTTCACATTACTAGTCGCGGCCGATTTTACGTACCTAAAACGATAGATTACCATTAAAACAATTACTGGACGATATTTTGAGTCGACCCTTACAATCCCTAGCAGAACGAACCCTCGGTGTAGCACGCATAGTGTTTTGTGTCTTTTATGGACAACCCCCAACTAGTAATACTTGAAAAACTGCCAGCATATATGCATTATGTTATAATATAACTGTACATACAATATAACTAAATGTTTCTAAATATTTTTTAGGCTTACAGGTTCTGCATTCAAATAAATAAATTCAAATACTTACCCCCTTCTGTAAACGTATTAGGCCACTCCTCCCCTAGTTGAATATAGCGTGATTCTACGGTGACACGACCCCATTAGGATGTTTGAACTATTATATTTTTGACCTCATTATAAAATAAAATACTTAAAAAAAACTTTTAAAAAAAACACGTTTTTCTTGTGGACTAAAAAGTAGAAAATAACTATTTACATACATTTGATGACAGAAAACGTGGGTACGTTCACCATCAAATTTCCCGACCCATCTGCCCGACCCACGTTTTTTGTCATCAAATGTATGTAAATAGTTATTTTCTACTTTTTAGTCCACAAGAAAAACGTGTTTTTTTTAAAAGTTTTTTTTAAGTATTTTATTTTCTCCTTTTTAGTCCGTTGCTACACATGAAAAACGTGTTTTTTAAAAAAGTTTTTTATATAGTTTATTTTCTACTTTATCTAATGACTTGATTAAGTATGAATTGACTAAGTGTTTATAAATACACGGACTAAAAAAATCTTGAGCGCCCAGGATTCGAACCTGGGTTGTCGCGGCCACAACGCGAAGTACTAACCACTATACGATCACGGCCAGCGCGCTCACATCGATTGGGGCCGAAGTAACTGTGTCAACAAGCCTCCAGTCTTGTCGGTATCTTTAGAAATCATGTCCTCAATTTTATGGTCCTTTGGGCGTAATTAAATTAAGCTAATTACGGTCTCTAATTGCTAGTTTTTATGATTGCATCTGAAATTGTTAGGCGAAAGTAACCTGCATGCCAAATTTCAGATCTATAGAGCAATCAGAAGTGGGCTAATTTTCGATGTCAATTTTAACAACAAACACACGCGAAGCTGAGTTAATAAAAACGTGTTAAAAAACAACAACTATTCTGGTGTCACATTCCTCTCCCCTACTCGTAGCATTCAACTTTGGAGCCCTACAAATCACCAGGAAAGTCTAGGTCAGTGTTGTATCTCGTGCAAGTTCACTCACAACACGACTACACACTACGGTTGTATCCAGGATTAAAGCCACAAAACTTGCATCGAGCGGGATTTATTCGTTAGATCATTGTGCTTCAAATTCTGTTTCAATATTGGGATTAGATTGATATAATATTAGAATTCAGTGAGTTTGTTAATTAATATCTACATGTCGTGTACCATTGGAAACTAAAGTTGTAATATAGCATCGTTCACAAAACATGTGTTGGCCAACCAAAACGCGGAGAAAGCACACGTTTGATTGGTTGGCGGCTGACACTATGGACTCCTGGAGGGACTGCTGGAAATGTGTATCCAATTACTATAATTAATATATAACAAGTAGATCTTAAAGACCAAACATAATCAAATACAACCATTTGAATTCAGGTCCTGTCTTCGTTCCATCAAGTGTAGACTTCCCAAGATGGCCGCCAACAAGAGCTTCAGCCACTGGGTGGACGTGTTCCACAAGTTTGACAAGGACAAGAGCGGTACATTGGACGAGGTGGAGCTGAGGGCTCTGATCAAACAGCTTCACAGCCACCTGTCAGACGGCCAGCTCGCGGTACGTCTGCTACATCGTTCTGCTGGGTTCAGTGGGTCACATTTATCACTGGGTCTCTCTAATTTCAAAACTTGGTCTTATCCTCACGGTAATGATTGGGTCTTATCATATCATTTCCAGAAGTATTCATTACTTTAATATATGTCTTCTGGAAGCCCTATTGTATATATAATCAAATGTAAACTGAATTTATGTAACAGGAAGAGCAGCCCCCGTCCCCCAAATCAATATGCTTTAACGTAAACTACATTTCTTTCGCACCAGAAATACCACCAATCCCCCCCCCCACCTCCCACACACAACCACTCACATGCTAACACTCAATCAATAAAAATGGTGTAAACTTTCTAAAACCTACCCAACTTTAAAACCTACCCAACAGGATTTTTTCGTCTTCTTTGACGGGCCCCAAGGTGACAAAAAGATAACTCTTGAAGAATTTCTCAACGGCCTCAAGAAATTGGAGTCATTGTAAGTTTATTTTATTTGGTTATCTCCCCTTATGTGTGTTGGCAAGTTGTTTTTTTCTGTTAGTTGAAAATACCAAATTATTTTAAAGGCAGTTATTATGCTCATGCAAAGTTAATGTTTTTTAAAATTGCTGTTTAGATTATAGTCGAGTTATTTTATATAAGAATATAGAAGATTATCGTCGAGTTATTTTATATAAGAATATAATATAGAAGATTATCGTCGAGTTATTTTATATAAGAATATAGAAGATTATCGTAAATTAGTATTGCCATCTAAATGTCTGTGAGCGAGTACTAAAATGCTTGTGTTGTCCAGCTCTGACGAGATGTCCAGCCTGTTCATGAAGTTTGACACGGACGGTGATGGCTACCTGAACAAAGCGGAGGTACAAGAGCTCCTGGGCAAGCATGGTCAGCACTTCAAGGGCCGGAGTGTTGAGCAGTTCATTCAGGAGATGGACATTAGCGGGGACGGCAAGATCTCCCTGGCCGAGTTTATCAACGCCTGTACCTAGATGATGTGTGGGGGTTTCTTTGTGGGGGTGTTTCTTTGTTGGGGGTGTTTCTTAGGGTGTTTCTTTGTGTGGGTGTTTCTTTGGGTGTTTCTTAGGGTGTTTCTTAGGGTGTTTCTTTGTGGGGCGTTTCTTTGTGTGGGTGTTTCTTTGTGTGGCTGTTTTTTTGTGTGGGTGTTTCTTAGGATGTTTTCTTTGTGTGGGTGTTTCTTTGTGTGGCTGTTTTTTTGTGTGGGTGTTTCTTAGGATGTTTTCTTTGTGTGGGTGTTTCTTTGTGTGGCTGTTTTTTGTGTGGGTGTTTCTTATGGTGTTTCTTTGAGTGGGTATTTCTTTGTGAGTGGGTGTCCGTATGTATGTGTGTATATGTCCTCACAATTACGTTCATCATTTTGTGTTTTTTGTTAATGTTTTGAGACAAGCTACCTTGGGTACACTGTAACTTATGACTTATTGTATGGCTATGATTTCATGACTTCATGACTTAGTGACTTGAGCTAACGTGTCCACTATGTTATGATATCACAAACATATCTTGGCCAGGGATAGTTTGACATAAAGTGACCTTAAACTTTTTAAGGTTTTATTTATAGTTCTCAGTAAAGTTGCAGTTTGTTGTGCATAACTAAACATTTACAAATAATAATGGAATGAATAAAATTGTACACCCAATAGACATTTTAGCATTACTTTGCTTTTGTGTATTGATACATTCATATCTCAAATATCATAGCATTGCGAACAAATCCTGTAAAGTGTTTAGGTAGCAGTCTGTTTGACGTCTCTATTCAGGACGTCTTTCAAACTGTTTGACGTCCAGGACGTCTTACACTCTAAACTATATTTCATACTATATTTGAAAGTATATATATATATATATATATATATATATATATATATATATATATATATATATATATATATATATATATATATATATATATATATATATATATATATATATATATATATATATATATATATATATATATATATATATATATATATATATATATATATATATATATATATATATATATATATATATAGTCTTGTATTTCTCAACACGGCCGACAAATTTAGGATTCCTCAAGCGAAACAAACTTTATGGGTACACCATCAGTATAGCCATACGGCTAGCTTAACAGCCACACTATGGGTACACCATCAGTATAGCCATACGGCTAGCTTAACAGACACATGTTATAACTACAGCTAAACTGTTAACTCGACACATTTAGCTTATGTGGTCCAGTACATATCCAAAAACCGGTTTCCATCCGTTACAAAAGGGCAGCCTGAGACGAAACATTCAAACATAGATTTTTACTTGAATATAAAAACAACGCATTCTATAGCCACTTCATGTATTGAGATGTGATCGGATCTCTGCTTCATGGAACAGCAATTGCTGGTTTAATATTTAGCCCTCCATCGGTCTGGTGTAGTGACACGCATCAAGAGCTGGTTATCGTCCAACTATTTCCCACACATTTGTAAGGATAAAAATGGTGGATATTGTTAAGGTGGAAATTATCCATCAATTGAAAAAATAAAAACCTGTTTCTCTAGACTCTAGACTATACACTGAAGCGCTTATTTTATAACTTGGTTTTTAGCTGTAATAGGCAACAACATTCCTTTACCTCCCCACATCCCCTACCCCACAGCTAACCTCCCCCCCCCCCCCCCACACCACAATCACCCCGTATTAGTAAAATGTCCACACAGGGTTTGTCTAGTGCTAACGTTTGCTTACAATTTCTATTGGTTACAACTGAGGGTAGTCGGTACCAGCAACTGACTTCTTTTGTGTTAATGGGGGTGGGCGTGTCTGTGGGGACGGGGGGGGGGGGGGGCTGGCGTTCCTACGTGCTCGTGAGAGAGAGAGAGAGAGAGAGAGAGAGAGAGAGAAGGAGAGTGAGAGAAAGAAACAAAGAACGAGGAAGAGTGAAATGAGGATGATACACATAAACACGAGCTACAAAAATTAAATGATTAAATGTGGAGCACATTGTATTCCCTTGTTTTAAGAGGCGTCGCGAGGCGGGGGCGGGGGTGCCAACCGCACTGAGTGACACTATTTAGGGGTCGACACCAAGACAAAATAAACCGGTAGTGATCTCCCCTAAACTTTCTCGAATATTCTTATATAAAACAACAGGGGATGGTAACTGGGGATATAGTTATGATTTTTAATCCATTTTAAATACTGAAACTTTTAAAAATAGAATAGAATCTCAGTAACTAAACAATTGCGCACCAAGCGAACGCCTAATAAAGGTGTGTATAATAGTGCGCAATAGTATTAGTACTTAATAAATTTACATTAGTTTTTTGAGAAATCGGAAGTAGCGTAAATTACTACTTCCGGTCAACGGAAATTACTCAAAATTTAACAGAAGGTAGAGAATTAGATCTTTTACTTACAAGTGAAATTTCATTTATCTATCTGAAATAGTACTCAAGTTATAGGCTTTTGAAAAATTCAAAGTAGAAAAAGTACCACTTCCGGTTGTCGGAAATCGCTCAAAAGTTGATACGGATCTACGATTTTGATATAATACTTATATATGAAATTTCATCAACCTAGCTGTAACGGTACTCAAGTTATCGTGTTTACACACGGACACACAGACACACACACAGACACACACACACACAGACATACGGACAAGATTGCAAAATTATGTTTTTCCGTATCAGTGAGGTGTAAAACGTCGAGATTTGTAAAAATCTCGATTTTTTTGTGCACGATTACAATACTTTCTCTATACTACGTATATACGAGAAAGTAAAAAGCGCATAATAGTGCGCAATATTATTAGTACTCTTAAAATTTACATTAGTTTTTTGAGAAATCGGAAGTAGCGTAAATTACTACTTCCTGTCAACGGAAATTACTCAAAATTTAACAGAAGGTAGAGAATTAGATCTTTTACTTACATGTGAAATTTCATTTATCTATCTGAAATAGTACTCAAGTTATAGGCTTTTAAAAAATTCAAAGTAGGAAAAGTACCACTTCCGGTTATCGGAAATCGCTCAAAAGTTGATACGGATCTACGATTTTGATAAAATACTTATATATGAAATTTCATCAACCTAGCTGTAACGGTACTCAAGTTATCGTGTTTACACACGGACAGACACACACACAGACACACACACCACACACACACAGACATATGGACAAGATTGCAAAATTATGTTTTTCCGTATCAGTGAGGTGTAAAACGTCGAGATTTGTAAAAATCTCGATTTTTTTTTTTGCACGATTACAATACTTTCTCTATACTACGTATATACGAGAAAGTAAAAAATTGCAAGATATATAGAACGAGAAAAATGGCCCGTTGAGGAAGGATACACCGGGCGCTAGGATTAAAGTGCTGTCTATTTTCTCTAAACTAAAACCACCCCACCCCCCACACACACCACCCTCACCCCCCCACACACACACCACCCCCCAACACACACACACCACCCCCACCCCCACACACCATCCCCCCCACCCCCACCCCCCCACCCCCACCCCCTATACACACCACACCCTCCACACACCGCCACCCCAACCCCACCCCCCACCCCCTCCACCCCCCCCCCTCCATCCCCCCCCTCCAAAAAAAAACATGTCTACCGTCCCATTCAACGAAATATAATTATATACTTTTTCCAGTGTCCGCCCCCTCCCACAAAATTCTACCCCCGCCCCCGAAAATTTCAAGTACCCCCACCCCTCTCCGGGGAGGAAAAAGTCTGAAAGAAACACTGAAACCAACCCACCCCCCCCACACACCCCCCCCACCCCCACACCCCCCCCCCCCACACACACACACCCCAACCCCTCCACCCCCCCCCCCCCAAAAAAAAACATGTCTACCGTCCCATTGCAAGAAAACCACTTTTTAGATTAGACACATTAATTTTATTATAGAGTGTCGATGAGAAAATTTCTTTTGAGTTGGGGAGGGGGAGGGTCTCAGACGTTCTTACGCGGGGGGTGGGGCTTCGCCCCTACCCGAAGAATTGTATGCAAGAAACTCTTCACGCAAACCACTTAGATTAGACCAAATTGCCTTTGTATTGAATGTTTACTCAATAATCAATGACGTCATATAACTGTGTGCACTCTCTGGGTTTGAGATTATTTTCTACTCTATGCTAAATGTGTCGACGTCATACTTCGTTTTTCGAATTACTATGCATGTTTTTAATTTCCTTGTGTTTTCTCTAGAGCGTTCTTGTCAGACAGATAGATAGATAGATAGATAGAGAGACAGCGAAACTATTAGTATTAACTAGATAAATGGCCCGTTGAGGAAGGGTACAACGGGCGCTAGGCTGATAGTGCTGTCTCTTTTCTCTAAACTAAAACCAACCCACCCCCCACACACCACCCCCACCCCACCCCCCACCCCCACAAACCACCCCCACCCCCCACCACACACCACCCCCACCCCAACCCCTCACCCCCACACACCACCCCCTCCACACACCGCCCCCCCACCCCCCACCCCCCCAAAAAAAACATGTCTACCGTCCCATTCAACGAAATATAATTATATACTTTTTCCAGTGTCCGCCCCCTCCCAGAATATTCTATCCCCGCCCCCGAAAATTTCAAGTACCCCCACCCCTCTCCGGGGAGGAAAAAGTCTGAAAGAAACACTGAAACCAACCCACCCCCCCACACACCACCCCCCACCCCTACACACCACCCCCCCCCCCACCCCTCCACCCCTCCCCCCCCAACCCCCCCAAAAAAAAAAACATGTCTACCTTCCCATTGCAAGAAAACCACTTTTTAGATTAGACACATTAATTAGGCTGTAATTTTATTATAGAGTATCGATGAGGAAATTTCTTTTGAGTTGGGGAGGGGGGGGGGCTCAGACGTTCTTACGCGGGGGGTGGGGCTTCGCCCCTACCCGAAGAATTGTATGCAAGAAACTCTTCACGCAAACCATTTAGATTAGACAACATTTCCTTTTTTTCAATGTTTACGCGATAATCAATGACGTCATATTACTGTGTGCACTCTCTGGTTTGAGATTATGTTCTACTCTACGCTAAATGTGTCGACGTCATATTTCGTTTTTCGAATTACTGTGCATGTTTTTATTTTGCTTGTGTTTTCTCTAGAGCGTTCTTGTCAGACAGAGCGTTCTTGACAGACAGCGAAACTATTAGTATAGATACATGTTTTTTGCCAGTTCAATGAATGGTTAATTAGAGTTACAAATATTTTAAGGACATAATGACCATAGCGACATGGGGGGGGGTGTTGGGGGGGGGGGAGAGCCACCATGACTTAAAAGCAAACTATAGAGAAAACCCAGCTGTATTAACAACCGACTATAGATGAACATCACTAGTATTAAATTTGAACACTTTAAAGATTTCCGGGGGAGGGGATGCGGGGGTGGGGGGGGGGGGGTGGGGAGGGTGGCACCAATTGTAATATTTAGATATAAAAAAAGGTGGGGGGGGGCTGACACCATGAGGGTGCCGCACCGGGTGATACCCGACCCAGCGACGCCACTGTATATATATATATATATATATATATATATATATATATATATATATATATACATTCGGGTGGGGGGTGACACAATGAGGTGCCGCACCGGGTGACGCCGACCTAGTTTGCAGACCGTGGAGCCCAACTCTCTTTAGCCCAGGATCAAAGCCACGTCTCTGCTTAATAGACCACAACGGCAAGTTTGGCTTACCCGAGGCTTTATAAGCCTAGCCATTCCAGTAGCAGTTTGATACACGCACAACCCCACCAGGTAACAAGGTAAGCTCAGTTAATTTACCTGATGACACAACCCCACCAGGTAACAAGGTAAGCTCAGCTCATATACCTGATGACAAAACCCAGAAAACAAGGTAAGCTCAGCTCATATACCTGATGACACAACCCCACCAGGAAACCAGGTAAGCTCAGCTCATATACCTGATGACACAACCCCACCAGGAAACCAGGTAAGCTCAGCTAATATACCTGATGACACAACCCAGGTAACAAGGTAAGCTCAGCTAATATACCTGATGACACCTGAATACATTTAAGTTCAAAGCCAAAGTCTGTCGTGTAAACACGGTGACTTAGATTTGTTAATTGTTGATACCTTTGATTATAATTAGAGCTGGAAATCAGACGGTAATTAGAGTTATTTCTCTTCCACTTAGGGAAAGGGGGGTAGGGTTAAGATGCTCTAATGATATTATTACGTTATTAAAACGATTGCTTATAACACCAACATATAATGCAACTTATAAATGGTACATTCTCATGGGTTATTTAAATGTTTTCTAGTTAAAAGTTATGTTTTGTTTTTTTCTTATGAACTTGTATTAGACTTAACACTTTTGTAGATGTATCATATGAATTCACTTCACACTTATTTATCATACAGCCCCATGTCACAATGGACCTGTCATATAGATTTATGTCACCACCTACTTGTCATATAGCCACATGTCACCACCTACTTGTCATATAGCCCCATGTCACCACCTACTTGTCATATAGCCCCATGTCCACATAGACGTGTCATATATCCCCATGTCCACATAGACGTGTCATATAGCCACATGTCCCCACACTTGTCATATAGCCCCATGTCACCATAGACATGTCATATAGCCACATGTCACCACCTACTTGTCATACAGCCCCATGTCACCATAGACCTGTCACACCCCAACACAAACACTCACTTAGACTATTCCTCCACAGCACCAGACACACCCAATCGGCTCACCATGTCCTCGAGACTCATGGAGAAAATGGAGACGTTGTTTAAGTTCCTGGACAAGGACAGCAATGGCTACCTGGACGAGTGCGAGCTGACTGCATACTTCGAGAGGCGTGGCTTAAGCACGGAGCTCATAGAGGTAGGGCCTGTCATATTTTCTTCATTATATATATATATATATATATATATATATATATATATATATATATATATATATATATATATATATATATATATAAAGGCCCTATATATTTAATAATATATCAATATTGTATATTTCCCTAACATTTGTACCTGCACCTCCAGGAACAATTCCGATTCTTTGATGGCCCAGACGGCAACAAGAAGATTGTTCTAGAAGAATTTCTCGCTGGGTGGCAAAAAATGGCGGATCTGTAAGTTTCGTTTTTTTTTAATAATTGAAAATTTTGTCTGAGGTATGTGTCGTCGTTTTGATACACGTGGACTTTTTGCTCACAACCTTGTCTGGCATTTAAGTCCTTAACAAATACTTAAAGATACTACACTTAACATTGACATTATCGGTCCACATTTATGTTATTGTCATGTGCAATTTGAATAGTTTTGAAATTAAATGTTACATTTTTTTTAGTTAAAAAAAGGCTTGAGACTTAAAATTCATTAGTCACCATCACAAATGTAGTTTTTAAGTAAAACGTGTTATGACCTTGACCATTGTCCCTCTAACCACAGACCAGTTGACCTAAGGAAATTAGCCTTTGAGTACGATGAAGACAAGGACGGGTTCCTCACTCGACCAGAGCTCAAGGCTCTCGTGGAGAACAAGAGGGAATATTTCCTGGAGTTTGATGACGCTGACCAGTTGGTCAACATGTTTGATACCAATAAAGATGGAAGGATATCGATACAAGAGTTCAATGAAGGTTACTCCAAGTATAAGAAGTAACTAATAGCTAATGACGTACATCGACACTTACTGGGTTATCTAGTGTTATCTGAGAAGTTAACACACACACATTTAGATTTTATTTCACTTACATTGTTGCTTTTTGTTTACTTTAAATGTGATTTTAGATATTATAATATTATACTTTTTATTGTGATATCACGCTTACATTTCTAAAATCATTTTTTTAGCTTAAATAAAATCTGTTTCTTAAAATAATATTAATATATACAAGCCTACTAGCTTACAGATAATTTTAGCCATCGTTTATTAGATTATGTAAATGATGGTTCTTTTTATGAGACATAAAACAATAGACAATTTAGCTGTTTCGTTGTTTGTATTGCTTACAATAAATAAAATGCACCAGACTTATGGCTGGCCAAATGTCAAACCTTGATGCTTGTTTTTCTATTTGATCTTGTGATCTTGTGATCTTGTGATCTTGTGATCTTGCGATCTTGCGATCTTGTGATCTTGTGATCTTGTGATCTTGTGATCTTGTGATCTTGTGATCTCGTTCTCGACGTAACTGGCTTCTCAGCATATGATTGTGTTAACGTGTATCTTCGCTTTGATACAGCCATAACTCTCGTATCATAATTCTCCACGCACGCACACACACACATACACACACAAGCACGCATGCACGTACGAACACACACACACGCACGCACGCGCGCGCACACACACCAATTAAGTAGCAGTTGGGATTTTAATTTTCGTATTAATAGTTTAATAATTAATTGACTCCAGTATATCCAACACGTCTAAGGCCTGAATATTTCTGATCCTTATTTACCTTACTTTGTAAGAGATTTGCAAACATAGAATTATTATTATAGTAGAGTGTTTATAGTATTAAAAAAATATGAATTATATTTTTAATACACAGGGCCGATAACATTATTTTTTGTCTTGGAAAACAAAATATTCTTTACCTCCCTTACCCCATAAGAAATAACAGAACACCAAGTCGTGTAACGTAGAAGCGATACTACAAACTGTACCAGACCCCTGCTTTAGACCTTGTCACCAAACATCTCTGTCAGCATTAGAGTTATGCCATGGAGAACTGAGAACCTCAAGAACATATTAGGTTGACTAGAGCTCTTCTGTTGTTTTGTGCCATCAGTATTTGGTGAAAGTAAGAAAGTGATACACTATCGTGAAGTAAAGTAGATGTGATAAGTGGAATTTTAAAACCAGAAAATTAAATTTTAGACACGCTAGTAGATATGACATTACGTTGGGGTGGGGGGGGGGGGGGGTGTCAAACTATAGGTAGATGGGACAACTTGAGTTTAAACCTGCGAATAGTTATGACAAAATGTTAGGGGGAAAAATACTAAATACGACATTCACGACATAACTGTACATCTGAAGAGACATATAATATAAACAGCCGCATAAATAGTTTAACTCGTAATTTTATTGCTAGCTTAACATACCCATCCTACAGCTATAGAGCTAGCTCAACAGCAATACTTTATAGCTATGCAGTTAGCTTAACATACCCACTTAATAGCTATAAAACCAGCGCAACAGGCATACTTTATAGCTATACAGTAAGCTTAACATACTTTATAGCTACAAAACTAGCTCAACAGGCATACTTTAAAGCTATGCAATTAGCTTAACACACCCGAACAGCAAATTAGGAAATGATTTAACGCACAATTCTACTGGAAGCTTAACATACCCAACTTATAGCTATAAGTACAGCAAATTATCAGATAGACTGTATACGGCCAACCCACAAATCCAGCTTATGCTTAGCATAACATCTATCCAAACCGGTTTATTTCTGCAGCAACTCTATGCGCCGATCTCTCCCTAAAGAATACATAAGCTATACTTGAATAGAAATACCCCACTTTGTACAGCCTGTATGAATGGGATTGTATTTCTGCTTCAGTGACTAGCCAGCGTCTGTCTGGTGTATCCAACACACACGCATCCAACTAAAAATACCTGTAAGGTGGATATTTTGGTGGATGATCGTAAGGTGGATATTTTGGTGGATGGTCGTAAGGTGGATATTTTGTGGGATGGTCGTAAGGTGGATATTTTGGTGGATGATCGTAAGGTGGATATTTTGGTGGATGATCGTAAGGTGGATATTTTGTGGGATGATCGTAAGGTGGATATTTTGGTGGATGATTTTAAGGTGGATATTTTGGTGGATGATTTTAAGGTGGATATTTTGGTGGATGTTCGTAAGGTAGATATTAATAAAATAAGTATTGTTTATCCATGGGGAAAAACTATAAATTGAAATGCTTTATTATAACTTGGTCTATTGCTACAATAGGTAACAACACTCACTTTACCGCCCCCCCCAGACCAATACAATCCCCCCCAACCCCCCCTCCGCCCACATTTTCATTTCCCCTCCCCACACACAAACCCCACACCCCATGTTAATAAAGCTCATAGAAACAGTACAGAGGGTTGACAAATGCTAACGTTTTACTTTCAAAACTGTTGGTATACAAAACTATTGGCATACAAAACTATTGGTATACAAAACTATTCCTATACAAAACTATTGGTATACAAAACTATTGGTACACAAAACTATTGATATACAAAACTATAAGTACACAAAACTATTGGTATACAAAACTATAGGTACACAAATCTATTGGTATACAAAAGTATTGGTATACAAAACTATTGGTATACAAAACTATTGGTATACAAAACTATAGGTACAAAAAACTATTGGTACACAAAGCTATTGGTATACAAAACTATTAGTATACCAAACTTAGGTATCAGCCATAGGTCGATAGTCTGAACCAACAACTGACATCTGTTGCCTTTGAGGGGGAGGGTGTTGGTGGGAGAAAGAAGTGGGTGGGAGAAAGAAGGAATGGGTGAGGAAATCAAAGAGAAGGGGAATGGGAGGACAAAATCCGAGAGAGGAATGGAGATGTAAATGTAGGAAGTAGCTGTCATAAATTGAGATGAGTATTTGGTGTGTTGAAATTTGGCCGCAGTAGAGAATAAACTCCCTTGTTTAAATGGTCTTTTATTGTCAAACCGTTAAAGGCTGTAATGTTTAAGATTTAGATTAAAACTTCACCTAGATATTTTGTTGATTGTAAATACAAAATCAAGAAAATTAAAAGAAAAGAGTTAATAAAAAAAAAAAGAAACATATTTTTTGTTATATTATTTTGCCAGAAAAGCAAAAATAAATACAAATATACCGAGGAAATTCTTTTAAAAACCTTTCTTGACAGTAACCAAAACGAATGTTATTTAAATAAATAAAATTGCTCTACTAATCTAGATATTTCTATACCCGTCAAGGTTGGTTGGCTTTTAGAGTTCGACTCGGATTAACTCAGCCCAGATCCAAAACTCTTTTCACTGCTCGACAGACCACAACTGAGACCTACATTTACCTGATATAAGTCAAGCCATTCTGTTACCTGGCACATCACGACACAAGGTAAGCTCAGTTAAAACACATCATAACACATGATCAATTTAATTCCAAGATAGAAAAATAAATCATGGTAACTTTACTATATTTCTTTAGGGAAGAATATGGGCTATAATTAACATTGTTTTATTTTTTATTTTTTTTACACTGGAGAAAATCTGTCTATATCTATGCTAGTTGGAGTGGGGGTGGGGGGGGGGGGGGGCTGTTAAATGTCGAAGAAAGTTGAGTTACCTCAGTAATAAGTTATATATTTAAAAAAACATATAACAACAACACGCCAAAAGTGTTATGCTTTGTATTTGGTTATTCAATGTATGCTGGTTTGAATTTGTCAATTTTCTGACAGACTTGTTAATGACTAACGTTTAACAATAATTTGTCTCTGACACACAATCATTCTCAAGTAGCCTTTTAGTATTTACCTAGACTTGTCACAAATCTTAATGTTTATATTGACTTGACAAGATTTTCATCTTCAAATACTTGTGATATAGCACCCGTGCTCAAACAAACTTGCCGTCAACTTAGGCATGTTATAGATCCCCATTCACGTAGGTAGGCGTAAAATGTGAGCAGAATACACCCAACCAAATGTTCTTCAACAGCGCCATACAAAAACCTAACTGTCCATCATGTCCAAAGTAATGCAGAAGATGGAGGCGTTGTTCAAACAACTGGACAAGGACAACAACGGCTATCTGGACGAGAGCGAGCTGACGGCGCACTTTGAGAAGAGATGTTTAAACACGGAGCTCTTGAAAGTAATACATTGTCATCGTTTTTAGTTGTTTTTTTAGCATATTTGGTGAGGAAGGGGGAATCAACACACATACTCAAATACACACATAAACACACACACACATATATATATATATATATATATATATATATATATATATATATATATATATATATATATATATATATATACATATATATATATATATATATATATATATATACATATATGTATATATATATATATATATATATATGTATATATATATATATATATATATATATATATATATATATATATATATATATATATATATATATATATATATTAGCATTGTATTTTCCCCTCATATATGTTTCTGCACCCCTAGGAATATTTCCGATTCTTTGATGGTCCAGACGGCAACAAGAAAATTGTCTTCGAAGAATTTCTTGCTGGGTGGCAAAAAATGGCGGATGTGTAAGTTTACCAATGTGAAGTTTTATTTGTTTTACCTTGTCTGTCATATAACCCTTAGCAGTTAATTAGGGATCATACAACTGCTATTTGACATTCTCGACCCACCCCTAGGAGTGTCGTAGTGACCCATTCCTTGTACCTCATTTATACGACAATACACTTGGCTATTATAAAGCCTTGTAGCGGTTCATTTTCCTAATCTCTACTCTGTATTATTCAGTAACGTAGTTCAAACTAAGCTTTTCTTTTGGTTTTTCTAACCCTCGTGACGCCTCTTTTGTGTCGGCACACGGGGCGGCCACCCCATCACCATCCACTAGCAAGGCCTGAGACCCATACAACTCCTCGTTTAAATTAAATTTTAAAACCACCTACAACCACCCCAGCCTACGTAAAACCACCTACACCCACCCCAGCCTACGCAAAACCACCTACACCCACTCCAGCCTACGCAAAACCACCTACACCCACCCCAGCCTACGCAAAACCACCTACACCCACTCCAGCCTACGCAAAACCACCTACACCCACCCCCAGCGTTAAACCACCTACACCCACAGACCATGTGACCTAAGGACCTTATGAGCTCATACCTTGACCAATGTCCCTCTACCCACAGACCATGTGACCTAAGGACCTTATGAGCTCATACCTTGACCAATGTCCCTCTACCCACAGACCATGTGACCTAAGGACCTTATCTGTTCATAACTTGACCAATGTCCCTCTAACCATGGACAATGTGACCTAATGACCTTATTTGTTTATACCTTGACCAAATCCCTGTACCCACAGACCATGTGACCTAAGGAGCCTATCAGAAACGTATGACGAAGACAAGGACGGATTCCTCACTCGACGTGAGCTCAAGACTCTCGTGGAGCGCAAGAGGGAATATTTCCTGGAGTTTGATGACGTCTTAGAGCTGGTTGACAGCTTCGATACCAACAAAGATGGGAAGATATCGATACTAGAGTTTGTTGAAGGCTACTCCAAGTACAAGAAGTAGCTACAGCTACTTACTATAATCACGTGTAGTTGCGAAGAGCTATATACATTCGTTCAATAGAGCAATAAAAAAAAAATATTTTTCAACTTCTGTGTTTATTATTTAAACTTAAATTTTTAATCTTATTCAACAGTTCTTATGTATACCTACATATTATTGTATTAACTATCATGCAGATAAAAATATGAAATTTATTTTCAATGCACAGGACCAAAAGCTGTTTTTGTCTTGAAAACAGACAACATATATCTCTGATTTTGTGACATTGGGATACGGTGAAAGTAAAAGAGTGCATATAATTTAAGACAAGACAATCGTATCGCTGATTGTTATGTGTTATGTGGAGACGTCAGATTTTCAAACTGCGAATAAATGTGGCATTAATTGGAGGGCGGGGATGAGGTGATTGGGGGGGGGGGGGGGTTGGAGACTAGAGATCTAGATGTGATATAGAACTTAAGATACATTTTAAAATCTAGGGCTCAAAGAACAAATAAATGTGGTATTATTAAGAGGTAGGGGGTGGGGTGAGTTGGGTGGTAGTGGGAGTGGAGACTACAGATCTAGATGTGATATAGAACTCCAGGTATATATTAAAATCTAGGGCGGCTCAAAGAACAAATAACTGTGACACTTTAAAAATGTAACCGAATTTTTCTTCTTTTTTTATTATAATCCTATATTTTTAAAAATCGGATTAAACTAGTCGACTGAAACCCTCGCTGCGCCACACAGTAAACTGTTGAGCTCTAAGCCTGAGTGGCACAATGAATTATCAGACTGTGACCGTCTGATTTCATTCATCTGTATCCGGCTGTTTCCTTTCAATTTTATTTTAACTACCTCCCCCCCCCCCCCACCACAGGTAATAGTTGGTGCACATTTTGTGTCGAGTGTTTGGAAGTCAATTTCAGTTGTTGCCCTTGTACAAAAATTGAAAACTCCTTCCCATCCGAAAACGCATACAAAGCGTATATTTCTTAGCCAACGTTTTCCAAAGCGGGGAGCATCTTTAACAAGATGATGGATTTCATTTGACTGTAGTTGAAGGTGAACACCGGACCAAACGACGCAAATAATTTTTTGGCTCAAGTCACCACGTATTGATGCCAAATTTAAAAATCTTTTCAGCTGGAGTTTATAGTTTTATAAGTAACCATTTAAATACATACAGCCGCAAAAATAAAGTTTGACATATAAACCAAAGAGACATCCATAGGCATATATATATATATATATATATATATATATATATATATATATATATATATATATATATATATATATATATATATATATATAAACAATACATTGTAACAACTTATTTTGGCAATGTTAAGTATTGTATGAGTTACTTCCCATTTCAAATTTTAACAAGTTTAAGGGAACCAATCTGTAACTGTTTCCAAAACTCAGAAAATCTATGACACATTCAATTTTACTATAATATTTAATTTATTTTGTATCGTTATATTTTAAACATAAAGTTTTTGCAAGAATGTTTTTTTTATTATTTACCCTACGTTATTGTTTGACCATAATCTAAACACCAATAATTAGCTGTTTGAAAGATCTGATTAGTTGGAATAAAAAAAACAAATATGGTTAAACGGAAAGTCATGAAAATGGAGCAGTCAAGTAGGCTACTGGAGCAGTCATGTCCGGGAAGCCATGTACAACAACAGTCAAGTACGGGAACGGTCAAGTACGGGAGCGGCAATTTACAGGACCAGTCAAGTACGGGAGCAGTTAAGTAAGTACGGGAGCAGTTAAGTTAGTACGGGAGCAGTTAAGTAAGTACGGGAGCAGTTAAGTAAGTACGGGAGCAGTTGAGTAAGTACGGGAGCAGTTAAGTAAGTACGGGAGCAGTTAAGTAAGTACGGGAGCAGTTAAGTAAGTACGGGAGCAGTTAAGTAAGTACGGGAGCAGTTGAGTAAGTACGGGAGCAATTAAGTAAGTACGGGAGCAGTTAAGTAAGTACAGGAACAGTTAAGTAAGTAAGGGAGCAGTTAAGTAAGTACGGGAGCAGTTAAGTAAGTACAGGAGCAGTTAAGTAAGTACGGGAGCAGTTAAGTAAGTACGGGAGCAGTTAAGTAAGTACGGGAGCAGTTAAGTAAGTACAGGAGCAGTTAAGTAAGTACGGGAGCAGTTAAGTAAGTACGGGAGCAGTTAAGTAAGTACGGGAGCAGTTAAGTAAGTACGGGAGCAGTTAAGTAAGTACGGGAGCAGTCACGTAAGGGAGATGTCGGGTACGGAAGCAGTTATTTACAAGAATAATGTGTGTGTGTGTGTGTGTGTTTGTTTGTGTGTGTTTGTGTGTGTGTGTGTGTGTGTGTTCCACCCGCACTTGACTGGACGTCTAATGAAGGTCTAACGTAGTCGGCCTTAGGTCTAGTAATATGCCTTCTACACGTCACTGGACAACTACAGAAGATATTGGAGCATGGTGTCCAGACGAGAATAACTTATTTTTAACCTGGAGAAGTTGACATCTTGAGTGCTGATGATCTCTAGGTCAACGTATTCGTGCTAGCAAGTTCTGTTACATTAATATAATAAAAAGTAACTCCCATTGGTGTAACTTAGGTAAATATTTAATGATTATAGTTAAATTGTTTGATTAGTAATTTTTTTATTCTAGCAGAGCTACTAAAATACTATAATATGTTTTGTGCAAAACATGCGTATTTAAAAAAAAATATGAATAATTATTATTTCATATTTAAAGCTATGTATTTAAATTTATATTATATATATATATATATATATATATATATATATATATATATATATATATATATATATATATATATATATATATATATATATATATATATATATATATACATACACCTAATCCTAAATATTGAAAAAAAAAACGTTTGTGGCTCATTAAGAACTGGTAACTTTGGTAAATTGCATTTTTTGGCTCTTCCGTCGGTAAAGGTTGCCGACCCCTGGCTTAGAAGAACGTATTGTTCAATAGGTAGGTTGACGGTAGACTTCTGTGTATGCTTAATTTTGTCATCCGTTCTTGATGCATGCATCATTTTGAGTAAATTCCCCTTCCACATGAAATATCTGTATTAATTATATAGACATGTTTTTTTGTTTTAAAGGGAAACTAAGGACAGGGCACATAATTCTTCCAGACAGGCAAGTTGATCTTAGTCTTTTCTGATAATTCCATTTTGGAAAGCCATGCTTTCAACAATTCATTAACTGTAATTTGTTTATGCACTCTACTAATTATTTCAGGTTTTTATTCCCTCACTCCCACCCAGGCACCACAAAGACTTGTT
This sequence comes from Physella acuta, assembly GCF_028476545.2. Lineage (NCBI taxonomy): Eukaryota > Metazoa > Mollusca > Gastropoda > Physidae > Physella > Physella acuta. The sequence goes on from NW_026732030.1 coordinate 930,875, forward strand.
TCTGGATATGATTATCATTGTTTATGGGTCTACTAATTGGTACTTTTTTCTATTTGATAAAGGAGACTGGGCGAGTCCAACTACAAGGGTTGAACATGGTGTCGTAGCTAAAGTTGAAGGAGCTGTCCTACCAAGGGAAGTAACTTGAAAACATTTCATGCGAAGTCAAGAGGAACATGTTACAGACAGGTGACTTGACCATGACCTTTTTATACTTGATTTTAGGACAGCAATTTTTTCATGTTTATTGACTATATTTTGATTTTTGCACACTTTATTAAATGTATCATTTTCTTTTCACAGGAGACTAAAGGAAAAAAACCCATCCCTTTCTTCTCCTACCGTACTATAAACCCAACGATTTGTTAATTAAGTTTATTCTGTATTGAGTTTCTCTTTAGACTTTTCTACAGGAATCTGTCAAAACAAAAAACAAAGAAAAAAAAAGAAAAAATGTATATTTATAAAGAATAAATATTGATGGCTGAATTTTTTTTATTAATTCGAATTAATTGTAGTCTATAGATCTACACATTTAGTCTAAATTTTTACCAGCTGCAATTACTACAATTATGATAAGACTACGTTGTTGATACAGTATACTTTATCAACAACTCTCGCCTGAAATTTGTGGGGAAAAAAGAAAGCTTAGGCAAAAATGAATTGACTTTTCTCAATTTTTCATGAATTTTCTTTTTTTTTAATTTTGTCGGCGTGTGTGCTATTGTTACAGATCTGTTAATTTTCGTGTTATTCTTTGAATGGTGATTATTAATTTTCAAGAAATAAATTGTGTTGTAATCTCAAACCTAAAAAAAAAAAAAAAAAAAAAAAAATCTGTCAAAACACAGGATGCAGTGGAGCATGTCTTGAGAAAAGCAGAGATACGATCATTTTAAAATAGTTTTTTCCCTCATGGGAACGTATATTGTTCCATACAGGTAAACTGACCATAGTCCATTTTTTACATTTGGAAAAGTATTTAGTTGACAAAAGTAGGTTGTCTATAACAAATTCTATTTGTTTTCTTTATGATTCTGTAGGTAGAAAACCTGTGCTTAGATAACACAACTACAGGATCTAGTTGAACACGGGGCTTGGGTCAAGACTGAGGTAGTGATCAAGTTTCCTTCCCTAGGGTGATTTATTTTTCTGGATTGCCAAAATGTCGATATGTCGTTAATACTGGAAGGTTGACCATTTGTTTTTGTTATACCTGATTTCGGACAACTTTTTTGACATGTTTCGATTGTAATTAATTTTTGCACAATTACTTTGATTTTTTTTTGCAGGAGCCGAGGATGAAATCTCTTCACAGAGAGCAAATCTGTAAATTTTAGTTTCAGTATATTCGTGTAGAGGTCAACCTGTTTTTTTTCTTATTTAATAGGTGAAACTGTTGTCAGGACACATAACTGCAGGATATGGTGGAGCATGGTTATTGAGGTAAAGTAGATGTAACCAAGGGAAGCAACTTTAACACATGATTTACTGTGCAACGCTAAGGGATGGCTAAACTTGTTCTAAACAGGCAGGTTGATCATAGCTTTTTAGAATCTTTAATTATGAAAGAGTTTATATAAAGTGCATTGACTGTAGTTTATTTTTTCGCTCTCTACTAATTTAATTTTCCATTTGCTTTCAGGGGCCATGGAGATCTCCAGACTCCAAAATCTATACATTTTTTGTAACTTGTTTTCATTTTAGTTGTGTAGACTTTTTGTATTTTTCTTTCAGCCGTCCCTGACCCAAAGATTTTCCAGGTGAATAGAGGAACATCCTCCAGTCATGTAGATCTATAGTAAATTAAATGGCAGTGTGTGAAACGGTGGCACAGTTCTGTCTTCATTGAAAACTTACACAAGTGTTCTAATGTACCTCAGTTTTGGTGAGTCAAAGTTAACTGTTAGATTCCATTCCTTTCTGCTTTAAACAAACTCTGAACAATTTCCCATGATTTGTGTTCAAATAATGATCTTCCTTTTAACATATTTTTTTTTCTATCCCTGTTGTTTGCTCAAAGTTTCCAGTACTAGACAACAGCTAAGCAGACGTAAAACAGCAATAACTAGCCTCACCTATTTTTAGATTTTTTGTAAAATAAAATGTTTGATGAATTACATCTGGTTCTACAATTATTCCGAAAGACTGTATGAATGGCCTAAAGTGTTTGATTTGTTGTGATAAAAAGCCTACATGTGTAGTGTGGCTCTGTGAAATGAGATCATGATAGTCAGCAAGGCTCTACGAAAGCAACTAGTTTTACTTTTTAAGGTGAACATGGTAGAATTAAGCTTCCAGAAAATATGAAAAATAAATCTTGGAGGTGTTTTCCTTGATTAGGCTTTATAGAAGGCTCAAAAAGTGATGTCACCCTAAAATTTAAAAACAAACGACCCAGCCAAATGGTTACAAAACTTCTGAAAATAAAACCCATCAAAGCTGGGTAGACTCAGGGATATCCTACAGACTTGAGCCTGGGATATAAACCTGGGGGTTTCAGCCAATCAGTTGTGTGCTCTACTGTCTGACCACAGCATACCACACCATAACATGTAGCGGCTTGAAATATAAATATTTTACTAGAACTTATTTATACTAGAGGTATGTTACTTGTATAATTAGAGGCATGTTGCTTGTACATATTTATATTAGAAATACGTTGCTTATTCATATTACTATTAGAGGAATGTTGTTTGTCAGAGGCGTATCCAGGTTTTCGTTGTAGGGGGAGCGAAAAGAGCAAGAAAAGGCGCCGAATTTTTAACACGTTCTATATACGTGTATTATATATATATATATATATATATATATATATATATATATATATATATATATATATATATATATATATATAATTACTAGCTGTATGTCATTACTTCGCTATGATGTAAACTAAATTGAAAGTAGCTCTCTGAAGAAATAAGAAAAAACACACAATGTAGGCCGATAAAACAAAAATTGTATCAATCTAAACAAAAAAAAAAAAATCTACACACACTACAACCAAAAACAATGAACGTAACACAATCTGTTTTGTAATTCTTGTAAACAAATTTCTTACATAATAATTCCTGGGAAATTATTTAAGACAAGTGAAATAAAGGGGAATAATCACTCTCTTAATATAAATATGTATATATCTATACATTTAATTATAAATGTCAAAACAAATAAATAATTACTTTAGAGTATAATCAAATTGTTTAACACTATTCGTTTTTACAAAATGTTTTTGTCTATAATCATAATTTAATATATCGTCATCATAAATGCTAAAGTATTACAGCATAATGAAAGTTTTTAAAATCAGAGTTGGTATAAAACCACGCTTTTCGCTATAGAAGGAAATATATACTTTTAACAGTGTGCGCCCCCCCCCCCCCCGAAGAAAGTCTACCGCCATCCCGAAAATTTCAAGTATTTAATAAAAAAATTACAAGGCTGCGTCTAGGTTCAGCCTCCTTCATTCACACAAAGAAATGGTGCCACACCTGCAATGAAATAAACACAATAGACCACTACCTAATACACTGTAAGGCATACAACAATCAAAGAAAAGAACTCATCAACTACTTCCAGACAAACAAAAACACATTACTAACAACAGAAACATTACTGGCTATGGACGCCCCATCCACTCTGCTTAGCCTGGTAAAAAAATATGTGCACAAAACCGAAGAATCAGTCTAATAAGCTGTAAAGATAAAATAATATTCACCCAATAAAAAAATATAAATCCCGCACAATAAAAAAAAACTACACCCAAAAATGAAAGGAAAACAAATGAAACCAAACCGTATATACACAAAAACCACGAACTAACCACCAAAAATAGTCTGCGATATAAACGTAAGTTTGAAAGCGGACTTTAAACCCCAAAACAACAACATAGAAGAAAACCATTCGGAATAAAAGCCTACATTTAATTAAATGTCGGTCTTTTAATTCACATCATATATTTTAAATAACTACTGCTTCTTTGTGTTCTTTAAAGATCATTTTTAACATAGAAATTGCTATGGGTTAGATCACTGTATTGATCACACACCTTTTTACTGGTAATTGCAAAAACAATATTCACAGAGTTTTACGTTTAAAAAGCTATTTTTTTGGCGGCATGGTGCTTTGGTACATCATTACGCGTTTTTCTACATGTACTTAACAGATCAGTTCGGGGTGGGATGGGGGGGGGGGGGGGGGGGGGATGGGTTCAACTTCATTCACCACTGTCCGGTCAATTTAGGTCAATTATCCAACCCAGTGTATACCTAGGTGTGACATTAATGTCGCTCAACACAATTGTGGTGGTGAGGTATGGGGGGGGGGGAGATAACCAACTCAGAGTGAATATAGCGTCAGTTTTTAGATGACTGTTCTTAACACATATATATTACACAAATATATATTACACAAATATATATTACAGAAATAGATTTAAATAAGTAGCAGTGGTATTATGACAATATTTTTTTTTACACAGGGGTCCATGGTGGAGGGGGTTGTAACTGTTTCATATAATTTGTAATCGTAATCACTATCGCCCAAACTGTAAGAATACTACTACTTCATCGTGATGACGTTGTTGCCCTTGTCAAAATTTCCCCACCACTACGCAGTTTGCTCATCAGTAAATTTAAATAAAGGTGCCACATCAGTTGTACTTGTTTCTGTATTGTATTTTTTTTAAAATTAATCACACGATTCAAACTGTATATATAAAGTAATTATGCGTGAAGTTTTATGTATAACATTTTCTAATTCAATTATTCGTAAGCAGATACATTATTTATACAGTTGCCTTAAACTTAACACCCCTCTTGCCAAGTGGTACTACCCGTAGAGGTTTTTTAAACATTGCAATGCATCGTAATGGTTATTTTTAGAATGGCAAACTGATGCAACTGTTAATACGGGTTGTAAACGTAGACACTACTAGACTAGTACAATAATGCTTAATTGTTGCATGAGAAGAAATCTTGTGATTTACATAGATGTGCCGACCAAAAATATTTTTTTTAACAAATATCATTGTTTAAAACTTTGAGTTTAAAAAGTTTCCAAAAAGGCGCCACTTTGCTGAAAATGGCCAGAGGGGGAGCGGCCGCTCCCCCTGCTCCCCCCCCTGCGTACGCTACTGTTGTTTGTACCTGGTTTTTCCCAACCTCTATCGGGATTTCTCCCCCTTCTTAACTGTTGAGTGCACCCAGTGCTTGTCTGAACTGTGTACCGGCTGGCCTGCTGTCTCTGACCACTGCTGTCTGTAGCCTTACACAACTGTCCTGTCTCTGACCACTGCTGTCTGTAGCCTTACACAACTGTGTTGTCTGTAGCCTTACACAACTGTCCTGTCCCTGACCACTGCTGTCTGTAGCCTTACACAACTGTGTTGTCTGTAGCCTTACACAACTGTCCTGTCCCTGACCACTGCTGTCTGTAGCCTTACACAACTGTGTTGTCTGTAGCCTTACACAACTGTCCTGTCCCTGACCACTGCTGTCTGTAGCCTTACACAACTGTGTTGTCTGTAGCCTTACACAACTGTCCTGTCCCTGACCACTGCTGTCTGTAGCCTTACACAACTGTCCTGTCTCTGACCACTGCTGTCTGTAGCCTTACACAACTGTCCTGTCTCTGACCACTGCTGTCTGTAGCCTTACACAACTGTCCTGTCTCTGACCAATGCTGTCTGTAGCCTTACACAACTGTGCTGTCTCTGACCACTGCTGTCTGTAGCCTTACACAACTGTCCTGTCCCTGACCACTGCTGTCTGTAGCCTTACACAACTGTCCTGTCTCTGACCAATGCTGTCTGTAGCCTTACACAACTGTGCTGTCTCTGACCACTGCTGTCTGTAGCCTTACACAACTGTCCTGTCCCTGACCACTGCTGTCTGTAGCCTTACACAACTGTCCTGTCTCTGACCACTGCTGTCTGTAGCCTTACACAACTGTCCTGTCTCTGACCACTGCTGTCTTTAGCCTTACACAACTGTCCTGTCTCTGACCACTGCTGTCTGTAGCCTTACACAACTGTCCTGTCTTTAACCACTGCTGTCTTTAGCCTTACACAACTGTTCTGTCTCTTAAAAATTACCTTGTTGGCCATCCAGAGGCGTCGCGAGGTGGGGTCGGGGAATGCGGACCGCACCGGGTGAAACCATTTAGGGGGTGAAACAAAGATTAAAAATTGCAAGATATATAGAATAAATATGTATTTTTGCCAGCTAAAAAGTATTTTAAGTACATAATGACGATCCGGGGGAGGGGGGAGGTGGGTAACACCAACTGCAAAATTTACAAAGATTAAAAAATAGGGGGGGGATGACACCATGATGCGCAGCACCGGGTGACACCTGACTTAGCGACGCCACTGTGGCTATCGACAGTAAGCGTTGAGATGTGTGTGGATAGGGGAAGTAATTGTGTTCTAAAATGTAATATCTTACGTTATCTCCCTTTGATCACTATATTAGCATTTCAAAAAATTAAATAAATCGCAAGACAATTCCCCCCCCCCCCCCCATCCACCCTTATCTACACCTTCATTACTAACACGGAGCGGAGGAGGGAGGGGGCGAGGTTAATGTAGAATGTGTTGAACTTGTTTTGTTTTTCTTCACCAACCAGTGACATGCACGTTATCGTATTCGCTGTTTCTTAGTTTTGTAATGATTATAGTTTATTTTTGCACACACTGTTTATTTTTCTTGCAGGTGCTAAGATACTATATTTTTGGAAATTTAATTTTTTTAGCAAGCATTAATAGTCTGAGAGGAAAATAATGATTTCTGAACTGATTTTCAGTTTAATTTATGGTTGTTTTATTCAACGGCTAGGGTTAGTTTTTACATAACTAGGCACAGCAATTTATAAATGATGCACACACAATGCTTATAAAAGATCAAAGCAAGAATCCCCAATCCATTACAATGAACAACTAAGCACAATGATGGTACTTAGAAGCACATAAGGTGCTTATAGAATCAAGTTATTAAGAAACCCCATTACATAACATAGCCCCAATATGCATTAAACAATCAGAACGATGCACATAACGTGTTAGCCAATTAAAAACACATGAACAGTCCTTCACATGTAGGCGTGTAAGTAAACTGTAAAACGAAGATATTAGATCAATTCTTCCCCCCCCCCCCACCTCCACCCACACTATACATAATGTATTTTAAAAAGACAGGCTAATGGCTAAAAAAATATCTTATATATCTAATCTAATTGTAATAAATTAACTAAAATATTCTGGACAAGACATGGAGAGAGGGTGGGGTGTAGGAAGTTTGTGGTCAGGTGTGTAGATGTGTTCTGTTGCGCTTGAAACATTCGTAACTTTCTGTGTGTAAAAACATCGTAAGTTTAGATTTAATGTTGTTATATCCAACAATCTAGAATTATTTTCTAAAAATAACATCAAAATTGCGTGTGTAGTACCCTTGGAGATTTTTAAAACCAAGTTGTAATCGAGTGAATACAGCTCGTTTGACCTTGTGCGGCATGTGTAAGGAATAATAATTTAGAAGGCCTAGCAGTTAAAAAAAAAAAAAAACTTGTGGTAAACAAACAGTGACGAAAAAAAGGCTGTTATGCCACCCACCTCTCAGCCCTCCCCCCCCCCCCATACTCAGCAAATTTAAGAAGTGTTATGATCAGGATCCTCAGGGGTCATCCATTTATGAATTCTACACGGAGGAGAGGTGGTGGCGGGGGGGGGGGGGGGAATGGATGACAAAATCGACTTTTGTGGACGCGTCTAGGCTGGGGGGGGGGGGGGGGGGGGGCGTGCACATGTTGAGTTTTACATCAAAATACTTACATTCAAAATGTACGAATTAAATCGGCAGTTCTCAAACACCAGCTGAATTGTAGAATAAATATATAAGAGAACTGTACACCGCCCAACTAAAAACAAATGCGGCACATTTTTACAAGCACGAAAGGGGGTGGGGTGGGAGGGGTGACATTGACTGCGGCTATTCTCTCAAACAATTGACAGTATTTCAAGTTTATCTTTAAACATTTCAAAGAATAAAAACATAACTTTAAAAACATCTAGATCTAGAACTAGGCCCTGATAGCTCGTGCAGCCCATTCATAGTAAGCCTAGATCACTATTTTGTGTCCAAGCCTTAGACGATGTAAATCTAGATAGTGTTATTTTTCTCCAAGTAACAAATTCAAAATAATCAGTTTGTAAAATTAGAAATTAAAAGAAAAACAAAAAACAACGCATGTAGAATGTGCTCGCGTGGTCATGTGTGTAGGGCTCACGAGAAAAGGGGGAGAGGTGATTTGTTATGGAAACTCGTGTGGCGAGATGCGTACGTAAGGTTCAGTAAAATTAATGTCTTGTTGTTTAGTAGAATTTTACCCCAACCCATTAGTAATTAATAGCTAGATAGCCACAAATGACACAAATGACATCGTGGAATGTGGACGCGTGTGAATGTGATGGTGGAGGGGGGGGTGTCTAGAATTTTAAAAAAAATTGTGGACTTCATAAATAGATGACCCCTTAGAAATTTTACTCCTTTTGTGTGTGTGGGGGGGGGGGGGGCACTTAAAACTTTCAGAGGGTGGGGGGGGCACTTACAACTTTCGGAGGGTGGGGGAGAGAACATAAAATATCGACGGTTTTCAGGGGACAATGTGCCCCTCCCCCTGTGAATACAGCTCACGGCCATGTCGAAGCCAACGGTATATATGAGGCATAACACAAGACTGAAGGCCTTTATTACCTGTCCAGTCAACTTCGGTGTAACGTCGTCAAAATGTCGTGTGTGGTTCGTACATAAGTAGGTTTATACATTAGCTAATAGTGTGTTAACTTAGGATACTTTCTTTATGTTGGTAAGTATGAAGTTTATTTATATAGCATTTGTCAGGCCCTTTTCTGCGATCGATTCTTTGAGACCTATGTCATTAACTAAATTGACAAAGACATCACGATATTTAGGCCTATCTAGAGTAGATCAAATGTGCAATGCCGCACTCATGTTATTTAGTTTCGACTTCTAGGACTAATGGTATAATGAGTTACAAGGCTATGCAGACTCAATTTATAGTTCGCTGCAATTCAATTTATAACTTATAGACTCTATTGAATCTGTTATACGATTATTCAAATCTGCACACTCTTACAATATTTCACTGGCTAATCAAGGACACTTGTGGCGACTTCATTGGACACACCAACTTGTCTTATATAATGATGTATTATGTATTTTAATGTGTGCTTTACTTTAGGATCCAAAAAGACGAATTGGATTCACCCTACATACGTGCTGGTAGCATGGGACCTCTTAACTTCAGGGGAGTACTGTTTATTTTTCTATTAAATCTATTCAATTTAGACCGCTTGTAGTTCTCCAGCACTAACTGGGCTACCAATCCTTCCTGAAGGTAGCGCTGCCGGAGGGGGGGGAGGCAGTAGTTCGACTTGTGCTTGGGGAAGTCCTGGACATCACGTAGTGTCAAGCTGTGAAGCCCTATCGCGGTAGCGCTGCCGTGGGTAGGAGGGATCAGTGGTGGCACCCAACTTTCCGGCAGGGGGTTGGGTGGTGTTTGGGTCCAAGCAAATCAAAATTATTTAATGTATTAAATTTTCATGCTTTTCTTCCTCAGCATTTTTTCTTCCACAGCATTTTAAGGTATTTGTATAATTCAGGTCTTTTTCCTTCTGATATTATAACATTTTTATTTTCTTCTGCAGAAGATATCTTCAAGGAGCTTGCAGTTCTCTGGAAAAAAACCCAAACATCACTTGTGTGTCACTTTGTGAAGCCTTTACCTGTTGGTAGCGCTGCCTTCGGGAAGGGGGGATCATTGAAGACTCCAACTCCACTACAGAAGGGGGTTGTGTGGTGTTTGGGTCCAAGTGGATCTAATAATACTTTTTCTTCCTAGCTGATTTTTTGATGAGAACGGAAATTGTTGGAGATAGGTAAGTTAAGCAAGGCCATTTTTGTTTAGCTTGATGTAATTTTTTTGTGTATTTACCGTACCATAGTTGTACACCTTTAAACGTGGGCTGTCCAAACCACATGCAGCTAGCAAGTGTCCTTGATTTGGCTAGTACCATATTTTTAAATTACTTTAAAAGACATTGACAGACATATTGAGCGTTTGCATGTGTAATTTCTTTGCATGTTAAATTGTCAAATGAGATTCTCCCAGTTGTATGTTTTTTGCGCTTATAAAGTAAACCAATTGCCTATGTTTATTTCTAGGCTCCTTCCAGTCATACGTCAGGATCTTCAGAATTTATTTTCAGAATTTATCCCTTTTCCAAAATATCCTCAGCTGTCATCCATTTCATCCAGTGTAGATGGATATCAGGACAATAAATTGCTTGAACAGCTACATCAAGGGCAAGTAATCTCCATGTCCGTTCAAGTTTAGTGTTATTTACAACTCATTTTTCTTGAATCCCACCCACAGGCACATCTGATTGTGTATAGGACTACTGTTTTATAAGTGAAGCTGTGGTCAGGACACAACTACAGGAGATAGATGGGAGAAGACTAAGAGGTATTGTCTATACAACTGCACAATTTAGTTGGGTATTGTCTGTTTTTTTTTTATCTCTTCCTTAGGGTGGTTTCATGTGACCAAAATGAAATGCAACAGAAAGGTATGTTAACCATTTAATTCATTATAGAGCCATTTTAGTTTGTACACTTAAGTTAATTCCAATTAATTTTAAAGATTGAGTTTCCCCATGGACCCCCCCCCCCCCTTCCCCAGGCAACATATATCCCTTTTTTTCTTGTATTTCTTTACAGGGCTACTAAACTTGTGTACATTGACTGGTCAGATCACAACTACATGGAACACTGTTTGGTTCAGATGTTCAGCCAGGGGAAGAAACTCTATAAAAACAATTCACATTGTGATGCCAACATATACTTTTAAACAGGTAGCTTGACCATAACCTTAGTTTTGGACAGGTAGCTTGACCATAACCTTATAGTTTTGGACAGGTAGCTTGACCATAACCTTATAGTTTTGGACAGGTAGCTTGACCATAACCTTATAGTTTTGGACAGGTAGCTTGATCATAACCTTATAATACTTTTGCACACCCTTTGTTACATGTGTACTGATTGCTAATTTGTGCACACTATATTTTTTATTTAATTTTTTACAGGCACCCTGGTGGAAGTCATGCGCCAAGAACCCCCCCCCCCCCCTCGCACCACTATGATAGTGTGACTTTTTTTTTTCAATAGGGCAAGTTGTGGTCAGAACACAGTTGAGATGTTTAAAGAAAAGCAAAAGCATGATGTCAATGTTTACATAGTTCCTTCCCTTGGCTGATTTCATTTCTAGAGGAATGCATGTTGCAGACAGGTACGTACTTAATTGTAATTAGCAGTGCTTTTACAAGGGATTAATCATTGTAATTAGTCCACAAATCACTATTGCTTTCCTTTCAGGATTCACGAAATATAAGCCCAGTTAATTAATTTCAGTTTACTGGACTTCAATTATTGTCAAGCTTCCTTTCCTCGGTTCTCAATGTTGGCGGCCTAGAAATATTCATTTTGCTTAAGCAAGTAGTTTGATTAACAAATTTATTTAATTTTCAAATTGTTTATGCACATCTAATTATAATTTTATATTAAGTCTTTTATATAAATTTATTTCAAAAGGAAATCTCCCCCACTCTTTTAGTATAATTTGTAAAACACTACTTTTCAGGGTCAAGAAAATCTTGACCATGAACTTAGGACAAACCAGGTACAGTCAAGGACAAGAAAAAGAAGAAAAAAAAACACAGGATATTCTTGTAGGTAGACTGACCATAGCCTTTTGTATAGTTTATTCTTGAAAACTAGTTTAGATATTTTACTTTAATTTATCGATGCAAATTTATCTTTTCTAAAGGAAGTCTCGATGAACATAACTCCATGTATTTTGACATGATTGTATAAGGACAAGCTATGTCCAGATCCCACAACTAAAAGATAAAGTTGAACATGGGGTTTGTAATAAAGCTGAGGTATTGACTTCTTGTTTCCTTCCATAAGCTTGATTTTTTTTTTTCTAGGTTACAGAATACATTAAGTCAGGTAGGTTAAATACAGCTTTTTAAAATTTTTGACACCTGTTTTAACATTGACCTTATACATTTGTACAGGTAGTTTGACCATAACCTTATACTTTTGGACAGCCTTTTTGACATGTGTATGGACTAATTTATTTTTGCACTTTTTTTTTACATGTGCCCTGATGGAAGTCACCCAAACCCCTCCCTCCTCCCCCCCCCCCTTCCCATGTCACCTATTTTTTTATTATGACTGTATGACAGACTTTTTTTTAGAGGACTCTGTGTGTTCACACAACTACAGAGGTATCCATGATTTCATGGTTTCTTCCCTGTGCTGATTTCATACAATGCCAAGATGAATGCACATTCCAGATGGGTGAGTACTTAATTTTAATTGGTATTGTTTTCAGAAAATATTATTCCATCTAATTTATTTCTCCACAATTGTTTTCTTTCAGGATCTACGAAATATCACAAGCACAACTCTTATTCAGTTTACTTGACTACACATTTTTTCAAGCTTCCTTCCCTTGCCTTATCTTGGAGGCCAAACAATATGCTTATTGTTTAGCAAGTAGTTTTAACTAATTTATTATTTTATGTTCAAATGTATGAACAAGCGTCCCCTATTTAAAATACAAACAACTACAGGAGCCAGTTGAGATGTGTTTGGAGCTAAGTAGAGGTATGTCCCTGTTTTCAAGTTTCTTCCCTTGTCTGGAACATCCATTCCTCTAGGCATGAAATCGGACAGGTAAGTACTTCATTTTAATTAGCAGTGCTTTTACTGGGTATTATTCATGTAATTTATTACTCCACAATTATTCTTTCTTCAGGATCCACGAAATATCACAAGCACAACTCTTATTCAGTTTACTGAACTACAATTATTGTCAAGCTTCCTTCCCTTAAGCAAGTAGTTTGATTAGTCTATTTTTATTTCATTTTTAAATTGTTTATACACATCTATTTATTTAATGTCGTTTTTCTTTTACATCCAATTTTATTTCAGAAGGAAATCTCCCCCACTCCCAAACAAACTATCCGTGATAATCTTTTGAGTACAGTTTGTGTAGAACAAAGTACTTTTCAGGACACACATCTTGACCATGATCTTAGGACAAACCAGGTACAGCCAAGGACAGAAGCTACAAGAAAAAAAAAACAGGATCTTCTTGAAAGTAGACTGACCATAGCCTTTTTATACTTTATTCTTGAAAACTAGTTTAGACATTAACTCTAATTTATCAATGCAATTTTTATCTTTTCTAGGAAGTCTCGATGGACATAACTCCATGTATTTTGTCAGGATTATATATCAGGACAAGCTATATCCAGATCCAGCAACTACAAGATAGTTGAACATGGGGTTTGTAATAAAGCTGAGGTATTTCATGTTTCTTTCTCTAGAAGTTTTTTTTTTTTTAGGTTACAGAATGAACCATTACAACAGGTAGGTTAAACACAGCTTTTTATAACAATTTTTGACAGCTGTTTTAACATTGTCATTTATTTTAGCACTTTATTTCTGCAGGTGCCATGAATGAGATCTCCAGGCATAGAATCTATTTCGTTCAATGTTACTGTAGAGTATTACTTTTTTTTTTTATCTGTTTAATAGGAATTTCGGACAAGACGCATCAATACAGGATATAGAGAATATAGTTGATCAAATGAGCATTGAGGTAAAGCAAGGGAAGAAACTTAAAATAGTGACATGCAAAGGGAAACTACTTTTGAGTCAGGAAGTAAAAGGAACAGGTAGTGTTGCCATCCACAATTTTTAATAAATATTTGCATAAACCCCTGCAGCTACCATTTTAAAGACAGGTACATGACCATAGCCTTTTACAAAATGATTATTTAAACAGCAATTTTTGGACTGATAATTTTTGCACTAATTTTATACTTTCTTTAATAACCTGGTAGATTGCCAAGCACCATAAATACATTTATATTGTTTTCACTCTGATTGTGTAGACTTCGTATTTTTGTTTCAGCCATCCCTGAACCAAAGGTGAATAGAGGAACATTCTCCAGTAATGTATAGTACATTAGATGGCAGTGTGTGAAAAAAGTAGCACAGTTCTGTCTTCATTGAAAACTAACAAGTGTTCTAACAAATTTTAATGTACAATAATTTTGGTGAGTCAATGGTAATTACTAGATTCTATTACTTTAAAACATTCTATTTGAACATTTTCTTTAAACTTGCATTCAAATAATGATAGTTCTCTTTATAATTTTGCAGCTTTAACACACAGGTTGAATTAAAGATTATATATTTTTTCTCTTCTAGTTAAGTGTCCAGTCAACTAGAGACCAATGCCAAGGTATCCAGTCAACCGGACGTGAAACAGCAATAACCTGTCTACTTAATCAAATATTTTTTATAAAATAAAATCTTTAAATGTTTATCTTGTTCTCTTTATTAATTATGTAAGACTATAAGAATGGGTTAGATAGGGTTTGATTTGTTTGTATGAATAAGGATAATGCAGCAAAAGAATGCTTAATTACGCGAGACAGGTCATAGGCAAAGATCAGATTAAAAAAACACGAATTTTACAATTGTAAATATTCCCAATACACACGTGTAAAATACTTTCCTCTTCACTTGTAGCCAAACTATGCCAATTGCATAGATGGTTACTAAAATACATAGTCGACAGTAATTGGTCAACTGTCGGTATACGTGCTGGGAAGGTTTAAAAACATTTTGGAACGTAGTGTGTAATTTATCATTTTAAAGACTTGGTAAATCATACCAATTAATGAATAAGTGTAGAGTGTTGACACATCTCATGTCAGAAAGATCTCAGTTTAAAAATCTGCAAATAATTTAACAGGTTTGTGATCCCCTCTTCAGTCACCTGACAATCTACCTAAATCTGCATTACATGCTAAGATTATCTCTTCCTGTTAGATTTCAAGTGCATTTCACATTGGCATCCCTTGTAGCACAGTAGGTTGTTTAGTTTCCCATCAACTAGAGACCTTTGCCAACCAGACGTTAAATAGTGACGAGTCACCATATTTTAAAAAATATATGTAGAATAAAATGTTTAAATAACAAATAATCTTGTCCTCTTTGATAACTAATCTGCAAGGCTGTATTAATGGTCTAGTGGTTTTGTATTTTGTTGTGATAAAAAACCTACATGTGTAGTGGAAAAATCTATGAAAGGAGATAATCATGGTAGTTATCAGGCATAGTGAAAGCTATGGGTTTAAGTTTTGAAGGTAGAAATGGTATTGATTCAGCTTACAGAAAATGAAAGAAGTCTTTAGGGTGTTTTTTATTGAACGTACTGAAATAAGTTCAATACATAAATACTTTGGTGCAGCATACAATAGATCAGAAAAATAATAAGGCTATATACATTTAAGTTTATAGCATGTAGCCTATAGGGAAAGGCCCAGCAACTGATTTCAATTTGAAATTTAATCAAAAGGAAATGACCCAGCCAAATAAATTGCAACAACTTCAGAAATTTCATATAAACAAATGCTCAAACTGTAGAACTAGTACATTATGTTAATGAAACCATTTCAAAGATCATTTCAAGAAATTTTTATTTCACCACATGACTACAATTTAAAATTAAATCTCTTTTTAAAAAAAAATTCCTAATTTAAAAAAATTACTTTACCAATATATTTAAGCTTCAAATTTTAATTTTTTTAAACACTTCTAAAATTGATAGTTCTATTAAAATATATACACAGTAGGTTCAAATTGGAGTGAATTTAAATGTTTATAAAAACCAAAAAAGCAGCTGAAACAAATACAAAATGTATAAAATTGTTTCTATGATGGGGAACAATATTCTTATGATGTCTGGTGAAAACGTTTAAATGAGTAACGGTAAGGTATAAACATATAACTTAAGTCAACATCCTTTAAGTCCAGTTAAATATTTATAAAATCTGTAGTATATGATATTATGCACACATTTTTAAGTTGGAATCTTCTTGTATGCTTTTTAAGTCCTTACTATCTTTTAGTGTAATTTTTAAAATACTGTTGAGAAATTGTCAAGAATCTTTTTCTAGTGATCCTTGTTGTGAGTGGCTTCAGTGGGCTGTTCTCTAACCATGGACAAAATCTTTTCCAGCTTTTCAATTTCTCTTTGAACTTTGGTGGCCTCATCTGGTGGGGGTGCCCCTTTCTTCTCCTAAGAGTAGAATCATTCTGAGCATTGTGTAATAGTTCACAGAACAAAATTAGAGAGCTTATCTATGGGAGGCAACTAATTTGTCAAGTAATAACTTGTTAAGTTAATTTTTGAAGTGGTCGATAGCACAGTTGAAGTAGAGTTCACCTTAACTAAAATAGGCTAATCATGCAGTACATAACAGTTTTAAATGTTAATGTGATGGAAACAGGTAAACTCTGCTTCATCTATCAGAGTCTGGGGGAAAATTACTTAACTACTCCACAAGCAGCAATATCTTTTCAGTTGGCAATGAGATTTTAAAAGATGATTTCATATTGATGTGTAGTGGTCGTAGCAAAATCTAACAAACTATGTAGTTATAATATTTAGATCTACTAAGTGTAAACATTTCTAAAATAAACTTGATAAAAATTTATTAAAATAAAATATTCTAACATTTTTATTAAACATTTACCTTAAAAAAACTGAATAAAAATTACATGTAACTATATTAAATACGGATTAGCCAAACATCAGATTAAATAAGAATTATAAAAAAAGACACTCACAGCCTTCATTTTCCTGAGATTTGGTGAAAGTTTTAAGCTGACCACACTGCCCCTGTCATCCCCCACGACCACAATGGGGTAGGTCGGGTTGAAGTCTACATGTGTCAGCTTTGTTTTCTTTTTCTGGGCAACCATTTGCTCACAGAGAGGCTCATACTTATTGATGTTCAAGTCATAGACAAATGCCTGGAGGATTTAGATACAAACACATGGCAATGTATGCTGGAAACAAATTATATACTTTCATACACACTTTTATAACACAATCATTATTTGCTTCATGAGGTATCCCATCATAGTAAGCTTCAGTCCCTCCCCTGTGACTGATTTTTTGTCAGACCACAAGACTATCCACAACTATTTAAGTGAAATTTCATTTGCCACAGACCCCTCCTCTATCCCCAGACCCCTCCTCTATTCCCAGACCCCTCCTCTATTCCCAGACCCCTCAGATCCCTCCTCTATTCCCAGACCCCTACTCTATTCCCAGACCCCTCCTCTATTCCCAGACCCCCCTCTATTCCCAGACCCGTCAGACCCCTCCTCTATTCCCAGACCCCTCCACTATTCCCAGACCCCTCCTCTATTCCCAGACCCCTCAGACCCCTCCTCTATTCCCAGACCCCTCCACTATTCCCAGACCCCTCCTCTATTCCCAGACCCCTCCACTATTCCCAGACCCCTCCACTATTCCCAGACCCCTCAGACCCCTCCTCTATTCCCAGACCCCTCCGCTATTCCCAGACCCCTCCTCTATTCCCAGACCCCTCCACTATTCCCAGACCCCCCAGACCCCCTCCTCTATTCCCAAACCCCTCCACTATTCCCAGACCCCTCCTCTATTCCCAGACCCCTCCTCTATTCCCAGACCCCTCCACTATTCCCAGACCCCTCCACTATTCCCAGACCCCTCCACTATTCCCAGACCCTCTCAGACCCCTCCTCTATTCCCAGACCACTCAGACCCCTCCTCTATTCCCAGACCCATCAGACCCCTCCTCTATTCCCAGACCCCTCAGACCCCTCCTCTATTCCCAGACCCCTCCACTATTCCCAGACCCCTCCACTATTCCCAGACCCTCTCAGACCCCTCCTCTATTCCCAGACCCCTCCTCTATTCCCAGACCCCTCCACTATTCCCAGACCCCTCCTCTATTCCCAGACCCCTCCTCTATTCCCAGACCCCTCAGACCCCTCCTCTATCCCCAGACCCCTCCTCTATTCCCAGACCCCTCCTCTATTCCCAGACCCCTCAGACCCCCCTCTATTCCCAGACCCCTCCTCTATTCCCAGACCCCTCCTCTATTCCCAGACCCCTCCACTATTCCCAGACCCCTCCTCTATTCCCAGACCCCTCAGACCCCTCCTCTATCCCTAGACCCCTCCTCTATTCCCAGACCCCTCCTCTATTCCCAGACCCCTCAGACCCCTCCTCTATCCCCAGACCCCTCCTCTATTCCCAGACCCTCAGACCCCCCTCTATTCCCAGACCCCTCCACTATTCCCAGACCCCTCCTCTATTCCCAGACCCCTCCTCTATTCGCAGACCCCTCCACTATTCCCAGACCCCTCCTCTATTCCCAGACCCCTCAGACCCCTCCTCTATCCCTAGACCCCTCCTCTATTCACAGACCCCTCCTCTATTCCCAGACCCCTCAGACCCCCCTCTATTCCCAGACCCCTCCACTATTCCCAGACCCCTCCTCTATTCCCAGACCCCCCTCTATTCCCAGACCCCTCCTCTATTCCCAGACCCCTCCTCTATTCCCAGACACCTCAGACCCCCCTCTATTCCCAGACCCCTCCTCTATTCCCAGACCCCTCCTCTATTCCCAGACCCCTCCACTATTCCCAGACCCCTCCTCTATTCCCAGACCCCTCAGACCCCTCCTCTATCCCTAGACCCCTCCTCTATTCCCAGACCCCTCCTCTATTCCCAGACCCCCCAGACCCCTCCTCTATTCCCAGACCCCTCCTCTATTCCCAGACCCCTCAGACCCCCCTCTATTCCCAGACCCCTCCACTATTCCCAGACCCCTCCTCTATTCCCAGACCCCTCCTCTATTCCCAGACCCCTCCACTATTCCCAGACCCCTCCTCTATTCCCAGACCCCTCAGACCCCTCCTCTATCCCTAGACCCCTCCTCTATTCCCAGACCCCTCCTCTATTCCCAGACCCCTCAGACCCCCCCTATATTCCCAGACCCCTCCACTATTCCCAGACCCCTCCTCTATTCCCAGACCCCCCTCTATTCCCAGACCCCTCCTCTATTCCCAGACCCCTCAGACCCCTCTTCTATTCCCAGACCCCTCCTCTATTCCCAGACCCCTCCATTACCCCCAACTTTGTGGCTGACCTTGCCATCTGAAGTGACTGCAGCAAACACTGTAGAGGAGTACGGGGCCCACGCCACATCTCCAACTGAGTTGTTCAAGTCAAATGAGAACAGTGGTTTCCTGGCAAAGAAACAGTTTAGATCAAATGACAAAATGAAGAATTTATTTTAAAAAGTCATTACTAAAATTTTGCTTTTCAGCATTTTCACCAATGCCCTGTAATTCATACTTTAGATTATCATCAGAACCTATCATACAGCTATCATACAGTCTTACCTCATTTCATTTTTATCATGAGCCTCCATAGTATCCTTCATTTCCCAGATTTTAACAGTCCAATCTGCACTGCATGTGATGAAGATTTTAGGGTGGAAGCGATTCCAACATACCTAAAGTTTATAGAATTGTAAGAACCGATGACAACAAATTATTTTTAAAAGCATTAGAACAGATGATAAACAATAAATTATTTTAAAAAGCATTTGCAATTTAATTTTCCTAGATTAAGGGTATGGTCAAGTGTAGAGTAGAAACAACTATCGTGACAGTTTAGGGTTAGATTCATCAACAGCAGTAAAGAAGAACTAAGCATAGTGTGACCACACTTTCCCCACACACAGAGCAGATGAACTATTTCATAAACATTTCTCACCTTCAGATGTTAAAATTTTAATTCCTAAACTATAAAATACACAATAACTTAAAATTTTTAATAAGAAAAGAAGCATATTTTACAATTTATTTTTCAAAATCGCGGGCTTATTTACCTTATAAGCCACTTTACGACACTTAATTTTAAACTGCATTTTTTAAAGTCTGGGACGCTCTTAACGAATTAAGTATTTGAATTCTATTTTAATGTTTGAAAATCGAGTTAATTTACCTTGTACACTGCCATATTGTGTGCGTCTATGGTGTCAATAAAATGACTTGTGTACGCCTTGGAGCAAATGTGGACTTTTCCTTCCTCTGTGCCAACCAAGAACAGATAATCCTTTTGTTGGTGGAAATCAAAAGCTGTCCCACAGCCTGGTGAAACCAACATAAGAAAGCACATAATTGTCTTATAAATAGATCTCCTGTACTGTACTATAACAAAGTTATCTTTTTGGACCAGACAGAAGAAGTAGAGTTATACTGTTTTATTGACCTCGACATAAAAGGATAGGGTGATCAGTTCTATGCCCAGATGCCCTACTTTTCCTAATGCAAGACAGGTACTCATTAAAACTGGGTAGATTCAGGGATATCCTACAGATTTGAGCCTGGGATATGAACCTGAGGTTTTCAGCCAATCAGTTGTGTGCTCTACTGTCTGACTACAGCATACCACACCATAACATGTAGCGTAATTTGTACAATACATCTTTAAATTAGTATAAAGTATCTCACTTGTAGAACAGTGAAACCCAATATCTTATGATCACTAAAGTAGATTGTATTTTAAGTTATCTACTTTAGAGTAGAATGTATTTTAAACGTATTATTGTGTATTTCACACTGCCAAAGCTACACAACAGTGGCTAGTTTATGATGACTCGAGTAGGCAGGATTTTAAATGTATTATTGTTAATTTCTACAACTGCAGCTACACAACAGCGGCTGGTCTATGATTACTAGAGTGTTGTTTATTTCCTACAACTGCAGCAACACAACAGCGCCTCACCTGTGGTTGGTACTTTGATACCATCTGGTCCCTCAGCTGAGACATCAGGCAACAACAGACGTATGACATCTTGAAATATCATCTCATTCTGTAGTGTACATATTTATATTAGAGGTATGTTGCTAGAACATATTTATATTAGAGGTGTGTTACTTGTAAATATTTATATTAGAGGTGTGTTGCTTGTAAATATTTATATTAGAGGTATGTTACTTGTACATATCTATATTAGAGGTATGTTGCTTGTACACATTTAATGTTTAAATATTGTGACATATAACATTAAGTCTGATCTACTTGTGACATAAACGTCTAGAGTGAATTACTTTAAGTATTGTCCATAAGCAGATCCTGCCGTCTGAAGAAATTGAGTAGAAATTCATATTGTTGTCAGCATCATCTTTTTGCCAGCGAACCTAGTACAAGAATAATAAATAACATTGGACAACATATTTTGTGATTGAATATTTCTTGATGTTTAACAGAGTTAGGGTGTTGCGGTGATCAAATATTTCTTGATGTTTAACAGAATTAGAGTGATGGGGTGATCAAATATTTCTTGATGTTTAACAGAGTTAGGGTGATCAAATATTTGTTGATGTTTAAAAGAATTAGAGTGGTGGGGTAACCATACCTGCCACACAGGGTCCGTGTGTTTGCCATTTTTTGCAGTGCACCTGTGGATGGGGCCTTCCTTTCTTTCAAGTGCGCTGAAGACGGCAACACTACCATCATAGAAACCAGCAGTGATGAGGTGGGGATGTTGGGGGTGAATATCAAGACACATTACTCCACTGTCAGTCTCAAAGAAACATTCAGGGTAAGAAGGGTTCTTCATGGTCCAGAATATAATCAAACCGCTTCCTTGCTTCATAAAATCATCTGATGAAGAATTTAAAAAAAAAATTATAATTTTGTATTTTTTACTGTATTAAATTTTAATACTTTAATAAGTTATTCTGTTATTTTATTTAAAAAGTTAAACCTAGAGCAGCAGTCTATTTTAAGAATAATAAATGAAAAACTGAAAAGAAATATACAAAAAGATTTGCCTAAATTCTATACGATTTTGTTATTAAACCATATGTAGAAAAAACAACTAACAAGATCCGCATGAAACAGCAAAGAGGTCTTTATACATCGGACTCCAACAAACTGAAGTGATTGCCAATTTTTTGGCTTTCTCAAAAGAGAATTTCCAAAGAGGTAGCAGGGTGCCTTCTTGGTCTCTGTATTCATCCGATACATCCTCCCAATATTTAAAATCTGTCAGATATCAGTAAGTAGATACATCATACAATATTTAAAATCTGTCAGATATCAGTAGATACATCATATAATATTTAAAATCTGTCAGATATCAGTAAATAGATACATCATACAATATTTAAAATCTGTCAGATATCAGTAAGTAGATACATCTCCCTAATACTTAAAAACTGTCTTCATATTAATATATTTTAATTAGTATTAATATATTACATCTTTAGGTAATAGGATTGAAATGTCTTAAAAAATATGACAAGACTTTTAAAGACAAACCTTGAGCTATGTCATCATATGTGTTTTGATTGACCATGCGTTCCACAATTTTTGCTGCTGTTTCTACCCGTGTAATGTCATCGCCCTAGAAGAAAATGTAAACAACTAATTTTACAACTAATTAGCCACAACTTTTTACAACTAATTACCCACAACTTTTTACAACTAATTAGCCACAACTTTTGACAACTAATTATCCACAACTTTTACAACTAATTAACCACAACTTTCACAACTAATTAACCACAACTTTTTACAACTAGTTAGCTAAAACTTTTGTACGTACAGAGGACTCAGAAATTGTAAATTTTTTCTTTGTCCTTCCTTCATCTTTTCTTCCTGGTACTACTTTCTTTTCTTTTGTTTTTTCCTGCAATATAAAACAACGTATCAGTAACCTTTAGCCACCAACAAATGTCTATGTAATGAAATATAACTAAGTTGTAGAATCTTAAAAGTCAATACAACAAACACAGAGCAACTAAAATGCAGGGTCCAACTCTGAATTTTGAGAATAACTAATCTACAAGAATGAAATCACTGAACCTGTTTTTCAAAATCTTCTTGGTAGGCATCATATATTTCCCACTGAGTGACATTAGCGGCAAAAGATGATCGGGGAGGGGGCTCAGTGACAGTTCCTCGGTCCTGATGATTAAACAATCAATAAGAAATGATTGGATGTAGATCAATCAATCAGTACATAATATCAATGTTCTAATAATGTTCTAAAAATGTTAAATCATAGCACTAGTACATCTAACATCACAACACGACACATCTAATATCACATAACTAACATGTCTAACATCACATCACTAGCACAAGTAACTTCACAATACAACACATTTAACATCACATCACAACACAACACATTTAACATCACAACACATCTAATATCACATCACTTACACAAGTAACACCAGAGCACTAGCACAAGTAACATCACATCACTGGCACAATTAAAATCACATCACAACACAACACATAACATCACTAGCATATCTAACATCACAACACTAACGCCTTCACCATCCCATACTCTACCATCTGCATCTCATTGACTCACCCTGAATGGATTGTTGTAGGTCTGTGAAGCTCTCTCGCTGAAATTAAACTGATTGGTCAGTTTTTTCTCGCCCTTGCCCTTGGGGGCAGCAGCAGGTTGAGCTGGCCCTTCGTCTCCAGCATCATCTTTGGCCTCCACCTCAGCCCCAGCCTCCTCAGTCACCTCCTCACCTGTTGGTTCTGCCACAGTCACTTCCTGGGCTTCAGTCATCGATTCTTTAATGGATGTTAAAATGAAAGAATTATCGCATGAATTTTTAACTATTTAAAATCATAATTAAATCTTAATTTTTGTGCAAACCTAACAAAAGTTCATATTTGTTATTCCTTTTTACAAAATTTCTATTTAGATTCAATATTTAAAATTTAAAATATATTATGTAGAACCTAAGTTGGAAAGAGAAATCAGCCTTAAAAGGTGCATTAAGTTTGTAATTACAAAAGGTGCATTAAGTTTGTAATTACAAAAGGTGCATTAAGTTTTTAATTAATAAATGAATGTAGTAGAGAAATCAGCCAGAAACGGTGCATTAAGTTTAAGGGATCTGTGGCCTCCATTATGTTTTTTGTATAAGGTTAGTTACAGGTAAGTCTACCTTTGTACATGAACATGTTTTATTTTATATCTCATATATTGTTGGACACTAAATGTTGAAAGAACATGTTTTAATTTATATATCAGATATTGTTGGATACTGTTGAAATAACGTTTAATTTTATATCTCAGATATTGTTAGACACTGTTGAAATAACATTTTATTTTATATCTCAGATATTGTTGGACACTGAATGTTGAAAGAACATGTTTTATTTTTTATATCGTATATATTGTTAGACACTCTTGAAATAACATTTTATTTTATATCGTGTATATTGTTGGACACTGAATGTTGAAAGCACCAACCGGTTTTGTGTTCTGGCATCATGCTAGTTTTGTTGAGTTGTCTTTTGGCCTCCTCTGACTCTTTATGCAGTAGGTTGCCATCCATGCTGAAGTGTACAGCCAGTTGGTCAACACTTGATATCTGTTTGAACTGACGCTCCTGGGAAAATAGTTTTTATTTGCAACGTGAGTTTTGAAAAAAAAAACTTGAAATGCTGCATTAGGAGGAACAATTAAAATTTGTAAAAATTACATATATTTGCATACTTTATAAAGTAAAAAACAAATTGACAAAAATAAAAAATTCTTTGCCTAAAATTATTGAGCATGTAAAAAAAAAAATAACAATATCAATAATGAAATTATTATCTAACATTTTTAAATCCGAGTTCAAAAGAGTAGAAAAAGCATATAACTGGCTTTGAAGACTAAAATAGAACTTTGGACATGTTTTGTTTTTAGGTCAATTACTTAATAAGTTTGTTTAGAATGAATGGCCTTCACCTTAAAGCTGTAGCGCACAATGTTTTGCGGGGCATGAGGATTGTTTGCAGTCAATATTCTTGTAAATTCTTCTTTCAGTTCCTGCAGGAGTAAACAAACAATTAGCAGAGTTCAGTTAAATCTACCATCATAGATTCATATGTCACAAAGTTAAACGTGCATCATAAATGAACATCATTAAGTTAAACAAGCATCATAAATTAACATATCATAAAGTTAAACAAAAATCATAAACTAACATATCACAAAGTTAAACATGCATCATTAATTAACATATCATTAAGTTAAACATACATCATACATAAATATGGGATCAATTACAGCATGTCACTTAGAGTAACAAGTCAATACTGTAGTAATTTCAAAATCCTTTTCATCAGAGCTGACACCATTAATATAGCCTTGTTAGGATCGGGACACTGACCAAAGGCAACATTTAAAACTATCTGCTATTTACAAACAAATGAAATCAATTGAACAAATCTATTTTGCACCATTAAGACAACCTGCTTTTACAGACCAATGAAACCATTAAGACAAGCTGCTATTTACAAACTAATGAAAGCAATTAAAACAGCCTGCTAATTAAGAGCAACTTACAGCCTCAGTCAGATCCAGCTGATCTTCGGGCTTCACTAGGGTCTTTGTCTGTTGGGAGAAAAGGTTAAAGGTCAATTACAAATTTGCTGAACCAAAGTGCCAGACATTGCTAAAGTTTTTTTCATACAGAAACAAAATGATTCAACATTTGCATCAAATGTGGGTAACATGTCAACAGTTTTACCTGCCAAATGTGGGTAACATGTCAACAGTTTTACCTGCCAAATGTGGGTAACATGTCAACAGTTTTACCTGCCAAATGTGGGTAACATGTCAACAGTTTTACCTGCCAAATGTGGGTATCATGTCAACAGTTTTACCTGCATCCAATCATCTTGCTCCGTCCCTTCACCTGTTTCAGTCATATCATCGACATCCTGGAAATAAATATTAAAAATTTATACCGATTGTCCTGTCTATAACATTGATTGTCTTCAGATAAAATTTTTTTTTATTGTTTATATATTGCCTGTCTATAACATTCATTGTATTTAGGTAACATTTTTTTTTATAGTGGAGTCATATTCATCAGATCCCTCCAGTAAGGC
The DNA here is from genome assembly GCF_028476545.2 of Physella acuta. Taxonomy (NCBI): domain Eukaryota; kingdom Metazoa; phylum Mollusca; class Gastropoda; family Physidae; genus Physella; species Physella acuta. The sequence continues at coordinate 956,819 of NW_026732030.1, forward strand.
TTGGAGGAAATGAGTCAACATTTTGTAGTGTGCTATGTGCAACAGTGTGTTGGTTTGGTGTGAATGCGCATCATTGTTTACATTGACAACAAGGCTGATATATGATGGGTAAATGTGAAACTGCATTATTGTTCAATATGTGATGGGTGGGCGTGTTTTTTTTTGCATTGGTCACAAGTTAAAACAAGATTTTTAATTAGGCCTATTCTAATTTAGAGATTTTCTAACTATTGTACAAAGCAATGGTGTGGCCTAGTAATAGTCACCATGCATGAAACCTGAAAGTAACAAGAGACTGTAGGTTTACTCCCAACTAGTTCAAAATACAAGCTGAAACATCTTGTCAAATAGTGTCAAGCCAATTATACTATACAAAGTATTTCACAGGACTGTTTTAAGTCCATATACTAAAGTCGTATTAGGTGATCTAATCAAATACATGCCCATATTAAGATTTTACAGTGGCTAACAGTTAGAGTTAGAGTAGGGGGTCATGCTTTTGTTGACCTCTCATTATAATTACTCAAAATATTTTTACAATACTTACTACTCGCTTCGAACGCTTTCTTTCTACAGTTGTACCAGCCTGTTAAAAACAATTAAAATAGTGTTATTCTGGCGACATAGAACATTATACAGGTGTTTTTTTAAACAGTTGGAGACAGAAAGACAAAGTAATATACAAGCCTACCTACCATCTTATTAAAAATAGTTTGTATACTTTCTGTTAATCTTTCTAATCCTCCCCCATCCCCATCCTAAGTTTCACCTATCCCCACACATAACATTAACAATAAATAAAATAAAAGTATTGGTTTTCATTTATATATAAATATTTATATATAAATTACAAAATTTATTCTGTTTCACAATATCCTCTTGAAACCCCCTCCCCCCTCCCCACCAATTTTTAGAGATTTATCGCAACATTGAGGGGGTAGGCAAACCCAACAATAGAAAATTATTCAAACAGTCAGAACCTGCCCAACTATAAGTTAGGTTAGAAGGTTAGGCTTAGGCTACAGAGAATAGATACCAATAACTATACTAGTGTGTACCCTATTACACCAACTGCACTGGGTGGGGGACATTTAAATTGGGGGATGAAGATGCAACAGAGTATAGGTATACCTAGTTTACCTGCATTTACACCGGGGGGTCTTATACACAAGCGTAAAAAAATATGCCTACTAAATATGGGACTTAATACTATGGTCTGAAGTCTAAATACATCACAGATTAAAGTTTTTTTCAGGCATTTTGAAATTGTCAAAGGGATGGGGGTTCTTGATGATGGAGGGGGGGGGGGGGGGAGTGGGGGGAAGGAAATCCCCAGAAGAAACACTGACTGATATCTGAGATAAACCAAGTGAATATACTAGATTCTGGGTATATCAGTATTTAAATTTTTAAGCTAGTTATTAAAGAATAACCTTTTAATTAGCCTACCATTTTCAAGAATATGAAATTTTCAAATTAAAATTTGTTTGAGTTTATAAGTTTCTCTAAGGATAAATAATTTTAAAATACAATAAAGTTGTTGTAGAAATATAAATTCATAAAAAATTATAACAAAGTTTATGGAATTTCACGTCAAATGAAAATCTCAAGTCAAAAGAGTTTGACTTTTTATTTGGATTGTCTAAGTTAACATGTCTAATGAAAGTGCGTTTAGGTGCAGAGTGAATTAGATTTTCCCGATTTACCTTTGTTTTCGGCTGCTGCTTAGGAGGCATTTTCGCGTCAGATTTTGTGTTTGGTTTTGTCTCTCGAGACAGGCTCACAATTTACTCGGCGTCGCTATCCTAAACAGGAAGTGCCTCGCAAGTAACTAATGACAACATATTTTATATTTCATAGTTTCTCCCCTTGATTTTAAAATAATATCCGGTTTCGAATTTAAAGAAAAAGATATTCTGCTAGCAATATGAACAAGATTATTGGACATTGGATTGTTATGTTTTTGTATCAGAGTATTAACACAATGAAAAAACAGCAGACTTCATAACAATTTTAAGCTCCAATGATTATTAAGAAGAACTTCCTCTCATTTGTTTAATAATGATGGCAGGTGCTGCGTGAGTACTTTTTTTTATATTTTTATTATTAGGCCTAGATCTAGAATCTAGGCCTAATAATAGCCTATATATAAATTTAATAATATTATATTATTTATTATATTTAGGGGCTAGATCTAGATCTAGAATCTAGACGTCATTGTCTAATTTTTTTAAAATTTATAACTTTATATTACTTTATAATGTTACTTTATAATAATACTTTAATACTTTATTATAAACTTTCTAGTTTATAGATCTAGATATCGGCCGTATTACTAATTAATTTGTTCCAAAAAAATCAGCTTAATAATATAATTTTAATTAGGGCCTACCTAATAATAAATTAATAATATAATAAACTAATAGATCTAGATAGGGGGGGGGGGCTAAACAAGTTTTTGTTAAATTTTTCATAAGTAAAATTATTATTATTATTAGGGCGTATAGTAGGCCTATAGTAATATAAGCAATAATAATAATAACTTAATAACTTATAGGCTAAAATTTAATATTATAATAATAATATAATAATACAGTGGTGATAATGTAATTGAGTGCCATTTTAGTGGTATCTCTAGATCTAGATACAGGTTTATTTACTTCGTAACATTGTTAGTTTGCCAAAAAAAATTTTGTATCTCAAAGCAATTTATTTTCCCCAACTGAAATTATATCTATATATAAAGTGCCTTTAATGATTAATCTATTCCAGCCCCTCAAAATCAGAGTTTCTTCCAGGCATCTCTTCGGGGGGGGGGGGGGGGGGGGGGGGGGCTAAACAACCCTAACAGTTGTTTAGCTTAGTATATAAATAAAAGTTGCTTTCTTTAATAAAAGCCTTGGTTTCTGATGAAATCAGTTACACATTTTTGTAAACATGCTTAAAGAAAACAATTTTTATTTACGTACTTTCTGTCAGTTCAGTTAAACTTAAATGAAGGATCAAGCATCCATCAAATAATTAAATAGATTCATTACAGGGGTCACTAAAGGGTCAATAAAGTCGTCAACAGAGGGTTATTAAAGGGGTCACTAGTGGGCCACTGCAGGGGTCACTAGTGGGACATTAAAGGTGTCAACTGGAGGGTCATTAAAGGGGTCACGGAGGGTTATTAAAGGGGCCACGGATAGTAATTAAAGGGGTCACCAGAGATTCATTAAAGGTGTCACTAGGATTGTCATTAAAGGGGCCACCAGAGATTCATTAAAGGTGTCACCAGGATTGTCATTAAAGGGGTCATGGAGGGTTATTAAAGGGGCCACGGAGGGTTATTAAAGGGGTCACCAGAGATTCATTAAAGGTGTCAACAGGAGGGTCATTAAAGGGATCACGGAGGGTTATTAAAGGGGTCACCAGAGATTCATTAAAGGTGTCAACAGGAGGGTCATTAAAGGGGTCACTAGTGGGCCACTAAACCATAACTATTGTCAGAGAACAGCATGAGAATGTATTCTTATTATATGGCCTTCAACATATGCTGTTAATCCCATACAACAACTTATCAGCTTTAGCACAATGTCCTGCACCATATGCTGGTAACCCCATACAACAACTTATCAGCTTTAGCACAATGTCCTGCACCATATGTTGGTAAACCCATACAACAACTTATCAGCTTTAGCACAATGTCCTGCAGCATATGTTGGTAAACCCATACAACAACTTATCAGCTTTAGCACAATGTCCTGCACCATATGTTGGTAAACCCATACAACTTATCAGCTTTAGCACAATGTCCTGCCATCTCAAATGTTCAAATGTAATTTTTTGTTAGAGAAAAAGCATTTAAAAAAAAAAAGATTTTTTTAGAAACCTGAGCGATTATTTTTCTTTAATGAATAATTTTCTTCTTTCACTCTTCTTTCACTCTACAATATATGATATAATAGTCAAAATAACCTACTTATTGATTGGTTGTTGTATTTTGTGCATAAATTATTTTGAACACGTCAAATCCCTTCTCAAAAGGTGCAAGAAAAAAAAATAACATCAAAGGAAGTACTAAATAGTTTCCTGTCACAAAAGACTGATTGTATCGTTTATTTTTAGCCCGACCCGAAGTAAAGCTCCACTCAGACAGGACTATAACAATCATTGAGCATTAAAAGTTCTTTCCCTTTTTCAGGATCGATCCATTCATCATTACGAATTGCCTCCCCTGGACGATCAATTCATCAGTTGTTTTTTTTTTTGTTTTTTTGTAATGTTTGGCCCTATAAAGAACATTCCACCGACTCAGCTATTGTTTTGTTATTTCATCGATTGAAGACCTGCCTAAGTAGCAATTAAAATAAGTTGTGTTGTTTCTACTTTGATGATGGTAATTTAGCTTCCACTGTTGTTTTAACCGTTGATGATGTTGAGGTTGGAAAAAAAAAGACGTAATTTTATAAAACGTTTATTTTTTTTCTCCCAGATTTAATGACACTAAATTGCCTTTTTTTTATGTACTCGGTGACCTTGTTGTAGCATGACGATCTTGCGATAAATTCAACACAAAATTAATGTCTTGGTTATACCTACTTCGTTTTAATCCTGCCGGATCTTTTTCGATTGTTTGCAAATTGTATTTCACGTATTCATTCCGATTTATAAGCACACCCCCCCCCCTCCCCACTCATCTGTTTCCTTATTTTATTTCTTCTCTGTTCGCACAAAATGTTAGCTAGATAGTTCAGTACAAAATGAATCTGATTGGTTTTGTTTCCGATATTTTGTCCAAATGGTTCCCACAAGGCAACTACGTCTTACATTGATGTAACCCAGACACTTCCTGTCAGAGATCCTAGCTTTCATGATTGTAGACATTTAGCTTTCATGATTGTAGACATTTAGCTTTCATAATTGTAGACATTTAGCTTTTATGATTGTAGGCATTTAGGTTTCATAATTGTGGACTTTTAGCTTTCATGATTGTAGGCATTTAGCTTAAACTTTCATGATTGTAGACATTTAGCTTTTATGATTGTAGGCATTTAGGTTTCATAATTGTGGACTTTAAACTTTCATGATTGTAGACATTTAGCTTTCACAATTGTAGACATTTAGCTTTCATAATTGTAGACATTTAGCTTTTATGATTGTAGGCATTTAGGTTTCATAATTGTGGACTTTTAGCTTTCATGATTGTAGACATTTAACTTTCATGATTGTAGACATTTAGCTTTCATTATTGTAGACATTTAGCTTTTATGATTGTAGGCATTTAGGTTTCATGTTTTTTTTGTAGACATTTAGCTTTTATGATTGTAGGCATTTAGGTTTCATAATTGTGGACTTTTAGCTTTCATGATTGTAGAAATTTAGGTTTCATAATTGTGGACTTTTAGCTTTCATGATTGTAGACATTTAACTTTCACAATTGTAGACATTTAGCTTTCATAATTGTAGACATTTAGCTTTTATGATTGTAGGCATTTAGGTTTCATAATTGTGGAATTTTAGCTTTCATGATTGTAGACATTTAACTTTCATGATTGTAGACATTTAGCTTTCATTATTGTAGACATTTAGCTTTCATGATTGTAGACATTTAGCTTTCATGATTGTAGACATTTAACTTTCATGATTGTAGACATTTAGCTTTCATAATTGTAGACATTTAGCTTTCATAATTGTAGACATTTAGCTTAAACTTTCATAATTGTAAACATTTAGCTTTCATGATTATAGACATTTAGCTTTCATGATTGTAGACATTTAGCTTTCATGATTGTAGACATTTAGCTTTCATGATTGTAGACATTTAGCTTTCATAATTGTAGACATTTAGCTTTCATGATTGTAGACATTTAGCTTTCATGATTGTAGACATTTAGCTTTCATGATGTAGACATTTAGCTTTCATGATTGTAGACATATAGCTTTCATGATTGTAGACATTTAGCTTTCATGATTGTAGACATTTAGCTTTCATAATTGTAGACATTTACCTTTTATGATTGTAGACGTTTAGCTTTCATAATTTTAGTCATTTAGCTTTTATAATTGTAGACATTTAGCTTTCATAATTATAGACATTTAGCTTTTATGATTGTAGACGTTTAGCTTTCATAATTTTAGTCATTTAGCTTTTATAATTGTAGACATTTAGCTTTCATAATTGTAGGCATTTAGCTTTTATAATTGTAGACATTTAGCTTTCATGATTGTAGACATTTAGCTTTCATAATTATATACATTTTCCAGATTAGAATAGATTGGTTGAAGCGCCAACCATATAGATCTACCACGCTTGACACTTTCATTGTGTTGTGTAGGTACAAGTTACATTACACAGAACTTGATAACTTTAAATTCAACCGTCCCATTGGCACCCACTAACTGATGGATTGGGTGATGGGGGTGGGTGGGATAAAGAGTGTTGTTTTGTTTTCTCCTGTAGGTCTACCTGGTGGAAAGGTCTTCCACTCTCCCTGCATACCTGATTTTAAGTAACTCTATATCCGAACACGACAGGGGTGAGGGGGGGGGGTGTGCTCCCTATCAATAGACGTCCTCCACCCCACCCACTCGTGTCACAGATCGCCTTGACGTGAAAGATCGCTCGTAAATACCTCCGCTCTAGAGTTTAGAAAAGGTTTCACTAACAAGATAAAAATGGTTCATTTGATTCGCATTCCATTGTGTTCTCACCGCCACCTAAAGGTATGTCGGGGGGGGGGGGGGGGGTGAAACATGTGTGGCTGTTTCTAATGAGAGAAGCCAGATGAATAAATCTTTTGCTGTTTGTGTCTCAAGTATTTAGTTTATCATAACATCAGGTTTTCATAGAGCAGTGTGTTCCGTACACATTGCACTATAGTACTAGGACTGAGAGATAATTCATCAATAGTTCTTTAGTGAGACAGACATTGATATGTATATATTATATTGGCCTGATCAAACTATATGGACAGTCGGACAGTCCACATAAGTATACCAGCCAGTTAGATTAGATATGTGCACCATTGATTCATTTCTTGACTGCTAAACTACGGACCGTTTATCTGTAGGTCCATATCATCTATGGAGGGCATTTATCTTAACAATCAGATACACTTTATAATTTGCTGTATTGTTTGTTGTTTTTATTGTTGGTGTTTTTTTTTTTTTTTGCTTTGTATTATGTGGGTTTTTTTCTTTGCTTTTTATTTACCTTGTTTGAAGTTGGATTCTCTCGGCAATGTTCACTGTTTCGCTATTAGACATTAAGGAAGTTAAGCATATCCTGTATTAAAAAAAAAAACACTAAAATTAATGGAGATCAACCGCTGAATGGGCAATAGTGGTAAAAAATGTCTATAGTGTCTAAAACAAAAAGAGGAGATTGATCCACTTTTTTTTAGACATATCAGCTATAACGTGCGACAGCTGTTGATGGCCAAGGCGAACCGTGACGTTTTTTAAGTGACGAACTTCATGTAGCGGATCATTCATCACCAGCAGATGATGAATGGGACCTAACAGTTTGCTTTTCAACTGATCGTACGCTAAATACTTCCCTTGTGCTCATGTGTACTGGTCATTTTTTAAGCACAATAATACAGCCTGTCTGGAGACAATTTACCGATACATAAAGTAAAAAAAAAGGTGCTGAAAATGTGAGATATATTTTAAAAACAGATAGAATTCGCAGATAGTGCTAGTTCTCGTGATGTTGTTAGTTATCGCTGTCATATCTAACAGGGAGAGTGGTTGATGCAGCTATTGCATGTTGAATGATACGTATATGTGTGGTTGATGCAACTGTTGTATGTTGAATGATACGTATATATGTGTTTGATGCAGCTATTGTATGTTGAGTGTTACCTTGTATGTGTGGTTGATGCAGCTATTGTATGTTGCATGATACCATTATATGTGTGATGATACAACTATTGTATATTGAATGCCACCTTGTATGTGTGGCCGATGCAGCTATTGTATGTTAAATGTGTGTATGGACCAGTAAGGCGGGATGTTGTTTTAGCAAATGTCAAACCCTCCCCGGCCAGGGACAAGACTGGAGTCGTGACCCGGGGGTTCTGGCACATTTGTTTACCTGGGGTGCTCTAAGTGGCGCCTCTGGCCTCTCTCGCTGACCGGTTGGTGGGGGGGGGGGGGGCGGGCAGTTGTTCCCTCTGTGATCTGTGGCAAGTTTCCTGCTGTTGCTAGGCGACAACTGTGCTTGTGAAAGTTAAGATTTAAGATGGAATTTGTATGTCAAACTATGGTGTTTTGGTCATCAAAATGTATGTGTGTGTGTGTGTGTGTCAAACTAGGGTGTTTTGGTCATCAGAATGTATGTGTTTGTGTGTGTGTGTGTCAAACTAGGGTGTTTTGGTCATCAGAATGTATGTGTTTGTGTGTGTGTGTGTGTGTGTGTCAAACTAGGGTGTTTTGGTCATCAGAATGTATGTGTGTGTGTGTGTGTCACACTAGGATGTTTTGGTCATCAGAATGTATGTGTGTGTGTGTGTGTGTGTGTCACACTAGGGTGTTTTGGTCATCAGAATGTATGTGTGTGTGTGTCAAACTAGGGTGTTTTGGTCATCAGAATGTATGTGTTTGTGTGTGTGTGTGTGTCAAACTAGGGTGTTTTGGCCATCTGCCTGTATGTGTGTGTGTGTGTGTGTTTGTGTCAAACTAGGGTGTTTTGGTTATCTGCCTGTATGTGTTTGTATGATGGTGTGAACACACCGATCTATGCACGTATAGTTTGTGTTTCTAGAGCTTATGTGGTGTGGTCAACACCACGTTTACAATCACAGCGTAATAAATTCAAGCAGGCTGAAATCATCGTACGGTAGGCTAAAATTGACATCACCTTCCTCTAATTATCAGACGGTAGTCTAAAATTGACATCACCTTCCTCTAATTATCAGACGGTAGGCTAAAATTGACATCACCTTCCTCTAATTATCAGACGGTAGGCTAAAATTGACATTACCTTCCTCTAATTATCAGACGGTAGGCTAAAATTGACATTACATTCCTCTAATTATCAGACGGTAGGCTAAAATTGACATCACCTTCCTCTAATTATCAGACGGTAGGCTAAAATTGACATCACCTTCCTCTAATTATCAGACGGTAGGCTAAAATTGACATCACCTTCCTCTAATTATCAGACGGTAGGCTAAAATTGACATCACCTTCCTCTAATTATCAGACGGTAGGCTAAAATTGACATCACCTTCCTCTAATTATCAGACGGTAGGCTAAAATTGACATCACCTTACGTCCAGAGATCTCTCCAACTAAACCAGACCTTTGTGTCCGTTAATCAGGGCAGGTAGTTATCTTTACCATTTCCCCTCTACCTGCCCGTTATGAATGGTTGTATCTCCCCATCTGCCTGTTTCTAGAATCCTCTACCAGTGGTTGTCGACCTTGGACATTCCCTTGCTTTACATTTCAGAAATCTTTGATTGGCTTCAATGCTACTGCGTCGATTAATTGGGATTCAACTTTTTATTTAGCACCAAGACGGTGACCTTCAACCTATATACAGTGTCGTGTTTTGATTTAGTTATCGACCTCCTATCTGTCTGTTGTAAAGACGAATTCTGGATACCAGGAAAGAAATGCTAAAGCCCAAATAGAAAATGGGCGTATTTGTCGTTACATACGTGGCCTGATGGTAGAGCTTTCAAATTCTAATCCGAAAGTCTCAGTTCGGCTCCTTGGTCTTAACACCGGAGAACGACGGAGTCCACTCAGCTCTGATGGGTACCTTACGTTAGGGCGCCTGACCACACTATCCTTTCATGTGCCGAAACAGGTGAACTCTGCTTCATCTGCCCTATGGACCGCCAAGTTTGAAAGGGTAACAACTTATTAAGGACAGTCCCATGTACGTTCTCTTTAACCGAGGGCCCCATCAACATCTGTATGTTGTCTAGAACTTGTAGCGCTAACCTAATAGAACACTTACGTCGTTCTAAACGATTTGATGACTAGAGCGACGACTATGCCGTTACATCAAGCTCTATGATATGTAACACACGACTGAGAGGTACGGGGATGCTGTTTGTTTAGATTTCACCTTAAAACAACACGCTATGACAGGTGCCAGTAGTGCCAGGATGGGAAGATTACACCTGACATTCCATCGAGCCTGATCGGCAATATTCGAACACATTTAGCTACAGTTTTTTTTATGTTGATACAAGTTTTTAGGTTTGTAAAGGCCACATTCTTGCAGCATGTGAGAACATTTGTACATTCTGTAGAGGCCACCGACTTAATGATAGAACATTTGTACATTCTGTAGAGGCCACCGACTTAATGATAGAACATTTGTATGTTCTGTAGAGGCCACAAACTTAATGATAGAACATTTGTATGTTCTGTAGAGGCCACCGACTTAATGATAGAACATGTGTATCTTCTGTAGAGGCCGCAGACTTAATGATAGAACATTTGTATGTTCTGTAGAGGCCACAGACTTAATGATAGAACATTTGTACATTCTGTAGAGGCCGCAGACTTAATGATAGAACATTTGTACATTCTGTAGAGGCCGCAGACTTAATGATAGAACATTTGTACATTCTGTAGAGGCCACAGACTTAATGTGAGAACATTTGTATGTTCTGTAGAGGCCACCGACTTAATGTGAGAACATTTGTATGTTCTGTAGAGGCCACCGACTTAATGTGAGAACATTTGAATGTTCTGTAGAGGCCACCGACTTAATGTGAGAACATTTGTATGTTCTGTAGAGGCCACCGACTTAATGTGAGAACATTTGTATGTTCTGTAGAGGCCACAGACTTAATGATAGAACATTTGAATGTTCTATAGAGGCCACCGACTTAATGATAGAACATTTGTACATTCTGTAGAGGCCACAGACTTAATGATAGAACATTTGTACATTCTGTAGAGGCCACCGACTTAATGATAGAACATTTGTATGTTCTGTAGAGGCCACCGACTTAATGTGAGAACATTTGTATGTTCTGTAGAGGCCACCGACTTAATGATAGAACATTTGTACATTCTGTAGAGGCCACAGACTTAATGATAGAACATTTGTATGTTCTGTAGAGGCCACATGAATCAAAATCATTTTAAGAAAATAAAGCTTATGACAGAAAATAATTGAAATGGTAAACCTAAAGCGGCACCAACGCATGGCTCCCAATAGTTGTTATCTAAATTAAGGTAGTTTTATTTTATTTAGGGGAATTCTTGGGGGAATGTGGGGGGGGGGGGGGTAGCCCCGGCCACCATCGTGACTACGTTACTAGGTAAAACAATAAAAGTTTGATGACAGTGACCCAGCTAGACTGGCCTGGAGGTGTACAACTGGGATGCCAATGAGGGAGTAATGACCTAATAATTGCATTATCGTCGGACTTAAAGGTTACAGTTAATGTGCAGGCAGTGCGCCAAAACGGCTGACCCATAACTGTATGCCTACAACAGATACTTGGATGTCTGAATGTATAATTGTGATGCTGCATCGTTGTATTATTGGGAGGGGTGGGGGATATAACTCAGTCTTGTCGCTTGTCGTTGATGTTAGCACCTTTTGTTTGATCTGTGCATCCTGCCTGCGACTGTTGTGGTCGTGTTTCCTCCTTGCTGGTGTAGCTAAAGGTGGTAATGAGCATTATCACAACGTTATTGTTGTATGGCGTGATCATACAACATGAACGGTGCACTCTTGTTCGTGAACACCGAACATCACGCTATTGTTGTATGGCGTGATTCAATGCTTTTATCCACGTCATTATTCGCCACGTGCATGCATGAGACACGTGGATCTGATTGGCTTGTATCTCACTGCTAAACCTAGCATCTGCTCCGCACATGCGCAGCTATTAAAAAAATATCACCGATGACGTCGTTGCTAAAAGGCAGCTCCTTTGGTCCTGTTTTTTTACTAGTTGACAGTGGGTGCGTCTAGTTTATACGGTACTGTTGGACGTTGGACTACAAGTTTATCATTAGCATTTACCTTCGTCTGTTTGGGAAGTGTGGTATAGTGGTGAGTTAGTCGTGGAGGTAGGCTGGGGTGGGGGGGGGGCACTGTCCCACCCAGACTAACTGAACAGCCTCTCAGTATATATATATATATATATATATACGAGAAAAATGGCCCGTTGAGGAAGGGTACAACGGGCGCTAGGCTGATAGTGCTGTCTCTTTTCTCTAAACTAAAACCAACCCACCCCCCCACACACCACCCCCACCCCACCCCCACACACCACCCCCACCCCCACCCCCCACCACACACCACCCCCACCCCCACCCCCACCCCTCACCCCCACACACCACCCCCTCCACACACCGCCCCCCACCCCCCACCCCCCCCCCCCCAAAAAAAAACATGTCTACCGTCCCATTCAACGAAATATAATTATATACTTTTTCCAGTGTCCGCCCCCTCCCAGAAAATTCTACCCCCGCCCTCGAAAATTTCAAGTACCCCCACCCCTCTCCGGGGAGGAAAAAGTCTGAAAGAAACACTGAAACCAACCCACCCCCCACACACCACTCCCCACCCCCCCCCCCACACACCATCCCCCCCCCACACCACCTCCCCCACCCCTCCACCACCCCCCACCCCCAAAAAAAAACATGTCTACCGTCCCATTCAACGAAATATACTTTTTCTAGTGTCCGCCCCCTCCCAGAAAATTCTACCCCCGCCCCCGAAAATTTCAAGTACCCCCACCCCTCTCCGGGGAGGAAAAAGTCTGGAAGAAACACTGAAACCAACCCACACCCCCCCCACCCCCCCCCACCCCCACACACCACCCCCCACATACACCCCCCCTCCACCCCCCCCCCCCCCCCCAAAAAAAAAAACATGTCTACCGTCCCATTGCAAGAAAACCACTTTTTAGATTAGACACATCAATTAGGCGGTAATTTTATTATAGAGTATCGATGAGGAAATTTCTTTTGAGTTGGGGAGGGGGGGGGGGGGGGCTCAGACGTTCTTACGCGGGGGTGGGGCTTCGCCCCTACCCGAAGAATTGTATGCAAGAAACTCTTCACGCAAACCATTTAGATTAGAAAACATTTCCTTTTTATTCAATGTTTACGCGATAATCAATGACGTCATTATATTACTGTGTGCACTTTCCGCCTTGAGATTATTTTCAACTCTATGCTAAATGTGTCGACGTCATACTTCGTTTTTCGAATTACTATGCAGGTTTTTAATTTGCTTGTGTTTTCTCTAGAGCGTTCTTGTCAGAAAGAGCGTTCTTGTCAGATAGATAGACAGACAGCGAAACTATTATTATAGATAAAAAGCAATATGAACGTTACGTAAGTTTATTTAGTAACTTGTAGCTTAAATTACCTAAGGGCAAGCTGCTTTACCAGATCTGCTTAAAACAGAATATACTCACATATTACAATTTTTCTTTTCTTTTCATTTGATTGCTTTATTCGAACTTACACTTCTTTCCTCACTATCTCAAGGATATATCCCCGTTAAGCTCATTCTGTAGATTACATTTAGCTTATCAAAGATTGATCGAATTTACTGGGTTTTTTTTGGGTCCGTTATGCTGACTATTACCTGGCTTGTTGGTTCGACACAAGGTCAAATGTCATGGCGGGGATATATCAGAGTAGGGTTAATGGATGGACAGTGGTGTGTTGGGTTAATGGATGGACAGTGGTGTGTTGGGTTAATGGATGGACAGTGGTGTGTAGGGTTAATGGATGGACAGTGGTGTGTTGGGTTAATGGATGGACAGTGGTGTGTTGGGTTAATGGATAGACAGTGGTGTGTTGGGTTAATGGATGGACAGTGGTGTGTTGGGTTAATGGATAGACAGTGGTGTGTTGGGTTAATGGATGGACAGTGGTGTGTAGGGTTAATGGATGGACAGTGGTGTGTTGGGTTAATGGATGGACAGTGGTGTGTAGGGTTAATGGATGGACAGTGGTGTGTAGGGTTAATGGATGGACAGTGGTGTGTAGAGTTAATGGATGGACAGTGGTGTGTATGGTTAATGGATGGACAGTGGTGTGTTGGGTTAATGGATGGACAGTGGTGTGTAGGGTTAATGGATGGACAGTGGTGTGTAGGGTTAATGGATGGACAGTGGTGTTTAGGGTTAATGGATACAGTGGTGTGTAGGGTTAATGGATGAACAGTGGTGTGTAGGGTTAATGGTGGACAGGGGTATGTAGGGTTAATGGTGGACAGGGGTGTGTAGGGTTAATGGATACAGTGGTGTGTTGGGTTAATGGTGGACAGTGGTGTGTAGGGTTAATGGATGGACAGTGGTGTGTAGGGTTAATGGATGAACAGTGGTGTGTAGGGTTAATGGTGGACAGGGGTATGTAGGGTTAATGGTGGACAGGGGTGTGTAGGGTTAATGGATGGACGGTTAATGGATGGACAGTGGTGTGTAGGGTTAATGGATGGACGGTTAATGGATGGACAGTGGTGTGTAGGGTTAATGGTGGACGGGGGTGTGTAGGGTAAATGGATGGACGGTTAATGGATGGACAGTGGTGAGTAGGGTTAATGGATGGACAGTGGTGTGTAGGGTTAATGGATGGAGGGTTAATGGATGGACAGGGGTGAGTAGGGTTAATGGATGGACAGTGGTGTGTATGGTTAATGGATGGACAGTGGTGTGTATGGTTAAAGGATGGACAGTGGTGTGTATGGTTAATGGATGGACAATGGTGTGTATGGTTAATGGATGGACGGTTAATGGATGGACAGTGGTGTGTATGGTTAATGGATGGACAGTGGTGTGTATGGTTAATGGATGGACAGTGGTGTGTAGGGTTAATGGTGGACAGGGGTATGTAGGGTTAATGGTGGACAGGGGTGTGTAGGGTTAATGGATGGACGGTTAATGGATGGACAGTGGTGTGTAGGGTTAATGGATGGACAGTGGTGTGTAGGGTTAATGGTGGACAGGGGTGTGTAGGGTAAATGGATGGACGGTTAATGGATGGACAGTGGTGAGTAGGGTTAATGGATGGACAGTGGTGTGTAGGGTTAATGGATGGAGGGTTAATGGATGGACAGGGGTGAGTAGGGTTAATGGATGGACAGTGGTGTGTATGGTTAATGGATGAACAGTGGTGTGTAGGGTTAATGGATGGACAGTGGTGTGTATGGTTAATGGATGAACAGTGGTGTGTAGGGTTAATGGATGGACAGTGGTGTGTAGGGTTAATGGATGGACAGTGGTGTGTATGGTTAATGGATGGACAGTTTGGTTAATAGATAGACAGTGGTGTGTAGTGTTAATGGATTAACACATATATTGTATATAGAGTTAAAAGATGAACACAATGGTCTAAGGAGTTAATGGTTTAGCAATGTTGGCAGCTGTATACAACACTAGATTAAGACTCCAGAGACGACGATCTATCCAAATATCTCATTGCAACTTCAGTTCAGCTAGAAGATTTCACACCATTTCAAACGCATTTTTTTATTGTCGCGTCAGTTTATTTTTAGCTTTACTTTTGTGTAGATTAATGCCCAGTAATTATTATAGAAGCTCAAATAAAAAAAAATACATTTCTATTTTCTATAGTAGCGATGAAAAGAAAAATCAATTGATTTTGAACATTACAGTTTTATTTTATTGTGTGCTTTATACATGTTTAACTTAAACATTACCAAAATTAAGATTTATATTTAAGTTTAAGTTATTTTTTTTAAGAACGCCATAAATTTCTTACATCATATTTACAAGATAATAACTTACTTCTGTAATATGCAATATCTAAACTTACATATTAACGAAAACTCTCTAGAGACTTGAAAAATCAAGTCGAAATAAATGAATATTGGCATTACCATAGATATAGGTATTTAAACCTAGCGACCCATTTCGCAGATAAATTAGAGATAATGTGTTTCTTGACCTCGGCATATGAAGGGGTGGTGTATTCAACACTATACCCAGTCGCCTCTACTCTCCCCAACGTAATTCAGGCCCCCACTAGAGCTGGGTGGACTCAGGGACGTCCTAAAGTCACAAGTCCTAACTGAGATCCGATCCCAAGACCTTCGATCTAGAAGCCAAACGCTTTTTTTTTTGTTTAACTTCGCCGTCCCATAGTCACCCTTTAGAACTAGCAATCCTTAGGGCATCTGATGTAGAGTTGATCTGTTTCTGTCTAATATTTATACTTTTTAGGACAATTTTAGTCATTTTGAACATTTATTATGTATATATTTTTTAAGGTGTGTGATATTAAGTTGTCACATTACATTAAATATTTAGAAATTGCAATTTATAATACAACCATCATCTAAAGTCTATGGTTCTAGTATAATGTTACCAGTCTGTTGTTATGGTAGTGTTGTCAGCAGTATTAGCACACATCACACACACTATTTGTAACCATTGATATAGTGCTAGTCAGTGGTTGTTAGTGTTGTCAGCAGTATTAGCACACATATCACACACACTATTTGTAACCTTTGATATAGTGCTAGTCAGTGGTTGTTAGTGTTGTCAGCAGTATTAGCACACATCACACACACTAGTTGTAACCTTTGATATAGTGCTAGTCAGTGGTTGTTATGGTAGTGTTGTCAGCAGTTTTAGCACACATCCCACACTAGTTGTAACCTTTGATATAGTGCTAGTCAGTGGTTGTTAGTGTTGTCAGCAGTATTAGCACACATCACACACACTAGTTGTAACCTTTGATATAGTGCTAGTCAGTGGTTGTTAGTGTTGTCAGCAGTATTAGCACACATCACACACACTAGTTGTAACCTTAGATATAGTGCTAGTCAGTGGTTGTTAGTGTTGTCAGCAGTATTAGCACACATCACACACACTAGTTGTAACCTTTGATATAGTGCTAGTCAGTGGTTGTTATGGTAGTGTTGTCAGCAGTATTAGCACACATCCCACACACTAGTTGTAACCTTTGATATAGTGCTAGTCAGTGGTTGTGGTAGTGTTGTCAGCAGTATTAGCACACATCACACACACAC
Source organism: Physella acuta (assembly GCF_028476545.2). Taxonomy (NCBI): domain Eukaryota; kingdom Metazoa; phylum Mollusca; class Gastropoda; family Physidae; genus Physella; species Physella acuta. The sequence goes on from NW_026732030.1 coordinate 973,803, forward strand.
TAGTTGTAACCTTTGATATAGTGCTAGTCAGTGGTTGTGGTAGTGTTGTCAGCAGTATTAGCACACATCACACACACTAGTTGTAACCTTTGATATAGTGCTAGTCAGTGGTTGTGGTAGTGTTGTCAGCAGTATTAGCACACATCACACACACACTAGTTGTAACCTTTGATATAGTGCTAGTCAGTGGTTGTGGTAGTGTTGTCAGCAGTATTAGCACACATCACACACACTAGTTGTAACCTTTGATATAGTGCTAGTCAGTGGTTGTTAGTGTTGTCAGCAGTATTAGCACACGTCACACACACTAGTTGTAACCTTTGATATAGTGCTAGTCAGTGGTTGTGGTAGTGTTGTCAGCAGTATTAGCACACATCACACACACACTAGTTTTAACCTTTGATATAGTGCTAGTCAGTGGTTGTTATAGTAGTGTTGTCAGCAGTATTAGCACACATCACACACATACTAGTTGTAACCTTTGATATAGTGCTAGTCAGTGGTTGTTAGTGTTGTCAGCAGTATTAGCACACATCACACACTAGTTGTAACCTTTGATATAGTGCTAGTCAGTGGTTGTTAGTGTTGTCAGCAGTATTAGCACACATCACACACACACACTAGTTGTAACCTTTGATATATTGCTAGTCAGTGGTTGTGGTAGTGTTGTCAGCAGTATTAGCACACATCACACACACTAGTTGTAACCTTTGATATAGTGCTAGTCAGTGGTTGTTAGTGTTGTCAGCAGTATTAGCACACATCACACACACTAGTTGTAACCTTTGATATAGTGCTAGTCAGTGGTTGTTAGTGTTGTCAGCAGTATTAGCACACATCACACACACTAGTTGTAACCTTTGATATAGTGCTAGTCAGTGGTTGTTAGTGTTGTCAGCAGTATTAGCACTCATCACACACACACACTAGTTGTAACCTTTGATATAGTGCTAGTCAGTGGTTGTGGTAGTGTTGTCAGCAGTATTAGCACACATCACACACACTAGTTGTAACCTTTGATATAGTGCTAGTCAGTGGTTGTTATGGTAGTGTTGTCAGCAGTATTAGCACACATCACACACATACTAGTTGTAACCTTTGATATAGTGCTAGTCAGTGGTTGTTAGTGTTGTCAGCAGTATTAGCACTCATCACACACACACACTAGTTGTAACCTTTGATATAGTGCTAGTCAGTGGTTGTGGTAGTGTTGTCAGCAGTATTAGCACACATCACACACACTAGTTGTAACCTTTGATATAGTGCTAGTCAGTGGTTGTTAGTGTTGTCAGCAGTATTAGCACTCATCACACACACACACTAGTTGTAACCTTTGATATAGTGCTAGTCAGTGGTTGTTTGTGTTGTCAGCAGTATTAGCACACATCACACACACTAGTTGTAACCTTTGATATAGTGCTAGTCAGTGGTTGTGGTAGTGTTGTCAGCAGTATTAGCACACATCCCACACTAGTTGTAACCTTTGATATAGTGCTAGTCAGTTGTTGTTAGTGTTGTCAGCAGTATTAGCACACATCACACACACTAGTTGTAACCTTTGATATAGTGCTAGTCAGTGGTTGTTATGGTAGTGTTGTCAGCAGTATTAGCACACATCCCACACTAGTTGTAACCTTTGATATAGTGCTAGTCAGTTGTTGTTAGTGTTGTCAGCAGTATTAGCACACATCGCACACACGAGTTGTAACCTTTGATATAGTGCTAGTCAGTGGTTGTTATGTTAGTGTTGTCAGCAGTATTAGCACACATCTCATACACACTAGTTGTAACCTTTGATATAGTGCTAGTCAGTGGTTGTTATGTTAGTGTTGTCAGCAGTATTAGCTCACATCACACACACACTAGTTGTAACCTTTGATATAGTGCTAGTCAGTGGTTGTTTGTGTTGTCAGCAGTATTAGCACACATCACACACACTAGTTGTAACCTTTGATATAGTGCTAGTCAGTGGTTGTAATGGTAGTGTTGTCAGCAGTATTAGCACACATCACACACACTAGTTGTAACCTTTGATATAGTGCTAGTGGTTGTTAGTGTTGTCAGCAGTATTAGCACACATCACACACACACTAGTTTTAACCTTAAACCTGACGGTAATGAAACCACCACCTCATTACTCCCACACAACTACCTCTGTAGTTCTGCACCGCTCACACTTAGTACAAGTGATGGCATGATTCCAACAACATCCTCATCTCATTGGAGTTGAACATCTTCCAGATTGGCCCAAGAACCTACGAGTTCTCTAAAAAAAAAGTTCTGCTGTTTGAAGCGCTTTGTTTTCTTGCTCCGTCGGTTTTATTTTTTCACTCGACTTCCTTCTGTTTCCCCCCCCCCCCCTCTCCCTTAGTGTTTGGTTAACTGTGAAGATTGATTCAACGATAACAAAAATATATCAAACATTCATTACTTTAATCGTTGGTTGAAATCTAGTTTCGCCTTATCTTACGAGTAGAGTGTTCTGTTTTAATTAGTCTGCCGACTGACTCTGTTTTTGGAACCCTCATTTCAGAAATAACTTTTATCTACATTTAAATGTTTGTGCGAGATGCCTCGCTTTTTTTTACCTTCTTGTGTGAAGATGGGAGAGCAGTTTCAAGTGTTTAGATCATCATTTGTTCCCACCGTGTAGTGCGTCATTAGTTTGTGTAGGATTTGAAATTGTGGATACAATTTGTGTAGCAGCCAGTGTTTGAATTGTGGATGAAATGAGTATTGACCACCTGTGGGTGAATTGTGTATTGACCACCTGTGGATGTAATGTGTATGGACCACCTGTGTGTGTGTCTTTCAATATTCCATAGCGTGCGGCAACTGTTTCCCTCTAATTAATGAGAATTAGCATAAAATTAGCATGTCTGAAATAGGACGCAACAACCAGCACATGCGAGGTCTTCTCTACGTGTTAGACCAGTGGTTCTTAACCTGGGTTCAATAGAACCCGAGTTTATCAATGCGGAGGATAGAACAAAAAAAAAAAGGTTTTAGTGCGTGCACATATAATACTTGTGGGGTTCGGTACCTCCAAAAAGGTTAAGAACCATTGAGTTAGAGTATTTATTAATGTATTGCCTTCGCTACTTACAGTCCTCTGTTATTTGTGTATAGTTTACACAATTAAATATGGTTGTCTTGGTATCATTCAAGGGGTAGTTTACATTATTAAACAGCGGTTATATAAGTATCATTAATGGAATGGTTTACTTTATTACATTTCATTTCTCTAAGTACCATTAATTGTGTGGTTTACATGGTTAAATATTGTTTGTCTTAGTATCTTTCGTGGGATGGTTTACATGAATAGATAGCGTTAAATATCAGTTAAATATCAGTAAGTACCATTAACACAAACATTCAAACCAAATTAATTAGAGAAGGCGTTGTGTGATTGCCTTTTCTCTTTAAAAGTTGCTGGCTGCATGTCGCCTCACCAGAGGTCTGATGATGAAATGTGACTGTTAAAATAACACGACTCCCAGTCCAACCCAGCTATGAAATGTGACTGTTAAAATAACACGACACCCAGTCCAACCCAGTCCGTGGTAATTTGACAACACCGAGTTGCCAATTACAGGCAGATAGACTGCTTGTAACAAAAAAACTGAACACGTTATTTTTAGACAGCCAGAGTATTTCGAGTGTTGAAAGCTTAGTGAAGCTACACTTCAAACACTGTGAGCTGAGCTTCTAATTAACAGAGTCACGTTATCTGGTGTGATGCGATGGTTTTTTTCTATTTCAGTATTTTCTCAGATTACCGACTGTAAAAGTCAGAAGCGATACATCTCGAGGTAACTCAAGACTTGCTGCACGATAACCCCACCCTCTGCACTCTGCAAATTACCTTTCGTCTTCACCCCATCCCACCCCCTCCTCCCCAGTGGTTACCTACTGCATGTGGTGTAGACAGCCACATTCCTAATCCGTGCATGTCTGCACATTGTTTGTAAACGGCCCGTACAACCTGTGGTGCGCCGTGTTGAGTGTGGTGGTGGTGGTGGGGGTGTAGAGCCACCGCCTACAGCGTTACACCTCAGTTTTCGCCACCTCCGTGGTGAGATAATGACTAGACACCTCTGTACCTCGCTGATGTGATTGACGTTTTTGTCGGTTCACGTTTAGGATGTGTGCTTCTAACCTAGACGTCTTGTGAAGTGTAACATTCATTTTGCGGGGAATTTACATTTTTCTTGCAACGAAGTTAGTTTGTGATTTTTGTTAAACTTTGACCGTATTTTTCTAATTGTGATATAGTTTTATTGCAAAAATCTACCTAGTTTTTAAGGGTGTCAGAGTGAAATACATACATGACAAAAACTGTCTGTGTTTTTCTTATTGTGTCGGAGTGCAGTAGATTCCTGTGTTGGCAGAATCCAATGAATCTGGCATTCGTATTTTTTTTGGACCTATGTTTAGTCTCGATGTAAACTTGATTATCTTGTCTGGAAGAGTTATCGTTCCTTGCAGTTCACTTCTTTAATAGAAAATTGAGTTCGTCAATGTGTCGAATGGTGAATTCTGTCGCATGGTGGATTATAAATAATGTGGTATGGTGGATTGTTCTATCGTATGGTAGATTCTATGTGTCATTTTGTGGCTGCAGTTGTTATACCACGCCGTGTATTGGATGATGTTGGAGTTTGCTGTGCTCTATAAGAAATCTACTGTGTCTCATGCATCAAACCGTGGCCTATGCTAGTAGTCCTACATGGTTTTTCTTATACCACCCGTATACTCCAATAACTTGTGTTTGGTACTGTATGACTGCTTGTTGTGTCGTGTACTGGTGTACTGGGTATAACGTTAATGTATGTTTGATACAACTTGTATATGTGGAATTTACTTACTGCGTGTTAGCTAAGGAAGATAACAACATACAATATGACTTAAAACATTTTCCAATCTTGTTCTGGATGATATGCACGTTAAAAAATGTAACCCTTGTCCTATCCATCTTGTTGTTTACTCCTTGAAATTTAACTCCCATCTCTAACGTTTATGAATTGCCTACCTCCAAATTTTATGAATTGCCTAGATATTTTTTTTTATGTCCACCACCACACGAAACACATGACAGGAAATTCGGCTTTACTTTGATACACTTTAATCTCGGAGCTTTAGATCTCAAAGAGCAGGAAAGAACCCTCTAGAGTTGTCTAGAGCATCTCATTTGTTTCTAAAAAAGAAAGAAGGAAGAGCTTGGTAGCAGAACTTCACGTTTCTTAGCTGGCGGGGGATCTGGCGCTGAGCCCCTATCAATCACAATTGCGTAGAAATTAAATCTTTCAGGGGAAGCGACTGAGTGAAATATCTAACAGGGAAATAACTCTCCACGCAGTGACACGGCCTGAATCACGATGCAGTTAATGGCGGGGCTTCAGTCTATTAACATTCTCACAATGCTTGGGATATACAGGGGGATACGGTTTTCAGTTTGTGGGGGATAGCCGGGGTTTGGGGGTATCTTGTAAACTAGACGTTATTTTTAAAATGGACATTAACATTAGTGTACTTAAGTATACGTATTCTTTTTGTATTAATGTTTAAAACTTGGATATAGTCCCTTCATATACCTAGGCCGTCTAGTCCCTTTATATACCGTGGGCATCCAGCCTCTTTATACATCCTGGCCATCCAATCCCTTCAAAAGCCGTGGCTACCCATCCCCTCATAAGTCACCCAGTCTTACAGTATGAACCTCCGTAACCTTACCTTGATGTATGTAACTGTTACACTGACTTGCACGGTCACTTACAGCCACCACACTAGTCCCGGTGCTGATGTGATTCCTGTTAAGTCACAGGTAAACAGTTCGGGCCAACAGGTATGTTCGGCATCACTTGTTGTGGTCTGGGGAGGGGGAGGGGACACACACACACCAGTGATATAAATACCAGTAGATGGGTTTAAATTCTGCCTCTCAGGTATTTCGTCCGGGCAAGTTTCGAGCGTTACCTGTTGAGAGCTGTCTGTCAGGTGTAGCTAATGTACCTGCACAGGTACGTCATGCTGGGCCCCGCTAGCACCAGCCCAAACTTTCTCCCGGAAATATTCTGAGACCACCCGTTCCTGTTGGTTTGATCGCCAGACATTTTTTTCTCCTGGAACTTCAAAAGATTCACGATCGACTGCATTAACGTGTTCACCCTTCTCCCATACCGAAATGAAAACACAATTCAGTTTATTGATTTGGCTTATATAAACACCCGGCTTCGTAGAATGGCTAAATGTATTGTGGTACACCCAATGGCGTTTTGTGTATAAATATAAACCCATGTTGCGAAAAACGAGTTGTTTTGATTAAAACAAATAGGCCTACTTGAAAGATACTTTTATATAAAAACAAAATCAAGGTTAAGTCTGGCTAGCCGAAGCTATGGCTGTTCTAGTTTTTTAATCGCACGTGCAACTTTACCTTAAACACCGCTGCTATAGACGTATCTAACTCACGCATTTAACTTTGTGGACAAACTTACTCACCGGCCACAGCTGTTTGTTAAGTCAATATAAATACTTCAAGTGTGTATTTATTGTGGGTTGTTGGGATATAGGGAGGGGGGTAGCCGATACTTCAAGTGTGTATTTAGCGTGTGTTGGTGGGGGGGGGGAGGTATATGCTATTGTTGAGGGAGCTTTGTATGTACATGTTGGTGTTAGTCCTTATGCGGGAAACTGTTTCATGTTATTATGCTAGAAGCTCATACGTGTATGTTAGTGTCCTTAAGAACATGTCAATACAAGTTTGCTGCTTGGTTTGGTTTGTTCTGTTTAAAAATTGGTCAAAAATAGTTTTCTTGTTCTTTACATACTCGCGAAAATGCTTGTTACAAACATACCACAGGAAAAGCGATAATGTCTGTTACGAACTCACTGCAGTAAAGCAAGTATCGGTGCCGAGTATTTTTAGCAAGTGTTTTAAAACGCCGGGTAGAAACTAGAATTAGGAGATAACAAAATCAAACTAAGATCGCAGCCTCCTTCTATTTGTGTCTGCGATGTTTTTTGTTGAGTTAGATTTTTATTCCAAGAAAACTTTTTTAAAAATGTCCTACGCACATATTCTAAATCTGAGCCAAACTAAACAAACATCAACACTCTTTCGTCCTCATGTCACCGGCTTTCAATTATTCTTTCAACTTTTTCTTTTCTCTATTTTCTATCGTGGTTTAGAAAAAAAATTGGCTTGCTCTATGATGAAGTGTGGTCTATTTTTAACGTGTAACTGGCATATTTTATTGTGCCGGCTTTCTATTTTTGTTCAGTTGGGTTTGCCAAGTTGGATGGGATAAATCTTTAAAATCACTCAAATAAAACTTGTACTATGTGCTATTCCTTCCTTATCGCTGCTGTTTTTATTTCTTTCTTAGTTTGGTTGGTCTTTTCTTCCTTATTTGGTTGGTCTTTTCTTCCTTAGTTTGGTTAGTTTTTACTTTCTTAATTTGGTTAGTCTTTTCTTCCTTAGTTTAGTTAGTTTTTTCTTCCTTAGTTTGGTTAGTCTTTTCTTTCTTAGTTTGGTTGTCTTTTCTTTCTTAGTTTGGTTAGTCTTTTCTTCCTTAGTTTAGTTAGTTTTTTCTTCCTTAGTTTGGTTAGTCTTTTCTTTCTTAGTTTGGTTGTCTTTTCTTTCTTAGTTTGGTTAGTCTTTTCTTTCTTAGTTTGGTTGGTCTTTTCTTTCTTAGTTTTGTTGATAATGCATTTTTATTTCTCCTCTTAATTTATTTCTTAGATGTGCTGGTCGTTCCATTGAGACCCAAATACATTTTTTATTAGTATTAGTCCCCAGGTTATTTCCATTATGCGTGTAGGTAGCTTCCCTTAGTTTATGTGACCACGGTTTCCCAAGCTGCCCTTCTTGCATACATTAGCCAGCGTGTGATCTGTGACCGGTTCGACCAAGCTGACCGGCTACTTGACCGGCTACAGATCAGATGGTATTAGCAGTAAGCCGGTCGTGACACTTAGTCTCATTGTCTCCTCACGGTCTCTCTCACACATTTATAGACCCCCCCCCCCACACACCCCACACCCCCACACACACTCCCATCCCGACCGACACACATAAGATACTTCCATGTTGATGGAAAGATGTTCGATACGGTCCTTACTACTTGCTATCTCTCTTGTGATTGAAACAATTTTTTTTATTAAACCACCTCAACAGTGATGTTCTGATTTTTGTGATGATCTTGTGAATACTTAATTTTGTAAACAAATCCTTGTATGTATGGATATACATCTTGCCACATCCTAAAGTATAAATAATGTACTGTCACATATATTACTTTACATTTCAATGAAAAGTTGATATATCTTTTTTTTTTAAAAATCTGCAGATGTTTATGTGATGTTAGGACAGTAAAGTCATTCATCTTTATACATCAATTTTATAAAATATACCTTTATCTATATCCAGTGGCGTAGCGAGGTCGGGTGTCACCCGGTGGGGCACTTAAAGGTGTCACCCCCCAAAGGCGAAGCGACCCTTCCCGGGGACAAACTTTCAATTTTCGATTTGCATCCCCCCCCCCTCAAAATTTCGATTTGCACCTCTTAAAAGACCATCTAACACTCGAATCAATCACTTAATTAAGTGGAATTATCATTCTTCTGTATATATTTTGCTATTTTTTGCCTTGGTGTCACCCCCCTAAATGGTGTCACCCGGTGCGGTCCGCACCCCCGCCCCCCCCCCCCCTCGCTACGCCCCAGTCTATATCAGTTTTATACGTCCTGCATTCCTCTCTCAGCTACATTATACTCATAGCTTACTGTGTTCATATGATAGTAGCCACCTTAGTGGCGATGGATGCGTCAGGCTCAGGAAAGGGCTTCTGGTACCTAGTCGGCTCATGGGCCTAATGCTATTAATGTTACTCGTGTCCTCTCCACATTTAAACTCTTTGAGAATCCTTGACTTGATGAATGTGACTTGATCAGATTAGCGGTAGCCCAAGGAGAAATGGTGGGGGGTGGGGTAGCTAATTGGGGGTGGGCGGCGGTGTGGGGCGGTGGCTATTTTAGACTTAAAATAATTAATTCACTCGTTTTTATATTTTGTAGCCGCCAACCTTGACCTCCCCCCACTTACCTGAATATGTTTCCCACGGGATTTGGGCATAAACTTGCCTGCATCTACCTGCCTTCCACACCTGATTAGATAATCCAGGCTCAATTAAGATGCGATCGTCGGGATGTGGACGCTGTCAATTTTATCTGGCTAATCAAGTCAGTCAAGCGTCACCGTGGAACCCATCCGTGCAGCCCCCCCCCCCCCCCCCAGATTAATTCAACGGTCGTCACTGTGGAGCCCATTTGTGTAGGGCCCCCAGATTAATTTAAGGGTCTATTTAGCTACATCTTGTATAGGAAATGTTTGCAGATAAACCAAGTTCCTGCCAGTGATTAAAATACTATAGCCTTAGCCCATCAAGACTGTTGTGCAGTAGTACATCCAAGTCCCCCTGTTCTCTACTGATCATATTTCACCATACCCATCATGACTGTTGTACAGTAGTACATCCAAGTCTCCCTGTTCTCTACTGACCATATTTCACCATACCCATCAAGACTGTTGTGCAGTAGTACATCCAAGTCCCCCTGTTCTCTACTGACCATATTTCACCATACCCATCATGACTGTTGTGCAGTAGTACATCCAAGTCTCCCTGTTCTCTACTGACCATATTTCACCATACCCATCAAGACTGTTGTGCAGTAGTACATCCAAGTCCCCCTGTTCTCTACTGACCATATTTCACCATACCCATCATGACTGTTGTGCAGTAGTACATCCAAGTCTCCCTGTTCTCTACTGACCATATTTCACCATACCCATCAAGACTGTTGTGCAGTAGTACATCCAAGTCCCCCTGTTCTCTACTGACCATATTTCACCATACCCATCATGACTGTTGTGCTGTAGTACATCCAAGTCTCCCTGTTCTCTACTGACCATATTTCACCATACCAGCATGACGTGATCATAAAACTTTCCACCAATTAATTGGCTGTTTGCGTGATGGAAGATTAGACCCGAGCCTGGATACATGGCAGCAAATCTTGATGCCGTCTGGACATCTTCAATACCTTCTTGTTAAACTAAACTGTTGCGTGTTTCAGTAGTTGCTTCCCCTGTCGCTTCTCTCCCTTTTATTCCCTCCCCTTTATGACAGCTGTCAAACAAGGGAGTTCAGTGTCAATCTGTATTGCCTGTTGTCAAACTATAGTGTCAGTTGTCCAACTACTGACCTATGTTGTGTCTGTTGTGTTAAAAATGTGCTTAGGAGGCTCATTTTTTTGGCGTGTTACTAGTAAAAGATAAAATGTTTAGAATTACCTTAAACAGTTCAAACACACACGCATATAACCGGTATTTACACATCACCAAGTACACGTATTGCTCTCATTTGTATTGTGATTTTTACAGATTTTCATCTCTGTTGTTGTTTGGGGAGTTGGTTTTAGATAGGTTGTTAAAACATTAATTGTTTGTGGCATGTACCTTACCTTCTTCATGCAGGGCTCTTGTTACTAAAAGTAGGGTGTATGGATGTTACAGGTATGTTACTAACAGTATAGTGTTTGAATGTACAGGCATGTTACTAGCTATAGAGTGTTTGAATGTTACAAGTATGTTACTAACAGTAGAATGTATGAATGTGACAACTATGTTACTAACAGTAAGGTGTTTGAATGTTACTGTTGTGCTGTAACCAGCAGCACTACCACTCAATGTTACGCCCCCCCCCCCCCACCCGTGTGTACCGTTGCACCGAATGCTATCACCAGTCGTGCTCCATTGATAAGCCAGCGATAAGGCGTTGAGTGCGGGACATTTACTCGATAGGTTTTTAGAGCCGGGTCGATGAGATATCGATGTGTCCACGGCGAGTCACTGTTGAACATTCTTTCCCTTGAAATAGTTAACGTACAACAGCTACGTTGTGTCAACTTATTAAGTGCCCCGGTGCTTCTCATTCTTGGCTGTACGAGTTAAGAAAGAAGAACGTTACAATGTTACTTAGTCTGAATAGGATTAATCAAGCGTGTAATTCGTCGCAGCTTTTTAAAGTTTGTGTAGGCCCAGGTTGTGTATGTGAATTAATATTTCTTGTTGGAGTGAGAGAGAGAGAGAGAGAGAGAGAGAGAGAGAGAGAGAGAGAGAGAGAAGGGGGGGGGGGGGCACCAGATGAAAGACGAAACCCTCGCACGTGTTACCATATCGATCACGTGAGTTCTATATTTAGCACATGCTCTAGCCCGGTGGAAATACCGGTGAGTGTCAAGCGTGATGTCTCATCGTGTCGTCAGTCGTACAGGCTGGCAGTCCTCGTGTCGTCACTTTTAGTTGTCAGTGGCACTTGTCAGTTGTCAGTGTTAGTTGTCACTGTTAGTTGTCATTGATGGTTGTCAGTGTTAGTTGTCAGTGCCAGTTGTCAGTTTAGGCTAGTAGCCAGACCTAGCGCCAGAGAACATTTTTTCACCTTGGCTTAGTTTGTTCTTTTGGCTCCCTGTGAACAGCTGATGGTTGCTGTTATATTTCTTGCGGAAATTTTAATACGGTGTGTTCTGTTTCATACGGCATATCTTTAGGACATTTAAATACACTGTGTTCAGTTGCTGTGCTCTGTTAATTAGCATATTTCGAAATGCCATTAAATGAGTGTTTATTAAGTAAGTTATTTATTAGATTTTATAAATGTTTATTGACACATAATCATAAATATAGTACTATCGTATGTATTTTCTTGAGGAGATTTTATTTTAGGTATACATCTATCGTGACCGTTTACATATTTCTCGAGGTCATTGTGGGCATATACATATACATGGTGGCCATTTTCTTATTTGTCGTGGACTTTTTATTAGTATGTTGAGCTGTGTAATTCTGTTTGGACATTTTATCATAGTGGTTTTTCCTTTGTATTATAGAGAGCTATATTAGCATGTGGTATTAGTTTGTACTCAACTCATGTAAAAACACAAAACAAAAACGTATACTAAAACAGCAATAACTGCTGCTGTAGAAATGACGTGGCTCGCTCAGCAACAATACTGTGGTGTAGTGATGTTTAGAACAAAATATTTTAATTAGGATTGGAATTTTTAATTTTTTTTTTTGCATGTTCATCAAGTTTCGACTTTTTGTCCTTCGGTTGTCTGTGGTTGGTTGTCTGTGGTTGGTTGTCTGTGGTTGGTTGTCTGTGGTTGGTTGTCTGCTCTTTATATTGGACGTCTTTGCATGTTATCTTTACATAATTTATAGGGGCATTGTGGGGATATGACGCCCAGGTACCCCCCCCCCAATAGCGATGTAGCTCCGCATTGGCGTTGTGTTCTTTTGTATGGATTTCTTCTTCTTCTTCTTCGTTCTTAATTGTATTGTTGGATGGGATTTTCTCTCACACAGTAAGGTACTACGTGTCATTTTGTTATGTGCCATATAGACCGTTGGCTCCGATTTCAACCTTTTTTTTTTCGGATTAGCTTCCAAAGGCTTTATCTAACCAACCCCAAACAACAAGGCAGTTGTTGTTTTGATGGATATTTTATTTCGTTTTCATCTCGTAAGGACATTTAATATTTTTATCGGTTCTGGTGAGGGAGTAGTCTGCTACAAACTACCGGTATATTTGTTGGTACGTTTACATGCTAGGTGTGTATGGACACCCGTGACGTTTAGAGTAAACAAGTGATCCATGTTCAACACAGGTGTACAGAGGTGTACATATAGACTGGACATGTACATATTGACTGGACATGTACATATACACTGGACATGTACATAGATTGTACATCTAAATATAAACTGGGCATGTACATATAGATTGGACATGTGTATATTAATTGGAAAAATACATATTGATTAGACTTGTACATATCGATTGAAAATGTACATATTATATTAGACATGTACATAAATAGTGTGTACACACAGAAGCCACTCTAAGCATGGTGTAGCCAAGCATGTGGGTTTGTGTTTCTACTTGTCTAACTGTTGACCTGGATTTTACAAGCTACTGAAAAATGGATGAATGGATATCGATTTTATTTATTGGGTAACTTGTGGTTTTCGTTGGAGGTTAGACTCTAATATCAACATAAGGATAGCACAGCTGGGCAAGGGTGGGTCATACAATGGTATCGGTGGGCAATACAATGGTATTGGTGGGCAATAGAATGGTATTGGTGGGCAATAGAATGGTATTGGTGGGCAATAGAATGGTATTGGTGGGCAATAGAATGGTATTGGTGGGAAATAGAATGGTATTGGTGGGCAATAGAATGATATTGGTGGGCAATAGAATGGTATTGATGGGCAATAGAATGGTATCGGTGGGAAATAGAATGGTATTGGTGGGCAATAGAATGGTATTGGTGGGCAATAGAATGGTATTGGTAGGCAATAGAATGGTATTGGTTGGCAATAGAAAGGTATCAAAAGTGTTTGCTTCCATGTTAGTATTACGATTTTTTAAAATGTTGAAACCATTTCAAGTGGCCATAAAACGAGAAATTTACAGACATGTTAGCCATATGAGCAACACTGGTCGATTAAGATTGTTGAGGGCTTCGATTATTGACATTGATAATCCTGTGTACGATGTTGAAGGCCAGAAATATTGAAAAAGATAATCCTGTGTACGATGTTGAAGTTTAGAAATATTGACATAGATTATACTTTGTCAGATGTAGAAATCTAGAGAAATTGGCATGGATAATCTTTTGTACGACGTTGGGGGGCTAGATGCATTGACGTGATAATCCTGTGTACGAATGTATAGGCAAAAAAAACCCACGGATACGACCTCTCCCCCCCCCCATCTTGACCTGAAGACTAAATGTATTATTGATCCATGCAATACAAAATAGAAACTGATGTTGGGTTCCCCGCTTGCTGCTCATTGTGCGACTGGGTTTTCCCGTTAGCTAATTATAGTAACAAGCCATCGTCAATTATGAAAATGACGTTAATTGTTGCGTGTGTAGGTATACTAACGCCTGCTTTTGATAATTGCAGTGCATTTAACTCAGTAGTACTTGTCAGACCAAAGCGGCTCTCTTAGTAAATTATAGGATCACGTTTGGTGTTGGTGGATATGTTCATTTAGATTGTATGGTACTCGTTTTCTTCCTTTGATGGCTTCATTAAGAATGGCTAATTAACATCGGATTTTATCGCTGGTTGTTAAAACACAGCAATTTAGTTGTACTGACGCGGCAACTAGTAATTTAGCGTCCGCGTCACAATTCTTTTTTAAGTCGACGTGTTTTGACTGTGGCCTAGCTTTGTTGTACGCTAAACCCCCCCCCCCCCCCCACCTCAACACCGTACTCGCCACCCCAACCATACACCATGAATTAACCTCCCCACACACACACACACACCACAACACCTTACTCGCCACACCAACCATACACCATAAATTAACCCCCCTCCCCACCCCAACACCTTACTCGCCACACCAACCATACACCATAAATTAACCCCCCTCCCCACCCCAACACCTTACTCGTCACACCAACCATACACCATAAATTAACCCCCCTCCCCCACCTCAACACCATACCCGCCACCCCAACCATACACCATGAATTAACCCCCCCCCCCCCCTCACACTCGACACCCCAAACATACACCATGAATTAACCCCCCCCTCACACTCGACACCCCAAACATACACCATGAATTAACCCCCCCCCCCCCCCCACAACACCATACTCGCCACCCCAACCATACACCATGAATACCCCCCCCAACCACTACAACACCCCAACACCATACTCGACACCCCAACCATACACCATGAATGAACCCCCCCCCCCCCACAACACCATACTCGCCACCCCAACCATACACCATGAATACCCCCCCCCCAACCACTACAACACCCCAACACCATACTCGACACCCCAACCATACACCATGAATGAACCCCCCCCCCCCCCCTCACAACACCATACTCGCCACACCCACCTCCCACGCCGCTCTCCCACTAAGATCCAAGTCCCCCACGTGATCAATTCAATCGATCTCCGACCCCCGACTTTAAAAATCTAGAGAGCGAACACGTGACACACAAAACCTGTATGATTCACCGCCTGCGTTTAATCCGTCTCATTAATCTTAATTAGTGATTACACAATTTAGTCTCCTGAACGTGCTCGTACAGCCAAATATTTGCATGACAGACGACACGCTTTACACTACCTGCAGCGCTTCTTCTAGAAAAACATTCGCCTGTTGCCTTGTTATTTTTTTTAATTTGATTGGAGTTTGGTGTAATTTAAACATGTTTTCTTGTAAGGATTTTTTTGGGTGCTGCCATCTGCTCGGAGCTAAGGAAAAAAAACATTATACATGCGGATATTTGTGATATATTTTCATAGTTTTTAAAGTGAATGCTGATCCGTTTGTTTTTCAATAAGGAAACATTGAATTTCATTTCTTCTCTTTTCCCAGTGTTTATGTGAGATTTCAATTAGGAAACTTTGGAATACCTTTTTTGTTCACTAGTGTTAGTGCAAGTTTTGAACTAGGAAACTATAAGGATATATTTCTTCCCTAATGTTTGTGTGAGATTTGATCAAGGAAACTCTAAGGATATATTTCTTGTTCCCCAAAGTTAGTGTGAGATTTGACCAAGGAAACACATTGGAATAGCTTTCTTCTGTCTCCCAGTGTTAGTGTGAGCTTTGAGCAAGGAAACACATTGGAATAGCTTTCTTCTGTCCCCCAGTGTTAGCGTGAGGCCATGTGAACACCTGGACGTGTGGGTCAGTTGCTCACATGATTCGAAGGGTCAACAGCTGGCGAGATCTGGGCGCCGACACGGCTGGCACCAGCACCTTCGGGGTGCCCCTGAGCCCCACCTGGGGTGGCGCCCACGTGCCAACGGAGCCGTCAAGGGACAGCAAACATGATATGGGGTAAGTCGCACATGTAATAGGCCCTTTATTTTTTGACAGCAAACATGATACGTCGCACGTGTGATAGACCCTTATGTTCTTAGTAAAATTGCAGATAGTGTAATGTAATATGCATAAACATTCTGTCAACATATCTTAAACACGTTGGTTTTATTTGTCTTTAACTCAAGGATACCAGCGTTTGTTGTGTTGAGTTAAATAATCGTTTGTTTATTTTTTTAATCGTCGACCATATCCCTTGTTAATTACCCCATCATTTGACAGACACGCCCAATCATGTAACAAATACGCCCAATCAATGTAACAGACACGCCCCTCCACTTCATAAAGATATTGATGCCATTCTCTCTAGTCCTGCCTACCCCACGATTTCATTGAATCGTCTCCAGTGACGGAAATGTCATGTGTCTGTAAATTGTGAAGATCGGCATTTTTAAATTGTGAAGATCGACACTTCGTGAGCTAGAAACTGACGGCAATGTCGCTTTTGATAATAATCTTCTATAATAAGTTTTGCTCACGATATTGCATACCCCCCCCACACACACCTAATATTTTCCTTATTTCTTCCATCCACTCACTGGCACTCACTGCTTACAATTAAAAATACGACGACTCGTTGTCCTGTACACATTTCAGTGTTGATATAAACATGCCCGTATGAGCCTCGTATACTGTAAACATGAACAAATCCCGTATTACTTACAGTATGTCCTTGACTTTATTTCTCATTACAATCGTATCATATATACACGAGTCAGCTTGAGATATTCATGTGTCAGCATGAGATAACAAAGCCTTCGATCACTCAGACAATCACCGACACTACAATACATTTCGTTATTTGATTTTTTGAGCATTGGAACTTGAGCCTTAATGAACGTTGATATCGCTCAGTAACCAAATTAAAAAGTTGTCAGTATTGTACCCTAGGGGTAACCAAATTAAAACTTTGTCAGT
Source organism: Physella acuta (assembly GCF_028476545.2). NCBI lineage: Eukaryota > Metazoa > Mollusca > Gastropoda > Physidae > Physella > Physella acuta. The sequence goes on from NW_026732030.1 coordinate 990,711, forward strand.
ATTGTATCCCAGGGGTAACCAAATTTAAAAAGTTGTCATTATTGTACTTTAGAGGTAACCAAACACCCCTTCTAAGACAACCACCCATACCTTGCCAGTGTTGTAATGTAATTGTAATCCCACACACCTTGTCCATGTGGTAATCTAATGACAACCACAAATACCCTGCCGTTGTTGAAATATTACTAAACACATATTTTTAATTAACTTCTAATTGGTTCATTATAATTTTTGTTTTAAAATCTTCAACTCTTTCAACACCGCTGCTTATTTTTATTTCCCAGTTACATCCCTTGATAAAACGTTTCCCAGTTACATCCCTTGATAAACCAGTTTCGTAGTTTGCGTTTTCAATTTCAACTCATTTAACACATTGTAACGTATTTTTTGAAAAATGTCAACTATTTTAACACATTGTAATGTAATTCTTTTATTTCAACTTATCAGGGCTTTTGTATTAAATAAACTTTTTATTTTGTTGTGAGAACAATGGAGTATGTAAATGGCCTGACATTCTACTGAATAAACCGTTTTTTTTAAACGCTGATTTCAATACCTCTTATGCTGTAAAAAAAAAAGTATGCATCAGCTATGTGATTGTTGGGGACTCTTGGGATTGGGTTTCTACAATCTCGGATTTTGGGGATGAGTGCGATTGAGGTGACCGTTCTTGGATTATCTACAGCAGGGGTCTCCAAACTTTTCAACCCGAGGGCCGAATTAACTATCAAATATCAGTTCGAGGGCCAGGGTTTCTTCCATGCATCTCTTTGGGGTGGCGGAGTCCCCTGCATCCCCCCCCCCCCCCAACGAAATATAATTTATATAGAAATATATAAATATATTTAAAATGCCCCCCCCCCCAGGAGAAAAAGTCTGAAAGAAACACAGTCGGTACCGACAACACACTCGATGTCCAAGTTTGTTCTCCTTGGGCAAACGCAAAAACCCACCCGCCATTTTTTGAACTTGTCTCTAAGGAAGTAATTTGCTTGCAGTTCAATTACCTCCATCTGCAGTTCATCTAGGCAACTGGTTACATTTGCTTCATCTGGGTTTTGAAACATGGAACAGCTGTCCAGCAACTCATCCATTGCAATTGAAAAATTGCGAAACTTGTTAGCAGTTTTCACTACTTGAGTCACAATGTTTTCATCAATGTCTGCAACACGGAGGGCAATGGTATTTTTTCCGTGAACAAAAAGATCTCCGCGGGCCGGATGAGAGGACCTCGCGGGCCGCATCCAGCCCGCGGGCCGTAGTTTGGAGACCCCTGATCTACAGCATCCAATGTTATTGTGGGGATCTTGCTGTCAGTATGGAGACCGCTCTATCATTGTGAGGACCACTCTAACAGTGTGGGGACCACTAAGATTGTGGGGATCACTAAGATTGTGGGGACCACTAGGATTGAGGGGACCACTAGGATTGTGGGGATCACTAAGATTGTGGGGACCACTCTATCATTGTTGGGACACTCTTTCATTGTGGGGATCACTAGGATTGCAGGACCACTCTAGGATTGTGGGGACAACTCTATCATTGTGGGGACCACTCTAGGATTATGGAGACCACTCTAAGATTGTGGCGACCTACACGGGGATTGTGGGGATCACAGTTTGATTAGGGGATTATAAGGTGGTTATCTATTGAAATAAATGCTGTCGTTTATTGCGCACCAATCCTAACGTTTATTACAATCAACTGACAGTGACAAATCAGCTGAAATAAAATAATATTTTATACTCTATGTTAAATAATATCTAACCCAACAAGCGGTGACTACACATTGTCTTATGCTGCAAGTTATGCTCATATGAACTGCATTTGTCTACGTCCCTTTATATCCACAGTATGTGTAGAAAATAGTTGTGGAGTTAGTTCAAATCATTGAAAGTTTATTGTTTAAACATCGCTTGTTTTCAGAATCTAATCGTATTTTTTCTTAGTATGGCTTATACAGAGTATATTTTTGATCGACAAATAAACATTAATTTATTTACTATTTACTTGATTTAGAAGTAAACGTTAATTTATTTACCATCCTTTTCAATTAATGTATAGCTCAATCTTTAGGATTGTTCACGCAGGTCTATTATCCTGCCGTCCATTAAATGTATACCTTTGATCAGAAGTGAACGTTAACGTACTTCCCTGCCCTAGCGTTTAACTGCACGCTAACACAGCTGACTACCTGCTAGACCACCGCTTGTATACCGTAGATTACAGAGAGTCACGTGAGTACACGGCAGTCACGTGGACAGTTCCATAAGCAACCTCTGGTCGTCTGTCTGCAAGTCTTTGATCCCCTGGCGAGGCTCGCATGTCAGGGTGCCATTTATCTCTGGGACCGGACAGTGTGGATTGGGGCAGGGGTGGGGGTGGGGAGGGGAACGTTCAGGTAACTGATGTCCAATCCGAACAGAAGGAAACGAGTGTATGGCTAATACAGTGTGTAGAGGGATAAAGAAACGGTTGTAGGTGTAGTTGTACATCGAACAGAAGGAAAGCTGTTGAGTACATGGCTTAGGCTAACACAGTGTACAGGGGGACTGAAGAATAAAGATGTAGGTGTAGGCCTACGTGTAGATCGAACAGAAGGAAAGCTGTAGAGTAGGCCTACATGGCTAATAGAGTGTACAGAGAGATCAAGAAAAGGTTGTATGTGTAGATTTAAGAAGAAATACGGACAAATTAAAAAGTTGGACGGTCAAAAAGGACGTATTGAGAAAGTAAAACATTTGTATTGAGACAGATGAGGCTAGTGTTAAATCTGTGTTTGAACAAGACAAAAACCAAACCTTTCTAGTACAGAAATATGGCCCTGTCATTGTTTGTATGTAGCATCGATGTAGATAAAATAATTAGCACTAAAGACGTAACAAGGACTAGTGAATCTGTTCTGATAAATACAGTGTAATTGTGTTTACTGTAATGATTGACAATAATTTCAATTCTGTCTGCCGTAATGAAATCTTAATTCCCGGTTTAACCCGGTCTAAAATGTCAGTATTACCATCCTTCGAATCACGCGGTTTGCAGACGACTGAGTTGACGGTTATTTCCCGCTTAATGGCCAGGTTCACGGCCGTGTAATTTAATATGGCTGTTTAAAATATATGCCAGGTTTATCTGAGAAACTTTTAGTTACAGGGCCTGTAGAATGGTTTATCTGAGAAACTTTTAGTTACAGGGCCTGTAGAATGGTTTATCTGAGAAACTTTTAGTTACAGGGCCTGTAGAATGGTTTATCTGAGAAACTTTTAGTTACAGGGCCTGTAGAATGGTTTATCTGAGAAACTTTTAGTTACAGGGCCTGTAGAATGGTTTATCTGAGAAACTTTTAGTTACAGGGCCTGTAGAATGTTTTATCTGAGAAACGTTTAGCTACAGGGCCTGTAGAATGGTTTATATGAGAAATTTACAGGGCCTGTAGAATTGTTTATCTGAGAAACTTTTAGTTACAGGGCCTGTAGAATGGTTTATCTGAGAAATGTACAGGGCCTGTAGAATGGTTTATCTGAGAAATTTACAGGGCCTGTAGAATGGTTTATCTGAGAAACTTTTAGTTACAGGGCCTGTAGAATGTTTTATCTGAGAAACGTTTAGCTACAGGGCCTGTAGAATGGTTTATATGAGAAATTTACAGGGCCTGTAGAATTGTTTATCTGAGAAACTTTTAGTTACAGGGCCTGTAGAATGGTTTATCTGAGAAATGTACAGGGCCTGTAGAATGGTTTTTTTTTTCTGAGAAACGTTTAGTTACAGGGCCTGTAGAATGGTTTATCTGAGAAATTTACAGGGCCTGTAGAATGGTTTATCTGAGAAACTTTTAGTTACAGGGCCTGTAGAATGTTTTATCTGAGAAACGTTTAGCTACAGGGCCTGTAGAATGGTTTATATGAGAAATTTACAGGGCCTGTAGAATTGTTTATCTGAGAAACTTTTAGTTACAGGGCCTGTAGAATGGTTTATCTGAGAAATGTACAGGGCCTGTAGAATGGTTTTTTTTTCTGAGAAACGTTTAGTTACAGGGCCTGTAGAATGGTTTATCTGAGAAATTTACAGGGCCTGTAGAATGGTTTATCTGAGAAACTTTTAGTTACAGGGCCTGTAGAATGTTTTATCTGAGAAACGTTTAGCTACAGGGCCTGTAGAATGGTTTATATGAGAAATTTACAGGGCCTGTAGAATTGTTTATCTGAGAAACTTTTAGTTACAGGGCCTGTAGAATGGTTTATCTGAGAAACTTTTGGTTATAGGGCCTGTAGAATGGTTTATCTGAGAAACTTTTAGTTACAGGGCCTGTAGAATGTTTTATCTGAGAAACGTTTAGCTACAGGGCCTGTAGAATGGTTTATATGAGAAATTTACAGGGCCTGTAGAATTGTTTATCTGAGAAGCTTTTAGTTACAGGGCCTGTAGAATGGTTTATCTGAGAAATTTACAGGGCCTGTAGAATGGTTTTTTTTTCTGAGAAACGTTTAGTTACAGGGCCTGTAGAATGGTTTATCTGAGAAATTTACAGTGCCTGTAGAATGGTTTATCTGAGAAATTTACAGGGCCTGTAGAATGGTTTATCTGAGAAACTTACAGGGCCTGTAGAATGTTTTATCTGAGAAACTTACAGGGCCTGTAGAATAGTTTATGGTATTTTGTACAACAAGTTAATAATCTGACTCTAAGGCCGTGATGTACCAGTTGGGGAGGCGGGTTTGAATAAAGGCCCTAATTACATCAAGAACAAGGATGGTTGTCTATGTAGCATCATAGTTTGACGTGCGACTAAGGATTCTTTTTTCTTCAGACTATTTATTTGATTGGGTATTACTAGTTATGTGTGTGTTAATTTAATTAATTTGTATAAATGTCTGTTCGGCCTAATTATTCTCACATTATTAACCTGGCATGTGCAGACAATGACGGGACGGGCAAAACAAAAACACGTGACCTTGGGGGAAATTTATTCCTGGTCTGTAATTATTTCTGTAACAAAAAAAAAAAAAAAAAAAAAAAAAAAAAAAAAAAAAAGATTCCACCGGAGTAACTCGATTATCTGGTAACATCCTGCTTGCCAACCTTGAAAAAAAAAAGAACCACTTCCTCTTTTAAAAATTGTGGTTCCTACAGAATGGGGAAACTCCGATTAATCATGAATGGGAGAAGTCTATCTTTAGCGTGAACACATTTGACGTCATCCACACGGATGTTTGTCTATCGGTGTAAGTAGGATGAGTCTAGTTAGTTGTATACGGTGACTATGGACAAGTCGATTGATATATTTTCTACATTAAAAAAATTAAAATGGTGTAAATATAGTATGGATATAATGTGTAAATTTTAATTATATGTAATAAAATGTACAGTTCGATGTCCCCGTGTTATGTTTTCGAACGAATATGTGATCGAGGTGATATATAAGAATGTATGTGTCGTGTACGGTAACTTGGTGATCAAAGGTGATACATTAAGATGTATATGCCGTGTACGGTAACTTGGTGATCGAGGCTATACATAAGAATGTATGTGCCGTGTATGCCGATCCTCCTTCAGATTTGTATTGTGCGTGGAAGGTTTGTCCCCTGTGATTTATGGCGTCTGATATCATTAAAACCTTTTCCTTACTCACTGACTTGGAAACATTTGAGATCTGCTCTTGTCTCTCTATTATTGCCTCCCTTGTCCATCTTGTCTTGTCTCCCTTGTCCATCTTGTCTTGTCTCCCTTGTATTATTTGCAACCTAGACCTTCACACTTGGGTAGACAGAGCTGAGCAAATGGACATCAGCAAGATCTGGCATACCTGGCCAGCTTGTAGTACCAGCCTTATGTTGTGTGTTGTGTTGAGTGGTGTAACTAATGGTTCCTTGTTGTACCAGCCTTATGTTGTGTGTTGTGCTGAATGGTGTAACTAATGGTTCCTTGTTGTACCAGCCTTATGTTGTGTGTTGTGCTGAGTGGTGTAACTAATGGTTCCTTGTTGTACCAGCCTTATGTTGTGTGTTGTGCTGAATGGTCTACTGGTTCATTGTTAAAATGTTAACCTGATATAGAAGTTGAAAAATTAAAATTTGCTCATTTTAAAGTTGATGGACATTTTTTTTTTAATTTATGCCTACTTTTCAGGTTATTTAGAAAATCGCCGGACTTCGGAGGAAAACGACTATTTGCTCCACGAAAACTCTTGTACCAACCTAGCGTTAACAGTAACTTATCTAGTGTTTGTGTGCTCAGTTCACGTGCGCCTACATCCAGCCGCCCCCTGCCTTTAGTTATGAAGATCGTGAGTAGTAAATCTACTCAGGTTCGAAGCACCTCTCAGCATGCACGCTAATCGCCTGCCCGTAGTTTTTTTTTTATTTAAGTCGTTAACTTCTTTTTTCGTCTCATCCTCCCTCGCCCCACCCTCCCCTTATTTTTTACGCCTTGAATATTAATCTCCGCGGATTGAGGAAACGAAGGGATCCCCAGAAAGTGGAAGGCGTCATTTAGTATCGGAAACACTTCCTGCTTCAGCCCCACCGTCCGACTTCACCAGCCCCACCGCCCAACTTCACCCAGCCCCACCGTCCGACTTCACCCAGCCCCACCGTCCGACTTCACCCAGCCCCACCGTCCGACTTCACCCAGCCCCACTGTCCGACTTCACCAGCCCCACCGCCCGACTTCACCCAGCCCCACCGTCCGACTTCACCTAGCCCCACCGTCCGACTTCACCCAGCCCCACCGTCCGACTTCACCCAGCCCCACCGTCCGACTTCACCCAGCCCCACCGTCCGACTTCACCCAGCCCCACCGTCCGACTTCACCCAGCCCCACCGTCCGACTTCACCCAGCCCCACCGTCCGACTTTACCCAGCCCCACCGTCCGACTTCACCCAGCCTCACCGTCCGACTTCACCCAGCCCCACCGTCCGACTTCACCCAGCCCCACCGTCCGACTTCACCCAGCCCCACCGTCCGACTTCACCCAGCCCCACCGTCCGACTTCACCCAGCTCCACCGTCCGACTTCACCCAGCCCCACCGTCCGACTTCACCCAGCCCCACCGTCCGACTTCACCCAGCCCCACCGTCCGACTTCACCCAGCCCCACCGTCCGACTTCACCCAGCCCCACCTTCACCCAGCCCCACCGTCCGACTTCACCCAGCCCCACCGTCCGACTTCACCCAGCCCCACCGTCCGACTTCACCCAGCCCCACCGTCCGACTTCACCCAGCCCCACCGTCCGACTTCACCCAGCCCCACCGTCCGACTTCACCCAGCCCCACCGTCCGACTTCACCCAGCCCCACCGTCCGACTTTACCCAGCCCCACCGTCCGACTTCACCCAGCCTCACCGTCCGACTTCACCCAGCCCCACCGTCCGACTTCACCCAGCCCCACCGTCCGACTTCACCCAGCCCCACCGTCCGACTTCACCCAGCCCCACCGTCCGACTTCACCCAGCCCCACCGTCCGACTTCACCCAGCCCCACCGTCCGACTTCACCCAGCTCCACCGTCCGACTTCACCCAACCCCACCGTCCGACTTTACCCAGCCCCACCGTCCGACTTCACCCAGCCCCACCGTCCGACTTCACCCAGCCCCACCGTCCGACTTTACCCAGCCCCACCGCCCGACTTCACCCAGCCCCACCGTCCGACTTCACCCAGCCCCACCGTCCGACTTCACCCAGCCCCACCGTCCGACTTCACCCAGCCCCACCGTCCGACTTTACCCAGCCCCACCGTCCGACTTCACCCAGCCCCACCGTCCGACTTCACCCAGCCCCACCGTCCGACTTCACCCACCCCCACCGTCCGACCTAACCCAGCCCCACCGTCCGACTTTACCCAGCCCCACCGTCCGACTTCACCCAGCCCCACCGTCCGACTTTACCCAGCCCCACCGTCCGACTTCACCCAGCCTCACCGTCCGACTTCACCCAGCCCCACCGTCCGACTTCACCCAGCCCCACCGTCCGACTTCACCCAGCCCCACCGTCCGACTTCACCCAGCCCCACCGTCCGACTTCACCCAGCTCCACCGTCCGACTTCACCCAGCCCCACCGTCCGACTTCACCCAGCCCCACCGTCCGACTTCACCCAGCCCCACCGTCCGACTTCACCCAGCCCCACCGTCCGACTTCACCCAGCCCCACCTTCACCCAGCCCCACCGTCCGACTTCACCCAGCCCCACCGTCCGACTTCACCCAGCCCCACCGTCCGACTTCACCCAGCCCCACCGTCCGACTTCACCCAGCCCCACCGTCCGACTTCACCCAGCCCCACCGTCCGACTTCACCCAGCCCCACCGTCCGACTTCACCCAGCCCCACCGTCCGACTTTACCCAGCCCCACCGTCCGACTTCACCCAGCCTCACCGTCCGACTTCACCCAGCCCCACCGTCCGACTTCACCCAGCCCCACCGTCCGACTTCACCCAGCCCCACCGTCCGACTTCACCCAGCCCCACCGTCCGACTTCACCCAGCCCCACCGTCCGACTTCACCCAGCCCCACCGTCCGACTTCACCCAGCTCCACCGTCCGACTTCACCCAACCCCACCGTCCGACTTTACCCAGCCCCACCGTCCGACTTCACCCAGCCCCACCGTCCGACTTCACCCAGCCCCACCGTCCGACTTCACCCAGCCCCACCGTCCGACTTTACCCAGCCCCACCGCCCGACTTCACCCAGCCCCACCGTCCGACTTCACCCACCCCCACCGTCCGACCTAACCCAGCCCCACCGTCCGACTTTACCCAGCCCCACCGTCCGACTTCACCCAGCCCCACCGTCCGACTTCACCCAGCCCCACCCCCCGACTTCACCCAGCCCCACCCCCCGACTTCACCCAGCCCCAGCCCCCGACTTCACCCAGCCCCACCGTCCGACTTCACCCAGCCCCACCGTCCGACTTTACCCAGCCCCACCGTCCGACTTCACCCAGCCCCACCCCCTGACTTCACCCAGCCCCACCTTCACCCAGCCCCACCGTCCGACTTTACCCAGCCCCACCGTCCGACTTCACCCAGCCCCACCGTCCGACTTTACCCAGCCCCACCGTCCGACTTCACCCAGCCCCACCCCCTGACTTCACCCAGCCCCACCTTCACCCAGCCCCACCGTCCGACTTCACCCAGCCCCACCGTCCAACTTCACCCAGCCCCACCGTCCCACTTCACCCAGCCCCACCAAGAGCATATTTTTATCCCTCCACCAGGCTTGAGACGACGGACGACGGGAGGTAACCCTCTTGTCGTCAGCTTTCTACCGGGCCAGGATTCAGTCCCCTTGTAGCCCCAGCACTCAGCTTTCTACCAGCCTGGATTCAGTCCCCTTGTAAGCCCCAGCGGTGTGGGGGTGCGAGTCTGCGCGGGCCGGTGTTTCCTCATTCCTGCTTTGTTTTTCTTATTACCGGGATGTTTCCGCCGGCCAAGGTGTAGTTGTGGAGGTGTTTTATACGGCGTGTGAAGGGTTAGGGACACCTTTTTGTGTTGCAACTATTTCTTTCAGAGGATTTACCGTGATTACCTTTAGGATTTATTCATCATGTGAGTGTTTAATTAAAATCTCATTTCCTTGTCGTTTTACGCTACTTAGACCAGTGTAACAAATTTCGCTTCTCAATCCTTATTAACTCATTAGACTTAGATAGTAAACAAACAGGCCAAGATCTTGATTTTTTTTATTTAGGCCTACAGGCCTACAGGTTTACCAGGCCTTCATGATTAATAATTCACGAAGTTCTAATAATTAGTAATTACAATGGTTGATAGTTTCTTTACGGACAGTTCATTAAGTGTTATTCTACTATACTAGATACAAACAAATCAATAAAAGACTGCACTACTAAATAGTAGCACTAGGGCCTATACAATACTGCAATTGTCCATATGACTTAGTAATTAGTAGGCCTAGATCTATATTCGGCTAACTTACTAGGATTAGGCCCCTGTTGTTACATCATTCACTGGGCTATACTAGGTTAGATCGGTAAATTTGAAATATTGGCTTACCGTGTAGATATAGGCCTACAATTTAGTTGAGAGATGTGTGTCATGGTTAAATTTGGGCTGTGATTAAGGTTAAAGTAGATGCACACAAGGTACAATTGTAGCGATATAAAAAAAAATACACACGGCATAATATCGCCAATGACAAGTCAAATGTATATTAGACCAAATTCTATATGACCTAGGCCCATCAAATATATGATACAAAAAGGACTATGTACTAAGTATAGCCTACAAGTCCGTGTAGTAAAACTGTAGGTTATACATGGCACACAAAGTATATATACTTGGAATATCCCCTATACAAAACTACGTTGACTATAATAAAGCTAGATGATTACATGCATATGCTACATGGATCAACTCAAGCTTCTTATAGCACGTTCACAGTTCGTATCTTATCTACATATTTTATTTCAATCAACAACCAACACTGTTGTCAGTCTATGTATCATCTTGGCGTTTTAACTTTATAACGACCCCACACCCTCGTCATGTTTTTGGGTGTCGGACGGTGGGGGAGGGGGGGGGGGGCTGTGCAAGCGGACGTGGAGGTTTTTTCTGTGTAGTTTTTTTGGGAGTCTTAGTGAAACGACGTGACATTTCAACCTAGGGCGGGGAGGGGAAAACTGTAACATTAAAAGTAAACTGCGGTGTTTTGGGCAGGTACAGGTGCGAGCAGTTTGTTACCTGTGTGTAGGTGAGCCGGGATATTAGTTGAGGATACATGTAAGCATCCAGCGCCTCCACATGAGTGGGTACACGCTGGCGTGGGTCAGAACTCAGGCAATTATCAACACCGTCAGGCGGTAATTTGATTAGAGTTATCTGCCCGCTGGTCCATAAAATCAGGTCTTGCATCACCTACCCCCACCTCCCCCTCTTTTCCACACACACCTGATCCCGTAGTGATGTTTACTCCGTGTGATAACGATAAGAATTTCACGCCTCACCCCGCCCCTATATCTGGGTTTTCCTCTGCCCCACCCCCCTCATTATCTATCTGGTTTGTCCACGGCCCATACGCCACCCCCCTCCCCCCTAACCCTCCCCCTCCCCTCATCACATTACCTATGCGGGTTGTCCAGGCCTACCTTACCTGACTAATGTGACCTCTGGTCAGTGGTTCTAAACTCTTTGATCTGTCGACTCCATGTTTCATTCAGATGTTATTTATAGCTAGATTTAGCTGCTGCCGCAACCCGCACATCCAAAACCATCATTTGAGCTATGTTGACCCTAATATGTTAGCCTTAACCTGTTTGTCCACATATGTTAGCGCTAGTCTGTTGGCCCTAATCTATTAACCCTAATCTGTTGGTCTTAATCTGTTGGCTTTAATCTGTTGGCCCTAATCTGCAGTACATCAGTGATAGAAATAGCGCCTTATCTGAACAGATCCTTCACAGCCTGTCAATAAATTTTTAAAAATCTTCTTCAGACTCCACCTGCATCCATCCGTTCCTTTAGTTTTTTTTTTTTAATTATTTCTCATTGAAGTTAAATTGGGAAAAAAATTCTCCTCTCTAGGGAATATCTGACGTATAGTTCCCCCACGCCCACCCCGCACATACGTGTGGATTTCAGACGGTGGATTTCCTCCATACTTTGAATGTTAGTTGAATTATTTCTTTGATTTCCTCCATACTTTGGACGTTTGTTGAATTATTTCTTTGATTTCCTCCATACTTTGGATGTTTGTTGGATTATTTCTTTGATTTCCTCCATACTTTGAATGTTAGTTGAATTATTTCTTTGATTTCCTCCATACTTTGGACGTTTGTTGAATTATTTCTTTGATTTCCTCCATACTTTGGATGTTTGTTGGATTATTTCTTTGATTTCCTCCATACTTTGAATGTTAGTTGAATTATTTCTTTGATTTCCTCCATACTTTGGACGTTTGTTGAATTATTTCTTTGATTTCCTCCATACTTTGGATGTTTGGTGAATTATTTCTTTGATTTCCTCCATACTTTGAATGTTAGTTGAATTATTTCTTTGATTTCCTCCATACTTTGGATGTTTGTTGAATTATTTCTCCCACGCCATCACTGAGGGTCTGTTTGATCCACGTACAGCAGATTTATGAGCTAATGACACCCCTACCCCACCTTTCTCCCCCCCCCCTCCCAAATATTCTGTCGTAAATCACCTTTCAGCCTTGAAATTATTTTAACATACATTAATATAACTTGTATGTTAAAACGTTATCTCTTAGCGTAAAAAACCTTTCTTGTCCATGAGAAAAAAATTGATGTAACGCATTGTAGAAGTCTAGTGAGTGGAAGTCTGGCGTTGGCTAGATGCTATGTTACAACCTTCATATGGTCGTATGTGGCCAGATATTATGTTACAATCTTCTGCCCCCCCCCCCCTTACCCTCCTCACGTCATACTTGTAGATAATGTAGCAACCATCTTTCATCCCCCGGATCAAACACCAACTAGTATCAGTTCTGTGATCAAACACCACCTAGTATCAGTTCAGGGATCAAACACCAACTAGTATCAGTTCTGTGATCAAACACCATCTAGTATTAGTTCTCGCATCAAACACCAACTAGTATCAGTTCTGTGATCAGGGATGTGACTTTTCCGAATTTTAGCGGAAATCCGATTTTTCAGTTTCAGCTGCAATTTTCCTCCGCTGATTTCATCTTTGCCGAATTTTTCCGCCGATCTTCGATTTTTGCCGAAGTTTTAAAAATTAGGAAAAAAAAACGAAAACGGCCGACTTGCGCATTCCATATATTTGTATTTAAATCGAGAATTACAGTACTTAGGTCAAATATGCACATTTCTTTTTAATTAGACGATTGCGCTAGGTCTGACGGTGCTAGATCAAGATGAAATATAGATCTAGGTTAAGATTCAGAATTTCTGCGAATTTCAGTATTTTTCAGAACGCAATTTTTTTGTCCAAATTTTCCGCTGATATCAGTTGAATATTTATCAAACACACGGCAAAAGTAATCTAAAATAATGCCTTTCTTCAAATGAAACTCGCATCTCCCAAGCCTGGTAATCTAGCTATCGATGTAGCCTAATTTATCTTTCTGTATTTTAACCTTCCCAAAGTCTGGTTTCTCTCTGATTTTATTTTATTTAGCTATCTAAAATTAATATTAAAATCCTTGCAAAAGGTGACTATGAGGACTAGACTACACCCCCCCCCCCCCCTGTTGTAGCAACCGTGGCTCTTGTGACCTCACCTTGACCCCCAAGTACGTGTTTGGTACTGCTTGTGGGGAAAAAAATTAGAATGACGTCACAGTAATTTCAAATAGCTGTTCCTCCAATACCTATGCTATAGGCCTACAGATTTAAAAAAAAACAAACAACTGAACTCAACGTGACTCCGAAGAAAAAATACGATACGGACTGTTTTTAATAAGGGGTCTTCCATAAATAACGTCACTCGCGGGGGGGGGGGGGGGATCCGTAATTTTGTGACGTGTAATGAGGCGGAGGGGATCATATAGTGTGACGTCATATTTTTCATTTTAAAAAAGTAATGTTAGAAACTGAATTTTAGCCGCTATTACGCGTTTTAGAAAACTTTTTAAAAATTGTAATACAAATTAATTAAAATACCCTACGTTGGTCAAGCTCAGTTAATATTTTAGAAAAAAAATCGATGTTTAAAAAAAAATTCAAATTCAATTTTGAGGAGGGGGGAGCGGTTGTTGGGCTGAGGTGTGACGTCATTTTAGGGGGGGGGGTCTGTCTTTTGTGATGGAGAGGAGAGGGGAGGTAAAAATCGTAAAAAAACGTAACGTCATTTATGGATGACCTCAAACAATTTACAACCATTCCAAAAACCAAAATAACGATGTGGTTTGGCTATCGAAATGGTTAACTTTGGTTCACATATCAGACCCTTTCTAATTTCAGCTAATCTGGTAGATTTCATTTTCCATCACATGAACCGAAAACTTTCAAATTACAATTAATCCGAATCTAGGCATTTTACAGTTGAAGACTAACATTTTTACCATGCCAATCTTTAAAAGAATATAAGGCATAATTTAAAATTGAAAACAAAAGTGTAACTAGACTAGATTAGTACACTTTAAATTAGCTAAATGTTGAACATAATTGCCACTTTTGTTACATTGTAATTGGAATTTTTTTTCAAAAGTTGTTAATAAATTAAACATTAAATTGCAATTAGACAAGACTTTCAATGTCATTTTAGAGCAACATTGTAATTGTAATTTTTTTTTTTAAAGTTGTTTATAAATTAAACATAAAATTGCAATTAGACAAGACTTTCAATGTCATTTTAGAGTAACATAAACTTGTTTTATTTATAATATTAGCTATATTAAACGATTAATTAGAACAGTAATGGCGTGAGACTGCTTTAACTGCGATTAAAAAAATAGACAAAACGTTGAGTTCTTTCAATGTCATTTTAGAGTAACATAAACTTGTTTTATTTATAATATTAGCTATATTAAACGATTAATTAGAACAGTAATGGCGTGAGACTGCTTTAACTGCGATTAAAAAAATAGACAAAACGTTGAGTTCTTGTCCGAAGAAAATTTCCTAATTTTTTTCCCTGGTCTGGTCACATCCCTGTGTGATCAAACACACACCTAGTATCAGTTCTAGTATCAAACATCATCTTGTATCAGTTCTGGGCTGCTGTTATTTTTACTCTCAGACACCTGCAGACGACCCGGGATGTTTGATGCCAGACTTTGTTGCGTCTCGTCTGCGAGTGCGTGGCACCTGTGTGTCCTGTCAGTTACCTGGACATACCTGCTCCTGCAACAGATCTCTGTCTGGCACCGACCCCCGCAGAGCAGCTCTGCGTCATATCCGGTGTGCCAATCTAGAGTTCTAAACACAATTTCAATTGTTGTCTTTTCTTGCCGGTGAATCTGTGGCTTTGTTCGTGTTAACTTTTGTGGCATGACTTCGTTGGTTTATAACTAGATCTAATTTAGTTTGACATCTTTCAAATATACATGCTTAGTGTTGTTTTTATTTTAAAGCTGTTTGTATCAGCTAGTGTCGCATCTTTACAAACAATATTTATCAGTTAAATAATTGTCCATGTTTACGTACTGTATTTATCAGCTTGCCAATAGACGTATCTTTACGTAGGATATGTATCGGCTAAACAGTTATTATACGAGACCATCTACCTTTCCGCCGAATGCTAGCAGGGGCCCTTACAAAGTTGGGCTAAGATTTGAATGAACGAGTGGCTACAAGGTTTTCCAATTTACTATCGTCATGTATGGTTAACTGTGGAGTTGGGCTTGATGCATTGTGGTGCACACGGTACACACGATATTAATTGTTGAAGGCATGGGTCAGACTGGTGCATTGTGTTGTAAGTGCGAATGGGCGAGATCTAGTTCACCAAATGATACCTAGGAATACGTTTTCGATTACGCTGGGTTACATTAATTTTCAGGGTTTTTATTTAAATCAAGTCGAATTCGAACACGATTTGGTTCTCAATTAGCCGTACCCACGATAACCTAAACCCTAATCCTCAGGTTAAATAAAATCACCTTAGCTACTATTTATACCTGTACACCTTCTGGTAGGTGTCTGTTTCTTGCGTACCTTCGTTGATAATCTCCTCCCATCTCCACACGCTCCTTATCAAGTGCACCAAGGTTAACTCGAGTCTTGTACTTTACCTACGCTGTGTCTTCTAGATAATGGTTCCATGTGTCCTCATGGTGAATTTTTTAATCTCGCCCCTTGATAATGTTCCATCATGTGTCCTAATGGTGAATTTTTAAATCTCGCCCCTTGATAATGTTCCATCATGTGTCCTGATGGTGAATTTTTTAAATCTCGCCCCTTGATAATGTTCCATCATGTGTCCTAATGGTGAATTTTTAAATCTCGCCCCTTGATAATGTTCCATCATGTGTCCTCATGGTGAATTTTTAAATCTCGCCCCTTGATAATGTTCCATCATGTGTCCTAATGGTGAATTTTTAAATCTCGCCCCTTGATAATGTTCCATCATGTGTCGTGATGGTGAATTTTTAAATCTCGCCCCTTGATAATGTTCCATCATGTGTCCTCATGGTGAATTTTTAAATCTCGCCCCTTGATAATGTTCCATCATGTGTCCTAATGGTGAATTTTTAAATCTCGCCCCTTGATAATGTTCCATCATGTGTCCTCATGGTGAATTTTTAAATCTCGCCCCTTGATAATGTTCCATCATGTGTCCTAATGGTGAATTTTTAAATCTCGCCCCTTGATAATGTTCCATCATGTGTCGTGATGGTGAATTTTTAAATCTCGCCCCTTGATAATGTTCCATCATGTGTCCTGATGGTGAATTTTTAAATCTCGCCCCTTGATAATGTTCCATCATGTGTCCTGATGGTGAATTTTTAAATCTCGCCCCTTGATAATGTTCCATCATGTGTCCTCATGGTGAATTATATTTATCTTGCCGTATTCCATCCGTGGGTTCACTCGGTTCATCCTGCTATCTCATCCTTTGTTAAAGTTTGATGTCTTTATGTAGACATATGTTAAGTCATATGTCATGGAGATGGTTGTACCTGCAGCATAGCTTTAGTACATTAATGTTTTAGACATATGGTAGTACCTGCAGCATAGCTTTAGTACATTAATGTTTTAGACATATGGTAGTATCTGCAGCATAGCTTTAGTACATTACTGTTTTAGACATATGGTAGTATCTGCAGCATAGCTTTAGTACATTACTGTTTTAGACATGGCATATCGTGTACACGACCGTCCAGTCATCTGACTTGTAAGTGACTGTCCAGTCACCTCATGTCTGTTAAGTCATATGTTGTTAGACGATTGTTAAGACACCTGTCTTGTGACATCTAAGTCACCTAATGTCTTCTACCTGTCTACAAAGTCATATGCCATGCAGGTGAAAGTTAAAACACCTGTCTTGGATATGACAGCTAAGTCATGTAATGCCTTGTGTATGTTGATTCATCTGTCATGCATCTGACTGTTAAGTCAACTCACGAGTCATCTGCCATGCATCTGACTGTTAAGTCACCTCACATGCACACGTTCACGGATCAATGGCATGGAACAGCCGCTCACCCTGACCTACATCAACCGTGTGTATTTCAGTATTGACTCGCCAGTTCATGCACGGAGAAAAGTCCAACCACCTCTCCTAACCCCCCCCCCCACACACACACTCCTAACCCGCCTCACAACACTTCTCCAGTTTCCTTGTCTATCAATTACGTTGATAATTAATACTTCCGTGCTACGAGTAACGTCACCACAGGACCACGCTGATGTATAACTTACTGTTGTAGCTAACACAGTTCACCTGATGTCCTATAGATTCAACTTACTGTTGTAGCTAACACAGTTCACCTGATGTCCTATAGATTCAACTTACTGTTGTAGCTAACACAGTTCACCTGATGTCCTATAGATTCAACTTACCGTTGTAGCTAACACAGTTCACCTGATGTCCTCTAGATTCAACTTACCGTTGTAGCTAACACAGTTCACCTGATGTCCTATAGATTCAACTTACCGTTGTAGCTAACACAGTTCACCTGATGTCCTATAGATTCAACTTACCGTTGTAGCTAACACAGTTCACCTGATGTCATAATAGTCTATAGATTCAACTTACCGTTGTAGCTAACACAGTTCACCTGATGTCCTATAGATTCAACTTACCGTTGTAGCTAACACAGTTCACCTGATGTCCTCTAGATTCAACTTACCGTTGTAGCTAACACAGTTCACCTGATGTCCTATAGATTCAACTTACCGTTGTAGCTAACACAGTTCACCTGATGTCCTCTAGATTCAACTTACCGTTGTAGCTAACACAGTTCACCTGATGTCCTCTAGATTCAACTTACCGTTGTAGCTAACACAGTTCACCTGATGTCCTCTAGATTCAACTTACCGTTGTAGCTAACACAGTTCACCTGATGTCCTATAGATTCAACTTACCGTTGTAGCTAACACAGTTCACCTGATGTCCTATAGATTCAACTTACC
The DNA here is from genome assembly GCF_028476545.2 of Physella acuta. NCBI lineage: Eukaryota > Metazoa > Mollusca > Gastropoda > Physidae > Physella > Physella acuta. The sequence continues at coordinate 1,008,727 of NW_026732030.1, forward strand.
GTTGTAGCTAACACAGTTCACCTGATGTCCTATAGATTCAACTTACCGTTGTAGCTAACACAGTTCACCTGATGTCCTCTAGATTCAACTTACCGTTGTAGCTAACACAGTTCACCTGATGTCCTCTAGATTCAACTTACCGTTGTAGCTAACACAGTTCACCTGATGTCCTATAGATTCAACTTACCGTTGTAGCTAACACAGTTCACCTGATGACTTCTGCTTGTATCACGACTGTTTATAAGGCGCCCTTCAGCCAAAACTCACGAATACGGTAAATTGTCTAGCACAACTATGTAACAACTACGCGTATAGCACCAACAACCACACGAACATCAGCATAACTAGCACCTACAAGCACACCACTACGACTAGCACCTACAACCACGCCAGTGTGTATATCACCTACAACCACGCCAGTGTATATCACCTACAACCACGCCAGTGTATATCACTACAACCACGAGTAAACCACCAATATCCCTCCCCTGTCATCTCCCTTTATCGACATACCTCGCTCAACCCAACCTCTAATTTTGTGTCATTAAGTTGTTAGACATGTACAGACATTCAGACATGACAATCATCTTCAGCTTAACCCTCTCAATGTTCCCCGTCCGTCCCTCCCCCCTCCCCCTTTCCCTCCAAGACACGCTTAAACCTTTATCAAATCCTGCTCACGCATGCACGTGAAACTGCCCCTCAACAATAGATAATGACGCAACGTGCGCGCATTTTATTATCTCCCAGTTCCCTTATCTGGTTCAATACCACGTGACTCGAGGCATCCAGGTGCAGGTTGACATGTCTATTTTATCGTCTGCTGCTCCCGTTCTTTTCTTCCTGGGCCATTTCTTTTTTGGCGGCATAAAGATACACTCTGACGTCACGCTGTAGTGGGAGTGTACACTTTATGTGATTGTTGTCTGGGACTACGGGAGTGTCGGACACTAACTCACGGTAGTGCGGGAGTGTCGGACACTAACTCACGGTAGTACGGGAGTGTCGGAAACTAACTCACGGTAGTACGGGAGTGTCGGACACTAACTCACGGTAGTACGGGAGTGTCGGACACACTAACTCACGGTAGTACGGGAGTGTCGGACACTAACTCACGGTAGTACGGGAGTGTCGGACACACTAACTCACGGTAGTACGAGAGTGTCGGACACACTAACTCACGGTAGTACGGGAGTGTCGGACACTAACTCACGGTAGTACGGGAGTGTCGGACACTAACTCACGGTAGTACGGGAGTGTCGGACACACTAACTCACGGTAGTACGGGAGTGTCGGACACTAACTCACGGTAGTACGGGAGTGTCGGACACACTAACTCACGGTAGTACGAGAGTGTCGGACACACTAACTCACGGTAGTACAGGAGTGTCGGACACTAACTCGCGGTAGTACGGGAGTGTCGGACACTAACTCGCGGTAGTACGGGAGTGTCGGACACTAACTCACGGTAGTACGGGAGTGTCGGACACTAACTCACGGTAGTACGGGAGTGTCGGAAACTAACTCACGGTAGTACGGGAGCGTCGGACACTAACTCACGGTAGTACGGGAGTGTCGGACACACTAACTCACGGTAGTACGAAAGTGTCGGACACACTAACTCACGGTAGTACGGGAGTGTCGGACACACTAACTCACGGTAGTACGGGAGTGTCGGACACTAACTCACGGTAGTACGGGAGTGTCGGACACACTAACTCACGGTAGTACGGGAGTGTCAGACATACTAACTCACGGTAGTACGAGAGTGTCGGACACTCTCATGATAGTACGGGAGTGTCGGACACACTAACTCACAGTAGTACGGGAGTGTCGGACACACTCTCATGATAGTACGGGAGTGTCGGACACACTAACTCACGGTAGTACGGGAGTGTTAGACACACTAACTCACGGTAGTACGGGAGTGTCGGATACACTAACTCACGGTAGTACGGGAGTGTCGGACATACTAACTCACGGTAGTACGGGAGTGTCGGACACACCTTCTCACGGTAGTACGGGAGTGTCGGACACACTCTCATGATAGTACGGGAGTGTCGGACACACTAACTCACGGTAGTACGGGAGTGTTAGACACACTAACTCACGGTAGTACGGGAGTGTTAGACACACTAACTCACGGTAGTACGGGAGTGCCGGACACACTAACTCACGGTAGTACGGGAGTGTTAGACACACTAACTCACGGTAGTACGGGAGTTTTAGACACACTAACTCACGGTAGTACGGGAGTGTCGAACACACTAACTCACGGTAGTACGGGAGTGTCGGACACTAACTCACGGTAGTACGGGAGTGTCGGACACACTCTCATGATAGTACGGGAGTGTCGGACACACTAACTCACGTTAGTACGGGAGTGTTAGACACACTAACTCACGTTAGTACGGGAGTGTTAGACACACTAACTCACGGTAGTACGGGAGTGTTAGACACACTAACTCACGGTAGTACGGGAGTGTCGGACACACTAACTCACGGTAGTACGGGAGTGTTAGACACACTAACTCACGGTAGTACGGGAGTGTCAGACACAAACTATACTCCATGAACAAACGCTGTTGTATAACTAATGACTTACTGACTCTATATCTTAAATGTATTTAGTGCTATGACTCTCTGGCTCCCATTCTTATTCCTGGCGTCGTTACGATCAGAGTTTCTTCCAGGCATCTCTCCGCGCCCCGAACAAAATGGAATTTATATAAAAAATATACAGTGCCCCCCCCCCTGAAATTTTAGTCCGCCCCCCGAAAATTTCAAGTGTCCCCTCTTCTTCCCCCCCCCCCCCCCCGGAGAAAATTGTCTGGAAGAAACACTGGTTACGATCATAATTTCTATACAAGCATAGCGTTGTCAAATGTTTGAATTCCTGGCGAACTTTATGTTGAACACTCTCCTATATTTAGTGTATGCGTCTTGACATAAAACAACAATGACGTAACCTGCCTCATACCGCGGTAATCTACTCACTCGTTACTTGAGTTCAGGCGCTGTCAGGTGACGTCAGACAATTAAACCTGACCACGACTTCCCCGGACATTGACCTTGACCACCCACTCCCGTTGGACCCTGATTTCTCGGATATTTGTTTTACACTCTAGCTGTGTCCTGACCTCCCCTCTCCCCACCCCCACCTCTGGCCCCCTCCCCCAAATGAAACACTGCGGGTTGTCGAGACATTGAATTAGAAGGTTTCCGGTCGGACTCTGCTAATGGCGTCAGGGTGAGCAGTTTTTGTGTCAGTTTGTGGGGATTTGTATACACTGGTGTGTGGAGGGTACAGTTGTGTGTGGAAGGTACACTGGTGTGTGGAGGGTACAGTGGTGTGAGGGGTGTACAATTTTGTGTGAGGTGTCCATGGTGTGTGAGGTGGGGAGTACAATGTGTGAGGTAAAGGGAATGTGTACATGATTGTGTAGGGATAGTGTACAACAAAACTCAACTTCCAGCTGCTATGTTTTCTATTCCATCACCACACTACCCCCCCCACCCTACCCCTCCCTTCCAATTTGTCTAATAATATTGTCCTAGGATGGTGGAGGGGGTAGAGGCGCTACCTTGACCTTGTAATGTCTGTGACGTATCGAGCTCGTAATATCGTGTTGCACTTGTTTTCCAGGGGTTTCTATCGTTGAGGGGTGGGGGGGGGGGGGGGGGGGGGGGGACGACGGGATCATCAGCTATACGTGACCACAGAGGGTATACGTCCTCCCTCTTCTCTGGTCTCAGTTTCTCACCTCAGCTATTCTTCCATCCACATGATATTATTTCCAACTCCTCTTTCTCTCTCGTTAATTTTACCACACACTTCTCTCTCTTTCTCTCTCTCTCTCTCTCTTTCTCTTTGATTCACTCGCCATCTAGTCTGTACCTCGTCTTCACTACTTTCACACATACCGTTTATCCCCCCCCCCTCATCACCCGACACCACGTATCTGCTACGTAACTACAAAAATAACATGTCCCCTTTCGTCTAAATATAGCAGTGTATGAATATTTTAAAGGGAAAGAAATTATTTTAATTTTTTGACAGTTTTTCTAGGCCGAACATCAGGCTAAAAAAATAATAATACTAACCTTCTAATTAAAATAGGCATCACATTTTAATTAGTATATTTCTTTTCGAAATGAAAACACTGAAGAAGGCAAAGATCGGAGTAAAATAAAATGTAAAAAAAAATATGCAAGGACTGATGTGAAATACAAAGGAACAGCTTCCCAACTAGCCTTCAAAATATAATATTAAAACGCACTAATCTAGCATCTTAAGTAAACAGCTATCAATGCTAATCTAGCAAACACTAACACAGTTAATTTTAAAGGACTAATTTAGCCGTACAACGAATAAAAGAGATATTACAATCACAAGTTAATAATTTAACACTTGACACCAGCTGACGCTAATGGCTCTCCTCTAATTATCATCAATTAATTAAATCTGAATTAGTTGCTAACTGCTATTGTTGAGTACCTGGACAGAAGAGATGACTGTGGTGGATATTTGATATCGTTATATCATCTACATCATTAGCTATCAGCACGCTGGGTGCAGGGGGGATGTTATCACATCGTCATCTGCGGTGTCACCACTTAGTGGAATGTTTTGGTCACCACTCAGTGGAATGTTTTGGTCACCACCCAGTGGTATGTTTTGGTCACCACACCCTTACTGCGTCAATTGTTGTTGAAAAGAAAACGAACTAAGGACAAAATATCGAGGTCTTACCGCTGACCATCTCCTCCAGTCTCACTTTTGACCTTCCCCGCTGTCTCACCACTTTACCGGACCCAATCATCTCACCACTGACCATCCTCACTAATCTCACCACTGACCATCCTCACCATGTCTCACCACTGACCATCCCCATTGTCTCACCACTGACCATCCCCACTGTCTCACCACTAACCATCCCCCATTAATCTCACCACTAACCATCCCCACTGTTTCACCACTAACCATCCCCACTATGTCATCACTGACCTTCCCCACTGTCTAACCACTGACCATCCTCACCATGTCTCACCACTGACCGTCCCCACTGTCTCACCACTGACCATCCCCACTGTCTCACCACTGACCATCCCCACTAATCTCACCACTGACCATCTACCACTGTCTCACCACTGACCATCCCCCATTAATCTCACCACTGACCATCCCCACTGTCTCACCACTGACCATCCCCCACTGTCTCACCACTGACCATCCCCACTGTCTCACCACTGACCATCCCCACTGTCTCACCACTGACCATCCCCTCTGTCTCACCACTGACCATTCCCCCACTGTCTCACCACTGACCATCCCCCACTGTCTCACCACTGACCATCCCCACTGTCTCACCACTGACCATCCCCCATTAATCTCACCACTGACCATTCCCCATTAATCTCACCACTGACCATCCTCACTGTCTCACCACTGAACATCCTCACTGTCTCACCACTGACCATCCCCCATTAATCTCACCACTGACCATCCCCACTGACCATACCCACTTTCTCACCACTGACCACACAACTGGTTATTTCCACCACCTTCTGCTCCCCAAAAATCCCACCCCCCTCTTCTCTTCACCCCTCACGTTGTACCAACACGAACCGGTGTCCATTGAGAAGAGCACACAATCACCTATCCACCATAGGAGTAATTGATTTGTCTCCCTTCACTTGTTACTATTGGACTAAAGTATTCATATGTTTCCTTAGCTTTAATGGTCTGTTGTTTTGTAAGTGTGGGCTGTTATTGTCTGTACTGTCCATTACAGTTTAGACGTTATAGCAGAATTTAGACCATATGGAAATATTTAGACGTTATAGCAGAATTTAGACCATATGGAAATATTTAAACGTTATAGCAGAATTTAGACCATATGGAAATATTTAGACGTTATAGCAGGATTTAGACCATATGGAAATATTTAGACGTTATAGCAGGATTTAGACCATATGGAAATAATTAGAGGTTATAGCAGGATTTAGACTGTATGGAAATATTTAGACGTTATAGCAGAATTTAGATCATATGGAAATATTTAGACGTTATAGCAGGATTTAGACCATATGGAAATAATTAGAGGTTATAGCAGGATTTAGACCATATGGAAATATTTAGACGTTATAGCAGAATTTAGACCATATGGAAGTATTTAGACGTTATAGCAGAATTTAGACCATATGGAAGTATTTAGACGTTATAGCAGAATTTAGACCATATGGAAATATTTAGACGTTATAGCAGGATTTAGAACATATGGAAATATTTAGACGTTATAGCAGGATTTAGAACATATGGAAATATTTAGACGTTATGGCAGGATTTAGACCACATGGAAATATTTAGACGTTATATTAGACGTTATAGCAGGATTTAAACCGTATGGAAAGAGTTAAACAATGCAGCAGGATTTCGACGGTTATTGGCAGGATGTAGGCCATAATATGGCATTAAGCCCGTCCAGAGTTCTACCAGAGAGTATACGACGGTCCAAGGGCATACGACGGTCCAAGGGCATACGACGGTACACGGGCATACGACGGTCCACGGGCATACGACGGTGCACGGGCATACGACGGTCCAGGGCATACGACGGTCCACGGGCATACGACGGTCCAGGGCATACGACGGCCCACGGGCATACGACGGTGCACGGGCATACGACGGTCCAGGGCATACGACGGTACACGGGCATACGACGGTCCACGGGCATACGACGGTCCACGGGCATACGACGGTACACGGGCATACGACGGTGCACGGGCATACGACGGTCCACGGGCATACGACGGTCCACGGGCATACGACGGTCCACGGGCATACATCAAACTGCCGACATCTGGGGGACACGGGACGCCATAACACCCCTGTTTATTTGAGCAACCCTGTACCCCCCACCCCTCCCCCGACTCTTGTCTGACATGACAGATTGGCAGGAATTGATTTGGCTGGGTACGGGGCAGCTCACGGTGGGGGGATCTTGTACTAGACCAGATGAAAAGAAATTGATCTACATTTTTTTAAAAACTGAAATGTCGGACTTCGTAGGTTTACTTAAAAAATTAAATAACCTGGTCAAATGTAGAGAGTGGTGTAGGATAAGATGTTTGTGTTGAAGCATGTATTTACCTTTGCATTCAGCGGTTATTTGTTTTTGTCATTAGTATAAAGTGTTTTTTTTTTCATTGATTAAACGTGAGTGTAGTGGTCGTGGCTTAAGGTTCATTGTAACAAATGTGATGAAATTGGTGTGGGTAGCAGAGGCTGTTCTGTGTCTATCCCACACACTGACTCTGTCACACACACACACTGACTCTGTCACACACACACTGACTCTCTCACACACACACTGACTCTCTCACCCACAGACTGACTCTTGTCATACATACACTGACTCTGTCACACACACACACTGACACTGTGACTCACACACTGACTCTCTCACACACACTGACTCTGTCACACACACACTGACTCCCTCACACACAGTCTAACATTTTCTGAATGCCATACATTACCCCATCCATCTCTGATAAAGGCGCATGTTTTTACTTTCTCGTATATACGAAGTATAGAGAAAGTCTTGTAATCGGGCAAAAAAAAAAATCGAGATTTTTACAAATCTCGACGTTTTACACCTCACTGATACGGAAAAACATAATTTTGCAATCTTGTCCGTATGTCTGTGTGTCTGTGTGTGTGTGTGTCTGTCTGTCTGTCTGTCCGTGTGTAAACACGATAACTTGAGTACCGTTACAGCTAGGTTGATGAAATTTCATATATAAGTATTTTATCAAAATCGTAGATCCGTATCAATTTTTGAGCGATTTCCGATAACCGGAAGTGGTACTTTTCCTACTTTGAATTTTTTAAAAGCCTATAACTTGAGTACTATTTCAGATAGATAAATGAAATTTCACATGTAAGTAAAAGATCTAATTCTCTACCTTCTGTGAAATATTGAGTAATTTCCGTTGACTGGAAGTAGTAATTTACGCTACTTCCGATTTCTCAAAAAACTAATGTAAATTTTAAAAGTACTAATAATATTGCGCACTATTATGCGCTTTTTTTTATTTGCGTTCACTTGGTGTGCAATTAATTTGTCTAGGAGATTTTATTCTATTTTTAAAACTTTAAGTATTTAAAATGGATTAAAAATCATGTTTATAGCCCGAGTTTCCATCCCCTGTTATTTTATATAAGAATATTCGAGAAAGTTTAAGGGAGATCACTCCCGGTTTATTTTTTTCACGCTTACACTCAGTGTAAAATAACAGCACACCTATTTTTTTTTAAAATATTCGCTCATGTTTGTGAAAAGGATTGAGGGTCTAAGAGGGAATGATTAATTGCCTCCGTGTTATTTTTGGTATAAGATTGATACCCCACAATCTTATGTTAAACTTTAAACCAACATTTGCTTGAGTACTTTTAAATGTGCACTCACGTCCTCAGTTTGACGCTGCCAATCTTCTGCTCAAGTTCTAAAACTATTTGTTGGGTTTTTCATGAAGATTCTAAAAACTATTTGGTTTATTTTTCACGAAGATTCTAAAACATTTTTTTTATCCCCACGAAGGTTCTAAGACTATGTGGTTTTTTTTTTACACCAGTGTTTCTAAGACTATATATAAACATTTTTTTTAAAGTGAGAATTTCTTTTAAAAATAAAAGCTGGCAATAAAACGTAATCTCACGCGAATATCTCTGGGCTAAAGCTTTGCTTTCATTTTTCATCATCGCGACTCCATGCTTTAGTGGTAGCCTTCAACCGCGATTAGGATTAGTGGCGGCAATCAAATATTTATTTTAATTGCGGGGACGAATTTCAAATTTATCTTCAGATTGCGTTATTTTTTTTTTCTTAAAGAAAAATTTCTGAGTTTTTCATCGCTTATAGTAGAGTGATCGCTTGCATTATTGTGATGTAGGGCCTATAGCATTTATTTTCTACTTTTTAGTTCAATCAGAAAACGTGGGTTTTTTAAAACTTTTTTAATGATTATTATTAGAGTACACACCAACTGTGACTCTCCCCTCCCCCCCCCCCCTCTAATCTCAGCAAAGGTTTAAGACAGGTCCATGTACTTGTCTTAACGGCAGGTCAAAGTCTTGTTTGAACTTGTGTTTATTGGTAGGTCAAGGTCGGAGACTGTCCGGCAAGTGGGCGTCTCAAGCTGTTCGTGGGGGGGGGGGGGTACAGGGTCGTGTGGCTCATCCCGAGGGTACAGGGTTGTCTTGACTCATCCCGGGGGTATAGGGTTGTGTGGCTTGATTCACTAAACTTTCTAGTGTCCAGATAGCACCTAGCATAGTGCTTGATGTGGTCAACTTTCTAGTGCCCAGATAACACCTAGCATGCCAACATGCCCAGTTAGATTAAGCTCTACATGAGCCACATATCCCCCCCCCTTGTGTTTATCTATTACCCATACAACAAGAATGCCGAAAACATTTCCCTGCCTCATACGATGAGTGTTGATCTACAGCCAGCCATGTCCGTAAATTATGTAACACAACTGACATGATGTATGTCATGACAATTGACAGATCCCGACCAGTGCTAATGTGTTGTTATAATTTAATACTGACACCTCTGTGGCTGGGAGTTGGGCTGCCTATAGAGCTAGTTGTGATTTAAGACGACTTGTTACAGCCCGGGGAGGGGAGGAAGTGGTGGTGCTGTGTATTGTCTCAGTTATTGAACACTATAGACAAGGTGATAGAGGAACAAGCGATGTGGTTAGGTTAATCTAGAATTGGTGCACTGTGGCGCGGTTTGATAGCGGAATAGTGCACCGTTAATAGATGACGGCTAACAGAGAAATAGTGCACCCTGAATAGATGAGGGCTAGTAGAGAAATAGTGCACCGTGAGTAGATGAGGGCTAATAGAGAAATAGTGCACCCTGAATAGATGAGGTCTAACAGAGAAATAGTGCACTGTGGTTAAGTTGATAGAGAAATAGTGCACTGTTAATAGAGAAATAGTGCACCTTGGTTGTTAATAGAAAAAAGCGCATCGTGGCAAGTAGCTGTCATGTGAACAGCCGTCAAGATGTGACGTGACGATGATGTATTGATATGTCATTACATTTTAACTTAACACCTGTCGTTAGGAATGGAGGGGGTTGGGGCGGATGCAAGAATGTGCCGAACTGTTTAGAAACACCATGATTTGTACCGGTATGTAGGCAAACACCACGACTTACACAACTTAAGTCACTTTGGTATGTTTGAATTGAGGAGTGTCACCAATTTTCTGACTACCCCCTGACTCCCACTACTGGTTCAACTTTATCTCAGACTGAAGGCCTTCAAAACACAGAAACACAAACTAGTGGGTTTTTTTCCAGTAATTTAACATTTCTGGTCAACAACTGATGTAAAAATATCTAAATAAAATATCTGAATTATTCAGAAATAGTTCCTGCTGGCTAGATTTATGTAAGTGTTTTGTGTTAAAAAAAATATTCCGTCTAACATGTTTTTTTTCTATCGTTAGTACGTGTATCACAGAGAGAACGTGATTCCTACATTTTAATAACGTCACTAGCATTCAACCCGACGCCGTGAACAATTTAATTTACTTTCTAAAGTGGCGGGAGGTCGTCTGATTGCTAACTCCAAAAGTCCTGAGTTCGAACCCCTGGGTAGATGAGGCTCGTTAGCTGGGGACAGTAACCCGTCTTAGAGAGACAACTCCAAAATCAAACATAACTACTGCTGTCTCGCAGATTGTGTAAGGGTGGACAAAGGCTATGGAGGCAAAAATAAGAAAGAAAAGCAAGGAATAAACGGGTCAGTGATACATAACAAATTCTGTAATACTTTATTTGTGTTGAGGAAATCTCTTCAATATAATATTAAAATTAATAACAAAGTGGAAAAAGATTGTCATCATTCACACCTTTATCATCTTATGACGTCAAAAAGATGACGTGAAACTGACGTCACAACAAAGCGGACGGTATGAAATGAACACATACAAGACGACCCGAGACAGGCAAAAATCAAGTCTACCGCCGGCTTTTTGAAGGACTTATCTTTAATTATCACCACCTCGTTTGTCTTGTTTGATCTCTCATCATTCCCCCCCCCCCCCCCACTATCCTAATCTGCCCGACCCACCCCCGATGCTGGGACGTAGCTGTGGGGGTACCGCTTACACTGGCAAGGTTTTAAACTACCCCCCCCCCCTCCCAGCCTCTCACACCTGAGTTACCTGCGGCTATCAGCAGCCGACAGCAAACCTCAAATATCCTTTGGTTTATTCTTGTCTTGTGGGTGGAAATAGAACCAGAAGGTAAAATTAGTTGGGTCGAGTTGTTTTTTTGTGTGAACTCGCTAGAGTTTCTTCCATTTTTTCATAAACTCGCTAGAGTTTCTTGCATTTTTTCATGAACTCCCTCGAGCTTCCTTCCATTTTTACCGCATGTTTTGGTACGGGGGTGGCTGACTGATAGCACGCCTTGATTTTAGCAGACATTCTAAAATTGCAACAACATTCATTTTTCATTGAAATGTAACATTTATTTTCAAACTTTAACCCCAATAAATTTCTGTCTTTGTTTATACGCCCTTTCGCAAAAAAAATTACTTTTATCTAATGCCTGTCATTCCTTGAAACTCTAACTGAACACAGATGACAAGTTTCTTTTCCATTCTGCCGTATCACGTCTTTGATAACCTAAACCAAATGTCAGTTATTTCCCGTGACAAGCTGGTATCAAAACTCTGAGATAACCTACGAAAATGTCAGGAATTGCTTGCTCCGAACAATTCACCTTTTTAAATACCAAATACCTCCGCCATATGAAACTATAAAATAACTCGCCTAAAGTCTGCAGTCTTTAGTAACATGAAAAAGTTCTTTCAATTACTTGGCGATGTCTGTCTAGCCTAATGATAACCCATCAGCCTGATACTCTACCAATACTCTCTACCATACTACCATAGCCGATAAATCCCACTTAAAGTATACTGATAACCCATCATTTATACCTACCAAAATACGACAGATAATAAATCCCACTTAAAAAAAAAACTATAGCCTACTGATAACCCACCATCCCTGTCTACTAAAATACAATAGCCGGTAAATCCCAACAATTCATACCAACTAAAATACCACAGATGATAAACCCCCACCTAAATTATACTGACCCACCTTCCCTATATACCACAAATAATAAATCCCACCCACATTCTACTTGACCCACCATCCTCATCTACTAAAATACCACTTAAAATAAATCCCACCAAAATTATTATCATACTATAACCCACCACCATCCCTGTCCCCAAAAAATCCCACATAATTCACCCTACTGAAAATCAGGATGTTGAAAAACGGAACTGGAATGTTGATTGAAGTTGGGCAGTGAGAATGTTCAAATAAATCACTCAGCAGTCCACTCTCCCCCCCCCCACCCCCCCTATCCCACCCCCCCCCCCCCCCCACCAGAAGACTACGTTTCAAACGTAAGTTAATGGGGCCGTTGCTGTTTCAATTTAAAACTGGTCGATATTTTATGGTAACTGTTAGTTTCGGATACCATCGTCACTGAAATCTGGCCAACTTTTAATGGTCAGATTAATCATTAAATACGGACGTAATGCTACCCAGAACGTATAGGGCGAGCGAAACATATAATCAGTAAAAATAACTATCTCCAACTCCCAGACAATAATTGAAGCGCTGTTTGAGTGGAGGAATGTTGGCCAGATAAAATGTTTCCTTATTCGACAAGTGAATGGGTTAATTTGTTATGTTTTTTTTTTTGGTTCCGTTTGTCTTGCCGTCTGCTATGTCGGGTAGTCTGTCGTCTGATGAGCGGGGTATCTGTCGTCTGACATAGATGCTCTAATGAAACTTGTCAAACTGGAATCAAGAAATATCGTCTGGCAGCATGACCTGTGGGGATGTCTTCGGTCTGTGAGTGTGGGGGGTGGGGGTGCTTCGTGCTCTGGTGCCGTTTGTATTTTTGTGCCATCGGTACAGACTTTCTCTAATGCTAATTTTAGTGTATGTGTTGTGTTACATTGTGCTGTGTTGTGTGGTATTGTGTTGTGTTATGTTGTCAACTACTAGCACTTGTCTATTTTATATATAAAATTATTAGGCGGTTTGTACCAATGAATAATTGCCAAAATGTACCTTACATTGCTGTCTTCATCTGTCTAAAGCAGGGGTCTCCAAACTTTTCAGACCGAGGGCCGCATTGATTATCAAATATCAGTTCGGGGGCCAGAGTTTCTTCAAGGCATATCTTCGGTGTTATAGAGCCCCCTCCCCCCCCCCCCCCCAAAAAAAAAAGTCCACCGCCCCCTCCCCCCCCCAACAAAATGTAATTTATATAGAAATATATACACATTTCAAGTGCCCCCCCTCCCCCCAGAGAAAAATCTGAAAGAAATACTGTCGGGGGCCGAAAACACACTCGAGGTCCAAGTTTGCTCTCAAATTATTCTTCGCGTATTATATATCTATGGTTGAGCCCATGTGACCTTATTAAATTCGCCATTTTCACCACAGGATTCAGTACACTGCTAATGTCCATATATTTAGCACTCGAAGCTTGATGATGAATAATAGAGTGCAGGAGCAATGGTTGCAGAATAGTTTTCTCATTCGCTTGTCCAACAAAGCCTTTCTTTATGCCACTAAAGTACTTTTCCCCATCAACAGTCAGGTAACTGAGGTTAGTCCAGTCCAAGTTATTACCAGCAAATGTTTTCTTTAACTCATTGAATATATCCTCTCCGGTAACAGTGCCATACATATTATGTAGGGAAGCCAGCTCTTGCGTTATGTTCATGTCTTCATCCACACCCCTAATGAACACTAGCAGTTGAGAGTTGAAACAGCTGTCCAGCGACTCATCCATTGCAATTAAAAAATAGTGAATCGAGTTTGCATTTTTCGTTATTTGAGTCACGATGTTTTCACGGTGGGCAAAGGTATTTGCACCAAATGCTGCATTTTCAAAATGTTTTGAATTTTCTGGGCAAAGTTCCTCAGCTACCTCTAATAGACATTTTTTCCGTGGACAAAAAGATCTCCGCGGGCCGGATGAGAGGGCCTTGCGGGCCGCATCCGGCCCACGGGCCGTAGTTTGGAGACCCCTGGTCTAAAGTCTCAGTTTAATTGGTGTTGTTGTAGTTACTAGTACATGTTTCACGCTGTATGCCCTCAGTGGGGGCTAGGGGAGTCAGTTGTCTCTTTACATTCTCCCTCTATTGGGGCTAGGGGAGTCAGTTGTCTCTTTACATTCTCCCTCTATTGGGGCTAGGGGAGTCAGTTGTCTCTTTACATTCTCCCTCTATTGGGGCTAGGGGAGTCAGTTGTCTCTTTACATTCTCCCTCTAGTGGGGCTAGGGGAGTCAGTTGTCTCTTTACATTCTCCCTCTATTGGGGCTAGGGGAGTCAGTTGTCTCTTTACATTCTCCCTCTATTGGGGCTAGGGGAGTCAGTTGTCTCTTTACATTCTCCCTCTAGTGGGGCTAGGGGAGTCAGTTGTCTCTTTACATTCTCCCTCTATTGGGGCTAGGGGAGTCAGTTGTCTCTTTACATTCTCCCTCTATTGGGGCTAGGGGAGTCAGTTGTCTCTTTACATTCTCCCTCTAGTGGGGCTAGGGGAGTCAGTTGTCTCTTTACATTCTCCCTCTAGTGGGGCTAGGGGAGTCAGTTGTCTCTTTACATTCTCCCTCTAGTGGGGCTAGGGGAGTCAGTTGTCTCTTTACATTCTCCCTCTAGTGGGGCTAGGGGAGTCAGTTGTCTCTTTACATTCTCCCTCTAGTGGGGCTAGGGGAGTCAGTTGTCTCTTTACATTCTCCCTCTAGTGGGGCTAGGGGAGTCAGTTGTCTCTTTACATTCTCCCTCTAGTGGGGCTAGGGGAGTCAGTTGTCTCTTTACATTCTCCCTCTAGTGGGGCTAGGGGAGTCAGTTGCCTTCTTGTATTTCCCCTCCAGTGAGTGTTAGGGGAGGCTTAAAGCGCTCCCATAATACGATCCCACTTCCTCGTAAGGAAAAGTCATCGCCAGCTAGCATGAAGAAAAGTCAACATACCTATTACTAACTTTTTATAAATTAGTTTTCGACAAGTTAGTCTCATGTCCTGACCTCTAGTCGAGTAGTTAGTCACATGTCCTGACCTCTAGTCGACAAGTTAGTCACATGTCCTGACCTATAGTTAGTCACATGTCCTGACCTCTAGTTAGTCACATGTCCTGACCTCTAGTCGACAAGTTAGTCACATGTCCTGACCTCTAGTTAGTCACATGTCCTGACCTCTAGTTAGTCACATGTCCTGACGTCTAGTCGACAAGTTAGTCACATGTCCTGACCTATAGTTAGTCACATGTCCTGACGTCTAGTCGACAAGTTAGTCACATGTCCTGACCTCTAGTTAGTCACATGTCCTGACCTCTAGTTAGTCACATGTCCTGACCTCTAGTCGACAAGTTAGTCACATGTCCTGACCTCTAGTTAGTCACATGTCCTGACGTCATGTCGACAAGTTAGTCACATGTCCTGACCTCTAGTTAGTCACATGTCCTGACGTCTAGTCGACAAGTTAGTCACATGTCCTGACCTATAGTTAGTCACATGTCCTGACCTCTAGTTAGTCACATGTCCTGACGTCTAGTCGACAAGTTAGTCACATGTCCTGACCTATAGTTAGTCACATGTCCTGACCTCTAGTTAGTCACATGTCCTGACCTCTAGTCGACAAGTTAGTCACATGTCCTGACCTATAGTTAGTCACATGTCCTGACGTCTAGTCGACAAGTTAGTCACATGTCCTGACCTCTAGTTAGTCACATGTCCTGACCTCTAGTCGACTAGTTAGTCACATGTCCTGACCTCTAGTTAGTCACATGTCCTGACCTCTAGTTAGTCACATGTCCTGACGTCTAGTCGACAAGTTAGTCACATGTCCTGACGTCATGTCGACAAGTTAGTCACATGTCCTGACCTCTAGTTAGTCACATGTCCTGACCTCTAGTTAGTCACATGTCCTGACCTCTAGTTAGTCACATGTCCTGACCTCTAGTTAGTCACATGTCCTGACCTCTAGTTAGTCACATGTCCTGACCTCTAGTTAGTCACATGTCCTGACGTCTAGTCGACAAGTTAGTCACATGTCCTGACCTCTAGTTAGTCACATGTCCTGACCTCTAGTTAGTCACATGTCCTGACCTCAAGTCGACAAGTTAGTCACATGTCCTGACCTCTAGTCGATAAGTTAGTCACATGTCCTGACCTATAGTTAGTCACATGTCCTAACCTCTAGTTAGTCACATGTCCTGACCTCTAGTCGACAAGTTAGTCACATGTCCTGACCTATAGTTAGTCACATGTCCTGACGTCTAGTCGACAAGTTAGTCACATGTCCTGACCTCTAGTTAGTCACATGTCCTGACCTCTAGTTAGTCACATGTCCTGACCTCTAGTCGACAAGTTAGTCACATGTCCTGACCTCTAGTTAGTCACATGTCCTGACGTCTAGTCGACAAGTTAGTCACATGTCCTGACGTCATGTCGACAAGTTAGTCACATGTCCTGACCTCTAGTTAGTCACATGTCCTGACCTCTAGTTAGTCACATGTCCTGACGTCATGTCGACAAGTTAGTCACATGTCCTGACCTCTAGTTAGTCACATGTCCTGACCTCTAGTTAGTCACATGTCCTGACGTCTAGTCGACTAGTTAGTCACATTCCTGACCTCTAGTCGACTAGTTAGTCACATGTCCTGACCTCTAGTTAGTCACATGTCCTGACGTCTAGTCGACTAGTTAGTCACATGTCCTGACCTCTAGTCGACTAGTTAGTCACATGTCCTGACCTCTAGTCGACTAGTTAGTCACATGTCCTGACCTCTAGTCGACTAGTTAGTCACATGTCCTGACCTCTAGTCGACTAGTTAGTCACATGTCCTGACCTCTAGTTAGTCACATGTCCTGACCTCTAGTTAGTCACATGTCCTGACCTCTAGTTAGTCACATGTCCTGACGTCTAGTCGACAAGTTAGTCACATGTCCTGACCTCTAGTTATTCACATGTCCTGACTTCTAGTTAGTCACATGTCCTGACGTCTAGTCGACTAGTTAGTCACATGTCCTGACGTCTAGTCGACTAGTTAGTCACATGTCCTGACCTCTAGTTAGTCACATGTCCTGACCTCTAGTCGACAAGTTAGTCACATGTCCTGACCTCTAGTTAGTCACATGTCCTGACCTCTAGTTAGTCACATGTCCTGACGTCTAGTCGACAAGTTAGTCACATGTCCTGACCTCTAGTTAGTCACATGTCCTGACCTCTAGTTAGTCACATGTCCTGACCTCTAGTCGACAAGTTAGTCACATGTCCTGACCTATAGTTAGTCACATGTCCTGACCTCTAGTTAGTCACATGTCCTGACCTCTAGTCGACAAGTTAGTCACATGTCCTGACCTATAGTTAGTCACATGTCCTGACCTCTAGTTAGTCACATGTCCTGACCTCTAGTCGACAAGTTAGTCACATGTCCTGACCTATAGTTAGTCACATGTCCTGACCTCTAGTCGACAAGTTAGTCACATGTCCTGACCTCAAGTCGACAAGTAAGACAAATATCCTGACCTTTAGTTAGTCACATGTCCTGACCTCTAGTTAGTCACATGTCCTGACCTCTAGTCGACAAGTTAGTCACATGTCCTGACCTCTAGTCGACTAGTTAGTCACATGTCCTGACCTCTAGTTAGTCACCTCTACCTCCCACACTGTGTGAGAACCCTTGAGACGGGCACTGGGGGAGGGGACTGTAACGGTGCTAGACAAGACACGACAGGCGAGACTTCCGTCTGTAAAGCTTTGTTCCGGACTCTGGGCATGCGCAGCGGGCTCGCTCCCCGGGTCGTACTTGGGTCATAAATACTGGACCCCGATGACGTCACCCGTTTCGTCATTTTGAGAAGACAACAGTGTGCCCGCTGGACTACAAGGTTATTGTGTGTGTGTGTGGGGGGGGGGGGGCTAGTGGCTGTGTGTGGGACTTGGCTAGTGGCTGTGTGTGGGATTTGGCTAGTGGCTGTGTGTGGGATTTTGCTAGTGGCTGTGTGAGGGCTGCTGTTATTCAATCCTGATTATAACGTGTCATGTATGACATGTGTGTCATTAGTAACATGTGTGTGACATGTGTTGTGTGTGACATGGATGCCATGTGAGTTATACTATGTCATCAGTAATGTGTGTCATATGTAACGTATAATTAGGTATGTCATGTTAGAGATTACGGAAGAATTTATATTTCCATTACCACACGCCATACTGAAAGTCGTGGGTTCAAAACCACTATTCAACCAATTGTGTAGCAGATGACGTAATTGTTTTTGAAACTCCAGATGGACTGATACACTGTACAGCATTGCTACCCAAGCTACACATACATAGAATATATCAGGCTACCTGTAGACTAGAATATATCAGGCTAACTGTAGGCTATAATATATCAGGCTACCTGTAGACTAGAATATATCAGGCTAACTGTAGGCTATAATATATCAGGCTACCTGTAGACTAGAATATATCAGGCTAACTGTAGGCTATAATATATCAGGCTACCTGTAGACTAGAATATATCAGGCTACCTGTAGACTAGAATATATCAGGCTAACTGTAGGCTATAATATATCAGGCTACCTGTAGACTAGAATATATCAGGCTAACTGTAGGCTATAATATATCAGGCTACCTGTAGACTAGAATATATCAGGCTACCTGTAGACTAGAATATATCAGGCTAACTGTAGGCTATAATATATCAGGCTACCTGTAGACTAGAATATATCAGGCTACCTGTAGACTAGAATATATCAGGCTACCTGTAGACTAGAATATATCAGACTACCTGTAGACTAGAATATATCAGGCTACCCGTAGACTAGAATATATCAGGCTACCTGTAGACTAGAATATATCAGGCTACCTGTAAACCAAAATTAACCCTATTTTTTGATGATCTCCTAGTGGCATTTTCTCTCAACTTCTACATAAAGTAGTTCCCATTCGCTCGTTAAATTCATGCGCTGGCGTCAAAATAGTTCCCCGAGAGTATATTGCCGTACGTCGTAAAAAGTTCATTCAGTTGATTAGTTAGCCGAACATTACCCAATTACCAGCAGTATTTGGCTGACATTAGTCATGGCCTCGCTGACCATTGCCCCCCCCCCCCCCCCCACTCCCCTTCCCTCCCACGGCCGCCGGCCAGTTTGCTCAACACCAGTGACGCTGGAAACAAATAGACGAAGCGCGCGCTGTGGTCAAACGTCTTTAACGCGCGCGCTGGTCAAAGTTAGTAACATTTCTTAGACCGGCCATCTTGGTTGGCTGTGTGTTTACAGACAGAATTCACAGGCGCTCTAGCCGCTCGCAGATTTTCTCTGACTGACTCTCTAACTTGTTCCATGACTCTCGTATTCCCTCACTCGCCTGTATATTGACTCTCATGTACACTGACTCTCATGTAGCCTCCTAACTCTCCAGTAGCCTGACTCATTTACCCTGACTCTCTTGGTCCCTGACTCCCGATTAATGCCGACTGCCACTTTTCTCGGTTCCCTGACTCTCTATTCCTGCTGACTCGGCAACTCAATCCCCCCTCACTGTCCTCCCTCCCCCCAAACTTATGTACTACTAAGACCCGCCCTTTTACCCGACCCCTGGGCAGACCTAATCCAGCCCACAGTTCTATGGCCGTAATTAAAAACATTTCGGCTGGGCTTGGACCCGCTAAATGAGGTTATTTTTCTGACTCCATGAGGCGATAATTAGATAGAAGATTAGGACGCGAGGGAGAGAAGGCAGTTGTTGGTATTTAGACGGCACAGTCCAAAATAGAAGTCGATTATCAATTTTAGACTTGATTTAATGGCGTTATCTCAATCGCTTTAGGGGAGGAAAGTAATTTACCAAGTGCTATGTAGAGATTTTTTTTTTTATAAAACCGTAAACTGGTTTAATAGCTTTATTTGCTTTTAGCGTTACAAAATTTGAAGTTAGATGACGATATTATTGGTTAGGGTGTTTCTCCATTTTCTTTTTTTCTGTTTTATCCGTCTGTTGAAGTGAACTCTCTACGGCGTCAACCTTACTGCTGTATCCGTGATGGGCCAACTCTATGGTAATAAACTTTGTGTGTTGGAAATATTTGGGTAGATCCGGGTATTGCATCATTGGGCATGTGCAGCACATTGTGTACACTACGTTGTCCTTGATTAATGTTCTGACAGACCATCACAAAGTTGACCGCACATGACAGACCAACATAAAGTTGACCGCCCATGACAGACCAACACAAAGTTGACCGCCCATGTCAGACCAACACAAAGTTGACCGCCCATGTCAGACCAACATAAAGTTGACCGCCCATGACAGACCAACACAAAGTTGACCGCCCATCCTATGACAGACCAACACAAAGTTGACCGTCCATGACAGACCAACACAAACTTGACCGCCCATGACAGACCAACATAAAGTTGACCGCCCATGACAGACCAACACAAAGTTGACCGCCCATGACAGACCAACACAAAGCTGACCGCCCATGACAGACCAACACAAAGTTGACCGCCCATGACAGACCAACACAAAGCTGACCGCCCATGACAGACCAACACAAAGCTGACCGCCCATGACAGACCAACACAAAGCTGACCGCCCATGACAGACCAACACAAAGTTGACCGCCCATGACAGACCAACACAAAGTTGACTGCCCATGACAGACCAACACAAAGTTGACCGTGTGTCTGGCGCCGTATTTCTCCGTCTGTCGCCCACGTGACCAGGCCACGTCGCTGACCTTTGAACCGGAAAGAAAAACGCGATCCCCCGTCAGTTCCGTTTGCTGACATCTCCCCATCCTAATGGCAGCCGCTGGAAGATAATTACAAGTCTTGTTACACATTCAAATCAATACGTAATTCTTTGCCAAAATTTCATCCTCAGTTTATTTATATTGGAACAGTTTCCAAATATTGGTTGTGTATTGATTTCGCCTAGTCTCATCATCGCTGTTTGTACAATTGTATATGTGTAGCTTGTCAATAATCGTAAGCCGAACAGTAACGAAAGGGGGAACATTCCGATCCGAAAAAAACTTCGCATTACAAATGATAAAAACAAATATCAAATTATGTTTCTTTTTGCTGTCTAATTATTCGTGTTTTATGTCATCTTCTCATGGTATGGGCGAACTCCACGTGTTTTAAACATTGTCACAGTCGTTTCAATACCTCAAGAGTATCATATGTTTATTCTTTGGTTTAGTTTGTTGGTTTGTTTTGGGTCATGACTGATCTATACTGTATAGTGCAGGTGTCTCCAAACTTTTCAGTCCGAGGGCCGCATTAACTATCAAATATCAGTTCGGGGGCCAGTTTCTTCCAGGCATGTCTTTGATTTTTCTGAGCGAGGTTCCTCAGCCATCACCAACAAACTTTTGTTCCGTGGACAAAAAGATCTCCGCGGGCCGGATGAGAGGACCTCGCGGGCCCGCGGGCCGTAGTTTGGAGACCCCTGGTATAGTGTGTAGGGAGAGGGACTTTCTCCACATGCGGAACGATAGAATCTATCTGGCCAGAAATGTTTCGTGCTACTTTTTAAAAAGCCGTGTATATTTCTTTTTTTCTGATTGTTTCATGTGAAATTTTATGGGAAGTGGGCGGGGTAGTTATTTATTTTTTTTGTTGCTTTTCTCTTAAATGAGTTCGGCAAATTACCAAAACAGATACGTTTTCTTTTTTTGCCTTAGTCATTTTAAACGGTTTTCGGAACCGTTTAGAATATTTTTTCACTTAACGATTTCGCGACCCTAGACCCCACGACTCCAGACCCCAGACTCCATCCCTAAGTCCTCGACGTGTCTCTGTTGTTTTCACGACAAAAATAAAGTTTTCACATCAAGATGACATTGACCTTGCCGTTTTGATACGACCCGTCCATGTACCCGCTGTTTGACCTACCATGTAAGACGTCACTAACTACAGGCAGTCATTATACTCTGACTAATTGTGTTTTAATTACTACATGCATTCATTATACTCTGACTAATTGTGTTTTAATTACGCCGTCGATTGATGGGGTGCAAAATTTTAAAAAAAATTGATTCAAGAGTTGACACTTGGATTGTTCCTGTAGTTCTTGTCAACGCGACTAGATCTAGTAACCTTACGTGAATGTGTATATCGACAAGCCAATACCGTCACGCTAGTAAAAGGTAGCGTCAGCCTGCATGAGATGATCATGTAGATTGTAGAACTTTGATGTTCTAGGCTTAAAACTTTGATGTTCTAGGCTTAGAAATTTAGTGTTCTAGGAAAAAAAGTTCCCTTTTTCAAACCTGAGGGTCTATAGGGCAAGATGTTCTAGGCGTAGAACTTTGATGTTCTAGGCGTAGAACTTTGATGTTCTAGGCTGACTTAAGTGCTTGAGACTACAGCTGGTGTGAAGTGAGAACTAACGCTTAGTGTACACACACTGTCCATTCACTGGCTAACAGAGTTTGCGTCCAGTTCGTACACTTTACATGGACTACAAAACCCACAATGACCTTATACAATGGCCACACACAATGACCAACACAATGACCCAAGACCGCCCATACACTGATCATACACTCTCCATACAGCGTCCATAATTAACTCTGACTGTCACTTAATTACCTTATTAATGACGTAATCGTTCTTGACAAAGATATCAGGTAATGAACCTGACGTGATTAGCTTCATATTTTGCCTACCCGATGTCTGTAGAAGACAAACTTGCCAGTTACCGGCCCTGATTGACACAGCGGGTTGGTGCGGGTACGTGATTGATCGTCTGCTCTTGAACAGCTCAGGTACGGCTTGAAAGTATGAGAGACACTTGGCTAAAGTCTGCGCTGCCGGGGATGATGAAACTGTCTTAAGACACTCACTTAAATGTCACAATGAGACTGTCTTAAAACACTTGAATGTCATGATGACGCTGTCTTAAGACACTCACCTAAATGAGACTGTCTTAAGACACTCACCTAAATGAGACTGTCTTAAGACACTTGAATGTCATGATGACGCTGTCTTAAGACACTCACCTAAATGAGACTGTCTTAAGACACTCACCTAAATGAGACTGTCTTAAGACACTCACCTAAATGAGACTGTCTTAAGACACTTGAATGTCATGATGACGCTGTCTTAAGACACTCACCTAAATGAGACTGTCTTAAGACACTCACTTAAATGTCACGATGAGGCTGTCTTAAGACACCTAAATGTAACGATGACACTGTCTTAAGAAACTCACCTGAAAGTTTAACTTCCCTGTCATTAGCTTTGTTGTTTTCTTAGACCAGCCCTAAGTAAGGCGATACAGTTTAAAACTGCTAGGTACTGTTGTCTGCTGCGTGATGTGCTGGTATTTCAGTTGTGAGGGTGTGGAGGGAGGGGGAAGGAACAGGTGGCTTCTAGATTCTCTGGGAGACATGCACCAGTGAGACTTGTGTCCAACAACCATAGACTACTACCAGACGATGTGTTTCGTCATAACAATACGGCTTTACGTTGGTTTACAGAGGGCTCTTACCTGAAAATGTAAATAGTATAGCAACACGTGCATCGAACACGGCAAGGATCGTACCAGCGGTACCGTTTACCGGGATCGGCTGTAATTGTAAACGCTGATGCTAACGGTAACAATATTGAGTAACAAATACCGATCAAACTAGCCTATAGTTAGCCTATTTAACCGGTTAAGGTGGCGTAGGGATACATCATGTTTAATCATAGCGGGTCAAAACGTTTAGCTCCGGGTTGGATTGTTTTCTTTAAGTTAGGTATTCAATAATCCAAGATTTAAATAAGCGACTGTATATTATACTTTTACCAGTGTCCGCCCCCACCCCCTGAAAATGTTGTCCACCCCCACCCCCTAAAAAAATAGACTGGAAGAAGCACTGATATGATGAATTTATTAGTAGATTTAAAAACGGAATGTTGAAAGAAAATACCGGCATTAATAAAAAAAATATTGTCTAAGAAAAACTTACATGCTGAATATTTTTTAAGCAGTCATCGGTTTATTAATTTGGATTATCAGACTGTGAATTGGATGATCAGATTGTGAAGTGGATTTCAAGTCAGTACAAAGAAATCGATGACGTCTTGTTTCGTGCTTGACATTTTTTTTTTATCTGTGTGTCTTCCGGTTTAATTATGTAGCACGGTTGTCTTCCCATCAGCTTCTTCCAGCTCGTATCTTCTCACTGTATTAAATATACATACCTCCCAACTGTCCACTGTCCTCCCAACTGTCCACTCACCTCTCTGTCCTCTCAACTGTCCACTCACCTCTCTGTCCTCCCAACTGTCCACTCACCTCTCTGTCCTCCCAACTGTCCACTCACCTCTCTGTCCTCCCAACTGTCCACTCACCTCTCTGTCCTCCCAACTGTCCACTCACCTCTCTGTCCTCCCAACTGTCCACTCACCTCTCTGTCCACTCACCTCTCTGTCCTCCCAACTGTCCACTCACCTCTCTGTCCTCCCAACTGTCCACTCACCTCTCCGTCCACTCACCTCTCTGTCCTCCCAACTGTCCACTCACCTCTCTGTCCTCCCAACTGTCCACTCACCTCTCTGTCCTCCCAACTGTCCACTCACCTCTCTGTCCTCCTACAAGCTGTTTGTCCATCTTTCACCAACCCACCCCCTTATCTTCCTCTACATATTTATCTTCCTCTACAGTAGTATATTAGGTCGCTTTTGGGTCGCATGGCGGAGGGTGAGGAGTTGGTGGGAGGAGCAATGACATATAGTAAAATACTCGGGAGGAGCGGAGGGTGAAGGGACAATGAGATATAGTAAAATACTCCCAGCCTGGCGCATCGGGAGGGTAAGGGTGGTGGAGCAGGATGCGCCGGCGGGACAACGAGATATAGTAAAATACTACGCCAACTGGTGTTGGCGGAGGAGCTGCAGGGACAATGACATATAGTAAAATACTCACCCGCCTGGGTGAGCCTGGCGCAGAGACTGGGTGAGGAGCGAAGGGTGAAGGTACAACGACATATAGTAAAATACTACGCCAACTAGGGTGGCGGAGGAGTGAAGGGTGAGTCACCTTTGGGTGACCTTGTGACGTAATCATTGACCTTGTGACGTAATTAGTAACATTATGACGTAATCATTGACCTAGTTACGTAATTTTAATGTGTTTTTTTATTAGTTTTAATGAATTTTTAAAATTTTAATTAATTTTTGACCTAGTTACGTAATTTTAATGTATTTTTTAATTAGTTTTAATGAGTTTTAAAATTTTTAATTAATTTTTATTATCGAGTTACGTAATTTTAATGTGTTTTTTAATTAGTTTTAATGAGTTTTAAAAATTTTAATTAATTTTTTATAAACGAGTTACGTAATTTGATTATTTGTTTGAGTTTTTAAATTTTTTAATTAATTTTTATTATCGAGTTACGTAATTTAATTACTTTGATTGTATTTTTATTTTGTTTAATTTGTTTGTTTACTTGTTGTTTAATTTAATTACTTTGTTTATATTGTGTAATTTTTATTAACGAGTTACGTAATTTGATTATTTGTTTACTTTTTAATTATTTTTATTTTGTTTATTTTTAATTTAATTTTATTTTATAATTAGTTAAATTATTATTAACTAGTTACGTAATTTGATTTTAATTACTTTTGTTTATTTATTTATTTATTTGATATATTTCTTTTCTTTGATGTATGGTATTTAAAATAAAAGACACTGTTTATTTGATTTTAAACGGATAGGGGTGTTGGTGGATGAGAGGGGGAGTAATGATGGGGTTTGAGGGTAGGGGTGCGTTAGCGTGTACTTTGTGAATAACATACATTAACCAGACACGTAACATCTGTTACGTATCGACCGCCCGCGAAGTTTTCCGGGCTGCGTGTTTTTAATGGGAATGTATTGATCGCACCCACTGGGCCATCACAGCATGATGTCCCACCTAATTAAATTTTTGTTATGCTTCACCGAGTTTCCCCCACTCGGTTGACAGGTTATGGTAATTTACGACGTACATTAAGTGGCTTTCCGCGAAGTACGTAGGTCATTATGCAACAGCTGTGTAATATCGATCGCATCCACTGACCATCACACCTAATTAAATTGGTCACACATCGTAAGTGTAGCGACATCGGTAACTATTCGCTTATAGCGAGGTCAGCGAAAACCGATCGATTTGTCAGCTCCGTGAATCCCTTAGGTAACAGCCGGTGCTGTAATTAGTCACGGCTCTCGGCTTTTTTCATTAGATTACAGCTGTCCATGAACTATGTTCACATATCGTACGCCCGGTCATTCTTTGATCAAATTAAAAATTTTTGTTTCCACATGTCCTACGAACCGTCCCTTGCTATGTATGAAAGATTAATGGTTGTAACTATTCGCTTATAGCGAGGGTCAACGAAAACAAAATATATTTAAGGGTCGGAATTTTCTTTCAACCAACGTTAAATCAGGTTTTGAGACGAAACGAGGTCTCGGTAGGTTCGTGCTTTTTAATGGGCGACAGGGGCGACTTAGTGCGTTGGTACGTAAGGTATGCGGGGGGTAGACATGTTTTTTACAAGTCTGGAAAAGTAATTAAGTTTTTTATGACCGTTCCGATTTTCTTTTGATCTGACCAACATTTGACCACCCTGAGCCAGATAAATTTAACAAATGTTCAATACATAGTCGCTTAAGCGAGTATGTATTGAACATTTGTTAATATTTCCCCCTTCACCCACCTGTTCACCTGTCTACCCCCCGCATACCTTACGTACCAACGCACTAAGTCGCCCCTGTCGCCCATTAAAAAGCACGAACCTACCGAGACCTCGTTTCGTCTCAAAACCTGATTTAACGTTGGTTGAAAGAAAATTCCGACCCTTAAATATATTTTGTTTTCGTTGACCCTCGCTATAAGCGAATAGTTACAACCATTAATCTTTCATACATAGCAAGGGACGGTTCGTAGGACATGTGGAAACAAAAATTTTTAATTTGATCAAAGAATGACCGGGCGTACGATATGTGAACATAGTTCATGGACAGCTGTAATCTAATGAAAAAAGCCGAGAGCCGTGACTAATTACAGCACCGGCTGTTACCTAAGGGATTCACGGAGCTGACAAATCGATCGGTTTTCGCTGACCTCGCTATAAGCGAATAGTTACCGATGTCGCTACACTTACGATGTGTGACCAATTTAATTAGGTGTGATGGTCAGTGGATGCGATCGATATTACACAGCTGTTGCATAATGACCTACGTACTTCGCGGAAAGCCACTTAATGTACGTCGTAAATTACCATAACCTGTCAACCGAGTGGGGGAAACTCGGTGAAGCATAACAAAAATTTAATTAGGTGGGACATCATGCTGTGATGGCCCAGTGGGTGCGATCAATACATTCCCATTAAAAACACGCAGCCCGGAAAACTTCGCGGGCGGTCGATACGTAACAGATGTTACGTGTCTGGTTAATGTATGTTATTCACAAAGTACACGCTAACGCACCCCTACCCTCAAACCCCATCATTACTCCCCCTCTCATCCACCAACACCCCTATCCGTTTAAAATCAAATAAACAGTGTCTTTTATTTTAAATACCATACATCAAAGAAAAGAAATATATCAAATAAATAAATAAATAAACAAAAGTAATTAAAATCAAATTACGTAACTAGTTAATAATAATTTAACTAATTATAAAATAAAATTAAATTAAAAATAAACAAAATAAAAATAATTAAAAAGTAAACAAATAATCAAATTACGTAACTCGTTAATAAAAATTACACAATATAAACAAAGTAATTAAATTAAACAACAAGTAAACAAACAAATTAAACAAAATAAAAATACAATCAAAGTAATTAAATTACGTAACTCGATAATAAAAATTAATTAAAAAATTTAAAAACTCAAACAAATAATCAAATTACGTAACTCGTTTATAAAAAATTAATTAAAATTTTTAAAACTCATTAAAACTAATTAAAAAACACATTAAAATTACGTAACTCGATAATAAAAATTAATTAAAAATTTAAAAACTCATTAAAACTAATTAAAAAATACATTAAAATTACGTAACTAGGTCAAAAATTAATTAAAATTTTAAAAATTCATTAAAACTAATAAAAAAACACATTAAAATTACGTAACTAGGTCAATGATTACGTCATAATGTTACTAATTACGTCACAAGGTCAATGATTACGTCACAAGGTCACCCAAAGGTGACTCACCCTTCACTCCTCCGCCACCCTAGTTGGCGTAGTATTTTACTATATGTCGTTGTACCTTCACCCTTCGCTCCTCACCCAGTCTCTGCGCCAGGCTCACCCAGGCGGGTGAGTATTTTACTATATGTCATTGTCCCTGCAGCTCCTCCGCCAACACCAGTTGGCGTAGTATTTTACTATATCTCGTTGTCCCGCCGGCGCATCCTGCTCCACCACCCTTACCCTCCCGATGCGCCAGGCTGGGAGTATTTTACTATATCTCATTGTCCCTTCACCCTCCGCTCCTCCCGAGTATTTTACTATATGTCATTGCTCCTCCCACCAGCTCCTCACCCTCCGCCATGCGACCCAAAAGCGACCTAATATACTACTCTCTACATGTTTACATACTTTAATCAGTGTGTAGGGTGCAGTGGAATAGAATGTATGATATCTGATGTCATGGGCTCAAGGCTTATTAAATAAACATACACCCAGTGCTAACCAAACTAGTTAATAGCTTTCTATAAACATCTGCTGGTGCCAAAAAAAAGCAAGCTATTATTATGCAACTATTGAATGTATACCTTGTTACTGCTGACATAAGGCTGGCATGTGTGAACTTGACCAGTCACTGCCCTCTACCTTACACACACAACACTGACCCCTGGTCAACCTCAAGGTCAACCTTCTCTCTCCAGCAAGGATCAATTAGTCATGTTTGTGATTGCATTTCTAATTAGGTCAATCGGTCATTAAGTGTTCTGTAACTGGGTTTGTTTTCTTGGCTAAGGATATTGGTTTGTGGTCAGTGGTTTTGTTGGTTGTCAGTGAATGAGGTCATATGTTTGAATAGGTCAGAATACACAGCTAATTATAGGCCTACACAAGTTTTGACTTGCCTTCATTGGCCAGTTACACTCTGGTATTAGAAACTGCTGCCTTAGAACACATGCTTGTCTTGTTCTTATTTTAAAGACATTTAACTATACAATAAAACAAATTATCATAATATAACAGAATTTTTAAAAAAATATAATATAGCAAAACACAGTATAATAATGCAACATAATAATAATACAACATAATAATATAACATAATAATACAACATGATACAATAATGAAACTACAATAATTATAATACAAGAATACTAATATAGTAATAATAATATTTTTAATACCATAATAATAGTACTTCCGTTGGCCAGGTATTCTACTTACATACAAGTTCATGCTAAATATAATATAAATACACAATACCAAAAGTACAGTCTGTTACAAATAATAACATTACAATTATAATAATATAATAATAATAACAAATAATAACAGTACAATAATAAAAATACAATAAAAAAATACAATAATAATAACAAAATAATAATTAAAAAAAAAAACAACTAAATAATACAGCAACAAAATAATAATATAACAAAAAAATTAATTATCACAATAATACACCAACACAAAGCAATTAAGGATCACAAAGCAATGCACATCAATGTTGAGACATTAAAACTATTCCTTTCTTGTCCACAGGGAGCAACCAATCTTCACCACACGGGCCCATGTGTTCCAGATTGACTCGGCCACCAAGAAGGAGTGGGTGCCGGCCAGCAAGACATCGGTCAGTGTCTCCTACTACTACGACAGCGCCAGAAACACCTACAGGATCATCAGCGTGGATGGTTCCAAGGTCAGCCGTCATGATGTAATGCTGCCATCTCAGTCTTACGTGTTCTGTTTTAGTATCACGGTTTGGTTGAGATGTATGTTATGTGTGATTGTGGCTTATGGTGATAGTCAGACAGATTTGTTAGCATTTAGTGCCCCTGCTCTGGTTGGTGGAGATCACAGCTGATTCTTAGCTCACATTTACCCAGGCTCTGCTATAACAATGCTACTTGACAAGATTGGCCTATTTGTCTCCCTTGTACTCTACTATAACAATCCAACTTAGAAAAGACTTGTTATGTCAATAAAAATTTTACTTCCAGGTTCTTTTTTTTTTTGGCCTACTCAGCTCAATTTAATGCCCAGCATCAGTTAGAGAGAAATTAAATCACGTGGCAAGTGCAATTGCACAGACTTCTTTAATGACACGGCCACCAAAATAAATGTACTCTACTTCATCTTTCCTATAGACCCTCATGACTTGACAGAGAACTTTATATAAGTCACTTCCTCCACCTCATTTACACTGTGAGCAACAACCACAGATGTGAAGGCTATTCTTGTCTTATTTCACAGAAGATCTACTCAATCAAAAAAGATAGTTTTTTTTATGTAAGACAGACAAGCAGTCAATCAGGCAAAATTTGGATTTAAAACTTTCCCAGACCTGCATTCATAAAACTGATTTCCCCACCTGAAGAATTGGATTTAAAACTTTCTCAGCCCTGCATTCATTAAACTAATTTCCCCACCTGAAGAATTGGATTTAAAACTTTCCCAGACCTGCATTCATTAAACTGATTTCCCCACCTGAAGAATTGGATTTAAAACTTTCTCAGCCCTGCATTCATTAAACTAATTTCCCTACCTGAAGAATTGGATCTAAAACTTTCCCAGACCTGCATTCATTAAACTGATTTCCCTACCTGAAGAATTGGATCTAAAACTTTCCCAGACCTGCATTCATTAAACTGATTTCCCTACCTGAAGAATTGGATCTAAAACTTTCTCAGCCCTGCATTCATTAAACTGATTTCCCTACCTGAAGAATTGGATCTAAAACTTTCCCAGACCTGCATTCATTAAACTGATTTCCCTACCTGAAGAATTGGATCTAAAACTTTCTCAGCCCTGCATTCATTAAACTGATTTCCCCACCTGAAGAATTGGATCTAAAACTTTCTCAGCCCTGCATTCATTAAACTGATTTCCCCACCTGAAGAATTGGATCTAAAACTTTCTCAGCCCTGCATTCATTAAACTGATTTCCCCACCTGCTCATAAACAACCTTTTGTGCGTGGGATTCCTTCAAACTGCTCATCTTACAGATACTAGGTCTAAGTTCTACCTACAGATGTCCTCCCACATAAAAGATATCTACCCACATTTTTTTTTATTTGCCAGATAAGCCCTTGCCAACTTGGTCTTGATAGAGCCAGAAAAAAAACTCCAAGAATGTAACATTTTTATTGACATTTAGATTCTCTGCAGCCTATGTTTAAAATCCTCATCTTTGACCCGGCTGTAACTAAAGTTGTGTTTTCATGCAGGATGAGAAACAAACAGAGACATTTGCTGAAGAGATGGAGGGGGTGGGAGGTGGAGGGGGTGGGAGGTGGGGGGCATGACTTGCACAAAAAACAGCTTTCCCCCTGTCCTTCATAAACCAACAACTCAGTTTTTGTTTTAGGCAACATGTCAAGCTCAAATTTGAACAATGTTATTTTTTTTTCCTCCCCCTCCCTCTTGTATGTACATTTGTCACCTCCAACTAGACCCCTGGGGGGGGGGGGGGGAGGAGTCAGGAAAAAATATTCCGTTCAGTATTTTTAGGTTTAAGAAGGGAGAAAGTTTGGTTGAGGTGGAGGGGGTGGGGGATCAGGAGATCTGACTGGAGATCTGACATTTTAATTTGACTTTTGGTGTGACCTCAAAAAAGGCAAAAGTTACACATTTTTTAAATTATTGGTTGTCATGGTAACTGTAATGCTGGTTAACAGTTACATTGACAACATTTTAAATGGATTTTTTTTGTCTTTCTTAAACCCAAGTTTTACACTCGAAAATAAAACTTCTTTGTTTAGAGAGTATATTAGATTGAGCTATTTTAGGGTTGGTAGCACCACATAATAGCGTGGGTTTGTGATAGGGTTAGTATTAAGGTTAGACTTGTGTAACTTGAAGGGTTTGTGATAGGGTTAGTGTTAAGGTTAGACTTGCCTAACAGGTGGGGTAATGTACAAGTTTCTATCAGGATCTTTAATCCCTCTTAGATTTTTTCCTGTCAGCGAATTGCCAGATTGTACACAAGTGTGATTGCTATGTTGTGGCTATGTCTGAGATTATGTGATGTTAAATTAACATAGAGTTTACTCACTCATGCATATTACACAGTGGTTGTCACAATTAATACACAGTGGTTGTCACAATGTAATTTTGATAACAAGTATTGACACATTTCTTGTCTAAGTGTTGTGAATATAACTGTTGACATGTTTTATGCCTAAGAGTTATGACTCTAGCTATTGACACATTTTTGTCTAAAAACAAAAAACCGTTGACAAGTTATCTCACAGCAAACGCAGCAGACGCCATTAATAAACCTGTTGGCTTTGTCTCATCAGGCTATTGTCAACAGCACAATCACCCCCAACATGACCTTCACAAAAACATCCCAGAAGTTTGGCCAGTGGTCAGATCCCAGGGCCAACACTGTCTATGGCCTGGGGTTTGCCACAGAACAGGAGCTGACCAAGGTGAGCTTAACCTTTTTTTTTTCTTGCTTTGATGTGAAGCTCCTAATGGAGCTGGGTCTATTCAAAGGTCAGGGGTCATTATTGATTTAGAGAGGAAAATAAAAAAGTTGTAAGGTCAAGTGTGAGTGTAGATACAGATGGATCATAAGGTCAAGTAAGGATAACACTTTACCTCCCCCATCTATGCACATGCGCACATATATT
The DNA here is from genome assembly GCF_028476545.2 of Physella acuta. NCBI lineage: Eukaryota > Metazoa > Mollusca > Gastropoda > Physidae > Physella > Physella acuta. The sequence continues at coordinate 1,041,682 of NW_026732030.1, forward strand.
ACATGCGCACCACACACATACCACACTCAGAGGCGTATCCAGGTTTTCGTTGTAGGGGGAGCGAAAAGAGCAAAAAAAGGCGCCGAATTTTTAACACGTTCTATATACGTGTATTATATATATATATATATATATATATATATATATATATATATATATATATATATATATATATATATATATATATATATATATATATATATATGTATATATATAATTATTAGCTGTATGTCTTTACTTCGCTATGATGTAAAATAAATTGAAAGTAGCACTCTGAAGAAATAAGAAAAAACACACAATGTAGGCCGACAAAACAAAAATTGTATCAATCTAAACAAAAAAAAATATACACACACTACAACCAAAAACAATGAACGTAACACAATCTGTTTTGTGATTCTTGTTTAAAAAATTATTACATAATAATTCCTGGGAAATTATTTAAGACAAGTGAAATACGGCAAATAGTTACTATCTTAATATAAATATGTATATATCTACACATTTAATTATAAATGTCATAACAAATAAATAATTACTTTAGAATATAATAAAATTGTTTAACACCATTCGTGCTTACAAAATGTTTTTGTCTATAATCAGACTTCAATATATCGTCATCATAAATGCTAAAGTATTACAGCATAATGAAAGTTTTTAAAATCAGAGTTGGTATAAAACCACGCTTTTCGATACAATGGAAAAACATTCGGAAAAACAGCCTACATTTAACTAAATATCGCTCTCTTAGTTCAGATCATATATTTTTAACTAACTACTGCTTCTTTTTGTTCTATAAAGATCTTTTTTTAACATAGTGTTAGGTATGGGTTAGATCACTGTATTGATCACACACCTTTTCACTGGTAATTGCAAAAACAATATTTAGAGAGTTTTACGTTTAAAAAGTCAATTTTCTGGCGGCATGGTACTTTAGTACATCATTACGCGTTTTTCTACATGTACTTAACAGATCAGTTCGGGGTGGGTTGAGGGGGGGGGGGGGGGTTCAACTTCATTCACCACTGTCCGGTCAATTATCCAACCCAGTGTATACCTAGGTGTGACATTAATGTCGCTCTACACAATTGTGGTGGTGAGGTGTGTGTGTAGGGGGGGGGGGGGGGGGGGAGATAACCAACTCAGAGTGAACATAGCTTAAGTTTTTAGATGACTGTTCAAAAAATACATATATATTACACAAATATATATTACACAAATATATATACTACAGAAATAGATTTAAATAAGTAGCAGTGGTATTATGACAATATTTTTTTTACAGAGGGGTCCTTGGGGGAGGGGGGGGGGTTGTAACTGTTTCATATAATTTGTAATCGTAATCAATATCGCCCAAACTGTAAGAATAGTAATACTTCATCGTGATGACGTCAAAATTTCCCCACCACTACTCAGTTTGCTCATAAGTAAATTTAAATAGAGGTGCCACATCAGTTGTATTTATTTCTGTATTGTAATTTTTAAAAAAATTAATCACACGATTCAAACTGTATATATAAAGTAATTATGTGTGAAGTTTCATGTATATAGGGGACGGAGTGGTCTAGCGGTAGAGAGCTGGACTGCTAACCCGCAAGTCTCGAGTTCGAATCCGGGTTCAAGTCAGCAGACCGTCCCTGAGTCCACCCAACTGATGGGTACCTAACTCACGTTAGGAAAAGTAAAAGCGGCTGGGCATAGTGCTGACCACACTATCTCTTCATACTCCGAGGTCACAGAAACAAGTGAACTCTACATCACTTGCCCCTTAGACCGTCAGGTTTGAAAGGGAAACTTTTATGTATAACATTTTCTAATTCAATTATTCGTAAGCAAATACATTATACAGTTGCCTTTAACTTTACACCCCTCTTGCCAGGTGGTACTACCCGTAGAGGTTTTTTAAACATTGCAATGCATCGTAATGGTTTATTTTTAGAATGGCAAACTGATGCAGCTGTTACTACGTGTTGTAAACATAGACACTACTAGACTAGTACAATGATGCTTAATTGCTGCATGAAAAGAAGTCTTGTGGTTTACATAGTTGTGCCGACCAAAAATATTTTTTACAAATATTATTGTTTAAAACTTTGAGTTTAAAAAGTTTCCAAAAAGGCGCCACTTTGCTGAAAATGGCCAGAGGGGGAGCGGCCGCTCCCCCTGCTCCCCCCCTGCGTACGCTACTGATTGTACACACACACACCACATATAAACACACCATTTACCTACAAATACACCTCACATACACACACCACTCACCATTCGCACCACATGCACACACTCAAGCACACACAAGCAACATGTGCACCACTCACCATACACACACCGCTCACTATACATATCACACATATACACATGACACATACACACACCACACATACACACAACACACACACACACCACTGCAGACCCACCACACTTCCCCCCCTATTTATCTAAGCAAAACAAAAATGATACACATCCCCAGTTTACAAAACATGTCAAATTAAATGACCTGGTAATTAGCAATCAGTTCATTGAAACCTAGACTAAACAACACCCACACAAATGATATCATTAAATGCAACCCACCACACTCCGCATACACCACATTGTGTGTGTATTTAATGTCTTTTCTTTCTCATTTTCAAAAAGTAGTACAGTATATGTATTTCAGTTCAATGAAAGATGTTTGATTATTAATTGATAAAGCTAATTAATGTAGACAAGGCTGAGACTTGAGCCAATCAAAAGTTCAATAGCCCATCCTGTAGCATCCTGTGTGTAAATACTAAAGGGACACTACCTTTGTCAAAAGCTTGTCCTAATCTCTACTCAAACAGTGAAAACCTCGTGTGGACCAGATATTTGATTATTAATTGATTGAGTTAATTAATGTAGACAAGGCTGAGGCTTGAGCCAATCAAAAGTTCAATTGCCCAGCCTGTAGCATCCTGTGTGTAATGGGAGACTACCTTTGTCAAAAGCTTGTCCTAATCTCTACTCAAACAGTGAAAACCTTGTGTGGACCAGATAGATCACTATCTCAATACCATCAGTCACAGACAACTCTTTGATGTATTTTCTTTTTAAACAAACACATTTGCCCTTTTACCTCCCCTTCTACTCCCCCTCCCCTCCCCCAATTCACTCAATCCACACCCCCAACAACTGGGACAAGCCTTGAAACAGAAATGATAGTCCAGGGTTATTCTAAAACATTTATTACTTTAGCTTGAACTCAAACTTTTGATTCCTTAACTTTGGTGGCACACTACTACAGCATGTTAACTCCAAATTAAAATTACATTTTTTGTGTGTCTTTATTTGACAATTATTTTTATCATAAGAATGGGCTACCCGGTGACTGAGGTTATATTTTTAAAATTGGCTATTTCATGTCAACTAGGATTTAGCTACTATTTTGTTGGTTGATTTTGGCTACCCTTGTAACAAGTGGGTTTTGCTACACTTTGACAAGTGAGTTTTAATACAAAAAAACAAGTGGGTTTTAATACAAAAAAACAAGTGGGTTTTGCTACACTAAAACAAGTGGGTTTTGCTACACCAAAACAAGTGGGTTTTGCTACAACCTGACAAGTAGGTTTTGCTACACCCTGACAAGTGGGTTTTGCTACACCATGACAAGTGGGTTTTGGCTACCCTGTGACAAATGGGTTTTGCTACAGCCTTACAAGTGGGTTTTGCTACCCTGTGATAAGTGTGTTTTGCTACCCTGAGACAAGTAGGTTTTGCTACACCCTGACAAGTGGGTTTTGCTACAGCCTTACAAGTGGAATTTGGCTACCCTGTGGCGAGTGTGTTTTGCTACCCTGTGACAAGTGGGTTTTTGCTACCCTGTGGCAAGTGGGTTTTGCTACCTTGTGATTAGTGGGTTTTGCTACCTTGTGATAAGTGGGTTTTGGCTACCCTGTGGCAAGTGACTATTTCATGTCACCTGGGGATTGGCTAAAATGTTGTTGGTTGGTTTTGGCTACCCTGTAACAAGTGGGTTTTGCTACACCCTGACAACTGGGTTTGCTACACCCTGACAAGTGGGTTTTGCTACCCTGTAACAAGTGGGTTTTGCTACACCCTTACAACTGGGTTTGCTACACCCTGACAAGTGGGTTTTGCTACACCCTAACAAGTGGGTTTTGCTACCCTGTAGCAAGTAGGTTTTGCTACACCATGACAAGTAGGTTTTGCTACACCCTGTAGCAAGTAGGTTTTGCTACACCCTGTAGCAAGTAGGTTTTGCTACACCCTGACAAGTGGGTTTTTAAAACAGGAGCCCACTTGTTACAAAAAAAGAGTCAGCTTGCCACTGAGCAAATGCAACAAATGTTTGATTGCAGCAGCGATCAGATTTTGTTGTCAAACACAGGATGTTGGGTAAGACATTACCTTTGTTGACTCGCCAGTTAGGACACTTGTCCTCTTCCTGTAGCTTCTCCACTGTTGACACGACCTGGTTCTCACCTTTTTTCTCTTTACCTGAGCTGAAGCGGACACAGGTGTAATTGGTTTAGTGGCACTTCTAGCTGTAATAGTGACACTTCTAGCTGTAATAGTGGCACTTCTTGTTGTATTAGTGGCACTTTTTGCCATGTTATTGGCACTTCTTGTCATATTAGTGGCACTTTTGTCATGTTCCTATCGCATTATCTTGTACGAGCCGGCCCGCGGCATAACATACACCGCTATTTAGTTGTTTCTAATTTTCAATAATTAATAATTTGTGAATTCGACAGTACCAACGCTGACACTGAAAATATTTCTTTAAAACACTATAAGTAGCTCGTTAAGGACCATAACCCCCCCCCCCTTCCTTCCCTCCCCCCCCTCCTCCCCCCCCCCCCCCCCCTACGTTTAAAATCGTTGGCTCTGCTTGTAAACATTTAGAGTGAACACAGCTCACTAAAACCATGTAGGGGTGGGGAGGTAGGGAGAGCGTTTGCAGCTTGTTTTCTAACGGCTCGAAGAAGAGAATTATATATATAGAAGATTAGTTTATTGATATCAAGGTGGGGAGGAGGGGCGAGTCTGTTAAGACAATGCTTAATTTGTGCAGAAGGTGGGGGAGGGATATTTGAACAAAGCTAACTCTGAGCTAGAAAAGTTCAACATGGCTGCTAGAATCAGGTGAATCAAGTCTTGTTGCTGGATAGGGTCAAAGGTTGAGAGGGTCAAAGGTTGTTTTGTTTGGCAACATTCAATCCAAAAACTGAAGACAAAATAATACTTTAAAATAATTTTTTTTACCTCACATTCGGTACACAATATCAAATCATTTCTGCTCTTATCTTATGATTTACATATATAAAACTTGGTTTAGAAATTGTCCGATTTTTAGAAGAATTAAACCGAATTTTTTAAAAATTTCAGACATTTTTTGTGTGTTGATGCCTTGTTAGGTTTTAATGTGATTTGTGTTCCTTTTATATGTTATTTCAAATTTACATCCTCATCCCTGAAATATTTCACTTCATAGAAAAATTGATAAATTCTGTTCTGATTCATGTCAGTTCATAGAAAAATCTGATAAATTCTGTTCTGATTCTTTTCAGTTCATAGAAAAATTGATAAATTCTGTTCTGATTCTTTTCACTTCATAGAAAAATTGATAAATTCTGTTCTGATTCTTTTCAGTTCATAGAAAAATTTATATGATAAATTCTGTTCTGATTCATTTCAGTTCATAGAAAAAGTGATAAATTCTGTTCTGATTCATTTCAGTTCATAGAAAAATTGATAAATTCTGTTCTGATTTATTTCAGTTCATAGAAAAATGTATATGATAAATTCTGGTCCCTGATTCATTTCAGTTCATAGAAAAATTGATAAATTCTGTTCTGATTTCAGTTCATAGAAAAATTTAAAGAGATCAAAGAACTGACCAGACAGGCAGCAGGGCTGAAGCAGCCAGAGGTGAATGGCACTGACAACCACGCACCATCCCCACAGCCAACCAGACAGACAATGCATCAGAGAACCAACAGTCTTTCATCCATCCAGGTCAGTGGTCCGTCAATCTTTGTATCTAGGTCAGTGGTCCATCAATCCTTGTATCTAGGTCAGTGGTCCATCAATCCTTGTATCTAGGTCAGTGGTCCATCAATCCTTGTATCTAGGTCAGTGGTCCATCAATCCTTGTATCTAGGTCAGTGGTCAATCAATCCTTGTATCTAGGTCAGTGGTCCATCAATCCTTGTATCTAGGTCAGTGGTCCATCAATCCTTGTATCTAGGTCAGTGGTCCATCAATCCTTGTATCTAGGTCAGTGGTCCATCAATCCTTGTATCTAGGTCAGTGGTCCATCAATCCTTGTATCTAGGTCAGTGGTCCATCAATCCTTGTATCTAGGTCAGTGGTCCATTAATCCTTTTATCTAAGTCAGTCATATCTAGGTCAGTGGTCAGTCAATCCTTTGTATATGAAGGGATAGTGTGGCCAGCGCTATGCCTTGTCATCTTTACTTTCCCTAACTTAACACAGGTACTCATTAAAGCTGGGTGGTCTCAGGGACATCCGACAAACAAGCCCAGCATCCAAACTTGAGAGTTTAGAGTTAGCAGTCAAACTCTCTACCATTTGACTACTCGTTCAGCATCATGTGTTAGCATATTTTTCAGCTACTGTGGAACCCAACTCTTGATTCATCAAAAATATATTTATTATTATTTTTTTGTTTCCCTTTTAGTTGAAATATCTGAACCACACCTCCCATCTTTTCTTCCGTGTGTATCTAGATGCTGCTATATTTTTTTCAAGTTCAATATAAAATAAAATAAAAATTTTGTCGTACTGTGTTTTATGAATGTTTTCTTATTTCAAGATGGAGACAGCTGATGTAACTTTTTTTGTGCTTGACTTTATGCTCTGTTTACTTTACAGAATGAGTCTGGAAGTCTTCGAGAGAGGCGCAATTCTTTTACACAAGGAGGAACAAATGGCCTCCCTGCCAGCACCTCCACAGAGGCTCAGCTCAAATATGAGAACGACCGTCTCAAGCTGGCATTAGCTCAAAGGTACACAGAATAGTTGTGTAAATAGATGTGTTCTATTTAAGGTACACAGAATAGTTAAGTAAATAGGTTTTACCAAAGGTATACAGAATAGTTGTGTAAATAGATGTGTTCTATTTAAGGTACACAGAATACTGTGTAAATAGCATAAAAACACACAGAATCATTTTGTAAATAGAAGTGTTTTACTAAAGGTACACAGAATAATTGTGTCAATAGAACTGTTTTACTAAACGTACACAAAAACTTCTGTAAACAAAGTTGCAGCAGAATAGTTGTGTAAATAGAAACTTTTTACTTCTTTATTGATACAAATGATCTGGAATGCAAATAAAATTGGGTATATTTTGTTTTGATGATATATATACATATTCTAATGGTGTTAACATTCCGATTGTGTTTATTGTTGAATTGATAGTTCAGCTAATATAAAATTATGATTGTGTTTACTGTTGAACTTGATAGTTCAGCTAACATAAAAATATGATTGTGTTTCCTGTAAAACTTGATAGTTCGGCTAACATAAAAATATGACTGTGTTTACTGTAAAACTTGATAGTTCAGCTAATATAAAATTATGACTGTGTTTACTGTAAAACTTGATAGTTCGGCTAATATAAAATTGTGGCTGTGTTTCCTGTAAAACTTGATAGTTCGGCTAATATAAAAATATGATTGTGTTTCCTGTAAAACTTGACAGTTCAGCTAACATAAAATTATGACTGTGTTTACTGTAAAACTTGATAGTTCAGCTAATATAAAATTATGACTGTGTTTACTGTAAAACTTGATAGTTCGGCTAATATAAAATTATGACTGTGTTTACTGTAAAACTTGACAGTTCGGCTAATATAAAAGTATGATTGTGTTTACTGTAAAACTTGATAGTTCGGCTAATGCCAAGAAGTGGGAGGTGGAGCTCCAGACCTTGAAGAACAACAACGCCCGCCTGACAGCAGCACTACAGGAGAGTACAGCCAACGTGGAGGAGTGGAAGAAACAGCTGGCCGCCTACAAGGAAGAAAGTGTGAGGTTGAAAAAAAGAGTAAGTTAATTTTTTGTATGGTAAAAGAGAAATTCATGAAAAATTCATCCATTTAGCTTAACATATATTAACATATAGCATGAGATACGGATTTTTAAAGTGAGTTGTGAAAATAGGTTATGAATTTAGGTGTGCAAAAAGTGTTATGAATAAAGGTTTGGAAATAGTGTTATGAAAGTATGGAAATAGTGTTATGAATTAAGATGTGAAATTAGTGGTATGAATTAAAAAGGTGTGAAAATTGGGGGGAAAAAAGATGTGGAAATAGTGTAAAATAAAGGGTGTTGAAATAGTGTGTTTGTTATTTTGACGATGTGTTTTCATGTCTGACAGCTGCTGGACCATGACAAGGGTGCTGGGGGGGACCCCCTGATGGTGGGTCAGCTGACTGACCAGCTGGAGAGGATTCGCCTTGAGAACCATAACAAACAGGAGGTAAGTCATTGCTGGGTCACACTCTCTAACCAATGGGAGGGTCAAGACATCTGCACTGTAGTCATGGCAACCAGCTAGGCTAGGCAGCAATATTTCCTTTCTTTTAAAACATGACAGAACATAGAGATGGGCTGGTGATATTTAAGATGTAATGGTTATTTGGTGGTGAGATATTATTGTTACAGACTGGTAATATAGAATGGTTATGGACTGGTAAGATGTAATGGTTATTTGGTAGTAAAATAATATCGGTACAGACTGGTAACATAGAATGGTTATGGGCTGGTAAGATGTAATGGTTTACCAAGGCGCTAAATTACACCTGTAGCCTACCAGCTGTGTAATAAAGCAAGCTGCAGTATGGTGTCATGTTTTTATAATCTGTAGGAGATCAAACGATTAACGAGTCAGCTTCAAGAATTTGCACTTAAAGATGCCCAGGCTGCTTCATTACAGTCTAGAATCCAGGTGAGTCACACGAGCACAGGTGTGTGTGTAGAGCAGGTGTGTTCCTAGACACAGGTGTGTTTATAGAAATAGGTACCTTAATAGAAATAGGAATGTATTTAAAAGTTGAAAATTGGATAATTGTTGCATGTATCAATGCATTTTTTGGCATTAAGGTTATTTTTAAAAGCTCACGAAAAGTGAAAAACTAATGAGACCATGAACAGGTCAAATAGTTTTGTTTGCTGCTGAGGCTCTGCACTCTTCTTCTTCTTCTTTGTTCTTAATTATTTGTGTTGAAGGGGATCGAGATTTATCTGCCAGTGGGTTTGAACTCGAGACTTTGTTCGAATTTATCAACCATGAGCTTTTTGCCGACTCGACCATGCCTCCAAAACAATTAAGCGTTACGTGTCAACTGGTTATGCGCCATTGAGGCCATTGACTCCGATTTCAGCCTGCTTTTCTTTTTTGGATTTGCTTCCATAGCCTTTGTCCAACCAAGAACAAACTAACTACAAGGCAGCAGTTGTTTAATTTTGGAGTTGTCTCTCCTAGAAGAGTGGCTGTCTCCAGCTAACGAGCCTCATCTGCCCGAGGGTTCGAACTCGAGACTTTTCGGTTTAGCAACCATGAGCTTTCCCGACTCGACCACGCCGACCCTTGGCTCTGCACAATGTGAAAATATTCTGCCTTTGGATAAGCAATTTTAAAATGTTAAAAAAAAAAATGTCTTATGTGGTCGGAAATGTAACTTATTAATTATAACAAAATCCTTATTTTCCACTTGGTTATATGAAAATAATTTGTGGAGAAATGGTTGATTACTCTTAAAGTTTACCATCCCATAGTCAAGGTAGTCCCTCAGTTTTAACTTAATGAGGACATTTAAACATATTTTATTGAAGATAGACACACACTATTGAAAGTCGTTGTTTTAAAGTGGTACCAACAAAACAAAAAAAACTGTAACATCCGACTAGTTAAAATAAAAACAAAAAATGTTTCAGACTCTGGAAGAAGAGAATCATTCTCTGAGCCTCCGCCTGCAAGACAGTGGTACCAACAAAATAAAAAAACCTGTAACAACTAATAAAAAAAAAAACAAAAAATGTTTCAGACTCTGGAAGAAGAGAATCATTCTCTGAGCCTCCGCCTGCAAGACAGCCAGAGACAGCTGCAGGAATGTAGGTCATCAAAGGAGCAGGATTCCAGGGAGCTGGTACGGCTTCAGGAAATCCTTGGCGCCAAGCTCTCAGAGCTGTACGACACCCATGAGACGATTCTCTCAGTCATCAGGAGGGAATCCAACAGCTAGCTTGTTGTGGTAGGTTGTTTATGGCTGTCTATAGCTAGCTTGTTATGGTAGGTTGTTTATGGCTGTCTACAGCTAGCTTGTTATGGCTGTCTACAGCTAGCTTGTTATGGTAGGTTGTTTATGGCTGTCTACAGCTAGCTTGTTATGGCTGTCTAAGCTAGCTTGTTATGGTAGGTTGTTTATGGCTGTCTACAGCTAGCTTGTTATGGCTGTCTACAGCTAGCTTGTTATGGTAGGTTGTTTATGGCTGTCTACAGCTAGCTTGTTATGGCTGTCTAAGCTAGCTTGTTATGGTAGGTTGTTTATGGCTGTCTACAGCTAGCTTGTTATGGCTGTCTACAGCTAGCTTGTTATAGTAGGTTGTTTATGGCTGTCTACAGCTAGCTTGTTGTGGTAGGTTGTTTATGGCTGTCTACAGCTAGCTTGTTATGGTAGGTTGTTTATGGCTGTCTACAGCTAGCTTGTTATGGTAGGTTGTTTATGGCTGTCTATAGCTAGCTTGTTATGGTAGGTTATTTATGGCTGTCTACAGCTAGCTTGTTATGGTAGGTTGTTTATGGCTGTCTATAGCTAGCTTGTTATGGCTGTCTACAGCTAGCTTGTTATAGTAGGTTGTTTATGGCTGTTTACAGCTAGCTTGTTATGGATGTCTACAGCTAGCTTGTTATGGTAGGTTATTTATGGCTGTCTATAGCTAGGTTATTATGGCTGTCTTCGGCTTGCTTGTTATGGCTGTCCAGCTAGCTTGTTATGGTAGGTTATTTATGGCTGTTTACAGCTAGCTTGTAATGGCTGCATGACATTGGGTATTTGTTGGTGGTCGTTCATATACTTTTAATTTTTTTTTTATTATTTTAACATGACATCATACTGTTTAGATTTTCTAATAATCCATTCAATAATTATTTCTTTTCCAGCTACAGCTAGACCGCAAGTATTTTCAAATCACAGGAAGCGAGAGATTGACCTGTAGTTGATTGGAAGCAAGAGATTGACCTGTAGTTGATTGGAAGCAAGAGATTGACCTGTAGTTGATTGGAATGGCTGAATGTTGATCTACACAGGGACACTGTTTAAAGTTTCTCACTTATCTTAGCAAATCTCTTGTGTGGTTGTGCACATCATCAATGTGGTTGTGCTCATGACACATGTGGTTGTGCTCATGACACATGTGGTTGTGCACATCATCAATGTGGTTGTGCTCTTGACACATATGATTGTGCTCATCACAAATATGGTTCCTGGAATTGCCGTCCTATTCATATATCATTTCTCATCATGTGGAGATATTTTTATCAAATTTGCGCTGACAAATGAACTCACTGATCTGAACACCCTTCATTGTTTTCTCACCTTATTCTTTGTGCGCTTTATCATCAAATGTTAATTTACAATTCTTGTGTAAGAGGAGAAAAATAATAGTTATAGATCTGTGTAGTAAAGAGACATTGATGTGAGTTTAATGTAAAACAGATGGTCAAATTTTATGTTCAATACATGCAAATGTCACTGTTGTTGATAGATAGATTATTTTCTTTTTGTGAATTTAAAAATCATCTGTGTAACTCTCCACAACATATCAGAGACAATTTGTATTTTATTTTACTATAACTTTATAATCTCTCAGTTGTATTTGGTTTTATTATACTCAAACTTGTTACTTATTTGTTTACTAATTAATTGATTAGGACGTTAAAGAAAGTAATTGTGTGATATTATCTTACATGAACTTGTTTTTTCTTGTAAGAAAACATCTCATGCTCTTCTGTTGTACAAATGCTAATGTCAATGTAATCAAATGAACAAATGAGTTTTTTTCTGTTAAATTTGGCTTTACATGTATTTAATTAATATAAGCAATTTTGCTGATTTTTTTTTTGTTTTCATTAATAAATTAGGGCTGTTCTCTGTGTAAATTGTGATTGATTTACTGCTAGAAAACAGCGCACTTAATTTTTTTTTTACTGTACATATATTAGATTTTAAAATTAACCAGTGTAGATGTTCCTGTTATGTGATTTCTTGAGATTTTTGGCCTGCGGTGCCAAACGAAAGTTGGATGTTCCAAATTTAATGTTGGTTATCATTGGTGGGGTTGCATTGGCGACTCACAGGCCAGATGGTATAGATTTTTTTAACAGCTTTGGTTGTGCAATGATGTCAGGCAGGGATGTATTGGCAATACCAGCACAAATGGTAGAAGTTGTGCAATAGTAGTTGGTAGGCAAGTTTAGTGGTGTTGATACAAAAGGGTAAATCTTGAAATAGTTAAGTGGTGTTGATACAGAATGGTGAATCTTGAAATAGTTAAGTTTAGTGGTGTTGATACGGAATGGTAAATGTTGAAATAGTGAAGTTTAGTAGTTTTGATACAGAATGGTGAATCTTGAAATAGTTACGTTTAGTGGTTTTGATACAGAATGGTGAATCTTGAAAATAGTAAAGTTTACTGGTGTTTATACAGTTTGGTAAATCTTGAAATAGTAAAGTTTAGAGGTGTTGATACAGGTCAGTGAGAATTGAAATAGCAAAGTTTAGATTTGGGTTAATGCTAATGTAGACACTGTCAGACTGTATACATTATTTTACAAGGGTTTACATTGGGATATTTTAGTTAGCATTTCAAAAGTTTAAAAAAAAAAATACTATTTTTTTCCCCGTCAGACAGAAAAAAAATATAAATTTTACTCATAACAGAAATAGATTTTATTCGGTCTTTCTCAAGTTGAAAAACTGGGATCAGTTTAAAAAAGATATTGATGAGATTACGGTTGACTCCAGCACTGAGTGAAGTAGGGAAGTCTGTAACACTTGAGATAGTCCTGGCTGGTAATACAAAATGTCAGCAGTTTAGTTGTTAAACTAGAACTTAGATAAACACAACAAAGTTCAGCTCAAAGTCTTCTTAGATGTTGACCAGTTATTTGCTGTTGGGGATTTTAAATATAACAAATGATGACAAACTTGAAAACCTTTGTATTATCTTATAAAGGACCCATGAGATCATCCATTTGTTTTAATCATTTTGTTTACTATGCTGCATAATTTGTTTATTTTTTGTGTTAATTTTAAAATAACAATAAAACAGAGGAGTGTAAACATGTCTACAATATAGACATGAAACCCATGAAATTGTTGCCTTAAACTAATGTTTTACTGATATTTATATCTCTTGCATAAATAACTTATTTGTTTGACTTGTAATATATGTCAGTCTATAGATATAAAAAATTATTAAGTGCTGTTCAAAATGTGTGACTATACTTTCTGTACTGTATATATCTGATATGTACTCAGTTTTGTACTCTTGAAATATATATATATATATATATATATATATATATATATATATATATACATATATATTGTATGCATAATACATATAATGTGTTGTCGCTAAAATCAGACCACAATGTAGCTCACATGTGATGTATATTTCTGACAAAGCATTTAGTTTTTATTGTACTGTAAAGCTCAGACTTTGTCCTTGGCATGATGTCCTAATTGTTAGCATAAGTCAGGGCAACAGATGGTGAGAAAACTAAAAAGTCATAGGACAGAATGCATTTCATAACAAAGAACAATAACTCTGTTAAAACTTGAAATGGATGCAACTGTTGTGACCTCTGAACTGTCTTAGAGGCCATTTCTCTCAAGGTAGCTACATATAATATATGAGCCACCTTACACTGTGTGTTACTTATCTATGTATATATGATTTAATACAGATGTTTAACACTGAACTTGATACTTGTATATTACTCACAATAAAGAGAAAATAAAATGTAACCCAACTATGAGAGTTTCTCTCTAGACCACGCTCTGGCTGTGTTTAGTTGAACTACCTAGATCTAACTTGCAGCTTTTTTTTTTAAATAAAAAATAATTGCTTCCTTTTTTCACATCTTGTCAAGAATTAAAACACTGCAGCATAACATTTTAAAATATTCATGATTGAGTTTTACAAACTTTTTTGACTATGCATTCGAAAGTAATAATTTTCTCTCAAGCTTGACTCAGTACCTGGTAGCTTAATGTTTGCAGGAAAACCTTTAAGTGCCTTGATTACATTTAGCATACTCTAAGCTTGTATTTCCCCTAATAGAATTACATTCTGAGTTTTAGACTAATGACAGAGAGCACTCACATGTCCCATTTTGCTGGGTACAGGTTCTGCATCTTATTGATGATATTCTTCTTTTAGTCTTAATTAATACTATCTTAATTAAGGAAATTATAAAATATTCACCAAGCTAACTCTCATATACTTATGTATACTTGTTATGTGTATACTTGTTATGTGTATGTGTGTACTAGTTTATAACTAAAACAAATTTCTCTGCTATGTTGTAGCCTGGCCTGGTTTTGTCAACCTGTTATGGTTTGTTATTATCTAAGCTTAGTAAAAACATAACACAAAATTATCTCAACCATCTTTTTCTGATTCACTTCTCAGCATTGATACCACAAACAGGAAAAAGGTCCATAGTTTGGGTCATTACATTATACAAATAATTAAAGGGATATTGATGTCACAATCCAAAATTGTAGTTTGACTTAAGACAACCGCTTCATAGCCTGGTCCTCAAACTTGGATTGACCAGTACCAGCAGCACTGGTGTGTTGTGTACATTTCAATAAAGTTGACCATGTGTTAAATAGTGAACAAAAAACTCATCACAATTGTTGTCAGAAAGGGGAATAATTACTCCTTGACATTTTTATCTAAGTAAATATCTATCACTATCAAATTCTTCATGTAATGTGTAAATGTATGGTCTTAAACAGCATGTTATTAATGTAATTGAATTTCATAACAAAAAACAATAAGAATTTGTCTCATCAAAATATTTAATACAATAAAATTTTCAAAGCCCATGAAACTAATGGAAGGTTCACAGTATTGCACAGTAATGTATTCAAATGGAAAATGACAACTATACTTCTTGCCAACAATTTAAAAGTAATAAATAGTCCCAGGAAAATAAATTGTATCAAATAGCTAGTTCCAAGTTAAACAAAAAAAAGTTTAGCTTACAAAGAAACTGTATCAGCAATGGCATAAAATTATTTCATTGAAATGGAACTTCACTTGCAGTTTAAAAACTAACAACTTTGTGGCTTTTAATATCATAAAAATAACTTGACATACATAACCTGTAAACAAGGGATGGCATATAACTGATATCATCAAAGTTGTATGATTTCAATGATCTATAAATGGAATAATCTGGATTGGAAAATTGAGTTGTCTAGGTTATCCAATAGTGAATAGATTTTATGAAGATGCATAGACAAAACAGTTGCTATACCTGGTAGAAAAAACCCTGTTACCCAACCCTAATGATAGGTGATCAAAGAGTGAGCCTTTTGATTTCATATCAGGTGTTGAGATTCATTGATTTCATATAGACATCAGGTGTTGAGATTCATTGTCACCATTATTTATGTATATCTATTCATGTAAAAATAAACATTGAGACTAACATAAGCATAGCCTACACTGGTTTGTTTGATTTTTTGACAGGAGAAATATCAACAAAAGCATCTTTTAAACATTATGAATAGCCATTCACTGATTTTTACACCAGTTTTCTGTTTACATTTTTACAAAAATGCTTGCATTTTGCAAACAAGATCTAAATAATAATGCAGAGATTTTTTTCTCTACTTCAAACTAACTTGGCAGCTTTATAAATAGAGGAAGTAATGGATTTTTTTCATTAAATAAACATGTAAAAATAAAACTATACAAGCATCACAGGACATGGTCTATAAAAAGTTGATAGTTTCAACAAGTGACTAGATGGAGAGCTAAACAGCAGCTCTAGTGAGAGCTAAACAGCAGCTCTGGTGGGACATTCTTGAGCTGCACTTAGCCATGGATTCTTCACATAATGTGATGGACACACAAAAATGATGTATTTAATGATATAATCAACTTTGTTTCTTACGCATTTTTAGCGTCTAGTTTCCAGAAATACCCTTTAAAAACAGCAGAGTATTATGCTATTTATTTCAGTGTTGTACTACAGCAGATAGCTCCAGGCTAAATCCACTGTATATTGTCAGCTCCAGGCAAAGAAGCAGCGTACATTGTCAATGTCCTGGTAAAGTTATAGAGTGATGCACTCCAGCATCCAGCTGTCATGTAAAAATGTTTTTAAAAACAAACTTTCATATAAATGCAAGTGTAGAAAATATCTACAAAATATAATCACACTGGATTGTAAAGCTGTCCAACACGTCACAAAACTTCACTAGCACAGTTCTTACATCTGTAAAAGGTGAGAACTAAGCTTTAAAAGGACCCGCTCATTTGGTTTCTACACAGGCATGTTCAAACAACAGACCACAACACATTGAGTTATCACACCACATGTGTGCATCTCACTGTGTTTTGTGATTCTTACCAATCAACAATCATTGTTTAAAACAATATAGAAAATATGTACAATTAAAACACAAAATTCTAATCATTAGGTACATGTATAAATTAACTTGCATAACTAACAGTTATGGTCAATATATTACATTTTTTGCATGAATAAAAAAAAAATCAAAGAAAATAATCAACAACTTAATAAAGCTGTGATACTCTAACTTCAAAAAGTAAACAATACACCATTTGTTCTACAAAGATTCAAAAATATCTTCTCTTTTATATTTATAATGTCATAACTAATGTTTAAATACTTGCTTACAACAATACATCAACTGCAGAGATAAGCAATGCCTCAGCATCAAATAAACAGGTTATTCAATAAGACAATTCAAACATAAATAATTGGGGTATGACAGCAGCATACAAAGGTTGGAGTGTAAACCAGGCATTGGTGTTGTTCTATTACTTCATTAACCAACCAGAAATCATTTAGCTTTGCCACTGCCTCAACCAATCAGAAATCATTTCACTTTGCCACTTCCTCTAATATTTAATACTTCATCTAAGCCCAAGTGGAAAATAATAAATAAATACTTAGTAAATAAATAATCTCTTACATGATAATCCACTCAACAGCTTTGATTAAAATTGCACGGGATATTAAAAATAATTTCATATTTTATATGAACAAAACAGCCTAAATAAATATATATATAAAGATGCATGCTTGTTTTTAAGATTTGTCTCCCAACAGTGAATGTAATTGATAATAAAAAATAAGCTTTAAACCAACATTCAAGGACATATATATCTAACTGACTTCACATTTTCTATTCTACACATACAATCTTTCCATTTAAAAAATTCCACCAATGAAAGTAATAGAGACAGGTGTGTGTCAGACTTTGGCCTTCTCACCTGAATCTGACTTGACCTTTCTCCGAGACCCAGGTGTCCAGTCAGTGTGGGACAGGTGTCCAGTCAGTGTGGGACAGGTGTCCAGTCAGTGTGGGACAGGTGTCCAGTCAGTGTGGGACAGGTGTGTCTGACTTGGACCTGACCTTTCTCCTAGACCCAGGTGTCCAGTGTGGGACAGGTGTCCAGTCAGTGTGGGACAGGTGTGTCTGACTTGGACCTGACCTTTCTCCTAGACCCAGGTGTCCAGTCAGTGTGGGACAGGTGTGTCTGACTTGGACCTGACCTTTCTCCTAGACCCAGGTGTCTAGTCAGTGTGGGACAGGTGTCCAGTCAGTGTGGGACAGGTGTGTCTGACTTGGACCTGACCTTTCTCCTAGACCCAGGTGTCTAGTCAGTGTGGGACAGGTGTCCAGTCAGTGTGGACAGGTGTGTCTGACTTGGACCTGACCTCTCTCCTAGACCCAGGTGTCCAGTCAGTGTGGACAGGTGTGTCTGACTTGGACCTGACCTCTCTCCTAGACCCAGGTGTCCAGTCAGTGTGGGACAGGTGTCCAGTCAGTGTGGGACAGGTGTGTCTGACTTGGACCTGACCTTTCTCCTAGACCCAGGTGTCCAGTGTGGGACAGGTGTCCAGTCAGTGTGGGACAGGTGTGTCTGACTTGGACCTGACCTTTCTCCTAAACCCAGGTGTCCAGTCAGTGTGGGACAGGTGTGTCAGACTTTGGCCTTCTCACCTGAGTCTGACTTGGACCTGACCTTTCTCCTAGACCCAGGTGTCCAGTCAGTGTGGGACAGGTGTCCAGTCAGTGTGGGACAGGTGTGTCTGACTTGGACCTGACCTTTCTCCTAGACCCAGGTGTCCAGTCAGTGTGGGACAGGTGTCCAGTCAGTGTGGGACAGGTGTGTCAGACTTAGACCTGACCTTTCTCCTAGAC
The DNA here is from genome assembly GCF_028476545.2 of Physella acuta. Classification (NCBI taxonomy): domain Eukaryota; kingdom Metazoa; phylum Mollusca; class Gastropoda; family Physidae; genus Physella; species Physella acuta. The sequence goes on from NW_026732030.1 coordinate 1,060,175, forward strand.
CCAGGTGTCCAGTCAGTGTCAGTGTTGTCATTAACATCAGCCTCCATTTCATTCTCCTCACTGTCCGACTGCTCCATATCGCTGGTGTGTATTTTAGGGGAGCGTCGCTGAGACTGACGCCGTGGTCTTTTATCAGCTTCCACAGATACATCCTCCCTGGGCTTCTTGTGCGCTGGTTTTATCAAAGACTCAGGTTCCTGGTTGCTGGTCATATTCAAAGGCTGAAAGTTCATCACAGATGCTACTGGCGCGATTCTTTCATTGGTCAGTATTTTTTCACTACTCAGAACAGGAGGAGGGTTGGGTATTTCTCCCTCCTCCTCTTCGTCCTCATCATCTTCATCATCCTCTTCATCGTCCTCATCAATTTCATCATCAGTATCAGGGTTCTGGATGACAAAAGGTTTTTGCCCCACTGGTGTGGGTACAGCACGCTGCACCATTTCACTGCTGACAACCTGTGGTGGGGGTGGAGGTTGCTGTGATGGGGCTGGTGTGGGTAAAGATGGTGGTGGAGGTGGTGGAGGAGGAAGGGGAGGTGGCGGCGGTTGTGCTGGCTGCACAAAAGCCCCTTCTTCCTCTCCATGGGTTATTTTTCTTGGAATAGATTTCCTGCCTTTGCGTCCAGATTTCCCATCCCCACTTTCCCCACCAGAGCCTGGGCTGTCTGCCTCCCCATCAGCGTTATGTTCATCTCTGGCCCTCTCTGACAGGGAACTCAGGAAGTTGACAGCATCTTCTTCCATAACATCTGTTGTCTCATTTAACCCATGCTTTACCTTCTTATGCCTATTCAGGTTGCCTAAAACAATAAAATACACCATCAACACATTTTCTATGACATACAAAAAAAAGATAGAATTTTTTTTTCACAACCCGAATGTTTTTAATGCTTTTAAAACATAAGTAACAGTAAAGATATATTACCTTTCAGAGTAAATGTGCTACCACAGAAACATACATATGGCTTTGTGTTTGTGTGCATATGCATGTGCCCTTGTAGATTATGATAACGACCAAACTCTTTGCCTATAATTTTAAAGAAATAACCGCTATTAGATACTAAACTGAAAGTGTTACTATCTATAATAAAAATTTTTTTAGTTAAAATGAAAATTTATAAGAAAAGTCACTTCTCGTTTTTAAAATGCTTTTTTCAGAGGAAAAGAAACTACTATGTAATTACTTTAAACAATTTTAATGTAAAAAAAATTAGTCTAGTCTTTAGACAACCACATCTAATTGTAAACACTAAATTTATTAGAAATAAATTATAGGGCAGTTCCATACCACTGGTAAAAAAAAAATTCATCAATACTTTTTACCAAGTATCTAATTTTAAACAATAAACTTAAAAATCAATAATATTAATACAAGTACTTATAATTTAAAGAATAACCCCAATGTCCTTAACAATGGCAGAACATACCACATATTGTACATTCAAAAGGTTTTCTGTCCGCATGGACCACTTGGTGGGCCTTGAGCGTCTGTGGCTGGGTGAAGAGTTTGGAGCAGATGTTACACTTGAAGGTGCGCGTCGTCTCATGGATCAGCTTGTGTCTCTGCAGGTTGGCCCGCTGGTTGAATGAGCGGCCGCATGAATCACAAGTGTAAGGCTTCAGGCCTGTGTGTGTGAACTGGTGAGCTTTTAAATGATGTTCCTAAAAGATGAGAAAGGTGAGGCCATTCTTAAAATTACTCTTGAACAATGAAAACATAAAATTAAAAATACCCATGTAGGAGAGGATCAGCTAGAAAGAGACAAAAACTAGCTATGTCAACCATGTTACGTGATGGCAAAAAAATTGTTGAAGGATATTGTAGATATTGAGACAAGCTTATTTTTTAAAATGGCAATGATAAGAAAAAGAGTAGAGAATATATTGAGCTGTCTGCATACCAGCCAAAAAACAAAGAAAGTTTACAACCAACATACCTTCATAAAGTCCATCCCACACTCTGTACACATGTAAGGTCTGTGCCCATTGTGGGACTGCATGTGATCTTTGAGCTGGCTTGGGTACCGAAACTTGCGATCACAGTAACGACACAGTAACTTGCCCATGCTATTGCACTTGTCCCCATCTTTCATCTCCTCTGTATCAAATTCAGATTCAAAGCTGTGGTTCTGATCTGGAAAGCGCTTTACTCCAGTGGGCGCTGTATGCATTGTCTGCAGATTCAAAACAAACTTACAAGATTCCATTGGACTGCAAGTGACAGAAACCACTCATGGGGGTGGGGTAGGTGTAGTGCAGAGAGATTTTTTCTAATTTTAATGTTTTGAGCAGAAATTTCTCTGGACTAAAGAAATCATACTTTAACTTACCATTGGACCTTCATGCTGAGAAGATGATGGAGAATGTCCAGATGGATGCTTAGACCGTAAATTGGCACAGTAGCCATTTTTCTCACTGACCGCAGTGTGACGTTTCAAATGGCTGATTTGTGTGAAGCCTTTCCCGCACATGTTGCATGTGTGAGGCTTGATCTGGTCATGGGTGAGCATGTGGGTGTTGAGGTGGCTCAGCTGCTTGAAGTATTTCCCACACTTGAGGCACAGGTGGGGTTTGATCCCGCTGTGGTCCAGCACGTGCATGACCAGGTTGTGTTTTGTGGTGTAAGACTTGTCACATTCATTGCACTGCCAGCGTTTCACATTCCCCACCTGAACATACTGGGTGTCATCTATCCGCACACTCACCTCCATCCTCTCCTGCTCCAAGTCCCTGGCTTTAGCTTTTCTCTCTTCAATCAGTTGCTCCTCAGATTCTATCCTATGATCACCATTGCTATTCATATCATTGCCCAACCTAGGGCTGTATTGTTTATTTGGAGATCTAAAGACTTGAGAGTTACCCGTGGACATAATAGCTTTATGGTGTGCACTGTCTGTTGGTTCTGGCCCCCCTAGGTTGGATGGTCGGCTAACTATGCCCACAGTCACTATGGTAGCTTTGTTGGACACACACGTGGTCATTGTAGCTTTCCCTGCAGCATCCAAGAAGCTTGGAGAAATGATTGTTTTTATTTTGGAGTGTTTGTTGTAATCGCGGTAGTCCACGTTGTGTGCTGGAAGGGGGTCATAAGGGAATGTAATACGAGGGGATCCACGCGGGGTGCCCCCATGATTGGCCTGGTTTTGCATTATTTGTTGCCTTCTTTCATCATCAGAGAACTCAGTTTCTGATTCAGATTTGTAGATTTCAGCCTTTGGAATTTTGATTTTTAACTCCCCCATCTGCTCATCATTGGTCTGTGTTGATTTGTTGAATACAGATGGTCTCTCTGTTTTACCAACTATGTAAAATTTAAAAGGGCCATACTGTCTTCTGGGTACGGGTTGGCTATGGGAGAGGTATTTATGCTTGAATTTAGGAATGGTCATACTTTCAGTCTGAGACATGCCCCCATGACTGTAAATGCTGTGCCGGTCAAGATGGACAGCACTGGACAGATACTGTTGGTTTGGTGCCTCGTCCTTGTATGACCTGGGCGAGTGTGAGGTCATATGCAGGCTGCTGCCATTGTGTGAGGAGTGTTGCAGGAGAGAGGAATGAGGGATGTAGCTGTTACTGCCCATACCCGGAGAGGTGGAGCCGTGGGATGGAGATTTACTGTAGTTTTTGCCTGTCACCTGGTCGGCATAGGGGGAGGAGTCAAACTGACCCTGGTGACCCCTGGACCCAGAGGACTGGAATGCATGCTGCTGGCCTGATATGCTTGAGTACAGCGCCTGTGTGCCCTTGCCGATATCACTGCTGCTGGCACCACTGCTGGAAACAATGGTGCTAAAACTGGGAAGCCTGTCTGATATCATGCCGGGTCCAGACGAGGGCAGGGGCATTGGCAGGTGTGGCCCCTGGTCAGGTGGGTAATCAGAGAATCTGCTTCTGAATGAACTGGCAGGTAGACTAGACATGGAGGGCATGCTGGCCTGCTGGGAGTAGTTCATGTGAAAAGGTGACATGCCATAGCTGCCCCCCCTCTGGTTTTGTGGAAAGACAGGCCCCCCACCAGCAAATGTCATTCCAGCTTGCATCTCACTAGGGAGTGAGTTAGGGAAATCCACAGGCCCATAGTCTTCCCCTGCAAACTGAAATCCAGATGGGGGGAGATTGTCCATCCTGGGAAGTGGGAGCCTCTGTAAAACAAATTTAATATCAGGTTTATTAAAAAGGATGACCTATAAAAATATTTAAAAGGTTTAGATAAAATAAGTTACCTTTTTTTTAAATTTGCTCCTTTAGTTAACTTAGTTAGGCTACTATTATCATATGCCTTTAATGCAATAGGCCTTACAATTATGATTGGGGCTTATAATTTAATTATACCAAAGGCAAATTAAAAAAAAAAAAAAACAGCTCCAGTGTGGCTACTCCCACTGCTTTATAAATAACTTTACATTTTATTCACTATAGACCTAGCTAGTTTAAGCCAAACTATTACTATAGGCCTACTTAGTACTAAGACAAGTATTTTACTAACATATGCCTTCTGCTTCCTCCCCCCCCCCAATTATCAATAATCAGCTGATGATAGCCTACTAACACGTATTAGTGTATTAGTAGTAGGCATACCCCTAGCGCACCCCCCCCCCCCCCATAATAATAGTATCTAGAGATCTACAGAGAGCAACTAGATCTACCTGAATTGTTGTCATTAGAATCATTAGATCTATTCTAGATTCTAGATCTAGAATCTAGATCTAGTCTAGATCTAGATTTTTAATCTAGAGCTACTCTCTCTAGATCTATGGATTTTGGAAGATGTTGCGTGTTGTGTTATGTTGTGTAAATGCACTCGGGAAGAATTTAAAAAACAGCAGCCAACACTTTGTTTCCAGAGTTTAGATTTTAGGCTAGTCTCGATTTAGTATTCTCGAGTCTAGTTGAAGGACGGAAGACACTGCGTTTAGTGGAGGAAAATGGCGTCAACGAAGAACGGAGGAAAAAAAAAAACCTCATTAACTATCATCATCATGTTTAAAAGCCCCATAATATAAACGCATGGCTAATATTTAACAAGCATACTGAATATTATAACAATTTAAATAAACATTGCAATCACCTACTTGATTTACATTAATATGAAAAGCCCGTGGCGGTACATTTGACAATACTCGGAGGATGGAGTGAAGGAAGTAGATTGTTCTTCCAATTTGTATAAAAATAACATTAGGCCTATGTTGAAATGATTACTGAATTCTAAATGTAATTGCATAGAGTAGTTTTATGAAAACAAACAAAACAGTACAAATTAAATTTTAAAAGTTTACACATACATTAATTATTATAAAGATTATTTTATTAAAGAACTAATCACTATATTTTTATGCGTCAGAAGAAGGCCTATTTCTGAATAAAATGACGTGATGCGGCTGTAGTCCAAATACATTATTTTTTTTTCCAACGAGCAGTTGAAAATAGATCTAGACTCTAGTCTAGATCTAATCTAGATTATCAATATTTTGACAGATAGATTTTTGGCTTTCCAAAACGCATTTAATCGCTGTTATACTATTCAATGTTATGCCCACGTTATTGACGGTTGCAACATAAAGGTGATTCATTTGAATCCCTTCTGAAATAGAATATTTTTACCCACACCATCCCGTTTATTTATACACATTCGCCTTGTACTAATTTCCCGTCCCCACCCTCTCTACTTCACCGCCGTGAACATTCCGACAATATTTTATTTGTGGTAAATAATACGTAACATAATATACTGAGTGTACAGCAATATATATGTCGTGTGTTGTTGTGTAGTCTTTACGGAAGTGTTGATAATTGTCATTTTGTGTCTTATGGCATAGATCGATTAGTTCTACACAATCTTTGATCATTGAATGACTGCTTAACTCGTCCAAATATTATAGGGCCTATTCCTCTGGGCCTACAAAGTTATTACTCTCTAAATATTCACTAGACCTGCCCCCCCCCCCTTCAAGTCCCCCTTTTTAAAAGTATAATGTTCGTTTGTTTGCATTAAGGGGTTTTGTGGCACATCTCGTAACTTAATGTTGGCACACTTTTATCTTATTTTAAATATAATTTCACATTAGATTAGTCATTAAAAAAAAAAATCAAAATACAAGGGGAGACAACATGATTAAATACTCGTGATTGCTCAATCAGTTGGCCGTCGGCAGTAATCGTCCTTTAAAAGGATTCAAGCTACTGCTTCAATTTTAACACTAATATTTTAAGTCGTGGCCTATTTCGAGTCAACTTAAATTAGAATGAATTACTAAAAAGTAAAAAAAAAAACATCTTTCTAATAATAAGTTTTTAAGTGTACTAAAAATAAGAAAACGAAACAAACTTGCGTTTTTACTTTCTCGGATACAGAGTACAGTGGTACCTAAAGATACGCGTTTACTTTGTGCCTTAACATTCCTAGTATGTTAAATTACTCGTATCTCAAAGCTATTTTCTTCACTAAAATTACACGAAATTTCATTAATCTGTTCCAGCACTCTTAATGCCTTTTTAGTCCTAACATTGACGTCAACTTTATCCCGTCCTGACATTGACGTCAACTTTATCCCGTCCTGACATTGACGTCAACTTTATCCCGTCCTGACATTGACGTCAACTTTATCCCGTCCTGACATTGACGTCAACTTTATCCCGTCCTGACATTGACGTCAACTTTATCCCGTCCTGACATTGACGTCAACTTTATCCCGTCCTAACATTGACGTCAACTTTATCATGTCTTTAAATTGCCGTCAACTTTATTCCGTCCTAAACTTGCCGCCAATTTAGTCTGTCCCACCATTACATCAGATTACATATTGTATTGCTGGTAAGTTCATACAAGCCTAGTAGACTTTTATAATTACTCGAGGAGGTAACCTTGACTTAACTCTCTTGGATCAACCAATTGACAAGAAAGAAGGATGTCATCATCCCACCCCATAGATTTTGGAACTTCAATTACTGGAGGAAGGGATCGTCCGTAAATGACCAGATTCCTGGGGTAGAGGATGGGGGGGGGGGGGGGGGGGCGAAGAAGGTCTAGCATTATGGGTCGACGGCAAAGAAGTGGCTGTTAAAGTTGGCTGAACATTAACAACGTAGTAAAATGTGTGTGCAATCCCTAGGCTTTGAAAACTGTCAAGAAAATCTTGATAAATAAACAAAACACGACAATTTTCAAGTACAACGGTAGTAAAAAATGATTTTTAAATTGATTATTTTAAGCTTTAATCATTCGACAAACTGATGTTTTTTTTTTTATTGCGTGTGGTCAAACCAAAAGTTTATGTTTTTATTGCGTGTGGTCAAACCAAAAGTTTATGTTTTTTATTGCGTGTGGTCAAACTAAAAGTTTATGTTTTTTTTTATTGCGTGTGGTCAAACCAAAAGTTTATGTTTTTTATTGCGTGTGGTCAAACTAAAAGTTTGTTTTTTATTGCGTGTGGTCAAACCAAAAGTTTATGTTTTTATTGCGTGTGGTCAAACTAAAAGTTTATGTTTTTTTTATTGCGTGTGGTCAAACCAAAAGTTTATGTTTTTATTGCATGTGGTCAAACCAAAAGTTTGTTTTTTATTGCGTGTGGTCAAACCAAAAGTTTATGTTTTTATCGTGTGTGGTCAAACCAAAAGTTTATGTTTTTATTGCGTGTGGTCAAACCAAAAGTTTATGTTTTTTATTGCGTGTGGTCAAACTAAGAGTTTATGTTTTTTTATTGTGTGTGGTCAAGCCAATGGGGACACTCCCCACAGCCAGTCTCTCTATATCATGGCGTCAAGGAACTCCGCCAGGGAGATCTTCCCATCCCGACTGGTGTCCATCTTCTTCATGATCTCATCCAGCTCCATGTCCGTGAACTTCTGACCGCAAGCGTCGATGATCTTCTTCAGCTCCTTCTTGTCCAGGTACCCGTTCTTGTCTTTATCGAACTTGGTGAACAGGGTGGATAGAGTCTTGATGCTGGGAAGGAAGGGGAGGGAATCTATTTGTTTCAATCGTTTTTTTAGAAATGGGAGGTAAAAATGTGACTTAAAATGTGGTGTAAAATGTGAGCTAATAATGTGAGGCAAAACCTCAGGCAAAAATCTGAGTTATAATATCAGCTAAAAATGTGAGATTAAAATGTGACGTAAATATATGGAAATATGTAAAATAAAAGAGAAATATGAGATCTAATGTGAGGTGATGTTAATTTCTGAGATAAAATTGTAAAGCAAAAATGGAAAGTAAAAAAAAAAATCGACGACATATAAATATAAGTAAATAGATCTAGTTCCTGAATTATATGACCAGCCCCTAAAAAATTGTATATCAAAAAATTTCCTTGTAAACAATAAATCCTACGGTTTGTCAAAATCACCAACAGTAGGAGCTTTCAGGTAAATGTCCGCAAAACTTACTGTAACTAATTAATTGCAATAAAGTATTTTAAAGATAGTCAAATGCGATTGTGTTTTGTTTAGACCCAATATTCCCACTTCATAGACCCAACATTCCCACTTCATAGACCCAACATTCCCACTTCATAGACCCAACATTCCCACTTCATAGACCCAACATTCCCACTTCATAGACCCAACGTTCCCACTTCATAGACCCAACATTCCCACTTCATAGACCCAACATTCCCACTTCATAGACCCAACATTCCCACTTCATAGACCCAACATTCCCACTTCATAGACCCAACATTCCCACTTCATAGACCCAACATTCCCACTTCATAGACCCAACATTCCCACTTCATAGACCCAACATTCCCACTTCATAGACCCAACATTCCCACTTCATAGACCCAACATTCCCACTTCATAGACCCAACAGTCCCACTTCATAGACCCAACATTCCCACTTCATAGACCCAACATTCCCACTTCATAGACCCAACATTCCCACTTCATAGACCCAACATTCCCACTTCATAGACCCAACATTCCCACTTCATAGACCCAACATTCCCACTTCATAGACCCAACATTCCCACTTCATAGACCCAACAGTCCCACTTCATAGACCCAACATTCCTACTTCATAGACCCAACATTCCCACTTCATAGACCCAACATTCCCACTTCATAGACCCAACAGTCCCACTTCATAGACCCAACGTTCCCACTTCATAGACCCAACATTCCCACTTCATAGACCCAACGTTCCCACTTCATAGACACAACAGTCCCACTTCATAGACCCAACATTCCTACTTCATAGACCTAACAGTCCCACTTACAAGCCTTCAAGCTTCTGCATCCCGGAAATAAATTCAGACAAAGTTATTTTCTTGTCCCCGTTGGTCGACTCAAAGTAGACAAACATATTCTGTGGAAGAAGCGTAGATAAGCATATTCTATTGAAGACAAAGTAGATAAACATATTCTATGGAAGACAAAGTAGATAAACATATTCTATGGAAGACAAAGTAGATAAACATATTATATGGAAGACAAAGTAGATAAACATATTCTGTGGAAGACAAAGTAGATAAACATATTCTGTGGAAGACAAAGTAGATACACATATTCTGTGGAAGACAAAGTAGATAAACATATTTTAACTTATCTGCCCTGAGATGCAGCATTAACCTATCTGCCCTGAGGTGCCAGCATTAACCTATTTGCCCCTGATTAGCCAGCCATAACCTATCTGCCCCTGATTAGCCAGCCATAACCTCTGCCCCTGATTAGCCAGCCATAATCTATCTGCCCTGAGATGTCAGCATGAACCTATCTGCCCTGAGATGTCAGCATGAACCTATCTGCCCCTGATTAGCCAGCCATAACCTATCTGCCCCTGATTAGCCAGCCATATCCTATCTGCCCATGAGGTGCCAGCCATAACCTATCTGCCCATGAGGTGCCAGCCATAACCTATCTGCCCCTGATTAGCCAGCCATAACATATCTGAGATGCCAGCATGAACCTATCTGCCCTGAGATGCCAGCATGAACCTATATAATCTGCCCCTGACAGTACTCACAGCGAGCTGAGACTCGGTGATGTTGGAGTTTGCGGACTTGAGCATCAGCCTCAGCTCGTTGATGTCCAGGGTACCGTTCTTGTCCTTATCTGTGGCCTTGAAGAGCGCCTCCCACTCTGCCATAGACTTTCTGGGCATCTTGAGGTTCTGTGTGCTGCCTCACTGGGGGGACACGGGCTCTCTGGCGGGAACAAAGGGATTTAGCCGATTATTTCTTACTGTTGAGTAATGCAAGTCACATCGTATGTTTAGGATTAAGTCTAGGGTTAGAATGCGCTTCACTGGTGACCGTATAGTGGTTATTATTTGCTCCAACCCAAATCCTAAACCAGGGGTTCCCAACCCCGTGCCCGCGGGCGCCATGGCGCCCGCCGAACGATTCGTATGTGCCCGCTTCTCACTGTTCGACAGAGACAGAATTTTTTTCATAAACATTATTGAAAGGTTGAAGGGGATGGAAATCGAAAGTTTGAGGGAGGAGGTGCAAATCGAAAAGATGAGGGGGGGTGCAAATCGAAAGTTTTGTCCCCGGGTGACTCGTTACGCCTCTGGAAGGAGTTTGTCGATTTAAAATAGGTGGTGCCCGCCACCCTACCGGTATTTTAGAATGTGCTCTAGAGTAAAAAAAGGTTGGGAACCCCTGTCCTAAACGATAGCTCTGGACCTAACCCAAACAACAACACAGGCCATAAGACACCCCTGATACTGTAATGTTGTTCTAGAACTACAGTAAGGCTTAGCGGTAGGGTAAGAAAGAAATTATAGGTTATAATATAATTCTAACCCAGAATGATGCTGGCTTGGTAAACGGGCTGGTATAATAATTCCTCTGTTAATAGTTATGGTACGTTACGATAGTTAGAATGGTACTCTCTACTATTTTGCCGTTCTTTTCGTTTTACCGGTATTGCTGACAACCTAAGCCATTACAACCTGCAACCTCGAGTAGTCGTAAACCTTACTCTGGCTTAATCTAAGCTTTAGTCCTATCCTAAGCCTAACCTTATCTCATAATCTATGTCTTGACCTAACCGTAAACATAACCTTACCACTAAAGCTGACATATCGCTTTCGTTTATTCAATACATAACACATAGATCTAGGTAACGTAAGGCTAATGAATAAAATATGAAATAACAAACTCATCGAGCATAATCTACACATTTAGGTTAAAAAAACAACAATGCACTTATTATTTATTTTAATCTTGATCTATACTATAATATAATACTAATAGATCTAGATCTAGATCTAGATCTAGATCTACATCTAGAATCTTGAGTTCTGGACTCAAGGATAAAGATGATAAGTAGATCTATTTTTAATCTCAACGAAATCGATATGTTTTGAATTAAGTCTTACATTTTTAGTGGAACCTAATTATATTGTAAATAATAATAGTTAATTAAAACATTAAGCAAACAAATTCTTATTTTACCTAAAGTTAGTTTTATGAAGTCGAATGTGGCGAAACCAGCGGTGTTGTTAATATCCAATGTTTGGAGCGACCCAGTGCTAAACGTCAGTGTGCGCGTTAAAATGAAAGGGTTTCCGTGTGCACTTTAGTGTGCAATTCCCATCTTTTGTATGAAAATATGACTTAAGTTGAAATAGTCACTAGTATAAATAAAGCGGGAGTGATCTCCCCTAAACTTTCTCGTATATTCTTGTAAAACAGTAAAGGGGATGGCACTTTCAGTGAAATTGGGCTATAGAAATGTAGCAAAAAAATTTGCGCACCAATTGAACGTAAATTACGTGCGCATTATTGAGCGGAAAATGTAATGCTTTGTGAAAGAAACTTAGATTAACTTTTAAATAGTTAATTAAACACCTAATTAAGTCACATTTTATGCCATTGTGCATTATCATCGAGTCAATGGAACTGGCAAAAAGCATTTTTCTTCTGCACATATTGCAATTTTCTGCCCTGGTATCACCCCTTAAATGGTGTCACCCGGTGCGGTCCGCCCCCCCCCCCCCCCCCCCCCCCGCCCCGCCCTCGCTACTCCTCTGGTCTACATCCATGGTTTGATAGATTTATTTATTTCTTTGCGATGCTTACAAAGCGAAGTCCACATTCTTCACAATTTAACCTATTATATTTTAAAACAAAAATTCACCCCCCCCCCCACCCCGCCCTACATTCACTGGAAATTATTTCGTCTTATCAGTTGTGTATTATCACGTGGAAATATTTTTATTCACAGCAAACATTTGAATAACTCTGGCTCTCTACCCCCCCCCCTCCTCCCACCCCCATCCCCCGCCCCCCATAATAATCCATGATAGTCAACCCCGCGTACCCGGTCCTATTTCCATTGTCACTTCAAAACGCGTCTCTTTCTTCTTTAATCGATAAAACGGTATATCGATTTTTTTTTTAGTTCTGAATGCTCATGTTATGGAACACGCACCTATTTTTAATGTAACTATTTAGATACATGGGCTTAAAATCACAAGTAACATTTGACATGATAGGAGAGTTATTTCTTCAAGGTGCGGACTTGTGAAAACGTGTAGTGTGTTGCCTTGGATCAGCAGTCTAGTAGATACTGGGATTAAATTAGCGTTGTGTGGATTTCTTAGGGTAAGTCACGTAATATGATGTTTGTGTTTTCTTGACTGAAAAAATGGGCATAACGAAATACTGTTGATTGCCCTACATGAGAATTTTAGTATTGTGTGTAAGTAGCAACACAAATATCGGCGTAGGTTTAGATGTAATATAGTTTAATATAAGAATACGGTTAGTTTGTAAAAACATGTATTTAGTCTTGAGAACATTACGGGGGGGGGGGGGGGGGGGGTTATAGAGCATATATTTATAACATTGCATTGATTAGCTTTAATGTTATCTCCACAAAGTTATAGTGATTTTTTTAAATGGCTGGATAAGTAAACCGACACAATAGTCTTACACATTGCTCTTTTCAACACAACAGAAAATAAAGCTGTTTTTTTTGTTTCAAATTATTAACCCGAGTCACAAGTGATGTTTACTAAAACTATGGGATTCACATAATTTTTTTTTTAAATCGTCACCGTATTCATGTTGTTAGATTGTGTTGTAGTCTGTAGGTTGTCGGTATGTATTAAAGTGTGTGCACACGGGAATGTTATATTAAGTTATAGGACTATAGGGATGGGTAAAGGATCACATGTTTGTGTGACTAGTGATGTGGGTGTGGAATCTAAACGGAAAAGAACAAGCGCATAGATTTGTTTAGCTCTTGTTTTAAGTGCCTCTTTATAATCTAACGACACTTTTACATACAACTATTGTGTAATCCCACTTATATACAGGGCCACAATTTACCACCGCGTAATGATCTCAATATTTACCACTAGATCTACGTAATAATCTCCCTTATCTAATGAAACAATCCTGATTGTTTTTCTTTTATGTACATTTAATCAACTTCGCTAAAACAACTTAGTCGTACAGGGAATGTGTTATTGATTACTCAGTATCGATTCATGCGACAGTTCTGCCATATTGCCCTATCGCTGATCAAGTTGTGAAGATTCGATACTGGTTTGAAAAGACGGGATCGATGTTTTATACCACCTTTACACTCTTTAAAACTGTACAACAGTAGGTAAGGACAGAAGACAACTCCAGATTTTTAAAAACCTGAGTACTAGAAGAACACAGGCAGCTTTAGAACTAAACATTTCGGTCTCAAGTCTGTAGGATGTGTCAGCTCAGTTCAGCTCTGTTGTGTAGCTGATAGGTCAGTTCAGGTCAGTTCAAGTCAGTTCAGGTCAGATCAGGTCAGTTCAGGTCAGTTCAGTTCAGTTCAGGTCAGTTCAGGTCAGTTCAGGTCAGTTCAGGTCAGTTCAGGTCAGTTCAGCTCTGTTGTGTAGCTGATAGGTCAGTTCATGTCAGATCAGGTCAGTTCCGGTCAGTTCAGGTCAATTCAGGTCAGTTCAGGTCAGTTCAGGTCAGTTCAGGTCAGTTCAAGTCAGTTCAGGTCAGTTCAGGTCAGTTCAGGTCAGTTCAGCTGTTGTGTAGCTGATAGGTCAGTTCAGGTCAGTTCAGGTCAGTTCAAGTCAGTTCCGGTCAGTTCAGGTCAATTCAGGTCAGTTCAAGTCAGTTCAGGTCATTTCAGGTCAGTAGGTCAGTTCAGGTCAGTTCAGGTCAGTTCAGGTCAGTTCAGCTGTTGTGTAGCTGATAGGTCAGTTCAGGTCAGTTCAGTTCAGGTCAGTTCAGGTCAGTTCAAGTCAGTTCAGGTCATTTCAGGTCATTTCAGGTCATTTCAGGTCATTTCAGGTCATTTCAGGTCATTTCAGGTCATTTCAGGTCAGTTCATGTCAGGTCAGGTCAGTTCAGGTCAGTTCAGGTCAGGTCAGTTCAGGTCAGTTCAGGTCAGTTCAGGTCAGTTCAGCTGTTGTGTAGCTGATGCTTTGCCTGACGTAGCAGAAACCACTCAGACGGGGACGAGGTGAGGAGAACTGACACATATATGACGTTTAGAGTCCACTCAGCTCAGATGAGTACCAAATAGTTGTTGAATAGTCTCAGATCTGATCAGGGTCATTCAATTGTTGGCAGTCCCTGAATAGATCTAGCTCAGATAAGTACCCTACAATTGTTGGCAGTCCCTGATTAGATCTAGCTCAGATGAGTACCCTACAATACCCGACAAAGTAGTCGATAAATGTGAATTCAATACAGCAATGTTTGAATGTGCAGTCGTCTTGTAGCTAATCACTTCATTTCCCACAGAAAGACAACACTCATGTTTTGTTGTTTTTATTCCACACGACGACACGAACAGATGACAACACTCGTTTTTTTTTCACTTCCTCGAGTCTAGATAAACCAGGATTCTGCTTTATAAACTAACACATCATTTCCTCCTGCACAGAGAAACCCAGGTAAATGAGGTTCTAACTCGATCAAGTACTCACCAAATCCAGACTCGATCAAGTACTCACCAAATCCAGACTCGATCAAGTACTCACCGAATCCAGACCAAGCACGATGCCGATGAAGCCGTTGAGCAGCTGGGAGAAAGTCTTCAGGTCAGCAGACGTCAATGGTGACGGTACGCTGGACTTTGGCGAGCTGAGACTTATGCTGAGGAGGGAGAAGAGCAATCTCACGGATTCTCAAATTATGGTGGGGATTTCTCGCTTCACATATATTTACAACAGGGTTTCTCACTTCACATACATTTACAACAGGGTTTCTCACTTCACATACATTTACAACAGGGTTTCTCACTTCACACACATTTACAACAGGGTTTCTCACTTCACATACATTTACAACAGGGTTTCTCACTTCACATACATTTACAACAAGGTTTCTCACTTCACATACATTTACTACAGGGTTTCCCACGGATTCTCAAATTATGTTGGGGGTTTCTCACTTCACATACATTTACAACAGGGTTTCTCACGGATTCTCAAATTATGGTGGGGGTTCTCACTTCACATACATTTCCAACAGGGTTTCTCACTTCACATACATTTACAACAGGGTTTCTCACTTCACATACATTTACTACAGGGTTTCCCACGGATTCTCAAATTATGTTGGGGGTTTCTCACTTCACATACATTTACAACAGGGTTTCTCACTTGACATACATTTACAACAGGGTTTCTCACTTCACATACATTTACAACAAGGTTTTCTTACTTCACATACATTTACAAGTTTTCATTCAGACCGATTTCTACGGGGGGGGGTTGATTATTATTAAATTAGATTGTTATTTTTCTTCGTCTGGGGAGCTCGTGTGGGGGGGGGGGGGGGGGGTGATATTTGTAAAAGCAATGTAAACTGATAAAATGTACTGGCTAAATAGCCAAAGATATAGTTTTACCAGTGTCCGCCTTCCGCCCCTGGAAAATGTTGCCCACCCCCCCTCCCCCCGAAAATATTAAGTGCCTCACCCCCCGGTGAAAAAAGTCTGAAAGAAACAATGCATGCATGGGGTATAGGTTCGAACTGTGACTAGTCTACTGTGTTTGAATATTCACCTGTTGTTTTTCTTTGCTATATTGTTACATGTAAAATGTTAAATGCAAAAACTAAATCTTTCATTGTGTTACTTCTCTCATCTAACTCTCCACTGTGACGCGGTGTTGTGGTACTACAAACAGCAAGTTTTCAAGTTTTTTGATGGGCCCAATGGTGACAGGAAAATTACCCTGACGGAATTTATCTCCGGGATGAGAAAGATCGAACAATTGTAAGTCTTTAACCGGGAAATTAAATGTTACTTTTTATTTACATTTATTAAAGAAACTTTTTAATGTTAATTTTTTTCTTTACTTTATTATGTAATCCCTTAACTTAAAAAGAGAAATCCAAGCTTGTTGTAGAATTCTAAAAGGAAAAAATATACTACTTTAATTTTGGAATTTGATCTACAAAATCCCCAAGAAATAACGTTGAACTAATCAATAAGTTCCCTGTCCCCCGAACAGAAGAGTCACTTCATCCCCCCCCCCCCCTCTGGACCAGAGGCGTAGGGAGGGGGGGGGCGGGGAGTGCGGATCGCACCGGGTGACCATTTAGGGGGTGACACCAAGGCAAAAAAAAAAATATATAGAGTAAAACTGACCCCTCTGTATCTGTCCCCTCTGTATCTGACCCCCAGTGGCCGAGAGCCTGACCCCTTTGTATCTGACCCCTCTGTATCTGACCCCTGTATCTGACCCCTAGTGTCGAGAGTCTGAAGGCATTGTTCAAAAAGTTAGTCCCCCACCCCCTGACCCCTCTGTCTGACCCCTCTGTATCTAACCCCTCTGTATCTGACCCCTTTGTGTTTAACCCCTCTGTATCTGACCCCTCTGTATCTGACCCCTCTGTATCTGACCCCCAGTGTCGAGAGCCTGAAGACGTTGTTCAACAAGTTAAAGACCCCCATCTCTGACCCCTCTGTATCTAACCCCTCTGTATCTGACCCCTCTGTATCTGACCCCTCTGTATCTAACCCCTCTGTATCTGGCCCCTCTGTATCTGACCCCTGTATCTGGCCCCTCTGTATCCTACCCCTCTGTATCCTACCACTCTGTATCTGACCCCTCTGTATCTGACCACTCTATCTGACCCCTAGTGTCGAGAGTCTGAAGGCGCTGTTCAACAAGTTAGTCCCCCACCCTTGACCCCCTTGTATCTGACCCCCTGTATCTGATCCCTCTGTATCTAACCCCTCTGTATCTGACCCCTCTCTGACTTCTCTGTATCTGACCCCCCTGTATCTGACCCCTCTGTTTCTGACTTCTCTGTATCTGACCCCTCTGTATCTGACCCCTCTGTATCTGACCCCTCTGTATCTGACCCCTCTGTTTCTGACTTCTCTGTATCTGACCCCTCTGTATCTGACCCCTCTGTATCTGACCCCTCTGTATCTGACCCCTCTGTTTCTGACTTCTCTGTATCTGACCCCTCTGTATCTGACCCCTCTGTATCTGACCTCTCTGTATCTGACCCCTATGTATCTGACCCCTCTGTATCTAACTCCTGTATCTGACCCCCAGTGTCGAGAGCCTGAAGGCGCTGTTCAACAAGTTCGACACGGACCGCAGCGGCTATCTGGAGCGTGACGAGATGCGCCGACTGCTCAACTCCTGCGGCCAGAGGTACTCCACCAGCGACGTGGATCACGTGATACGGCTGGCAGACGCCAACGGGGACGGCAAGATCAGCCTGGAGGAGCTCATCTACGCCTGCACGTAGTGGTTGCTTCTGCTGGTGTCCTGTGTCTTTAGACCGGCTTAGACGTACACAACCACTGACACGTGCTGCGTACACTATGAGAGGTTCTATGTCAGATTATGAGTTGATCAGGGACAAAGTTTCGTGCCATTACTTTAATGGGTGCTTATGTATTTGTTATAGAAAATTGTTATCTGAATGTTTTGTGAAATTGTTTGAGTTTATGAATGTACAGAGGATTAACCGTTCGTACCAATGTTTTATAGATTTCATATGGAATGTGAATAAGTATTATAGCAGTTTCCCTGAGAAACGATTTATATGGGGATAGTTTTGTCCATATTTTTTTTTTCAAAATTTGAGTCCAATGTCACCACTTGGCAGCATTGGTAGACTTGATCTAAATGTATTGTGTGACCCCATGACCCCATGACCCCATGACACACTGGGCAGCTGTTTATCTACTCACTTCCTGTTTGACGTTCAGTTTTAGCGTTGTTGTTGTTTTTAAGTACGCTTATTCTTGTTACATATCGTTGCCAAAACTTACTTCACAAAATACAACAATCAAAACTCATGCAAGAAGATGTTTTAATTAGATCACCATCTCCCTCCCATCACCTGCCTTTTTAGTCCCATAACCTATCTTTCCTCCCCTCCCATAACCCATCTTTCCTCCTCACAGATAACTCATCTTTTCTCCCTTCTCCACTCCCATAACCTATCTTCCCTTCCCTCCCATAAACCATCTTTCCTTCCCTCTCATAACCCATGTTTCCCTCCCCAATGTACTTATCTTTCCCATAAACTCCCCCCCCCCCCATTATACCACACACTTCAACACTTTCTTCTCTAACTATTTTCGCGTGGCCTTAACACATCAGCGTGTAACATGAATGATAACACACTCTGACACAATGTTCATTGAACATAATGAAATATCTTATATACTTCCTTAATTAACTTTTTTAACCCTCTCCCAACAAGGTATTTTAATTTTTTGATGAGTGGAAAGAAAACGGTGTTCATTTTTCAGACAACGCCGTGTAAGGTTTTACTATTAGAATATAAAATTCTTCATAGCTGTATAATACAATAGTTTATACATAACTTTTATATGTGTAACACAAATAAAGGTTTTATTGTAAGAATATAATAATCTTTATAGTTGTATAATACAATAGTCTATATATAACTTTTTATATATGATACACTGGCGTACAAATATGTTGAGGCACTTTTCCATTATGTGGTACCACGCTTCACGCTGAGTTTTATTAACCATATTCAAACTTATAATAAGTCACCCTAAAGCTAACCATAGTTTTAGCCCAACTATAGCTCTAACATGAATTAAAGGCGTGCCCATAAATGTTCTTGCAAATAAAATATGGTTGTTAATCAAAGACCGCCAGGTACCTTATATCGGAAATTGGATGTTGTTATACTAAATGTTAACCTGACAAAATCTGTGTTATACTAAATTTTAAACTGACATATTTTTTGTAACTCTTGTATTTGTTACTTTTTTCTCTCTTTCAGCTCAATATAAATTTAAAAAAATAAATGAAGTATCCAACATTTGAATTATATTTTTTTCTATAACATTTCTTGTCTGTATGAGACAGCCCAAGTGAAGCCTGAACAGGAATTAAATGAAACATACAGGGGGAGGGGAAACGATTGAAGTACTGCCTGGAGTTCAAGCCACTCCACAATGTTAGTTCAAGCCACGCCCCAACGTTTGTTAAAGCCACGCCCCAACAGAGTTAAAACCACCCCACAACCTTAGTTCAAGCCACTCCCCAACGTTAGTTAAAACCACTCCCCAACATTAAAGCCACTCCCCCACACTAGTTAAAGCTACGCCCCAACGTTAGTAAAAGACAACCCTATAAAAATAACCCTCAAAGCAATATCTAAAATATGAACGCTATTTTCTAACCTTTGGTATTTTATTTATGAATCTTAATTTTATTTTCACACTAAAATGTATTTTAATAGTTCACGTTTTTCAAAGTAATCTAAAAATCACCTCAAACGTATTTTATGACATCTTGTATAAGTTGTAATTAGTATGATAACACACCTTGTGTAAGCAGTTTGAGTTGTATTACAAGACACCGTGTGTAAGCAGTTGTATCATAAAACTGTATCGCAGGTCAACTGGCAGGCCAGCGAGGCCAACATCTGTTGTTACTTACTACATCATGACGTAATACAATCGAAGGTCACAACGGTGTTGTTCATTTTATCCAAATCACTCACTCAGGTGAAAAAGTTGTATTTGGTCTGTAGGCTTTAAGTGAATTAAACTCAGCCCAGCAAGCTGCGGTCAGTGGCGTAGCGAGGTCGGGTGTCACCCCGTGCGGCACTTAATGGTGTCACCCCCCCCAGAGGCGTAGCGACCCTTCCCGGGGACAAACTTTCAATTTTTTAATTGCACCCACCCCCGCCTCAAACTTTCGATTTGCACCCCACCCCCTCAAACTTTCGATTTGCATCTCTTAAACGACTATTTAACACTCGAATTAATCACTTAATTAAGTGGAATTATCATTTTTCTCTATATATTTTGCTATTTTTTGCCTTGGTGTCACCCCCCTAAATGGTGTCACCCGGTGCGGTCCTCTACCCCCCCCCCCCCCCTCGCTACGCCTCTGGTTAAGGTTAGGGCTGTGTTGATAGTAAACTTAACCTGGTCTGTTTGGGCAATAGTGTATTTAACATACAAACACGTGACGTAATTATAGTAGGCTGGTGACTAAATATAGTAAACATTTAATGACCCGCAAACTTAAAGAAAAAAAATGCGCCTAGTTATATCGCATGATCATTTTTTCAAGTTTTTATGTTTTGGCATATCTTTTTTTTTTACCCCCAAATGTTGGACTATACATGTTAGATTTTATTTATCGGTGGTATAACTATTGAAGTTCTTTATTTTTTCGGTCATCTGATAATCAACTTTGCACAATTAGTGTTTCTGTGTAATAAAGTTATTTTAATTTAAGACGGTCTTTCTACCGCTAGGCTACCTGATGGAAAGGGGGGTGGGGATGACGGGGGTAAATATCACCGACGGCCAAACTTGTAGGTCAAACTGACATAACCTAGAATATTTTCCCTTGACCTGCATTGTTGTTAGCTTAGTCGAAACTAGGCCATTTAACTCAAAACAGATCACAGTGAAACTGTCTTGCTTGGTGACGTAATGCATGACGTAATCAACCTCTTACCGACCGAGGTTGTGGTCAAATGAGGTCAAAACATTGAGGTTCAGGGGAGTGACGTCACTTAAATCACAGACCGATCCCGCGGGATTACAGGTGTTTGGGTGGTGCGTCATGACAACTCACCTGGTCCCAGATTGTGGTCATCAGGTGTGTCAACTGTTCAGGTGTGTCAACTGTTCAGGTGTGTCAACTGTTCAGGTGTGTCAACTGTTCAGGTGTGTCAACTGTTCAGGTGTGTCAACTGTTCAGGTGTGTCAACTGTTCAGGTGTGTCAACTGTTCAGGTGTGTCAACTGTTCAGGTGTGTCAACTGTTCAGGTGTGTCAACTGTTCAGGTGTGTCAACTGTTCAGGTGTGTCAACTGTTCAGGTGTGTCAACTGTTCAGGTGTGTCAGCATCGTCTACCTAGTCAAGTTTGTGACGGTCAGAAGATTTGTGGAGGGCTTGGGGGGGGGGGGGGTGCTGTCTAACATTCTATATACACATCGACTGTGAGATAACGCATTACGCGATAACAATATTCCAATTACTATGTAAACAGCAACCTAATGCAGCTTTTAAATCCTTGTTGGAATAACAAATAGGGAGGGAGGGCTGACAAGATGGGGATAGCACGATAGGTAGGGGTGATAAAATATGTTGGGCGGAAGATATGACGTGGCAATAATTGATCAAATCAAATCTTTCTTTTTATTTTTCTGGATTAAATGTATTTTGTTCTCACATTACTACTGTCTTGCACTTTAAACAAATTTCCCATAAATTTCTATTCTAAGAGAACAGTAAGAACAAGCATTGTTTCTAAGTGTAATAGATGCTCTGGGATGGTGGGGTTTAATTGCAATCGAAACAACAATTACCAACAAGCATTCACAGCCTAGCAGCAATCGTCTGCTACAGAGCTTCACATTTATCAGACATAATAAACACAAACATTTAGAGTGGGAAAAAAATCAAAACAACTCTAACTTTATCTTTTTATTATTATTATTATTATTATTATTCTACACATTGATGGAGATTTGAGGAAAAAAAAAAGAAATGTCGAAAATGTGGGAGAAAAAATTAATTGAGCAAAAATTTGAGCTTTCTATACATTACATTATATAGCAAGCTCTGTGTACACTAAAAATACACCATGTACGATAATTTAAGTAAACTATTTCCAGATAGGAATGAATTTTTAAATTAAAACTATTCTATTGTAATAATTAAGGGAACACATTAATATTAAATGTATTCAGAAGTTATAAGTATTATATTAATTAAATCAATGAACTTTTAATCCATTTTCTACAGTCATCATTAAAAAAAACAACTAATAAACATTTTATATATAACCACGTGACTAGTGGCAGCCAATCGTGATTTGATCTAACTAAAATCTAAATTTAAGTTTAAAAAATGACAATACTTTATTGAAAATGGGGTAAAAAGCTTCAAGTGAAAATGTGAATACTATTTAAAGATGTATTATTTCTTTAATGACCCTTGCTGAATTACGTGCAGGCGTCCATAAACTCTTCGAATGAAATCTTCCCGTCCCCGCTCTTGTCGGCGTTCTTGAGGATTTCGTTGACCTCTGGGTCGGTGAACTTGTGGCCAGATGCTTCTAGAATCTTCCTCAGCTCGTTCTTGTCCAGGAACCCGCTGTTGTCAGAGTCGTATTGTTTGAACAACTGGGCCAGTTTGGAGATACTGAAAGATAGGAGCAGGGAACAGGTTTATGTGAGCGGGTGAATGGATTTTTTTGTATTATTTTATTTGTTGCGAATCTGGGAGTGCATGGTGGTCCAATGGGGAACAGCACGGGGTCCCCCTTCCGCTCGAAGCGGACAGTATAAATTAACCGGTCGGACGATTTTCTCCCTCTTTTTGACCCACGGCGAGATGTAGGTCGGGTCAGGTTTCTGCGTGGGCGCACCTCACGCGTGGAGGTATTTGTTTTTTTATACTTTATCTTTATGTGATTTGTATGAATGCGACTGTCGATGTTTCTCGTTTTCTTTCATTTTCGTCTAAAACGAGATAGTGAGCATCGGCATGTCTGGTATGCACGTGGTGTGTTATTCTGTTATTTTGAATTAAAATGTATTTTTGGTGTTTTCTAAACCCGTGGCGTGTGTTTCGGACCACGTGGTTTAGGTCAGTGTGTTTAGGAGTGTTTCCTAAACTAGTGTGAATGCGTGTGTGCATTTACTTGATTGTTTTATGATGTGTTATTGACTAGGATTGGCTTAGTCAATAGTTAGTTGTTTTAGACAGTAATTAGATTAGTATATTTTAGTTGCCTCGAGTTTTAGGTTGTTTAAAATTAATGTGTGTGCTGTTTCGTGCAACGTCGTATTGAGTATCGCTTGCTTTGTGTCTGCCTTCATTGGGGCCTTAGCGGAGTGTGTTAACTTTAATGTTATCAATATGGATATTGTTTATGTAAACCAATGGCTTCGGGCTTCCTTGTGTAGGAAAGATTGGTTCTACGATGGATTTGTTTACACGTTATTTTTAAGTTGCTAGTTCTTCTTTAGACAGTGGTTAGTTGTTTTTGAGAATTGCTTTTAGAATTGTATAGTAAGGATTAGTTTTACTCGAGGCTTTAGCTAGATAGTAGTAGTAGGTAGCATTTTGAACTTGTGTATATATTTATGTATATATCTGCCATTACCATGCATTTTTCTTATGTTTTCCTTTTCTTTTTCTCTTCCCCCCCCCCCTTCCAGTGAGGTTGCTTGTGCAACTTGGCTGGGTGTTTTGTTATGTATGAATTGTTTTGTTTGGTGTAAAAAGTTTGTTGTGGACGTATTGTGTTCTACGTAATGTATTGTACGTAGTGGTTTTACGTAGTGTTTTGTTTGGTGTGGACTTTTGGATGTCGAGAATGGATGAAGGGAGGTTTCTGTGTGTCAGGGCCTGGACCATCCTAGACATCATAAGTCGGCGCAACACCAGCAAATGGTCAAACGTAATGTTTTGTTTGATGTAAAAAGTTTGTTTCGTTTGGTTCTGTTTTGTGGTAGTTTTTATCTATTCTTATTTTATAACTTTGGGTTCCATGCAATAAATTTTATTAAATTGTTAAAAGTTTTTGTTTTATTTTAGTAGCTTATTAGTTAGACTAAGGTTAGGGTTTAACCACCGTGGGTTCTACCACGGTTGCACTGACCGGACAGATAAGTTAGTTAAGCATAGAAGGGTAGATTTGAGGTATCCCCCCCTAGCAGGGCTTACAAATTGGTAGCACGAGTGGGGTCAGTGCTTTAGTCTAGTTAAATTTTTGTTTTTTTACTAGGGCTAGTGTAGCTTAGTTAAATTTTTTTGTTTCTGATAGGCCCTTTTATGGAACCATATGTGTTTAGTTTTTGTTTAGTGTAGGAATTGTTTGTTGTTTAAACACCCAGTCAGGTTGGCGGAGAGACGAGCCTTCAGTGTGCGTGGCTGGACAAGGCACGGTGTGTGGCACTGGACCTGGCGTGTGATGAAGATGGCGGCCTCGTGTGGTCTAGACTGGACAACACACACGGGCGTGGCGCGGATCTGGTGTGTACGGCAGACCGGTGAACAACGAGAGGCCTATGACGTCGATTCCTTGACCCACAAAGAGGGCTACTGGACACCCGCCCCACAGGTGTGTCGAAACGGAGGCACGATCATTGGGGGCGGGTAACAGTCGGAGAGCCAGTGGGGCAAGGCGGTTGCGTCACCACCTGGCCCAACCAAGCGGACGCTCCCTACCAACGAGAGGCCTATGACGTCGATTCCTTGACCCACAAAGAGGGCTACTGGACACCCGCCCCACAGGTGTGTCGAAACGGAGGCACGATCATTGGGGGCGGGTAACAGTCGGAGAGCCAGTGGTTCAAGGCGGTTGCGCCATCTCCGGACCAACCTAGCGGACGCTCCACCGGTGTGCCTACGGTGACGCAAGACCAGAATGCGTGTACAGATGAGACGTTGCAACGGCGTGTCATTAGTAGCGGGCGGGTCTAGCCTGACCCTCCCCCCTTGCCCTTCCGGATGAACGATCGACAGGACTAGTAGCGCGGATCAGCCCTCAGTAAAGTGAACACTATCTTGGTGCCTTGAGTTTTTTTTAGAGAGCACAGAGACGCAAGATTAATGTTAATGGAAATTGTTTTTTTCTTGCATTCAAGCTGATAGGCTTGGTGTAAGAGATGGGTGCATGTTTTATTTTAAGATTGTTATATGTATTTTTTTGTCTAACAGGGACTGTAAGATTTTTAAAAGGGGTGAATGTGAGCGGGTGAATGGATTTTTTTGTATTATTTTATTTGTTGCGAATCTGGGAGTGCATGGTGGTCCAATGGGGAACAGCACGGGGTCCCCCTTCCGCTCGAAGCGGACAGTATAAATTAACCGGTCGGACGATTTTCTCCCTCTTTTTGACCCACGGCGAGATGTAGGTCGGGTCAGGTTTCTGCGTGGGCGCACCTCACGCGTGGAGGTATTTGTTTTTTTATACTTTATCTTTATGTGATTTGTATGAATGCGACTGTCGATGTTTCTCGTTTTCTTTCATTTTCGTCTAAAACGAGATAGTGAGCATCGGCATGTCTGGTATGCACGTGGTGTGTTATTCTGTTATTTTGAATTAAAATGTATTTTTGGTGTTTTCTAAACCCGTGGCGTGTGTTTCGGACCACGTGGTTTAGGTCAGTGTGTTTAGGAGTGTTTCCTAAACTAGTGTGAATGCGTGTGTGCATTTACTTGATTGTTTTATGATGTGTTATTGACTAGGATTGGCTTAGTCAATAGTTAGTTGTTTTAGACAGTAATTAGATTAGTATATTTTAGTTGCCTCGAGTTTTAGGTTGTTTAAAATTAATGTGTGTGCTGTTTCGTGCAACGTCGTATTGAGTATCGCTTGCTTTGTGTCTGCCTTCATTGGGGCCTTAGCGGAGTGTGTTAACTTTAATGTTATCAATATGGATATTGTTTATGTAAACCAATGGCTTCGGGCTTCCTTGTGTAGGAAAGATTGGTTCTACGATGGATTTGTTTACACGTTATTTTTAAGTTGCTAGTTCTTCTTTAGACAGTGGTTAGTTGTTTTTGAGAATTGCTTTTAGAATTGTATAGTAAGGATTAGTTTTACTCGAGGCTTTAGCTAGATAGTAGTAGTAGGTAGCATTTTGAACTTGTGTATATATTTATGTATATATCTGCCATTACCATGCATTTTTCTTATGTTTTCCTTTTCTTTTTCTCTTCCCCCCCCCCTTCCAGTGAGGTTGCTTGTGCAACTTGGCTGGGTGTTTTGTTATGTATGAATTGTTTTGTTTGGTGTAAAAAGTTTGTTGTGGACGTATTGTGTTCTACGTAATGTATTGTACGTAGTGGTTTTACGTAGTGTTTTGTTTGGTGTGGACTTTTGGATGTCGAGAATGGATGAAGGGAGGTTTCTGTGTGTCAGGGCCTGGACCATCCTAGACATCATAAGTCGGCGCAACACCAGCAAATGGTCAAACGTAATGTTTTGTTTGATGTAAAAAGTTTGTTTCGTTTGGTTCTGTTTTGTGGTAGTTTTTATCTATTCTTATTTTATAACTTTGGGTTCCATGCAATAAATTTTATTAAATTGTTAAAAGTTTTTGTTTTATTTTAGTAGCTTATTAGTTAGACTAAGGTTAGGGTTTAACCACCGTGGGTTCTACCACGGTTGCACTGACCGGACAGATAAGTTAGTTAAGCCTAGAAGGGTAGATTTGAGGTATCCCCCCCTAGCAGGGCTTACATTTATACTAGCAGGGAACAGTTGGGTCAGCTTGGAGATACTGAAAGATAGGAGCAGGGAACAGCTTTATACTAACAGGGAACAGCTTTATACTAGCAGGGAACAGTTTTATACTAGCAGGGAACAGCTTTATACTAGCAGGGAACAGCTTTATACTAGCAGGGAACAGCTGGGCCAGCTTAGAGATACTGAAAGATGGGAGCAGGGAACAGCTTTATAATAGCAGGGAACAGCTTTATACTAGCAGGGAACAGCTTTATACTCGCAGGGAACAGCTTTATACTAGCAGGGAACAGCTTTATACTCGCAGGGAACAGCTGGGCCAGCTTGGAGATACTGAAAGATAGGAGCAGTGAACAGCTGTATATACTAGCAGGGAACAGCTTTATACTCGCAGGGAACAGTTTTATACTCGCAGGGAACAGCTTTATACTAGCAGGGAACAGCTTTATACTATCAGGGAACAAAGTCACAGCTAATTATAATAACAGTTATACTGAAGTTAGCTGGGGACAGCCACTCTTCTAGGAGAGACAACTTCAAAATTAAGACAACTGCTGCCTTGTAGTTTGTTCTTGGTTGAACAAAGGCTATGGAAGCAAATCCAACAAGAAAAGCAGGCTGAAATCGGAGTCAACGGCCTCAATGGCGCATAACCAGTTGACACGTAACGCTTAATTGCGTTGGAGGCGTGGTCGAGTCGGCAAAAAGCTCATGGTTGATAAATTCGAACAAAATCTCGAGTTCAAACCCACTGGCAGATAAATCTCGATCCGCTTCAACACTAATAATTGAGAACGAAGAAGAATATACTGAAGTAAAATAAATAGGGAGCGATGTTACAATAAAAATGATGTTATAATAACTTGGCGATACTGAGGATTAAAAACAATAAACAACGTTACAGTTTTAAAATGTGAGTGATAAAATCGTTTTATAAAACGTAACGTCGTGAATGGATGACCCCATATAGCTTTACAATGAATTTAATTGCCTGCATGCCTCACGATACTGGCATTAATGAAATCATTTCTTAACCCCTTAATGCCTGAATTATGTTCCAAGCGTGTAAAAAATTATTTGTGCTGATTTTCTCTCATCATGCTGACACTGAATTTGAGGTATATAGTTGTTTTTGAATTTTGACTTATTTTTGATGATAATTACGGTATGTCGCGAAAACGCGACATCAGGCACTTATGGACCAAACAGTAATTTTTTTTTTTTTAGTCCGGGTCATTTTAACATTTTTACTGTCACATGTTTCTCTAAATATCCACGCACAAACAATAAAATTTCACAAACTAAACATACGGACATGCAAGGAGATGTAGAATCACTTGCAAAACTCATGAAAACTATATTTTATTAGCTCAGGCATAGAGTTACATAACTCTGCTGCACCTGCTCACTGACTAACTCTTATGAATAGGTATTTTGATGTCTTGCTGTTGTAATTCTACTACACTACAGTAATACACTACATATGGAAGGACTACCTTCAATGTGTAGAGCCTTAGTTGTCCCCGGTTACGTAATTTTCGTGAACTCTTATTCAAGGTCAACTAATAAAGACGTATATTTCTCATTTGACCTATATTTGCTATACACACAAAGCACGTGAACAAATACTGTCCTAAATGACAGTGTTCAGCCATTGTATATTCGTCCATGCTCAATGCAGCTGCTGTGGGTACTTAGTGTTACTGCTGTGGGTACTCAGTGCCACCGGTGTGGGTACTCACTGCTATTGTTGATGGTACCCTATGTTTCCAATTCGTGCTACGGCTATTGTTCTCGACTGATTCTGATATTGATTACCAATGACAGTGCTGTAGCTACATAGTGCCACTGCTATAGGTACTCAGTGCTGAAACAGTGGGTACTGAGTGTTGAAGCCATGTGTACTGAGTGCTGAAGCTGTGGGTACTCACTGTTGAAGCTGTGGGTACTCAGTGTTACTTCAGTCGGTTCTTGGTGTCACTGCTGTGGGTACTCAGCGCTGGAGCTGTTGGTAATCGATAACGTTGATACAGGTACTCAGCCTTAGCAGTGGGTACTCAGTAGCACTGCTGTGAGTGCTTATTGCTCAAACTGTGGTTGCTCAGTGTCACTGATGTTGGTACTCAGTGCTGAAGATGTGGGTACTCAATAACACTGCTGTAGGTACTAAATGCCAGTATAATGCCACTAATGTGGTTATTCAATAGCACTGCAAAGGCTATGTGTGTCAGCACTCAACCTTACTGTATTTATTACGAGGTGTAGGTCTATGCTCAATGTAATTATTGTCAAGGTCACAGTGAAGACCTTTATTTGGTGGTATCCAGGATAGTGGTCCACCACCTCACTTCCTGTTGTCTATTTTGTTTTTTATGTTCTCCTAATATTATACAATACTATTTCAAAGCTAAATAAGTTACATTGTAACCAGCAGCATGATCACATTATTCAAGCATCGCTCTCTCTCCATATGCCAATGTCAATGAAACAGGTGAACTCTACTTCACCTACCACATGGACCGTAACGTTCTAAAGTGCACTTTTATATATAGGCGAAGACTATATTGTAAATCCTTTACTTATTTATAATCATACTTGAATGAATGACAGCTTGGCGATGCATCGTATTTCGTTATACCTGCTTGTCACCCAAGTTCCATTTGATGTCTTATTGCCGGATGTCGCGAAAACGCGACAAACCGTAATTAGCAAATAACTTTCAAAATTATTCTCATATGTGATTTATATTGTTTATATACATAAAAGAATGAATAATAAAGCTATTAGTATTTTTTGTAGCAAAAACGGATCACCTATTTAGTAATAATAATCAATGTAAGTAGGCTGAATTCACGAAGTCAAAAAAATTGAGATGCGCGTGAGTCAAGAGAGTGTGACGTCATAACTTTCGACTTGACAACGTGACCATTGGTACCGATACAACTGTCTGGATGTACCCAATACACAACGACCGGCAGCAGTAGGATAAATGTACATATGCGCAAATGCTATGCGCTAAATCGGTATGTCGCGAAAACGCGACTGTCGGCGTTAAGTTATTTACTGACTGTGGTCCGTATTTTAAAACCTTGGAATTGAATTAATTCTTCAATAATAATGCTCTTAGAAGTCAATATAATTCTCCTAGTACGAATGGTTTTTCAGAGCACCAAGTCAACATTTAAAAAAATATTCTTTATCTTGATAAGAAAAGTGCTTTTGAATTTTCAAGGGAAATAATCTAGTGAATTCTTCAATATTATGGTGTTGTGAGCTATTTTTTAAAGTGATTGTCTGCGCTTGTCTTGACAAAAACGAAAAATGGGAAAATTGTAATTTGATATAGTATAATCAACTTTAATTTGATCTTTGAGTATACACCTCTGAACTCTCTTTTATTTAATTGTTATCGCTCCAGTATATAATAGTTTGTTAAGAGCTGCAGTGATAATAATGTGATACAGGCTCCTTACAGGCTGCTAGCGCTAGTTTATACCGACTAAATTCCTTGTTAACTACTGCAAAAACTTACAAGTCTTCCAACTTCTTCAGTCCCTTGACGAATTCGTCGAGAGTTATCCTCCTGTCTCCCTGAGGCCCATCAAAGTAGACGAAGGCATCCTGTTGGAGAAAAGACTTTTATTCAGATTATGCCGTTTTAATAATCTCTTAAGTTATATGCGGTTATATAATTTATCATTTGGTCTCAAAGGGGTTAATTTTGTTGGCCGTAGTATGCATACGCGATGGCGCCAGAGGGCGGGTGAGGGTGAGGGGAGCGCGGTCCGTATCTGGTGACACCATTTAGGAGTGACACCAGTAAGGGGGGTGACACCACGACGAAAATTCGTAAAATTCACTGTTGAAACAATGTTTTATCCAGTTAAAATAATAAATATATTAGGGGAGGGGTGACACCAAATCTAAAACGCACAATTGTTGGAGGGGTGGAGGAGGGGTGTCCCACCTTCAGCCACGGCACCTGATGACACCCGACCTAGTGACGCCACGGTGTATGTGGTCTTAAGATAGTTCAGATACATTCCCATTTGGCTTGCCTCACAGTAAATAGTATTGTTTAATGTAAAGACTCATTTTACAGGTTAGGTTACGTTTAGAGTTAGTTTAAAGCTAATCAATGGTTATTGTGGTAGTTCATCCAACTCAAACGTATAAGCAATCAATAAAAGAAACAGCAAAATAATAAGATAAATTCAAACTAAAACCAAAGCCCCCAGCCCCCCCCCCCCCCCACCCACCGCGATCTGGGTGTCCGTCATGTTACTGTTCCCCGCCCTCAGCAGATTCCTCAGCTCGTGCACGTCCAGGGTGCCGCTGTTGTCCTTGTCGAACTTCTTGAACAGCTCCTCCCACTGCTGGGTAGATCTCTTGGGTGCCATCTTCAGTAGGTCGGGGTTGTATTTGGGTCGCGCTGAAAGATAGTAGTAGTCAGATATTTAGTGTGTGATTCGTGTGTACGTATGTGTGTGTGTGTGCGTGTGTTGTCGGGAGGGGGGACATCAATTGATACCCGCCCCCTCATCGACCCTTTTATGGTAACTTTCTATTTCAATGAACGTGCATCTAAATTGGTCGTTAATCTTCACAATCATTCCTTCGGTTAGTCTCAGTCTTTTGTTTAGCTGTACTCAATCATTCCTTTTGGTCTACTCAATCATTTCTTCAGTTGTATTCAATCACTCCCTTGGTTGTACCCAATCATTTTAGTTGTACCCAATCATTACTTTAGTTGTACTCAATCATTACTTTAGTTGTACTCAATCATTTATTTGTTGTATCAAAATATTATTCTTTATATCCAATCATGCATTGGGATGTATTCAATCATTCATTGGTTGTACCCAAGCATTCATTGGTTGAATTCAATCATTTATTGGCTGTATTCAATCATTCCCGACGTTTTTCTCAATGATTTTTTACAATGTGAAAAAAATGAGAACGTGATCCGATACAAACGGTATGTTTGTTTTAATCATTATGTGTGTTTGTATGTGTGTGTATGCGTGTTTGGGAAAAAGGCGTAGGCGTGGAATAAAATAGTAAAAACATCCGAACGTGATTTATTGTGTGTTATTAAGTGAGTGCAGTAAGGTGCGTCAACGATCATAACACACATAGGTACACTAACACAGCAATCTTTAGGCGTTGTGGAATGTTGTGACAACTGATCTATCGGTCACAGCTTGCAACATGCAATTAGCTCAGTTGGCTCCCTACAAGCCATCCAAGTGACACGGTTGATTGACTACGTTGTAAACATTCCGGCAGGTCAAGCCGGCAGACCTACGCCTACGTCGATTGAAGGCCGGCAATATTTGGGTGACTCAAGGGTTAAATATGTTGATGTGAGATTAGGGGTTAAGGCCCTGTTCACATCTAGTCGCGAGGTCAGTGAAGATGGAAGACAGGTCTTTACCTCTAAGCTTTAGATCTCTAAAGGTCTCCAAGTCAAGGATAGTTGACGAAAACATGTTAAGGATAGAGTAAAGTGTAATAAGCTTTAGCCAATGGTATATACTAGAGACTAGTCAAGGATAGAGTAGAGTGTACAGAGGCGTAGCGAGGGGGCATATGTTCCCGGGCGCCGACCTTAGGGGGCGCCAAAATGGGTTGGAATAATAAATTGAAAGGTTGAGGGGGGTGCAAATCAAAAGTTTGAGGGGGGGGGGGGTACAAATCGAAAGCTTGATGGGGGGGGGGGGGTGCAAATCGAAAGTTTGTCCCCGGTTGCCGGGAAGGGGGTCGCTACGCCTCTGAGAGTGTAATAAGCTTTCACCAATGGTACACTAGGGACGAGCCAAGGATAGAGTTAGAGTAGAGTATAGGTAGGTTTAAGCCAAGAATGTTAGGTATAGGACATCACCCCCCCCCCCTTTCAGATACAAGGGGGGGGGGATGTCCTGCTGCTGAATGTAGTTAAGTACAATTACTTTAACACATATGACGTCATAAATGGTATTTTAACAATTCCTTACACCCAACAATCTTTTCTAATTGCATCAATTATGTTTAATTCTAATTTTCTGTAAAATCGTGACTTCATCAGGCGCCATCACGTGACTTCATTAGACACCGTCACAGCGGGCATATGCCACATACTCGAGGCATATCCCTACATGCACTCAACTTTCGCCACGCCACGCCCACTTCACCCCCTCCCGAATGACAGGGATACATCACTCACCCCCCCCCCCCCCAGCCAAACGCCATCAATATTTCATCATCTAAGCTCGTGTTAGAAACGTTTAGAATAGCCGGACCCTGAAGGTAAAAAAAAAACTCCACACATAACCGATATAGCGAGATGTCTGTGCAGCGATTTAATTGATGCTTAACTTTTTAAAATTTTATTCCCACTCCATTCCACGCGACGAATAGACAACGGAAAATCTTAAGCAGACGTCAATTTACTTTTTCGCCGCGATAATGATTTAATTATTTTAATACCCCACCATTTTCTCTTGCCGTGTCTAAAAATAGCAGCCTTATAATAAACTCGCATTATCTCTAAGCTTAGGTTGTCTCCCATTAATGACGTCAGAACAAAACTCAATACGACGTCACTGAACTCCCCCCGACCTTTCAGAGATGGCAGATCGTGAGCTGCGCGGTATCGATTCCACGACTAAACGTCGAGCTGAAACTGAAGAAGAGCTACAACGATATAAACGGTATCGAAAATCGGATCGATCGTGCGATAATTAGCCTGGCGGTTATGACGTGAAGGTTTGAACAGTTTCGATTGTGACATTTATTTTGTTTGAGGTATAAATAAAAGATGACAGCTGCTGCGTTATAGCAAGCATGTACAAATGTCAGTGGCAAATGTGTAGTGTAGGGAGGACGAGGGGAATCCGACAGTTCCGTCAAGTTGTTGTATCGCAGACTAAAATCATACACGTCTGCTTTTGTCAAGTGCATAATACACACACTTTCTTACTTTGAAAAAACAAACAATATTAATGCCAAACATCTTATTACTTAACTAAGGCTTGAAAAACTGCATACCAACCACACACACATTTTTTTACTACTTTAAAGTAAATAAGTGAGGACAAAATATATAATATATGATTGATGACAATAATTGGAATAAGTGAGTACAAATACATGAATGATTTAGGATTGAAATGAACGTAGATAGAATGTGAATTGCTTGGGGTGGGGGTGGGGGGTGGAAGAAATGGGAGTGTCAGGAGGACGTCCCTGGAAAAAAGTAAAACCAAATGTGGGAACGAATTAAGACTAAAATGGGGACACATTAAGATACATCTCTTAATCAATTAAGATAAAGTACGGGAAAGATTAAGGACATTCGCCAGCTGTGATTTTAAATCCCATTTCAAAGCGTTTCAAGTGTTTAATGACCGGGGTGTGGAGAGTAGGGGTCGATGAGTTAAACGGTCCACAGCTACTGGATAAGGTTCACAGCGCTGGCTGCACCGTGGGGCGACTCCCCCACCCCTCCAACCTAAGTGGGGCAACTCCACCACCCCAACAACCTATCCCCCACCCCAGCAACCTACGTGGGGCGACTCCCCCACCCCTCCAACCTCAACCTACGCGGGGCGACTCCCCCACCTCATCACAACTCCCCCACCCTACCAACCTATCCCCCACCCCACCAACCTACGTGGGGCGACTCCCCCACCCCTCTAACCTACGTGGGGCGACTCCCCCAGCCCTCTAACCTACGTGGGGCGACTCCCCCACCCCTCTAACCTACGTGGGGCGACTCCCCCACCCCACCAACCTACGTGGGTCGGTCATTAAATCAAGGTGAGACTTGTGCAACATATGGCAACAACATAACAGCGGTGAACTAATTCGTGCAGTACTTGATTGTTTTATTGATTCGCGGGCTTATATATATATATATATATATATATATATATATATATATATATATATATATATATATATATATATATATATATATATATATATATATATGCAGTCAAGGTAAAGTGTACGTAGTCATCAGGTAACATGTTGAAGAACGACTCTATGAGTGTGAGATCCACACACTATCTTAAAATCTAACACACAACTCACAGCTACCAGCTACGTTTGGTAAGCTAAAGAATAGTGTGTTGGTCAAACTGTGGCATGTTTCTTCTTTTTACTCATTTTAAAAATTCCATTCGAGATTCATATGCTGATTAAAGATTATATTTCTAAATATAACTTTCGTTCCAAGTTTTAAAAAAAAAAACAATTAAGTGTTGGAGGGGAATGTTTATAAACAATGTTTACTCTCTAATCCATACCTGTGAAATAAAGTTTGATTCAGCGCTCTGTGAACGACTTCATAGATCACCGCTCTACACCTTCACACACTAACTCACCCACACAATCACAAGTAGCTTTCATCCAGATTTATAATTTTATCATTAACTTTACCCAGTTTCAAATCATCTATACATACTAATATATACATACATATCATTATATATGTACATCCGTATAGATATCCTTGTGTATATTTAATCTCCTACCCCACCTTAAAAACCCTGCTAACGCCACTGCCTGTGACTACTACAGCAGACACAGAATTCAACACAACCAGGGCGTCACAACAAACCTAGATCTACTTGCTGGCTAAACCAAGATAAGATCTCTGTTTTCTGTAGCAGCCCCTAACACAGGATTCAAATGTTCCTCTACAACCTTAGCTGTGTCAGCGCTTGTCTTGATGGGGCTAACTATATACTGCTTAGGGGAGAGGTTTTTCAGGCTTTTTGTGATTACCTCAACTGGAACGATCATTTTCTTAAAAAAAAAATTTCTTTTCAATGGCTCTACAGGATTTTAAATTACTTGTACAATAAAAATATTATAATCCCTGCATTGTTAAATTCTTAGCTATTTTAACACACGTTAATCAAGTTAACGTAAAGTTTGTGTAAAATGTGTAGTGTTGTGGACGGGGGGGGGGGGGGAAGGGAGGGATACAGTATATTATCAAAAGCGGTAATTCACTTTAAGCCAATCTCGGCTGATATACAATATACATACATTTACATCAATAGTTAACCCCAGGTATTAGGTCACAAATATCTTGCACAGGTTCGAGGTTTAACCCCTACCTACCCCCCACCCTCCCTCCAACGTTTTAACACACACAATAGACGAAGTAAAAAATACCCGGACACTAAGGAGAAGTGTTTTTTGTACTGTTTACGACTGCAGGTGATAGACCCCCACTAGACAAAGTTAATTTAAGACAACAGGAACTTTGCACTAAGTTTTGTTAACTTTAAAAACATGATCACGTTTTAACTTTAATGCGTAGATATTTCATTGTGTCAGCTGAATGACACAGTAAAATAAGAGCAAAATGTAATGTGTATGTGTGTGTATGTGTGTAGGACTGTGACAATATTTACTTCCGGTATCCAGGTCTACACTGACAGGTGGCTAAAGCCAGGGATTCTCAAAATGTTTGCCTCCTACAGACCCTGTTCTACCCGCGTAAAGATCACAGAAAACTGGTATCGAGTTGAGAAGTATTGTTGTAACATCTAATCTCACTTTCCTATTTGGGTAGCGCTTACAGGTCTATACCCTCCCCCCACCTCCCAATAACACATTGAGATATTTAAAAACTTAATTTCCACCCCCCTATAGGTAAACTTTCTATTCAATCCTCTCCCACCCCCACTCCCTGATTGTATAATGCTATTGGTAGTCAACCCCAACTTGGTGAAACGCTGGTCTAAAGGATCCTATTCTGGCCCACTTCACATTACACTGACATCTGTGTTTGCACTAAACACACAATAGAGAGAAAAACTTTTCCTTAAACTTTAGTAGCCGTTTTGGGTCCTACACGCAACCAGTGCTGGGGTCCTACACTCAGCCAATCAGATTATTGTGACGTTAAACATGAAGGTAGAAATGTGTGATCTCACTTGTCACTTGTGATACCCTCACCGTACGTGTAAGATTTTAAAAACTCGTCACTGTATGTTCCTGGCGTGTATAGATGCCTGGAAATCGGTGTTTGGCTTTTATACTATAAGTTTGAAGTACACAAGATAACGAAATGCTTTCCAACGAATTATGTCAGGGGTTCCCAACCTTTTTTTACTCTAGAGCACATTCTAAAATATCGGTAGGGTGGCGGGCACCACCTATTTTAAATCGACAAACTCCTTCCAGAGGCGTAGCGACCCTCCCCGTCACCCGGGGACAAAACTTTCGATTTGCATCCCCCCCCTCAAACTTTCGATTTGCACCCCCCCCCCCCTCAAATTTTCGATTTGCACCCCCGCCCTCAAACTTTCGATTTGCACCCCCCCTCACATTTTCGATTAGCACCCCCCCCCCCTCAAACTTTCGATTTTCATCCCCTTCAACCTTTCAATAATGTTTATGAAAAAAATTCTGTCTCTTTCGAATAGTGAGAGGCGGGCACATACGAATCGTTCGGCGGGCGTCATGGCGCCCGCGGGCACGGGGTTGGGAACCCCTGAATTATGTATTGCTATTTTAAAATATATTTACCTACAAAGCAAGTATATATATATATATATATATATATATATATATATATATATATATATATATATATATATATATATATCGCGTGTGATATTTTATTAAAAAGATAGGTGGGTCAGAGAAGGAAGAAGCCTCCAAGAAGCCTCCAGCCCGATGGAAATACAACATGAATGAGCCAACATAAGAACCTTCCTTAGTTTTAAAAGTCACACGTACTTGCTAAACACACATTTTTGTATGGAATAAATTAAACTGTCACCGGCTTCACACCCTCTGCGTGAGAAAATTGTTTTCGTTTCCTACTGCTGATGATTTTACTCAACTCGGAATTTTTTGGTCAAATTTCCCGAACATTGTTGGTACTTACACATGGCTGAACCAGTTTGAGAACCGCTGACTTGAATGGATGGGTTTATAAACCAACACTTAACAAAAGCCTTGCTGTTTACCTCCCTTAAATGGTCTATGTCCGTTTGAAAGCACGCACAAACTTAACGGAGAAGCTGAGTGTTGTCAATAGACGTCACTGGCCGTAGACCGTGTGTGTTTGTAGAGTAGGGACACGCGTTTGACTTCTCATCAGCTTAATTAATACTACTCATTAGCGAAGGTTCACCATCCAGTTTTGCACTGGTTGGTTTGGACTAATCAGCACAAATATGTAAATACGAAGGTTCTCAGGTCAACCATGAGAATAATTAGATACTAATAATATCACGGGCGGGGAGGGGGGGGGGGGGGGTTGAGGGAGAGTTTGGGTTCATGAAAAAAAAACTTGGGGTAAATAATGCATAAATACTATAAGTATGGTGTACGTGAATACGGATACACTACAATGTAAACTATAATAGAAAGCAGAAGTAATAAACACACAAGTAAACATACCTCCATATATATATATATATATATATATATATATATATATATATATATATATATATATATATATATATATATATATATATATATATATATATATATATATATATATAAGGTGTGTATGTGGGGAGGGGTCTCTATGTATGTGTATACATATATTAAGTGGTTTATTCTGTGTAGCTATGTATGTCAAGGTAAAGTAACAGCGCTGGATTTAAAATTAAATAGCACACGTCTTGCGTGACTTCTACATTTTAAATACACCACAAAACTTCAACATTATTTATATTATATTACTACACTAAACAGCTAATTAAACTCAGTTTGTCGCTTTAAAAAGCAAATGCCACACTTAAAAGCTCAAACTAGTTTTATAGGAAAATAAAAGTTGAGGTGATAGAAGTTAGACAGAACTTACCTGTAGGCAGGCAGGTGACGGTTGTGTCGTCTTAGTGCTTTGGTTTGTCAATGGAATGTAATAGCTAAGACGGCCTCTACCTGTGATAGAATAACACGGAACAGGTAAAAAAAATTCCTCCCGTCGACTAAATACGGTAATACTCGATATTCGAGGCAATTTTTGCGTGCAGCGATGTCGAGTATTGGCGTTTTTCGATACTAGGGTGACCGGTTCGGAATTTCTGCCCCATTTTATAAGAAATAAATAGCTATTTTTATAAACTCGTAGATCCGTAGATCTATATGTATTTTTAAAATATTATAACATAAATTAAACACAAACGTACTGATATTTTTCGTGATCGTTTTTCTGCATAGTAACCGAATTTAAACATTAAAATGTTTTTTTCTTGTGACGCGACTGTAGAAGCAAGATATTATGATTTATATTCGAATTTTTATGGTTGTATTATTGTTTTTTGTTCCATAATGTAGCATACGCCCGTATCACACGTTACGTTGCATCAATCATATTTGTTTAGGGGTCGCTAATTATCTGCAGGTCGCTAATTATTCTCTCATTGGAACTGGGTTGTCAAGCTAACTTTTCGTAATTAACGTATGCTGATGAGGTATATTTGCATAAGTGATCGGCTAATTAGGTAATGATAAACGTTCTAACAAAACTTGTTCTAGAACCTACTAGCAGGTCCCACTCCCACACACCAGGTCCCACTCCCAGACACAAGGTCCCACTCCCACACACCAGGTCCCACTCCCACACACCAGGTCCCACTCCCACACACAAGGTCCCACTCCCACACACCAGGTCCCACTCCCACACACCAGGTCCCACTCCCAGACACAAGGTCCCACTCCCACACACCAGGTCCCACTCCCACACACCAGGTCCCACTCCCAGACACAAGGCCCCACTCCCACACACCAGGTCCCACTCCCACACACAAGGTCCCACTCCCACACACCAGGTCCCACTCCCACACACCAGGTCCCACTCCCACACACCAGGTCCCACTCCCACACACCAGGTCCCACTCCCACACACAAGGTCCCACTCCCACACACCAGGTCCCACTCCCAGACACAAGGTCCCACTCCCACACACCAGGTCCCACTCCCAGACACAAGGTCCCACTCCCACACACAAGGTCCCACTCCCACACACCAGCTCCCACTCCCAGACACAAGGTCCCACTCCCACACACCAGGTCCCACTCCCAGACACAAGGTCCCACTCCCACACATCAGGACCCACTCCCACACATCAGGACCCACTCCCACACATCCAGTCCCACTCCCACACACAAGGTCCCACTCTCACACATCCGGTCCCACTCCCACACATCAGGTTCCACTCCCACACACCAGGTTTCACTTCCACACAACAGGACTCACTCTCACACATCAAGTCCCACTCACACACATCAGCTCCCACTCCCACACATCAGCTCCCACTCCCACACATCAGGACCCACTCCACTCACCAGGACTATTTCCCACACATGAGGCACCACTCCCACACATCAGCTCCCACTCCCACACATCAGCTCCCACTCCCACACATCAGGACCCACTCCCACACACAAGGTCCCATTCCCACACACCAGGACCCATTCTCACACACCAGGTCCCACTCCCACACATCAGGACCCACTCCAACACACAAGGTCCCATTCCCACACATCAGGACCCATTCTCACACACCAGGTCCCACTCCCACACATCGGGTCACACTCCCACACATCATGTCACACTCCCACACACCAGGACCCACTCCCACACATTAGGTCCCACTCCCATACATGAGGCACCCACTCCCACACACCAGGACCCACTCCCACACATCAGGACCCACTCCCACACATCAGGACCCACTCCCACACATTAGGTCCCACTCCCATACATGAGGCACCCACTCCCACACATCAGGACCCACTCCCACACATTAGGTCCCACTCCCATACATGAGGCACCCACTCCCACACATCAGGACCCACTCCCACACATAAGATCCCACTCCCACACATCAGCTCCCACTCCCACACATTAGGTCCCACTCCCATACATGAGGCACCCACTCCCACACATCAGGACCCACTCCCACACATTAGGTCCCACTCCCATACATGAGGCACCCACTCCCACACATCAGGACCCACTCCCACACATAAGATCCCACTCCCACACATCAGGACCCACTCCCACACATCAGGTCCCACTCCCACACATCAGGTCCCACTCCCACACATCAGGTCCCACTCCCACACATTAGGTCCCACTCCCACACATCAGGACCCACTCCCACACATTAGGTCCCACTCCCATACATGAGGCACCCACTCCCACACATCAGGACCCACTCCCACACATAAGATCCCACTCCCACACATCAGGACCCACTCCCACACATCAGGTCCCACTCCCACACATCAGGTCCCACTCCCACACATCAGGTCCCACTCCCACACATTAGGTCCCACTCCCACACATCAGGTCCCACTCCCACACATTAGGTCCCACTCCCACACATTAGGTCCCACTCCCATACATGAGGCACCCACTCCCACACATCAGGACCCACTCCCACACATTAGGTCCCACTCCCATACATGAGGCACCCACTCCCACACATCAGGACCCACTCCCACACATAAGATCCCACTCCCACACATCAGGACCCACTCCCACACATCAAATCCCACTCCCACACATCAGGTCCCACTCCCACACATCAGGACCCACTCCCACACATAAGATCCCACTCCACACACCAGGACCATTTCCCACACATGAGGTCCAACTCCCACAACTGAAGTCCCACTCCAACTCCCACACATAAGGACCCACTTTCACACATCAGGTCCCACTCCCCCCCCCCCCCAAATAAACACAGTGTACCATCACTCATACACAAGCCCCTCCCCACACATATGCATTGCTCCATCATTTATACACACTTGCCCCACACAGTGAGTACCAGCTTCCACCAGCACCACACCGTTTGACGCCATACATGCAATACAAACAGTTCCAGCTACAACAACATAACAGCTCTTCCACACTATCCTCGCACACACACAACGAGGGGCCCATCTCCCACATACATCAGCTCTCCCACACACAGAAGCCTCCACACATTGAAGACCAGCTCCCCACACCAGCAACGTTTCACTCCCCCCCACCCACACACAGTACTAGCTGTAGCGCTGCTATAACGTTTCAATTGCCATACTATTTTATTTATCGTGAGGCATTACTCAATGTCTCTTTACCAAGTACACACGTGTAAATATAAACATGTTATTATTACATGTTCACTTACATGTGCACTACTCATTGTTATGTGGATGTAACAAACGATTTGTAATTAGCCCGCACATTTACATCCTAGCAGTGGCGGACCTAGAAAAAAAGGGTCACCCCGCAAAATTTTTTTTCGGCCCCCACCTATATATATACATATACATAGCACGCTATCAATCCTGTATTTATTTGAGACGTTTGCCTTGTTTTCTAGAACAGTGGTATTTACACGCAAACAATGTCGGCACTTTATTTCTTGGATCTTAGTTGTTGGGGTGCTAGTTTGTCAACACTACAGCCAAGACGCCCCCGGCTTAGTTGTTGGGGCGCTAGTTTGCCCACACTACTACCCACCTATACGAGCCAGATGATAAAAATGCAAGAAAATTAAATTTTTAATTATAAAAAAAAATTGATTATGGTCGGCTGTGGGCCCAAAAAAAAAAAAACGGCCCTGTA
Source organism: Physella acuta (assembly GCF_028476545.2). Lineage (NCBI taxonomy): Eukaryota > Metazoa > Mollusca > Gastropoda > Physidae > Physella > Physella acuta. The sequence continues at coordinate 1,102,400 of NW_026732030.1, forward strand.
GTTCCGCCCCTGCATCTCAGCTGTTATAATTGTACATTCTCAGTAACACCATACATAACCCTTTCACACCTGGAGATGTTCACGACTGTTACTAAATTCGCAGCTATAAATCGACAATAATATCTAAATTCGTTGGCTTTGTTCTCAAATTTAGTTAGCCAACTTGAAATATAATTAACAACAAACTCACTAAATTATAGAAAAAGTAATACACAAAAAAATAACACTGCGCATGTTTTTTTAAATATTAAGTTACCCGTGAAAAGAAGAGGATTCAGGACTGAAACACTTGGAGAAGTAAAAGAATATTCTAGTCTCGCTGTGAACGAAACAATGTGAAGCGGATGTGAAAATGTGGGCTGTAGAGAATTTTGTGTGGGTTGAATGATGTGTTGATGTAATAATAAAATTGGCCGTGTTTTACCACCTATTTTATAGTACAACTTGATTTATCTTATCTCATCATTGGGGTGAGGTGCACAATGATTGATCATATATTATCGTTGGTGTTTAGGCACACCTTGATTGTATCAAAACACCATATTAGATCACCGTGACAATAACGTTCACACAATCCCGCCATATAACAACACTGACACAATAACGCTAACACACTGACACTGCACCTGTAACACTGGCAGCGTGACGTCTATATGGTGACAATGTCACATTTAGCCGACTCAATAACACAAGACAGCTAAAAATAAATCTCAAACTTTAAATAGACAGATTTCCCCCCTAAAGCATATTTAACACATAAAAGATGCAATTTTCCCAAAAATTTCTCATAATACATTACTACATCCTTAATCTAAATCAAGCATATCGATACCAAGTATCGATACCGACTTTCCGGAAGAACGTTTATGACTGCCTTCATATCCGATTCCAGTAAGCTTCGCATTGATCATATTGTCTGAAATAACATCAGTGGCAAATCATGGACCAAAGTTCTAGAGAGATAAGGCGAAATTACAAGAATCGATCCTCCCCTACCCCCACCTGCTAGGTAGCACAGACAAGTCCCGTGGGGTGGGGGAGCATCTCCTCCCCACGATACACGACCTATTGATGTTTTACAACTTAATTAAATGTTGACATTAAATTTATTTCAGGATCGTAACAACAGGGATTAGATTTTGAAATGCAACTTGGTTAGAAGGTACTGGTGAAATCAATGTCAGTTTCATTGAAGTTCTTTTTTTATTTTGTCGAAAACAAAAACCTCACGAATTTTGGTTAATATTAGAAGTTAGGTTTAGTTCTATGAACGATTAGCAGTAGCCATTGTCGACATGGTTGTATAATTTTCGATAAACTTTTTGCCTACTTTCTCCCTCTCTCTCTCTCTATCGATATATATATATATATATATATATATATATATATATATATATATATATATATATATATATATATATAAGAGCGTGCGTACGTGCGCATGTGTGCGCGCGTGTGTAGATGTTTGCGTGCGTGTGTCTCTATGTGTATGTGTGTGTATATGTGTGTGTGTTTGTGTATGTGTAACATTTGTCTATAACCATAGTTAGATCGTCATCAGCTTCTAGCTTTGACAACATACAATTTTTCAAATTGAACTTCTCCTACTGTTAACAACATTTTGAATGTCATGACGACACCAATAGAGAGGGTCTGCCAGCTCAAATAACACCTCCCCCCCCCCCCCCCAGCGGCTGATCTACTTGTGTGTTCTGTCTGATCGTCCAACGATTCACCTGTAAAGATGTGCTAGAAACCCAGACCTCTAAAGGTGGCCAAACAATCGGCGCATCACGTAGTCAGCTCTTGAGATTTTATAAAACATTAAGTGCAGGGATAGTAAAGTTAGGGATGTTTTTGTATGATGTTCGCCATACCTGCCGTGTCATGTTTTTGTATGATGTTCGCCTTACGTGTCATGTTTTTGTTTGATGTTCGCCTTACGTGTCATGTTTTTGTATGATGTTCGCCTTACGTGTCATGTTTTTGTGTGATGTTCGCCTTACGTGTCATGTTGTTATTTGATGTTCGCCTTACGTGTCATGTTTTTGTATGATGTTCGCCTTACGTGTCATGTTTTTGTTTGATGTTCGCCTTACGTGTCAAGTTTTTGCTTGATGTTCGCCAGGTTTTTGTGTGAACATCATGGCCTGTGTTAGTCTAATAGTATTAGGTTAATTAAACAAAGTCTACGAAGCCTAGAAGTAGTTTTTGTTTCCGCCAAGTTCAAAGTTCATAATACAAAATACCAAAAACATTGTGAAAAGAACGTTGTAAGGAATAACCCTGTCAAGTACAAAACTCAGGACAGTTGTCATTAATCTCATAGCCATTGTGGACCGTGGTAATTCATACTGTGGTGTTTTGTTGCAGAGCAATAGGCGTGTTTGTGTTTTAATGCATTTAAATGGGAGAGAGTGGGGAAGGGGACTAATTACAAACTTAGAAAATTGTTTTGCCATATTCTTTTTGTGTGATATGGTGTTTGTGCTTATGTGCTCTGGTAATGTGCGAGAGTCCAAAATTATGTGCGTGAACTAATGTGATATCACTAAAGATTCAACACTCTAGCGACCATTTTAGTGATACATTTCTCACCCCCCCCCAACACTAGTGACCATTTTAGTGATACATTTCTCACTCCCCCCCCCCCCCCAAACCACTAACGACCTTTTTAGTGATCCATTTCTCACCCCCCCCCCCCCCCCCCCCAACACTAGTGACGATCTTAGTAAGCCGGTATTGCGCGAAAACAAAAAGAGAACATTGTTTTCACAAGGGAGGCAACTCCACTAAGTGGATGTACAAGGGAGGTAACACTACTAAGTGGATATAATCAATCAAATATAAATGTTATCCGTACAAGCCGCATTTATACGAATCAATCAAGTACTAACAATTCGTTTTATTGTTTTTAATTTTTTCGTTCTTGTTCTCTACTTTTGACAAATTCGTTCTTGTATAACTTTTTATTATTTTTCTAGCAGGCCAAGCCAATAATTAGATCCAATTATAAAGATTTAGTAACCTAGAAATACCATAATAAATTTTTCACAATGAAGTAAGAAGTGCTTTGTGAAATAAAATTTAAAAAAAAAATACCCACTTCCATTTCCATCGTCTTTAAAAAATGAAATCGGAAATGAGAAAAAAAAAGAGTTCGCATTTAGTTTAGAAGGGAGATAATACTAAAGAGATGCACGCCTTATAATTAATGTGTGTCTGTAAATGCTAAGATTTGTGTGTTCACAATCAGAGTTTCTTCCAGGCATCTCTTCGGGGGGGCGAAGCCCCCCCCCCGAAAATTTTTTACCGCCCCCCCGAACGAAATGAAATTTATATATTTTATATAGAAAATATATACTTTTAACAGTGTCCGCCCCCCCGAAGAAAGTTTACCGCCCCCCCCGAAGATTTCAAGTGCCCCCCCGGAGAAAAAAGTCTGGAAGAAACACTGTTCACAATGGTACGTTGCCATATTGTGGGTTCCCTAAATGGCCTGCCTCCCCCCTCCCCGCATTGCGGGGTATGACGGTATGGTAGTTCCGCCCCAGGCTAATACAGGAGTTCCGTCTAGTATACAAGATCTCATCGACTAGCGTAGAATGCAACACTTTAAAAAATGTTTCTCGTACAAATAAGTTAAGAAATTGTTAAATCTTTTCCTCTTAGAAAAATATAAAACAATGTTTAAAAAACTATTTAATAAAAAAATATTTAGTACTCGAGTGTGTGCAACAAAAATAAATTAAAATGTGTGTGCAAAAATAAACTGTAATCAATAGAAGAGTAAATAAACAGAGAGGACGATAATATGTGATGGTGAAAAAGGAAAGTTTAACGTATTATACATTCTCCCCATTATAACATTGAGGTGGTGGGTGGGCGTGGTGTGATAATCTTGGTAATTTTTTTAACATACATATAGAGGACTCAAAGGGAGATAACGTAACATATTACACATTAGAACAAAATAGCTTCCCCTGTTTAGCCCTGTTTACACTAATCTTTAAAAAAAGTACTGACGATAAACAGCAATCAATGCAATTTTCTAGTACAACACTGTTGTGTAAGGCTACAGACAGCAGTGGTCAAAGACAACAGGTCAGGAGGTACACACTCAGACAAACACGGGGAGGACTCTACAGGTGAGGGGAGATATAAGGGATAAGGTGGGGAAAACATTTGGTAAAAGCGCCACATCATTGGTAAAGTACAAGCAACTTATCTTTAATATAAATTATGTTCTACCAACACACCCAATATAAATATGTACACTACATAATGAGATGATATTTCAAGATGTCATATGGTATTGTATAAACTAAATGGTATCCAGATTTTATTGAAATCATAGATCCAAATTATGTTCTGTGAACTATTACACAATGTTTAGAATGATTCTAGTCTGAGCCATCAGAAGAATATTGTTCCACATATAAATGTTTATATATTTTGTGTTTAGTTCAGCTGCTTGTTTGGTTTTTATAACACCTAAGATGATACACCTACTATAAGATTTTAAAAGTTTTAAAATTAAAAATCATAGCTTAAAATACATCTGCTAATAATTTTTTAATTTTTATAAATGGACATTTAATTTAAAATGGTCTCTTTATATATTGATTAGTACAAGAAAAGTTATATGGTTTAATTGATATTAATTAAAAGTTCATGATATGGTCTCTGAAAATTAGTTTCCTCATACTAGTTCTACAGTTTGAGCATGTTTTATTTTCAGAAGTTTGGTAACCATTTGGGGGGGGGGGTTAATTTCCTTTTTAAATTTTTAGGGTCAAATCCCTTTCTTAGCAATCTATAAGGCCTAGTCAAGGAAAACACCTTCAAGATTTGTTATTCATATTTTCTGGAAGGTTAATTCTTCCATGTTCACCTTAAATAGTAAAACTTTCAGCTATGCTTGCTGACTATCATGATTATCTCATTTCACAGAGTCATATTACACATGTAGGCTTTTTGTCACAAAATCAAACACTGTAGGCCATGCATAAAGTCTTACAGAATAATTGGAGAACCAGATGTAATTTGTCAAACATTTTATTTTACAAAACCTTTTAAAATAGGCAATGCTTGTCATTACTGTCTGACATCTGTTTAAGTAGTTGTTGCTAGTGCTGGAATCTTGGAAGAACTGGAAGAGACAAAAATTGTATGTTATTAAGTTGCAAAAAAATTATAAAGAAAAAGATGATTGGAAACAAATTATGGGAAATTCAAATACTTTTTGTTTAAAAAAAAATTGAATCTAGTAGTTAAACATTGAATCACCAAAATTGTGGTAGATTATAAAACTTGTGTAAGTTTTCAATATAGACAGAACTGTGCTACTGTTTCACACACTGCCATTTAATTTACTATACATGACTGGAGGATGTTCCTCTATTCACCTGGAAAACCTTTGGGTCAGGAATGGCTGAAACAAAAATACAAAAAGTCTACACAACTAAAATGAAAACAAGGTTAACAAGACTATGTTTCAGGTTGCTAAAAGAAATATAAAATTAGTGTGCAAAAATAAACAGCAGACACAATCTTAAAATAGCTTTTAAAAATAATAATTCAGAATTAAAAAAAAGGTATTAACCTACCAGCCTTTAAGTAAAAAAAAAAATGGTAGCTGCAGTGAGGTTTACGCAAATAGTGATTAAAAATGTGTAAGGATGGTAACACTACTTGTTTTATTACTACCTGCATTTAACAATTGTTTCCCTTTGTATGGCACAGTTTACTGATTCTAAGTTTCTTCCCTTGGCTACATCTCCTTTTTCCTCAATGTTATACCGATCAACTATCCTGCAGTATTGTATTCTGATCGCAAATCCTTATTAAATAAAAAAAACAAAAAACAACAAGTAATCCTATGCAAAAAACAAATGAATGAAAATAAATCCCGGGAGAGCTCATTGTGCCTGCAGAAATAAAGTGCTAAAATAAATAAAAATGGCAATAATAAACACTTAAAATAACTCTAATATTTTGTATTATAAAAATCTGTTTAACCTACCTGCGGTAATGTGTTCATTCTGTAACCTAGAAAAAAAATATACATATAAAAAATCAGCTTAGGGAAGGAAACATGAAGACAATACCTCAGCTTTATTACAAACCTCATGTTCAACTTTATCAAAACAATACCACAACACCGAACACCAATCACCTCAATATCAATCACCACAACACCAATCACCACAACACCAATCACCACAACACCAATCCCCTCAACATCAATCACCACAACACCAATCACCACAACACCAATCACCACAACACCAATCACCACAACACCAATCACCACAACACCAATCACCACAACACCAATCACCACAACACCAATCACCACAACACCAATCACCACAACACCAATCACCACAACACCAATCACCACAACACCAATCACCACAACACCAATCACCACAACACCAATCACCACAACACCAATCACCACAACACCAATCACCACAACACCAATCACCACAACACCAATCCCCTCAACATCAATCACCACAACACCAATCACCACAACACCAATCACCACAACACCAATCACCACAACACCAATCACCACAACACCAATCACCACAACACCAATCACCACAACACCAATCACCACAACACCAATCACCACAACACCAATCACCACAACACCAATCACCACAACACCAATCACCACAACACCAATCACCACAACACCAATCACCACAACACCAATCACCACAACACCAATCACCACAACACCAATCACCACAACACCAATCACCACAACACCAATCACCACAACACCAATCACCACAACACCAATCACCACAACACCAATCACCACAACACCAATCACCACAACACCAATCACCACAACACCAATCACCACAACACCAATCACCACAACACCAATCACCACTTATGTTACGTAACTCTACAACTGATAAATATTACGCAACACCCGGATTCTTTTGGGATGGTTCTAGACTGACGAATTATTCGAAACCATAAAGGACTACTAGATCTAGAAACAAACTCGAAATCTAATGTCTAGGGTTAAATATCAATACAAATACCTTCTGAAACCAATAGAACTTTTAATCAATCTAAAAACATTCTAAAAAGCAAACAAGTCTAAATAATAAAATACAATCCAAAAACTATACAATAATTTAAAACCCAACTTACAATTTCATGGAAATCACAAACACTTCTTTCTACAATTAACACTGAATAAAATATCTAACTAACACAGCCTTTACTATGAAAAATCAAATACTGAGTACTATTGAAATATAAGTAAATTACGGCCTAACTCAACGTGAATGCTATGTGCCGTGGGTTCTCTCTGTGTGTCTTGTGCGCGCCTCGTGTCTGGAAAATTCCTCCTTTTTATATTACCCTAAAATTATGGGATGTTGACACCAATGTGAAGGACCATTGGGGATGGAGCCAAAACACGAGTAACACAAACACAGTTGTGAATTCTATATGAGTCTGGTGGAAAATTTCTTAGTTAAAACAACAGATAGCTCAAGGCCATTTAAATATTAATAAAATTAAACAATTAAAAAAAGAAGACCTAGGTAGGTCACAATCCCTCCTTTTAAAGTGGCAGAGTTGTTATGCGATAGAAACCTATCCATACAAATCTGACATAACAAAAATGTAAAACAAAGTAGCAAAAAAAAATTTCTAAGTAAGAAAAAATCCGTAGAAAAATCAAAGGGAAACAATTCTACATTTTTACAATTTGTCAAAGGGGAATAATCCTCATATGAGGTTAAAAAAAACATCAAAGTCCCTTAGTTAGGAGTAACAATATATATATATATATACATGTGGATAAAATATGTAAGAAGACCAATAGGGTAATCTACTTGATATACAGTCAGCTATAGCATCAGCTGAGCCATGATATATATTACAAGAACTTAATACAACTAATGAAAAATACCTTCAAAATGTTTATACTTGAAAATAACTAGCATTTTGAATAATATGAAAATCAAAGAGTCAGCAGAATGCCAACCATTAACATTCTGGATACAGGGTGAATTACTTAAGTAAACAACTTGAAACTTGATATAACAATTAAAAAAATCACATAAATCATGTGGTCAACAATAAAACTAAAATCTTGACCAACAGTAAGCAATTACATTGTCTGTACCTTTGATATGGTTAATTATCAAATTAAAATTTTGAAAATACAGGCACCATCTCAAAATTCTATGGTTCTTCTGTCCTAATTTGGTAGTAAATTTGAGTGGCTCATGATCAGAAAAAAACAATAACTAGGTTTATAGCAGAAGTTACATACACTTCAAAATATTGTAATGACAACACTAGAGCTAAAGCTTCTTTGGGACCAAAAGACAAGGGGATCTCCAATTACTAAAACTGGATTCTATGATATCATTTTCCACCATGTATTCAATCTCATGTTTTATGATTAAAGCTTTTTCTGGGTTAACGCGGTAAGGATTGTGGCATCTCCTACATCAACATCATGAGGGGGAACATTGGCTTCTTTCGATATATAACCAAAAAATGGAAGGAAAGGATTTAATCAGTTGAGACAATTTCTGATTCTCATATGTGGGTAAATGTACGAATTTCTCATCTAGATTAGACAAAAATGATGAGTTTAACAATCTTAATGGTTTAAGTTTATTATGAATTACATCATTAGTTACATCAGAAGTACATACTGGTAGAATAACTTTATCTGTGGAAACAGAACATGTATTGGGATCATAGTACTTTTTTAATGAGTTAACATGATATATCTGTTGTTTCTTCCTCCGGTCTGGAGTGTTGATGACATAGTTCAGATCATTCAATCTTGCACGAACCGTGAAGGGTTCACAGTACATTAAAGATAATGCATTGTTAATGTTAGGCACGAGAACAAGGACTTTCTCGCCTGGATCGAATGTTCGATTCTGAGTGATCTTGTCGTAGCGTTCCTTCATTACCTCTTGGACATTTCTTAAGTTCTTATGAGCTAATTCACACACTGCTTTTAAACAGACGTGAAAATCGTCAAAGATGTCTACAGGATGGGTTCGGGCTTCTGTCCAACGGTCTTGGATAAGTTTCAGAGGACCACGGACAGAATGACCGAACACGAGCTGAAAGGGTGAGTACCCTAGAGATACTTGAACACAGTCTCTAGCGGCGAAGATAACCCATGGAACTGTTTCATCTCACTTGGCGTTACTTCTAACGAAGGTTCTCAGCATAGTCTTCAGGGTCTGGTGAAATCTTTCAAGTGCACCTTGAGATTGTGGCTGATAAGCTGAGCTTGTGACATGAGTGATGCTTAGCTTTGCTAACGCCTCCTGGAAGTGATGGCTGGTAAAGTTACTACCTTGGTCGGTTTGAATGATTCTGGGTAGACCGAATGTAGTAAAGAATCTTGTCATGGCAAAGAGTCTTTGCCTTTATGTTCCTCAGAGGGAATGCTTCAGGGAAACATGTGCTCGAGCATATAATGGTAACAACTCGTTACCCGCCTTTGTCTTTGGCAAAGGACCGACGCAATCCATGATGACTTTGTCGAATGGTTCTTCCATTCGTCTGTCTGCTCGTCTGTCTGTCTGTCCGTCTGTCTGTCTCTCTGTCTCTCCTCTCTGTCTGTCTCTCTGTCTGTCTCTCCTCTCTGTCTGTCTCTCTGTCTGTCTCTCCTCTCTGTCTGTCCCTCTGTCTGTCTCTCTGTCTGTCTCTCGGTCTGTCTCTCTCTCTTTCTTTGACTATCAGTTTGTCTGTCTCTCTGTCTGCCTCTCTGTCTGTCTCTCTGTCTGTCTCTCTGTCTGTCTGTCTCTCTGTCTGCCTCTCTGTCTGTCTCTCTGTCTCTCCTCTCTGTCTGTCACTCTGTCTGTCTCTCTCTCTCTTTCTTTGACTATCAGTTTGTCTGCCTCTCTGTCTGTCTCTCTGTCTGTCTCTCGGTCTGCCTCTCTGTCTGTCTCTCTGTCTGCCTCTCTGTCTGTCTCTCTGTTTGTCTCTCTGTCTGCCTCTCTGTCTGTCTCTGTTTGAAAGTGGCCTTCAGCTTGAATAGACTGTTGGTCGTTTCAAAGGTTTAATACCGGTACAGTACTAAACGTACAGCGTCCTTTTGAGGACGAAAACTATATGCTTTTTTATTTAATCTTGCTCGGCTGAAAGTGAACTTGAGCATGAATTAGCTGTCGCAGGTTCCAGAGTTTTACTCTGGACGAACGGACGGACGAACGGACGGTCGATTGGACGGACGAACGAAGGGACGAACGAAGCGACGAACGGACGGAAGAACGGACCGACGGACGAACGGACGAACCGACGAACGGACGGACGGATGAACGGACGGACGAACGGATCGCCGAACGGACGGTCGATTGGACGGACGAACGAAGGGACGAACGAAGCGACGAACGGACGGAAGAACGGACTGACGGACGAACGGACGAACCGACGAACGGACGAACCGACGAACGGACGGACGGACGAACGGACGAACGGACGGACGAACAGACGGTCGATTGGACGGACGAACGAAGGGACGAAAGAAGCGATGAACGGACTGAAGAACGGACCGACGGACGAACGGACGAACCGACGAACGAAGGGACGAACGCACGGACGAACGGACGAACGGACGAACGAACGAACGAACAAACGAAGGAACGAACGAACGAACCAACGAACGAACGAACGGAAACACTCCGTGTCTGTCCGACTTCTGTCCGTCTTCTGTCTGTCCACTCTGTCTCTCTGTCTCTCTCTGTCTCTCTGTCTCTCTCTGTCTCTCTCTCTGTCTCTATGTCTCTCTATCTCTATGTCTCTATGTCTATATGTCTGTCCTTCTGTCTGTCCTTCTGTCTGTCTCTCTGTCTGTCCTTCTGTTTGTCTCTCTGTCGGTCTGTCTCGCTTCTGTCTCTATTTCTCTCTGTCTCTCTATATCTATGTCTCTATGTCTATATCTGTCTATCTGTCTGTCCTTCTGTTCTGTCCTTCTGTTCTGTCCTTCTGTCTGTCTCTCTGTCTGTCTCTCTGTCTGTCTCTCTCTGCCTCTCTGTCTCTCTGTCTGTCTCTCTGTCTCTGTCTATCTCTTTGTCTGCCCCTCAGTCTGTCTGTCTGTCTGTCTGCCTCTCTGTCTACCTCTCTGTCTGCCTCTCTGTCTGCCTCTCTGTCTGCCTCTCTGTCTGTCTCTCTGTCTGTCTCTCTGTCTGTCTCTCTGTCTGTCCTTCTGTCTGTCTCTGTCTATCTCTTTGTCTGCCTCTCAGTCTGTCTCTCTGTCTGTCTCTCTGTCTGCCTCTCTGTCTGTCTTTCTGTCTGTCTCTCTGTCTGTCTCTCTGTCTGTCTCTCTGTCGGCCTCTCTGTCTGCCTCTCAGTCTGTCTCTCTGTCTGCCTCTCTGCCTGTCTCTCTGTCTGCCTCTCTGTCTGCCTCTCTGTCTGTCTCTCTGTCTGTCTCTCTGTCTGCCTCTCTGTCTGTCCTTCTGTCTGCCTCTCTGCCTGTCTCTCTGTCTGCCTCTCTGTCTGCCTCTCTGCCTGTCTCTCTGTCTGTCTCTCTGTCTGCCTCTCTGTCTGTCTCTCTGTCTGTCTCTCTGTCTGCCTCTCTGTCTGTCTCTCTGTCTGCCTCTCTGTCTGTCTCTCTGTCTGTCCTTCTGTCTGTCTCTCTGTCTGTCTCTCTGTCTGCCTCTCTGTCTGTCCTTCTGTCTGCCTCTCTGCCTGTCTCTCTGTCTGCCTCTCTGTCTGCCTCTCTGCCTGTCTCTCTGTCTGTCTCTCTGTCTGCCTCTCTGTCTGTCTCTCTGTCTGTCTCTCTGTCTGCCTCTCTGTCTGTCTCTCTGTCTGCCTCTCTGTCTGCCTCTCTGTCTGCCTCTCTGTCTGCCTCTCTGTCTGCCTCTCTGTCTGTCCTTCTGTCTGTCTCTCTGTCTGTCTCTCTGTATCTGTGTCTGTGGTTGGATGGGACGATGGGGAAGCCATCTTTGCACCAGGTAAATGCGCTATGTATCACCAGTGTTTCTTCAAAGCTAAAACACAGGTTACTTATAGTCTAACCCTTGCTCGGCTTTTATTTTAAAACATGGGTTTTGATACTAAAAGTATGCCCAACAGAGTAAAATTCTGGAACCTGTGACAGCCGAGCAAGACTAAGTCAACAAGCATGTAATTTTCGCCCTTACAAGGACGCTGTGCGTTTAGTACAGTCACGGTATTATACCTTTGAAACGACCAACAGTCTATTCAAGTTCAAGGCCATTTTTAGCCTAGAATTACTAAGTCAACAGGCATATAATTTTCGCCCTAAAAAGGACGCTGTGCGTTTAGTACAGTAATGGTATTATACCTTTGAAACGACCAACTGTCTATTGAAGCTCAAGACAACTTTCAGCCGAGCAAGACTAAGGCTCTAAGTAAACCGTCTTTCATTTTTAAATATGGGTTTTAAGTACATGAAGTACGTCCAACAGAGTAAAACTCTGGAACCTGCGACAGCTAATTCATGCTCACTTTCAGCCGAGCAAGACTTGACATATAATTTTCGCCCTTAAAAGGACGCTTTTATGTGCGTTTAGCACAATCACGGTATTACAACTTTGAAACGACCAACTGTCTATTGAAGCTCAAGACAACTTTCAGCCGAGCAAGACAAAGGCTCTAAGTAAACCGTCTTTAATTTTAAAATATGAATTTTTAGTACATGAAGTATGCCCAACAGAGTAAAACTGTGGAACCTGTGACAGCTAATTCATGCTCACTTTCAGCCGAGCAAGACTTAGTCAACAAACATGTAGTTTTCGCCCTTAAAAGGACGCTGTACGTTTAGTACAGTAACGGTATTATACCTTTGAAACGACCAACAGTCTATTCAAGCTGAAGGTCACTTTCAGCCGAGTCTGACTAAGTCAACAGGCATATAGTTTTCGTCCTAAAAAGGACGCTTTTAAGTGCGTTTAGTACAGAGCAACAGCTTAGTCAAGTTCAATGCTACTTACAGCAGAGAAAAACTAAAACTATAAGTAAACTGTGTTTTGGCCTGGAAGAAACACTGATGATACATAGCGCATTTACCTGGTGCAAAGATGGCTTCCCCATCGTCCCATCTAACCACAGACACAGACACAGAGAGACAGACAGAGAGACAGACAGAGAGACGGACAGAGAGACAGACAGACAGACAGACAGAGAGACAGACAGAGAGACAGACAGAGAGACGGACAGAGAGACGGACAGAGAGGCAGACAGAGAGACAGACAGAGAGACAGACAGAGAGACAGACAGAGAGACAGACAGAGAGACGGACAGAGAGACGGACAGAGAGACAGACAGAGAGACAGACAGAGAGACAGACAGAGAGACAGACAGAGAGACAGACAGAGAGACAGACAGAGAGACAGACAGAGAGACGGACAGAGAGACGGACAGAGAGACGGACAGAGAGACGGACAGAGAGACGGACAGAGAGACAGACAGAGAGACAGACAGAGAGACAGACAGAGAGACAGACATAGAGACAGATAGAGAGACAGACCAAGAGACAGACAGAAAGACAGACAGAGAGACAGACAGAAAGACAGACAGAGAAACAGACAGAGAGAGACAGAGAAACAGACAGAGAGACAGAAAGAGAGACAGACAGAGAGAGAGCAGAGAGACTGAGCGACAGAAAGACAGAGCAACAGAAAGACAGAGAGGCAGAGAGACATAAAGGACAGACGGACGGACGAACGGACGGACGAACGGACGGACGAACGGACGAACGGACGGACGAACGATCGGACGAACACTAACGAATGAACGGACGAAGTATGCCCAACAGAGTAAAACTCTGGAACCAGCGACAGCTAAGCTATGCTGAAGTTCACTTTTAGCCGAGCAAGATTAAATCAACAAGCATATAGTTTTCGCCCTCAAAAGGACGCTGTGCGTTTAGTACAGTCACGGTATTAAACCTTTGAAACGACCAACAGTCTATTCAAGCTCCAAACCACTTTCGGCCGAGCAAAACTAAGGCTCTAAGTAAACCGTCTTTCATTTTTAAACACGGGTTTTTAGTACATGAAGTATGCCTAACAAGAGTTAAAATTTGGAACCAACGACAGCAAAGTCGTGCACAATACCACTTTCAGCCTAGTATTACAAAGTCAACAAGCATATCGTTTTAGCCACTTTCAGACGAGAAGCTTATACGTAGATAGAATTTGGGCTTACGATAGCTGTTATTGTACAGTGAGTAACGAAATCAGTGGACATATGATGAAAAAAACCCGGGCTTAAAAACTTTAATGAAATCGCCACCAATTAAAATTGCGACCACCAACAGCCTATTCAAACTTTGAGCCGACCAAGAGAAAAGCCAACATCAGATACCAGGCCAAATAATGAAAATCAGAAAGATGTAATGTGTATTTTGTAAAGTTTTCTCTCAAATGTGACCGTTTATAGTCTAGCCCAAATGTGACCATTTATAGTCGAGCCTAAATGAGACTATTTATAGTTGAGCCCAAATGACATCATTTATAATCGAGCCCAAATGTGACCATTTATAGTCTAGCCCAAATGTGACCATTTATAGTCTAGCCCAAATGAGACCATTTATAGTCGAGCCTAAATGAGACCATTTATAGTCTAGCCCAAATGTGACCATTTATAGTCTAGCCCAAATGTGACCATTTATAGTCGAGCCTAAATGAGACCATTTATAGTTGAGCCCAAATGACATCATTTATAATCGAATCCAAATGAGACCATTTATAGTCGAACCCAAATGAGACCATTTATATTCGAGACCAAATGTGACCATTTATAATCGAGCCCGAATGAGAACATTTATAGTGGAGCCCAAATGAGACCATTTGTAGTAGAGCCATGCTGGATACAACTTTAAACCGTGCATGACTAATGCAACAACCGGCAAACATTTGTGCTAAACTGACTTGTTTAGTGCTTTGGTTAAACTTTCTATAAACCCGTGGTCAACAACAACTGTTGAATAATCAAACAACACTCAACAGGGACAGACTGCCAGCGAGAAGAAGCAAATCTGGGCAATTTTTTCCAGTGCTAACTGGGACCATCAAGAGTGAAATCTTGTTCAGGATAATGTTTAACCGACCTAGGACCATCAACAGTCGAGAGGACCATCAACAGTTAAATCTTGTTCAGGATAGTGTTTAACCGAACTGGGACCATCAACAGTCAAATCTTGTTCAGGATAATGTTTAACCGAGCAAGACAAAGATCACAAGTAGACATACAGTGTTCACCCTTAAGGACGGATTTTGTGCGTGGAGTAAACAAAACTTGAAAAACAGAGTCAGTCTCTAGACAACCTTCATGACACAAAGCCTTCACTTCATGACACAAGGCGTTCACTTCATGACACAAGGCCTTCACTTCATGACACAAGGCGTTCACTTCATGACACAATGCCTTCACTTCATGACACACAGCCTTCACTTCATGACACAAGGCGTTCACTTCATGACACAAGGCCTTCACTTCATGACACAAGGCGTTCACTTCATGACACAATGCCTTCACTTCATGACACAAGGCCTTCACTTCATGACACAATGCCTTCACTTCATGACACAATGCCTTCACTTCATGACACAAGGCCTTCACTTCATGACACAAGGCCTTCACTTCATGACACAAGGCCTTCACTTCATGACACAAGGCCTTCACTTCATGACACAAGGCCTTCACTTCATGACACAAGGCCTTCACTTCATGACACAAGGCCTTCACTTCATGACACAAGGCCTTCACTTCATGACACAAGGCCTTCACTTCATGACACAAGGCCTTCACTTCATGACACAAGGCCTTCACTTCATGACACAAGGCCTTCACTTCATGACACAAGGCCTTCACTTCATGACACAAGGCCTTCACTTCATGACACAATGCCTTCACTTCATGACACAAGGCCTTCACTTCATGACACAAGGCCTTCACTTCATGACACAAGGCCTTCACTTCATGACACAAGGCCTTCACTTCATGACACAAGGCCTTCACTTCATGACACAAGGCCTTCACTTCATGACACAAGGCCTTCGCTTCATGACACAAGGCCTTCGCTTCATGACACAAGGCCTTCACTTCATGACACAAGGCCTTCGCTTCATGACACAAGGCCTTCACTTCATGACACAAGGCCTTCACTTCATGACACAAGGCCTTCACTTCATGACACAAGGCCTTCACTTCATGACACAAGGCCTTCACTTCATAGCACTCACAGTTGGAGGAACTGTTTTAAGTCAGGCGCGTTTTTCTCCGGAACTACCTACAGTAGTACCCGGGTTAAAAGCAAGAGCCTAACCAAGTTAAAGCCAATCTTAGCACAACAAGTGAAAACCAAACGACTTAAGTAACTAACTGTAGCCGGGTTAAAAGCAAGAGCCTAACCAAGTTAAAGCCAATCTTAGAAAAAGTGAAAACCAAACGATTTAAGTAACTAACTGTAGCCGGGTTAAAAGCAAGAGCCTAACCAAGTTAAAGCCAATCTGAGCAGAAAAAGTGAAAACCAAACGACTTAAGTAACTAACTGTAGCCGGGTTAAAAGCAAGAGCCTAACCAAGTTAAAGCCAATTTGAGCAGAAAAAGTGAAAACCAAACGACTTAAGTAACTAACTGTAGCCGGGTTAAAAGCAAGAGCCTAACCAAGTTAAAGCCAATCTAAGCAGAAAAAGTGAAAACCAAACGTCTGATCAGAAAAAGTGAAAACCAAACGACAAGAAACTAACTGTAGCCGGGTTAAAAGCAAGAGCCTAACCAAGTTAAAGCCAATCTCAGCAGAAAAAGTGAAAACCAAACGTCTGAGCAGAAAAAGTGAAAACCCAACGACTTAAGTAACTAACTGTAGCCGGGTTAAAAGCAAGAGCCTAACCAAGTTAAAGCCAATTTGAGCAGAAAAAGTGAAAACCAAACGACTTAAGTAACTGTAGCCGGGTTAAAAGCAAGAGCCTAACCAAGTTAAAGCCAATCTTAGCAGAAAAAGTGAACCAAACGACTTAAGTAACTAACTGTAGCCGGGTTAAAAGCAAGAGCCTAACCAAGTTAAAGCCAATCTGAGCAGAAAAAGTGAAAACCAAACAACTTAAGTAACTGTAGCCGGGTTAAAAGCAAGAGCCTAACAAAGTTAAAGCCAATCTGAGCAGAAAAAGTGTAAACCAAACAACTTAAGTAACTGTAGCCGGGTTAAAAGCAAGAGCCTAACAAAGTTAAAGCCAATCTGAGCAGAAAAAGTGAAAACCAAACGACTTAAGTAACTGTAGCCGGGTTAAAAGCAAGAGCCTAACAAAGTTAAAGCCAATCTGAGCAGAAAAAGTGAAAACCAAACGACTTAAGTAACTTATAGTCGAGCCATGATTAAAGACACATTAGTTAGAGCTAGGCTCAAGACTAATAGCAAACTATACGAAATTAACAGTTATAAAAGTACAATGCCATCAGCTAACTAGCACTATCGAGCCTGGCCACTATTATCCAAACCTGATCAATACTAAATAGTTTTAAAAACAATCACAGAATAAAACCATATTTGAATATGACTAGCAGTAGCGAAGCCAAAGATACTAACATCCGAAGACTAACATCCGGGACTTAAATTAATTATTATTTGTAAGTCTAGTAAGCCTTGATATTATGACTAGCAGTAGCGAAGCCAAAGATACTAACATCCGAAGTAAACACAAAACCGGGACTTAAATTATTATTATTATTAGTCTAGTAAGCCTTGATCTTTTGGTTAATTTTGTCAATATAGTACATTTGAAATCAAATGAACATATCAAATTAGATGGCCTTTATTTACCGCCAGCAGAAATTGATATATAGATTAGATTTAAATACACTTAGATTTTTGAAATAATATTAACATAACGTTTGAATTGTAGACTTAAAATTTCTATACATTTTAAATAATAGTAACAAAAATCGAAGTGTAGACTTAAATTGGTATACATTTGAAATAATATTGACATAAAAATTCAAATGTAGACCTAGATTTAGATCTAGAATCGATATACATTTGAAATATTGACATAAAAATAAAAAGCGTGAAACTAAAATTTAGAATTTTTTGAAATACTAACATAAAAAGTTGTGGACTTACCCCTCACCGCCCAGCACAAGTGTAAAATATAACAAACTCTTGTCTTACTTTATCATGGAATAGTCTAAATATAGATCTACATCTAGACGTAGGTGCAACTTGACGATAACACGTTTTTTTTACCGTCACTTTCACAACAATAATCGGGTATCCACAGCACACAGAATATGAAATCGATTTTCACGGAAAACTGCAATAGAATGCTTCTCGTAGAATGTAAATTGACTTAGAAAAAGTCAACCCCTATTCTGTAAAAAAAAAAAAAGAACGAATTCAAACAGTATATTTTTAAAAAAATTCAAACATTAAAAAGCGTAGTTTCCAGCTACCACGAAGATAACCAAAAAAACTTTTCATATTGTTTGCGCTTTTACATGAACTGTGCGCACCGACGTAATAGACAGCTTGTTTTTTGCATTTCAAGGTTCTACAGGGCTATTTTTAGCGCTATTTGAATTTTTAAAAAAGCCATGCATAGAATGATTAACCCATATTCTGCTAGCGTCCCACTTATGGGACGCTTGTAAAATAATTGCTAAAATTTGATAAAAACTAGTTAAAAGTCAAATTATGATTCATTGTATTTTAAATTAGTTAGACTATTGAATTTGTGTGTGTTTTGTGAAAAAAATTTAATTTAGAAAAATGTTGTAGCGCCGGCTTTGCAGGACTTGTCAAAATGAATGAAAAAAGAATACATGCGCCGGGGAAAAATGCATATCTTCTAAAATATTAACATTTTAAGTGCAAAAGACATTTGAAACTTGTAGAAGTACCGTTTTTCTGTCTGATAAAAATTTAAGAGTAACATTTTTTTTTAACTACTTCGTTATATCAAGTGTACAACAAGCGTCCCATAAGTGGGACGCTAGCAACGAATGGCCCCATGTAGATTGTTACACAAGCGTCCCACTTATGGGACGCTAGCGAGAAACACGGATGCACATTTTATGTAAATGGTTATTTATGGTGAAACAATTGTTGACTTTGTTAACTGTTGACTTTGGGGTGTTGAGTAGTATTTATAGATATTTAATTATGACCTTGACCTATATTTACTTATATATTCTTTTATAAAAAAATTAGAAAACATTTTTTTTTAAATTTACATTGTATTTTTAAGTTTTCAGAATTACATTAATTAAAGTATTTAATACCATTGAATATAAACTAATTTTGTATAGCTGTAAATTTACTAGCACGTAATATGAAAATTATAATAAACCAGCATAATAACAATGGTCACGATTTAAGTGAAACGATTTAGTCATGGGGGTTAAATAACAACAGATGGAAAGACTGTTCAACTCTCTTCATATAAGAGAACTCAAACTACATATAGCAGAAATGTGAATTAGCTGGGTACTGTTGTCATGCCCCAATAATATTCCCCTCCAAAAGTTTCCCATCACAGTTTGACTTTGTTAACTTTTACGAGACGTTTTAAGGGTATTGCTGGTGCTAGATTGGGAGCTGTTCAAATAGTGAGGTGCATACACGGACAAGAGCCATGAACATGAGCCATACATGTTTAATTACTTAAACTTTTTAAAATAGTATAGGATCTCGTAGAAAAAAATAATTGCGCACCAAGTGTTTAATAGTGCGGAATATTAGTACTTTTTACATTTTTTTTTTTTGACAAATCGGGAATTGTTTAAATTACTATTTTCGGTAAACGGAAATAACTTATACAGCATTACAAATTGATATAATAATACGAAATTTCATCAACCTAACTGTAACGGTACTCAATATATGTTATTTACAGACATACAGACACATACACACACATATAGACATACACACAGACAAACATACCCACAGAAATATGGACGAAATAACAGAACTATGTTTTTCCGACTCAGGGAGGTGTAAAACGTCAAGTTTTGTGAATTGCCAAATTTCGATGAAGTATAGTTCATCTGTTTATCTCACCACCAGAGATTGAGACTGAAAACCTCAGCATGCGCGTCTAGATGTCATAGCACTTTTGAACATGATGAAAATTAATCATCTCCTCTGCCGTGTTAATTAGCGGCGTAATAGGATTTCGGGTCACGAGCGAAAAAAATCGCTGTAATTAGAATGACTTAATTAGCCTTCAAGAACTAACTTAACCCGGCGGACACAATTAGTTAAAATGTTGCATTAATTTTGATATTTTAACCGCATTACAAAAACAACTTCATGTGATATTTAAAAAATAAGTTAGGAAAAATATTGTCGCCAAGAAAGAATAACATAACGGCATGCCGAATTTCTTAGAATAGTTGTAGTAAATTATTACTGTCAAGCTAGAAAAACAATATCATGCCGAATTCCTTAAAATAATACAACGTTTGGAAAGAAAAAAAAATAGATGTATATATATATATATATTATATATAAATATATATATATATATATATATATATATATATATATATATATATATATATATATATATATATATATATATATATATATATATATATATATATATAATTACGAGCGCTAAACTCCAGCCGACCTTCCCACCACTCACAACATGCACTCACACACATACACAAGAGGAAAATGAAATGGACAGAGAGAGTATATTCCAATCCAATGAATAAATTAGCCCTCGCCTCGGGGAGGAAAATGCTCCACTAATTTCAATTACCAAAACTTTTCCTTAATTAACAGCATTATCTTTGCTAATAGAAACCTTGGCTCCTATTTCGGTTGTACCCAGGTCATCACGTTTTTGTTTCGTGAGATAGATAAAATACACAATTTTAAAGAAATCTGTTTTATTTTTAGAACGCATCTCATCTATACCTTAAACAAGTTTACCAATGTTTATTTCGTTATTTCTTCCCTCCATCTAAGAATACGGTTAAACTTTTTGATTTATTCATAGCACGCACTTCTCTATGTGTTTACCAAAACGGGTGCTTCTAGTTTCATTTTAAAACTGTTTCCGGGACACTTGGGAACACGTCTTTTTGGTGCCGGGCCTGGGGTTTATACAGGGAAGTCAACACTCAAATCTAACTCGTTGTGTGATGCAGCAAACAGGGTTTCTAGCAGAGTTTCTACTAGGCATCTCTTCGGGGAAAGAATTTTTTCGGGGGGGGGGGGGGGGGGGGGCAAAAATTCTACCGCCCCCTTCCCCCCGAAAGGAAATGAAATTTATATAATTCATATAGAAAACATATACTTTTAACAGTGTCCGCCCCCCCCCCCCCCGAAGAAAGTCTACCCCCCCCCCCCCCGAAAATTTCAAGTGCACCCCGGAGAAAAAAGTTTTCATGACTAACGTGGTCAAGATCTAAAACCATTTTTAGACAAGCCACATAGAGGCTTAAGATAAATATTCCAGGCACTGTGTTCTAGCATAAGGAGAGGGGACAGCTGACTAGTGGCGTAGCGAGGTCGGGTTTCACCCGGTGCGGCACTTAATGGTGTCACTCCCCCCCCCCCCCAGAGGCGTAGCGACTCTTCCCGGGGGACAAACTTTCAAGTTTTCGATTTGCACCCCCCCCCCAAAACTTACGATTTGCACCCCCCTTCAACTTTCGATTTGCACCCCCCCCCTCAAATTTTTCTCTATATATTTTACTATTTTTCGCCTTGGTGTCACCCCGCTAAATTTTGTCACCCGGTGCGCTCCGCACCCCCTGCCCCCCTCGCTACGCCTCTGATATTACTTTTACTGAACCTTACGTACGCATCTCGCCACACGAGTTTCCATAACAAACCACCTCTCCCCCTTTTCTCGTGAGCCCTACACACATGACCACGCGAGCACATTCTACATGTGTTGTTTTTTTTTTATTTTTAATTTTACAAACTGATTATTTTAAATTTGTTACTTGGAGAAAAAATAACTAGATCTAGATTTACATCGGCTTTGGCTGTGACACAACATAATGATCTAGGCCAGGGGTCGGCAACCTTTTGAGACAAAAGAGCCAAAAAAATACAATTTACCGAATTTCCCAGTTTTTAAAGAGCCACTAACATTTTTATATCAATATTATGATATTTGATTAGGATTATATATATATATATATATATATATATATATATATATATATATATATATATATATATATATACATATATATATATATATATATATATATATATATATATATATATAATCAGTAATACAATTATGTAACTTTAATTATTGAATACTATTTACAATAGTTTGGCCTTGCATGCCTTTTGAAAGTTTGTTTTAACCTGGCTCATAACTTGTTTTCAGTTTCAAGCACGCCTCTAGATTTTTTAGTTAGTTGGCTTCCTATACTTTGTATTATATTCACGCAAGAAAACGCTTGCTTGAATATGTTGACCCGAAGATCGTCAGCACTTCTAATGCCAACTTCTTCACCTCACTGTAGTATTCTGGGAGACTATTCCATGCGTCACATAATAATGCCTCAACTCGCGGCATTTCTTTTAGAGCAGACCACTTGTACAGCGAAACGTGCATGTTTTACTAGACTTCCAACTCCACTAACCTACTCTTGATATCTGTGAACTTACCACTCCAAAAATGTTAGGTTTTTAAATCTAGCAATTTTATTTGAAGCGAACCAGCATTAATTCCAAATAGCTCATAGTTAATATCATTGATTTTGTGTTGAGAGAATCTACTATGAACGTCAGAGTACCTGCATTTGTTTTGAATTGCTCAAATCTCTCAGTGAACCCATCCTTCATTTTGTTTATAGTAATGATAAAGTAATTAATGTTAATAGTTAGATCTAGCGTTGGTTTTATCACGATATTTTTTTTTTCCAGATTTTTCGAAATAAGTAATTTACCGCTCTCCGTGTCTTCAACAAAATGAAGTAATTCTTTTTTTTTTTCGAAACAAGCCACTTCTTCAAGCAAGGAATATGCTGGGTTTTCCTTTCTTTGCAGTTTTACATTTAGCTCTTTTATTTTCTTTGCGATATCCACCTTGAAGTTGAATGTTTAATTTGGGATAAAAAACTTAATAGGAAGTACATTGAAAAAGTAAGTAGATAAATATTCTAATAGAATAGCGAGTGCGTATTGCTTATGTTTATTATTATATCGTTCATTACCGAGTGTTGCAGAACAATATGTTTATGAGTTTTAAAAATAAAATAAAATAATTATTAATATGTGTGCATGGAGCTGAAGAGCCGCATCTCGACATCAAAAGAGCCGCATGCGGCTCGCGAGTCGCAGGTTGCCGACCCCTGATCTAGGCCTACTATGAATGGGTTGCAGGAGCTATCAGGGCCTAGTTCTATATCTAATTGTTTTTAAACTCATGTTTTTATTCTTTGAAATGTTTAAAAATAAACTTAAAATACTGTGAATTGTTAAAAAAATGAAGCAACCAGTGTGTGCACCCCCCCCCCGCAGGGCCGGCGCTACCTATAAGGCGTACTTGAAAGTTTGAGGGGGGGGGTGCAAACCGAATGTTTGAAGGGGGGGGGGGGTGCAAATCGAAAGTTTGAGGCGCCGGGAAAGGTCGCTACGCTTCTGATAATACGGGGGCACGAACAAAATTGCCGGGGGGGGGGGGCGCTTTTAATAAGTTTTGCATAGGGCGCTAAATAACCTGGTGCCGGCACTGACCCAACCTCCCCCCACCCCCGTCGCGCTAAAAAAAATATGCCGCTTTTCTTTAGTTAGGTGATATGGTCGTCATAAATGGATGACCACTAAGAAACCTGACCATAAATTTGCTGAATTGTAAGGGTAGTGGTGGGGGTGGCATGACAATCCATTAAAAATAAAAAATCTGGGCCCGTGACCTCCTTTAAATAGACAAACGTGAGGTGGGGGGCTGAAATACTTTTTTAAAATAGGCGTGGAATAGTTTTAACAAAGTGAACTGTTGGCTTGATGTTGAAATAAATAGTTTTAACAAACTGAGCTATGGACTTGATGTTGAAACAAAATACCCGTGTGTTGAGAAAAAAAATTAACTGAATTATATCAGGCCCTAAATGTGCTTGGTCCTTATTTTTGTGTGTTTTGATACAATTTGCAAAAGATGGAGGGTAAAATTACTAAATAAAGAAACAGTTTTATACGTGTAAGAGTTTTTTGTGTCACTGTTTGTTTACGACAAGTTTAAAAAAACAAAACAAAAAAAAAAACTGCTAGGTCTTCTAAATTATTATTCCTTACACATGCCGCACACGGTCAAACGAGCTGTATTCACTTGTTTACAACTTGATTTGAAAACCTCTAAGAGAACTACACACGCAATTTTTATGTTATTTTTAGAAAGTCATTCTAGATTCTTCGGTTTGACATTAAATCTAAACTTCCGATGTTTTTACAAACAGAAAGTTACGAATGTTTCAAGCGCAACAGAACACATCTACACACCTGACCACAAACTTCCTACACCCCACTCTTTCTCCATAAATCTATATAGTGCTTAGAATACTTTAGTCAGTTTATCAAAATTAGATTAGATATGTAAGGTATTTCTTTTAGCCATTAGCCTGTCTTTTTAAAAATCCATTTAGTATAGTGGTGGGGAGCAGGTGGGTGGGTGGGGGGCAAGCGCGGAACTACAGTACCGCCAGAACCCGCAATGCGGAGGGGGGGGGGGGGCATGCCGTTTAGAGGGCCCACAGCCGACCATAATCAATTTTTTTTAATTGTTAAAAAAATAATTTCTTGCATTTTTGACTTGATGTTAATTTTGTAAAAAGAATACCGTAGCTGCGGTTGGATTATCTTTATTCTATATACACCATCCCGAGTACTCTTTCTCCTAAAATCGAACACACGCTGTTGTCGATAAAAATTCTAAAAAGTCCTTCGCGCGAGAGGCCGCTAGATATTAAGACGACTTTTCTTTCTTTATAGCATTGATTAAGGGCCCACAATCCATTGTGATTTTATAATGTAAAATGTTCGTTTGTTATATCGGTAGAACTACTATTCTGCACCATTTCGGTTTTTATGTACGTTTACTTCTTTTTGTTTTACAAACAAATACGATAATAAACGTGTATGATTTGAATTCTCTCCCTTGAGTGTTTCACTAAAGACTTTAGTAAAAGTAGTAGAGGCCATCCCCATGTCGGTAAAATTTGGGAAGTTTTTGAGTACTCATAGATCTAACATTTGTTTAAAATGTGTAGTTGAGCGCCCCGAGATCCCCAGTGGCTATCTAAGCACCAGGGGTCCGCTTATTGGGTGTCCTGCACATGGGAATAGGTGTTCTACTTGAATCATAAGTCTCGCTGCATTAGGGGCCTCCGCCGGTGGCCGTGTCCCCTTGTGACACCAAGGCCGTCGCCGAGGTGTGTTTATTTTACCATCAGCGTAACCCGGGGCGTGTTTGTGGTAGTGTGTACAAATTAGCGCCACAACAACTAAGCCTTGATAGTGGTTTTGTAAAATATCAAATAGATCTACTACAGTAGTGATGTTCTACAGTAGCTAACACACGCTGTCGCGTAAAAGAAAAAAATAAATACATGAGTTGTAGTGTGAAAGATAGACAAACGTTCAAACCACTTCAATGACTTATTTCCCTTTTTAAATAGTCATATTTGTGTGCTCTTAAGACCCTTTTAATAGATTTGCGCTAAACAAATTAAAAAGCAATTGCTTCTCTTTAATAGTATTTTGTTTAAAATAAATAATAAAGAATGACATACTCTAAAAAAGAAATGTATTTAAAACTAATAATTTAAATACATAAAAAGATAAAAATAAACATAGCGCGAGAAACCATTACACATTCAAAGCTTTCATGCTTCATATAATTTTGACCTACGATTATTTAACAGTTGAAAAACAAGCCTTATGTTGTAATAAAGTTTTTTAAACAGACCAAATCGGTCTAAAACTGCAAAGGCACCGATTTCTTTTTATTAGTATTTTGTATAAGCAAACCATCAAAAAAAAAAGAAAAAAAAAAATTAAACAGACCAAAAAAAAAAAAAAAAAAAAATTTAAACAGACCAATATTATGCTTACACCTAAACACATCGTTCGGTCAAAGATTTGACCTATTCCTCCTGCAATGTGTGTTTCGTATTAAAGCTGATTCATTTTATAATCTACTTTTCAAGAAAATGTCTAGTCTGGTTAAATGTTCCATGAACAGAATTGCACCATTGGTTCGCACAAATATCACACAGAAAGCGACATTTCTTTCAGGCCCTCCAAAGCATCCATCGTCCTTCGTGAGCAAAATTACTGTTGGAGGAGGCATGTGTTTGACGATTGTTGCCCTCATGTTCTGGATAATGGCAAACATCAAGCACTATAAGAATCCTGGTGGAGTTGCAGAAGATGCAGAATGATAGTTCTGTTGTGTTTGAATGAATAGCAGACAGAATGTTCACATTTTGATGAAAAAATCACAAATCTGAAATCAGTGTGATACAATTTTCCAGTTGATACTTATTAAAATGATTGATTTTTACAAAAAAAAAATTAAACAGACCAATAGCACTCACACTAATGACGCGTTGTTATACTTGTTTTAATTTTTTTTTAAACTAAGAGCTTTTAATATTTTTTTTTTAAACTCGAACAAGAGCCCGAAATGAGTATTCTATGTTCGTATTCTCGTAGTTCGTTTAAATATTTTTGTATTTTGGGCCTATATATGTATATATATATATATATATATATATATATATATATATATATGTATATATATATATATATATATATATATATATATATATATATATATATATATATATGTGTGTGTGTATATATATATACATATATATATATTGGCTAACACGTTATGTGCATCGTTGTCATTGTTTTATGCATATTGGTGCCATGTTATGTAATGGGGTTTCTTAATAACTTGCTTCTATAAGCACATTATGTGCATCTAAGTATCATCATTGTACATAGTTGTTCATTGTTATTTATTGGGGCTTCTTGCTTTGATCTTTGTATTCACTCATTAAGTTAAGGTGTGTGCACAACCCCCCCCCCCCACCCCCACCCCCTATGCAGCCCTCAATACAAGTTGGTTAGTCAACTCCCTCTATGTGTCATTAGCTGCTTGTAACATACGTTTATTTAATTAGCCTTTTCTTATTTAATTACGATTAATACTCAGCTATCTAAGACAACTCTAAATAAATTTTACTATTCTAAATATTGCAATTTTCATAAACCATGCAATATTATGTCTATGTTATAAACTAGGTAGGGCTCTGGGTGATCTTGATATCAATTATTACACGCCTTCATTTAACTGTTCCCACCTAAAGGCTTCTGTCTAGTAGACAAGATCTTATTGACTTGCGTAGAATGCAAAACTTTGAAATCTGTTTATCATGAAATTTAGTTCAGAAATCACTCAATCTTTTCCTCTCAGACAATTAATGCTTTCTTAAAAACTACAAAACTAAAGAAACAGAGAGGACCATTGCGGGCATAAGGGTGGGTAAAAATTGTCTTGGTGTTTATTTTTTGAAATACCAATTAAGTAATCAAAGGGAGGTAACGTAAGATATTACACTTTAGAACACAATTACTTCCCCTCTTTACACACATCTCATTAATTACTGTCGATAGCAACGGTAATTTTTAAGTGACAGCACAGTTGTGTAAGGCTACAGACAGCAGTGGTCAGGGACAGGACAGTTGTGTAAGGCTACAGACAGCATTGGTCAGAGACAGGACAGTTGTGTAAGGCTACAGACAGCATTGGTCAGAGACAGGACAGTTGTGTAAGGCTACAGACAGGACAGTTGTGTAAGGCTACAGACAGGACAGTTGTGTAAGGCTACAGACAGCATTGGTCAGAGACAGGACAGTTGTGTAAGGCTAAAGACAGCACAGTTGTGTAAGGCTACAGACAGCACAGTTGTGTAAGGCTACAGACAGCAGTGGTCAGAGACAGGACAGTTGTGTAAGGCTACAGACAGCATTGGTCAGAGACAGGACAGTTGTGTAAGGCTACAGACAGCAGTGGTCAGAGACAGGACAGTTGTGTAAGGCTACAGACAGCATTGGTCAGAGACAGGACAGTTGTGTAAGGCTACAGACAGCATTGGTCAGAGACAGGACAGTTGTGTAAGGCTACAGACAGCAGTGGTCAGAGACAGGACAGTTGTGTAAGGCTACAGACAGCAGTGGTCAGAGACAGGACAGTTGTGTAAGGCTACAGACAGCACAGTTGTGTAAGGCTACAGACAGCAGTGGTCAGAGACAGGACAGTTGTGTAAGGCTACAGACAGCATTGGTCAGAGACAGGACAGTTGTGTAAGGCTACAGACAGCACAGTTGTGTAAGGCTACAGATAGCATTGGTCAGAGACAGGACAGTTGTGTAAGGCTACAGACAACACATTTGTGTAAGGCTACAGACAGCATTGGTCAGAGACAGGACAGTTGTGTAAGGCTACAGACAGCATTGGTCAGAGACAGGACAGTTGTGTAAGGCTACAGACAGCATTGGTCAGAGACAGGACAGTTGTGTAATTCTACAGACAACACATTTGTGTAAGGCTACAGACAGGACAGTTGTGTAAGGCTACAGACAGCAGTGGTCAGAGACAGGACAGTTGTGTAAGGCTACAGACAGCAGTGGTCAGAGACAGGACAGTTGTGTAAGGCTACAGACAGCAGTGGTCAGGGACAGGACAGTTGTGTAAGGCTACAGGCAGGACAGTTGTGTAAGGCTACAGACAGCACAGTTGTGTAAGGCTACAGACAGCAGTGGTCAGAGACAGGACAGTTGTGTAAGGCTACAGACAGCAGTGGTCAGAGACAGGACAGTTGTGTAAGGCTACAGACAGCACAGTTGTGTAAGGCTACAGACAGCAGTGGTCAGAGACAGGACAGTTGTGTAAGGCTACAGACAGCATTGGTCAGAGACAGGAAAGTTGTGTAAGGCTACAGAGAGCATTGGTCAGAGACAGGACAGTTGTGTAGGGCTACAGACAGCATTGGTCAGAGACAGCACAGTTGTGTAAGGCTACAGACAGCAGTGGTCAGAGACAGGAAAGTTGTGTAAGGCTACAGACAGCAATGCTACAGACAGCATTGGTCAGAGACAGGACAGTTGTGTAGGGCTACAGACAGCATTGGTCAGAGACAGGACAGTTGTGTAGGGCTACAGACAGCATTGGTCAGAGACAGCACAGTTGTGTAAGGCTACAGACAGCAGTGGTCAGAGACAGGACAGTTGTGTAAGGCTACAGACAGCAATGCTACAGACAGCATTGGTCAGGGACAGGACAGTTGTGTAAGGCTACAGACAGCATTGGTCAGGGACAGGACAGTTGTGTAAGGCTACAGACAGCATTGGTCAGAGACAGGACAGTTGTGTAAGGCTACAGACAGCATTGGTCAGAGACAGGACAGTTGTGTAAGGCTACAGACAGCACAGTTGTGTAAGGCTACAGACAGCATTGGTCAGAGACAGGACAGTTGTGTAAGGCTACAGACAGCATTGGTCAGAGACAGGACAGTTGTGTAAGGCTACAGACAGCATTGGTCAGAGACAGGACAGTTGTGTAGGGCTACAGACAGCACAGTTGTGTAAGGCTACAGACAGCAGTGGTCAGAGACAGGACAGTTGTGTAAGGCTACAGACAGCAATGCTACAGACAGCATTGGTCAGAGACAGGACAGTTGTGTAAGGCTACATACAGCATTGGTCAGAGACAGGACAGTTGTGTAGGGCTACAGACAGCACAGTTGTGTAAGGCTACAGACAGCATTGGTCAGAGACAGGACAGTTGTGTAAGGCTACAGACAGCACAGTTGTGTAAGGCTACAGACAGGACAGTTGTGTAGGGCTACAGACAGCATTGGTCAGAGACAGGACAGTTGTGTAAGGCTACAGACAGCAGTGGTCAGAGACAGGACAGTTGTGTAAGGCTACAGACAGCAGTGGTCAGAGACAGGACAGTTGTGTAAGGCTACAGACAGCATTGGTCAGAGACAGGACAGTTGTGTAAGGCTACAGACAGCAGTGGTCAGAGACAGGACAGTTGTGTAGGGCTACAGACAGCATTGGTCAGAGACAGCACAGTTGTGTAAGGCTACAGACAGCAGTGGTCAGAGACAGGACAGTTGTGTAAGGCTACAGACAGCAGTGGTCAGGGACAGGACAGTTGTGTAAGGCTACAGACAGTAGTGGTCAGGGACAGGACAGTTGTGTAAGGCTACAGACAGCAGTGGTCAGGGACAGGACAGTTGTGTAAGGCTACAGACAGCAGTGGTCAGGGACAGGACAGTTGTGTAAGGCTACAGACAGTAGTGGTCAGAGACAGGACAGTTGTGTAAGGCTACAGACAGCATTGGTCAGAGACAGGACAGTTGTGTAAGGCTACAGACAGCATTGGTCAGGGACAGGACAGTTGTGTAAGGCTACAGACAGCATTGGTCAGGGACAGGACAGTTGTGTAAGGCTACAGACAGCATTGGTCAGAGACAGGACAGTTGTGTAAGGCTACAGACAGCAGTGGTCAGGGACAGGACAGTTGTGTAAGGCTACAGACAGCATTGGTCAGGGACAGGACAGTTGTGTAAGGCTACAGACAGCATTGGTCAGAGACAGGACAGTTGTGTAAGGCTACAGGCAGCACAGTTGTGTAAGGCTACAGACAGCAGTGGTCAGAGACAGGACAGTTTTGTAAGGCTACTGACAGGACAGCTGTGTAAGGCTACAGACAGCATTAGTCAGAGACAGGACAGTTGTGTAAGGCTATAGACAGCAGTGGTCAGGGACAGGACAGTTGTGTAAGGCTACAGACAGGACAGTTGTGTAAGGCTACAGACAACACAGTTGTGTAAGGCTATAGACAGCAGTGGTCAGAGGGGCTTTAATTCATGACAGTTCATCTTCATGTGGGGAGTGGACTATGCGGTTTAGCTCTGGCAATGGGGGGGGGGGAGAGTTTAGTTCTGGACTATAGGGCATAAGTGACTTTGTTGAGTTAGGGAGTCTAGTTTGTGACTTTGTGGAGGGGGGGAATGGCTTAAGTCCGTGAATTTGTAGTGGAGGCTATAAAGAAAAGCTTGGGTCGCTTGCTAAATTTTTGTGAAGGTATTCAATAGATTCTCATTATATAGTGACCCACGCTTTTCTTTAAAGCTATAATTATTTAAATAGCGGCGTATGATTATATACTTAAACAAAATCATTTATTTTCAACTATTTCAGCTTTTTTTACAAGCTTTTATTTAACTTGTTTCCTCGTGCTTCGTCCATTCATCCGTAGTGAGTGGAGACTGGCGAGCTAAAATTTGATCAATTTGTTTCAAGCCTACCACTATAATCCTAATACCGACCCTAACACAAATCCTAACCCCCGTTCTTCCAGCGATACTCATAAAAACAGTTGCCGATCATGACTGTTCCCGTACATGACTGCTCCTTACGTGACCTCTCCCATGCATGACTGCTCACCTACCTGACAGCTAATGTACCTTACTGCTACCGTATATGACTGCTACTGAAAATGACTTCCAGTACTTTACCTCTCCCGTAACTGACTACTCCTCTACATGACTTATGACTTACCGTACTTGACTGCTCCAGCGCTTGAGTGCTCCCTTAATTGACCTCTCCCTTATATAACTTTCCGTACATGACTTCCTCTTCTTGAGTGCATCCGTACCTAACCTCACCCGTACTTGACCTCTCCCTTACTTGACCTCTCCCGTAACTGACTGCTCCTCTACATGACTTCCGTACAGGACTTCCTGTACATAATTTTCCGCACACGATCTTCTGTACACGACTTCCCCCACTCAAATGCTACTTTAGGTGACTGCTCCCCTACCTGACTCCCCCCTTACTTGAATTACCATACTTGACTTACCATATTTGACCTCTCCCGATCCTGACTGCTCCCCTACATGACTTCACGAACTTGACTGCCTCCGTACTTGACTGCTGTCGTAAAGGCCTGCTCCCGTACCATACTGCTTCCGTAGTTGACGGGTTCCGTACATGACTTTTCCCTTACATGACTGCTGCCATAAATGACTGAGCCCTTACATGACTGCACTTTACATGACTGCTCCCTTACTAGACTGCTCTCGGACATGACTGCTCTCTGACTTTACTTCCCGTACATGACTGCTACCGTTAATGACTTCCCGTGTCAGTTTATTA
This sequence comes from Physella acuta, assembly GCF_028476545.2. Taxonomy (NCBI): domain Eukaryota; kingdom Metazoa; phylum Mollusca; class Gastropoda; family Physidae; genus Physella; species Physella acuta. The sequence goes on from NW_026732030.1 coordinate 1,134,606, forward strand.
TTCTTAAACTTGCAACATTATCATCCTGAATTTGGTCACCACATTTTACTAAAACTTGTCTCTTGTTGTTTTTTACCTGCTCCTATAACTGGGGTATAAAACATGTTTAATGTCATCCATTAAGGCGTTCTCAAATAGAACGATGAATTTATTAGATCGAACCTAAATAAATGATTGGCACGACTATAACATCTACATGTGGGATGTGGGGGTGTCTTTGTATTGTGTCGGAGAAGGTCCAGTAAGTTTAGATGTGGAAAGGCTGGCCTTAGTGTCAACATGACTTATGACTTTGAATGTTTGCCATTAGACACTATTGTAAACATGAATTGGTATGTTTGCCACTAGACACTAGTGTGTGCATGACTTACGACTGAGTGTGTTTGACAATACTAGACATGATTTATGACTGAGATTGCTCGTCTATTGTCCGTAGTGTGGGCATGACTTAAGCGGTTAGCACTATTCCTTATTATAAACATGACTTATGACTCAAGTTCCTTTCACTAGACCCTACTGTAAAAATCCTCTAGGATGCTTGCCCCTGGACCATAGTGTAGCCAAGGCTTAAGATTTCTTGTCTCAAGACTTTAGAGTAGACATGAATACGACTTCTAGCGGTTGTCTTAAGACTTTAGAGTAGACATGAATACGACATATAGCGGTTGTCTCAAGACTTTAGAGTAGACATGAATACGACATATAGCGGTTGCAACTGGCATATGATTTAGAGTGCTTGCTCCAGGACCTTAATGTAGATATCTTTTAGATCTTATGCGATTAGACACTGGTGTAGACATGACTTATAGCTCTTGCAACTAGACCAGAGTGCACCAATAGACAGATATATATAGCGTGATTTAATGACTAAAAAAAGTCTATACTATTCCTTAGATATATTTTAACTTTGATTTGATAACCGACACGACCGCTAATAAAAATTCGATAACATTTGACAAATAACGATGTTTTAGAGCCATACCAAAGAGTTTTGTTTGGTCTAGCAATAAAATTATTGCTGCACCATAACTTGATACGAAACATCAGTGTATCCCATAACAAGTAATATTGGCTTAGTTGATGTCAATGTGCGCCTCAAACCTACCAGAAAGAGATATGTAATGCAGATTTAAGGAGACTAAGTTGACTGAGGAGCGTATCAAACCTCTTTGAAACTGAGATTCCTAACATGAGCTTATCGGACACAGTCTGTTATGTCTATTGATATTACAATTTATTAAGTCTATAAAATTATAAAGTATACATTCATTTCCAAAATGTTTAAACATTCACTTTGATGAAAATAAATTATCTATTCTACACAAAAGGTTTATTGGCAATATGCAACAGTATACAATTCTTATACTGTAGCCTTTTAATCTGGTCCTTACCAATGATCAACTGTCTCGCCTACTAAGTTATTCTGTCGAAGTTTCATACTCACACTATACCACAAACGTAAACAAATAATATCTTACCCATTCATACAGTCTTACGTTATTAATAAAGAGAACAAGATAAACATTTACACATTTTATTTTATAAAATGTCTTGATTAAGTAGAGACTTGTTATTGCTGTTTCACGTCTGCTGTTTGACTGGACACTTGGCATTGGTCTCTAGTTAACTGGATACTTTGAACTACAAGAGAAAAAATATATAATCTTTAATTCAACCTGTATGTTAAAGCTGCAACAATTATAAATAGAAGGATCATGATTTGAATGAAAGTTTAATTTTTTTTTTCAAAAGTAAATGAAGCTAGTAGTTGACATTGACTCACCAAAATTGTGGTACATTAGAACACTTGTTTGTTAAGTTTTTAATGAAGACAGAACTGTGCCACTGTTTCACACACTGCCATTTAATTAACTATACATGACTGGAGGATGTTCCTCTATTCACCTGGAAAACCTTTGGGTTATGGAGGGCTAAACAAAAACAAAAGTCTACACAATCAGAATGTAAACAATATAAATGTATTGCTTGGCGATCTTCCAGGTTGCTAAAAGAAAGAATAAAATTAGTGCAAAAATAAACGTCAAAAATAGCTATTAAAAACAATTTTAAAAAACTATGGACAACCTACCTGTCTTTAAAAGTGGTAGCTGCAGTGATAGTGTATGCAAATCATTAAAAATGTGCAAGGATGACAACACTGCCAGTTTTATTACTACCTGCCTTTAACAAAAGTTGTTTCCCTTTGCATGTCACAGTTCACCGTTTCTAAGTTTCTTCCCTTGCTTTACCTCAAAGCTCATTTGTTTGATCAACTATATTCTCAATATCCTTTATTGATGAGTCTTGTCCGAAATTCCTATTAAACAGATAAAAAAAAAACAAGTAATACTCTACAGAAACCTTGAATGAAATAGATTCTATGCCTGGAGATTTCATTCATGGCACCTGCAGAAATAGTGCTAAAATAAATGACAATGGTAAAATAGCTGTCAAAAATTATGTATTATTAAAATCTGTGTTTAACCTGTCAAAATGTGTTCATTCTGTAATCTAGAAAAAAAAACTTAAGAAAATAAAGACAACACCTCAGCTTTATTACAAATCCCATGTTCAAATTTCTTGTAGTTTCAGGATCTTGTCATAGCTTGTCCTTGTAAAATGATAAAATACATGGAGTTATGTTCATAGAGATTTCCTATAGAAAAGATAAAATTGCATCGATAAATTAAAGTAAATGTCTAAACTACTTTTCAAGAATAAAGTATACAAAAGGCTATGGTCAGTCTACCTACAAGAACATCCTGTGTTTTTTTTTCTTGTAGCTTTGATATTTCGTCGATCCTGAAGAAAAAACAATTTGTGGAGTAATAAATTACATCAATAATACCAGGTAAAAGCACTGCTTATTAAGTCAGAGGCGTAGCTAGGGGAGGGCGGGGAGGGCGGCCGCCCCGGGCGCCGACCCTAAGGGGGCGCCAAAAGGGGTAGAAAAAAAATTTACAAGCTCATTTTAAGCTGCAGTTTTCAATTACAAACAGTCAAAGTAAAGATATTTAACGTCTGAGAGCCTTTGCATACTGATTTAACTGTTTTCTACCCTTGATTGAGTAACTGTAAAAGGTATATCCTTAAGAAACAGTGACCGGAAAAACTGCTTTCCTAGATGGAGTGGGGGGGGGGGGGGCGCTTTTTTGAAGACAAAATTCGGAAAAATTAAGGAATAAATAACTCAGAAAAGAACACATGGAACGAAAGCGTATTTTTACGATTGTGTAACATAAAAACAAGAGTTAGTGACGTTTAAAATCCGCTCTACCATTTTTGTCCAAGATGGTGGGGAAGGGGGGGGGGGGGGCTTTTTCACTAACTGGATCGGTTACTAGATAACTCTTTTAACACTTAGAAAAAAATGTTTTTTCCTCTAGCTTGTTTCATTATACAATCAACCAGTCAACGAAATACCCATATCGTATTCCAATGTGAACAATAATTTGCTATTGTATGTCAATTGTATGACCTTAATCTAACAAACTTACAATCCAAATATATACTACGAGCCGACCCGCGGCGTATCATACGCCGCTATTTAGTTGTTTTATTTTCTACTTTTCAGTAATTCATAATTTGTGAATTCGACAGTACCAATGCTGCCACTGAAAATATTTGCTTTAAAACACTAACACCCCACCCTTTTCCCCTAACCCCGACCCAACACCCCCCCCCCCCCCCCGTGAAAGCAGCCTCCTCTTAGTTACCTCCTGTAAGTTTAAAATCGGTTCAAACTAAATTATCTGCCCCTAATAGCCGTCACTAAACCCGGCTCTACGATTTGTAAATATTTAGCGTGACCACAGCTCACCAGACCATGTGGGGGTGGGGTGGGGGTGGTAGTGATAGTGATAGAGAGAAAGAGAGGGGACTGCAAGGATACGCTTGCAGCTTGTTTTCTAGCGTCTCCCAGAAGAGAATTATATTTATAGATATCATAAAAGAGACTGTTCCAAAGATAAAACATAAAAAGACTGTCCTAAACGAATTAGCACCGCTACAATATTTTTTTCTGACATTACTAATCATCATCTTTAAAGGATAATGCATCTTAAGGGGAATTTAATTGGCGTTGAGTTAAGTTTTAAGGAACGACAATCATACAGCGTAACTATTAATGTTTTTCAAGACTGTCGCACACACATACACACACACACATATATATATATATATATATATATATATATATATATATATATATATATATATATATATATATATATATATATATATATATATATATATATATGGCGGGGCGCCTAACTGAATGTTCGCCCCGGGCGCCGTGAGGGGTCGCTACGCCTCTGTATTAAGTACCTACCTGTCCGATTTCATATCTAGAAAAATGCATGTTGCAGACAAGGGAGGAAACTGGCTACAGTAGTTGTATGAAAAGAGTCCCCTATTTAAAATAAAAAAAATTTGAACATGAAATAAAAATAAATTAGTTAAAACTACTTGCTTAAACAATATGCACATTGTTTGGCCTCCAAGATAACTCAAGGGAAGGAAGCTTGACAAAAATTGAAAGTCCAGTAATTGTAAATAGGAATTGTTCTTGTGATCGTGGGTCCTGAAAGAAAAAAAAATTAGATGGAATAATATTTTCTGAAAACAATACCAATTAAATTAAGTACTCACCCATCTGGAATGTGCATTCATCTTGGCATTGTATGAAATCAGCACCGGGAAGGAACCATGAAATCATGGACTACCTTTGTAGTTGTGAACACAACGTCCTCTATTTTAAATAAGTTATAGTGTCATACAGTCATAATGAAAACAAATTAGTTGTGACAGTGGGAAGGGGTGTGTGGGGTTCGGGTGACTTCCATCAGGGTGCCTGTAAATAAAAATTGAATAGTGCAAAAATAAATTAGTCCATACATCTGTCAAAAAGGCTGTCCAAAAGCATAAGGTTATGGTCAAATTACCTGTACAAAAGTATAAGGTTATTGTTAAAACAACTGTAAAAAATAATGTATTATAAAAAGCCGTGTTTAACCTACCTGACTTAATGTATTCAGTAACCTAGAAAAAAAATCAACTTAGGTAAGGAAACATTAAGACAATACCTCCGCTTTATCACAAACCCCATGTTCAACTTATCTTGTAGATCTAGTTGCTGGATCTTGTGAATGTTTGTCCTTATATAATCATGACAAAACAATACATGGAGTTATGTTTATCAAGACTTCCTATAGAAAAGATAATTGCATCGACAAATTAGAGTTAAATGTCTAGTTTTCAAGAATAAAGTATACAAAAAGGTTATGGTCAGTCTACCTTCAAGAACATCATGCGTTCTTTAATTCTTTTTCTTGTAGCTTCTGTCCTTGGCTGTACATGGTTTGTCCTAAGATCATGGTCAAGATGTGTCCTGAAAAGTACTTTGTTCTATACAAATTATACTCTAAAGATTATCATGGATAGTTTGTTTGGGAGTGGGGGAGATTTCCTTCTGAAATAAGTGTATTTAAAAGACTAACATAAAATTATAATTAGATGTGCATAAACAAATTGAAAATTAAATAAATTTGTTAATCAAACTTCTTGCTTAAGCAACATGCATATTTCTTGTCCTCCAACATTAAAAAGGGAAGGAAGCTTGACAATAATTGAAGTCCAGTAAACACTTATATTTTGGGAATCTTGAAAGGAAAAGATACTGATTTGTGGACTAATAAATTACAAAGAATAATCCCTTGTAAAAGCACTGCTAATTACAATTAAGTACGTGCCTGTCTGCAACATGCATTCCTCTAGAAATGAAATCAGCCAAGGGAAGGAACTATGAAAACATTGACATCATGCCTTTGCTTTGCTTCAAACATCTCAACTGTGTTCTGACCACAACTTGTCCTAATGAAAATAAAAATAGTCATACACTATCATAGTGGTGCCTGGGGGTGGGGGGTGGGGGGTGGGGGGAGGCTTGGCACGTGACTTCCACCAGGGCGCCTGTAAACAAAGAAATTAATTTAGTAGTGTGCACAAATAAGCAATCAGTACACATGTCACGAAGGCTGTCCAAAATTATAAGATTAAGGTCAAGCTACCTGTATAAAACATGTATATGTTGGCATCACAATGGGAATTGTTTTTAGAGTTTCTTCCCCTGGCAGGACATCACATCTGAACCAAACGGTGTTCCATGTAGTTGTGATCTGACCAGTCAATGTACAAAAGTTTAGTAGCCCTGGAAACAAATACAAGAAAAAAAATGGTATGTTGCTTGTAGAAAGGGGGGGGGGGGGGGGTCCAAGGCAAAAAAATTCAAGAATATTTAAAATTGGATACAAACTAAAATAATTCTGTAAATAAATGGTCAACATACCTTTCTGTTACAGCATTTTGTTTTGGTCACATTGAAACCACCCTAAGGAAGAGATGAAAAAAAAACAGACAACTCTCAACTAACTTGTACAGTTGTACAGACAATACCTCTAGTCTTCTCCCATCTATCTCCTGTAGTTGTGTCCTGACCACAGCTTCACTTATAAAACAGTAGTCCTAAACACAATCAGATGTGCCTGTGGGTGGGATTCAAGAAAAATCAGTTGTAAACAACACTAAACTTAACTGTCATGGAGATTACTTGCCCTAGATGTTGATGTTAAAGCAAATTCAAATACTGTTCTGACATCCAACTACAGTTACACTGGATGAAATGGATGACGGCTGAGGATATTTTGAAAAAGGTGTAAACAAGTGAGCATAAAATATAAAATAAAAACTTCTAAAGAACATGTTTGATTGGAAGGAGTCTAGGAATAAACATTGGAAATTGGTTTATTTTTTAAGCGCAAAAACATACAACTATGACAATCTCGTCATTTGACATTTAAAATACAAAGAAATTACACACGCAAACGCCCAATAAGTAAATAAAAAATACGTTACTAGCCAAATCAAGGACACTTGCTAGCGACGTGTGGGTTGGACAGCCCACGTTTAAAGGTGTACAACTATGTTGTTAAATATACAATATATTAAAAAAAGCTAAACAAATCGCCATGTTTAACTTACCTATTTAGAACAATTTCCGTTCTCATCAAAAAATCAGCTAAGAAAAAGTATTATTACATCCACTTGGACCCAAACACCACACAACCCCCTTCTGTAGTGGAGTTGGAGTCTTCAATGATCCCCCCTTCCCGAAGGCAGCGCTACCAACAGGTAAAGGCTTCACAAAGTGACACACAAGTGATGTTTGGGTTTTTTCCAGAGAACTGCAAGCTCCTTGAAGATATCTTCTGCAGAAGAAAATAAAGATGTTAAATATCAGAAGGAAAAAACATGAAAAATACAAATACCTTAAAATGCTGTGGAAGAAAAAATGCTGAGGAAGAAAAGCATGAAAATATTTAATACATTAAATAATTTTGATTTGCTTGGACCCAAACACCACCCAACCCCCTGCCGGAAAGTTGGGTGCCACCACTGATCCCTCCTACCCACGGCAGCGCTACCGCGATAGGGCTTCACAGCTTGACACTACGTGATGTCCAGGACTTCCCCAAGCACAAGTCGAACTACTGCCTCCCCCCCTCCGGCAGCGCTACCTTCAGGAAGGATTGGTAGCCCAGTTAGTGCTGGAGAACTACAAGCGGCCTAAATTGAATAGATTTAATAGAAAAATAAACAGTACTCCCCTGAAGTTAAGACGTCCCGTGCTACCAGCACGTATGTAGGGTGAATCCAATTCGTCTTTTTGGATCCTAAAGTAATGAACACATTAAAATACATCATACATCATTGCATAAAACAAGTTAGTGTGTCCAATGAAGTCGCCACAAGTGTCCTTGATTAGCCCGTGAAATATTGTAATAGTGTGCAGATTTGAATAATCGTATAGCAGATTCGACTGAAGTTAGAAGTTATAAATTAATCTGCAGCGAATTATAAATTGAGTCTGCATAGCCTTGTAACTCATTATACCAATAGTCCTAGAAGTCTAAACTAAATAACATGATTGCGGCATTGCACATTTGATCTAATTTAGATAGGCCTAAATATCGTGATGTCTTTATGTCAACGAATCGATCGCAGAAAAGGGCCTGACAAATGCTATATAAATAAACTTCATACTTACCAACATAAAGAAAGTATCTCAAGTTAACACAATTAGTTAATGTATAAACCTACTTATTTACGAACCACACACGACATTTTGACGACGTTACACCGAAGTTGACTGGACAGGCAATAAAGGCCTTCAGTCTTGTGTTATGCCTCATATATACCGTTGGCTTTCACACGGCCGTGAGCTGTATTCACAGGGGCGGAACTACTTTGTCGCCAGGCCCAGCGATTGGAGGGGGTTGGGGGGGGGGGAGGAAGAGGGTTAAACCTACCTGAAAAACAAAACAAAACGCTGTCCCTTGAAAACCGTCAACCTGACTTCCTAATCGGAGGAATTGAAAAAAAAAGATATAATGTACAAGAAAAATTATACTTCAACCAGCTTACGACACCCTCCTCTCTATATTTTATATTCTCCCCACCCACTGAAAGATTTAAGTGCACCCCCCCCCCCCACCAAGCACACACACAAGGAGTAAATATATAAAATGTCTAAGAAACCTGACCTTAACACTTCTTAAATTTGCTCCATTAAATATTCGATACTCTGGGTCCGTGACAAAAGAGAGGTGGGGGCTGAAAAATAACTTTTTAAAAATAGGCGTGGAATAGTTTTAACAAAATGAACATTGGGCTTGAAAATACCCACGTGTTGAGAAAAAAAATAACTGAATTATATCAGGCCCTAAATGTGCTTGGTCCTTGTTTTGTGTGTTTTGATACAATTTGCAAAAGATGGATGGTATAATTACTACATTAGGAGACAGTTTTATATGTGGAGGAGCTTTTTTTTGTTTAGTTCCGTCACTGTTTGTTAACCACCTGATTAAAAACAAAACTGCTAGGCCTTCTAAATTATTATTCCTCACACATGCCGCACAAGGTCAAGCGAGCTGTATTCACTTGTTTACAACTTGGTTTAAAAAAACTTCTAAGAGAACTACACACGCAGTTTTAATGTTATCTTTAGAGTCCTTCTAGATTGTTCGGTACGACAATACTGAATCTAAACTTCCGATGTTTTTACACACAGAAAGTTACGGTTGTGACGTGCGCAACTGAACACATCTACACACCTGACCACAATCTTCATACACCCCACCCTCTCTCCATACCTTGTCAAGAATCTTTTAGTCAATATATAACAACTAGATAAGATAAAGTATCTCTTCAAATCATTAGGCTGTTTTTATATTCATGTGGGGAGGGGGTATTGAACTTATATCTACGTCTTACTTGCACGCGTACACATGAAGAGACGTTCATGTTCTCTTTAATATGCATCGTTTGTTTTGTGCATATCGGTATCTTGTTATGTAATAGGGTTACTTAATAGCTTGCTTCAGTTAGCATCTGTTGTGCTTCTAAGTACCTTCATTGTGTATTGTTGTTTATTGTCATGTATTGGGGCCAGAGGCATCTCTTACCGCCCCCCCCCCCCCGTACGAAATGAAATTTATATAATTTATATAGAAAATATATACTTTTAACAGTGTCCGCCCCCCCCCCCCGAAAAAAGTCTACCCCCCCCCCCGAAAATTTCAAGTGCCCCCCCCCCCCGGAGAAAAAAGTCTGGAAGAAACACTGATTGGGGCGTCTTGTTTTGATCTTTTATAAGCATCGTATGTGCATCATTTATGCGTTGTTGTGCAAAGTTATGTAAAAACTTGCCCTAGCCCTTGAATCAAACAACCAGAAATAAAACTATGTCTTGTAGCCTATTTCGTAATAAACGCCAATTAGAAAATGTATTCACTCGGTGTATGTGCACCATTCCTTCATCCAGTCCTCAATACAAGTTGGTTAGTCGACTCACACTATGTGTCATTAGCTGCTTGTACCATTAGTTTATTTAGTAGCTATTTCTTATTTAATTACGATTAATGCTCTGATAATAATAATAATAATAATAATACATTAAGTCAAGTTTAAATAAGTTATATTGTTCTAAGTGTTGCACTTTCATAAAACGTGCATATTATCATGTCTATGTTATATAAACAAGGTGGATCTCTGAAGGATCTTGCTATCAATTAATACATGCCTTTATTCAACCCGCTCCCACTTAAATTTATGTGGTGATACGAGGCTACTGTCTAGTAGACAAGATCTTATTGACTTGCGTAGAACGCAACACTTTAAAATTTGCTTCTCGTGAAAACCAGTTCAGAAATCGCTCAATCTTTTTCTTTCATACAAATACAAAACTACAAATGCTTTCTAAAGATAATTTAATTTTTTTTAAATGTGCAACAAAAATAAATGAAATAGTGTGTGCAAAAATAAACGAAAATCAATTGAAAACTAAAGAAACAGAGAGGAGAATAACTTCTGATTGTTGTTGATTGGTGAAGAAAAACAAAAACAGTTCAACACATTCCACACTCACGCCCCCTCCCCTCCGTCTTAGTATTGAAGATGGGGTTAAAGGTGGGTGGGGGCAACATTGTCATAATATTTTTAATTTAAAAAACAAAATACAATATAAAACAATCAAAGGGAGATAACGCACGAAATTACACTTTAGAACACAATTACTTCCCCTCATCATACATATCTAAAATAGTACTGACGACAGCCAACAAGGTAATTTTCAAGGAACAGCACAGTTGTGTAAGCAGAGTTTCTTCCAGGCATTTATATAGAAAATATATAATTTTAACAGTGTCCCCCTGTCGCCCCCCCCCCCGGAAAAAAAGTCTGGAAGAAACACTGTGTAAGGCTACAGACAGCATTGGCCAGGGACATCACACCAGACGGTACACAGCTCAGACAAGTACTGGGTGGACTCAACAGATAGGAAGGGAGGGCCTTCTATTCATGACAGTTCATCTTCATGTAGGGGAGTGTATGTGTGTGTGTGTGGGGGGGGGGGGGGGGGGGCGGGGAGGAGGAGGACAAGAGGCTTCATTTCGCGATTATGGGGCATCGGTGACTTTGGTGAGTTAAGGAGGCTTGTTCGTCAATTTGTGGTTGTTCGTCAATTTGTGGGGGCGGGGAGGCTATAAAGAAAAGCGCGAATCGCTTGATATATTTTTAGTAAATATATTCAATAGATTGAATTCTGACCCACGCTTTTCTCTATAGTTATAATTATTTAAATAGCGGCGCATGATTATATACCTACACACGAGCAAAAATTTGACAACTTCTAACGGACCGATTTCTTTCAAGCCTACAACTATAATCCTAATACCGACCCTAACGATTTGTTTCAAGCCTACCACTATAATCATAATACCGACCTTAACGATTTATTTCAAGCCTACTACTATAATCCTAATACCGACCATAACGATTTGGTTCAAACCTGCCACTATAATCCTAATACCGACCCTAACCCAAATCCTAACCCTCGTTCTTCCAGCGATACCAATGAATACAAACAAACCCATGCCATATACTACCAGCGTACATACACGTGACAAAAGTACTCACGCTCACGATAACATTGGCATCACGTGTGTTGTGTGTGTGTGTGTGTGGGTGGGGGGAGAGAGGGGAAGGTCTCTATCCTGACTAAGTGGCACCGATTCGCACCGTCAAACGCGGATGAGACTGTCCATCTTGACCATCGTTGACCCCTCCACCCCGGCGGACATGCGAGTGACGGTAGTTTTTGTTTGAGCTGGTGTGCCGGTCTACATTCAATATCTTGTCACTTTAGCAAACTCAGTAGATCTAGTTATAATATGCTTAAATCTATGTAGAACGGTTATTTTTTTCGTAGTGACTGCTCGGAAAAAGATTTTTCGACCCAGCGTCGCCACTTGGTCGGCATAAAGATAGTTCTGCGCATGAGCCCTAGGGCTAGGGCTAGGGCTGGGGCTAGGGCTGGGGCTAGGGCTGGGGCTAGGGCTGGGGCTAGGGCTAGGGCTAGGGCTGGGGCTAGGGCTGGGGCTAGGGCTAGGGCTGGGGCTAGGGCTGGGGCTAGGGCTGGGGCTAGGGCTGGGGCTAGGGCTGGGGCTAGGGCTGGGGCTAGGGCTGGGGCTAGGGCTGGGGCTAGGGCTGGAGCTAGGGCTGGGGTTAGGGTTAGGGTTAGGGTCATGCGGTTGTAAACAAACGCATGCGCAGTACCATCGAAAACATCGCCGCGAAGGCAAGTCGTAGTTTCTCTCCTTTGTGCATGCGTGTCTTTTTCCGACTAGAATCGTCCTTTTTTTATGAAAAAAAAACAATAGATCGCGACTTAAATTCAAATGGTGCGTTTATTTTTACACTGCCTTGCCTTAGTGTGAAGTAGAAAGTGAAAGTGTTTACAAAAATAGCACGCACCACATTCTATTTGTTATCGGCCATTTTTTTTAACCCTCCACCCTCTGCCGTGCAGCATATGTGGATATGTGTGCAGTGAGGGAATCAAATGTTTTGAAACAAAACTACTTTCGTTTTCCTACCCCCTCCACCGACCCTTGCATGTTCGCCTGGGTTAGCTTAAGTTCTACCCCCCACCCCCACATACATACTTAGACTGGTAAATTTTATGATGACCTTTGTGCGGGCGCGGGATGAGTGTTTAGACAAGCCCCCCCCCCTCACCCCACGAGTGCCCGTGGGTGTTGATTCAACAACTCGGGAACCGTTAGGACATGTCTAGGCCAAGTATTGGTCAAACAACTCGCTGCCCCGCGTTATGGGCATTATAAAACATGACAGGGCACTTGTATGGGCATCATAAACATGACATAAAACGATTTTTGCTTGGAGTTCGTTTACCCCCCCCCCCCCCCCTCAAGTAAACCCCTTGTATATGACTGTATAATTTGAGGTGAAGCCTGCCGAGATCATAACCCAAGGTAAGTTTTAATGAAGCCAAAGAAATCAATGCCAGACTCACGGTTTAATAATTAAGACACTAACTTGGCAATACCGACCAATATCAAGTTGAAAAGGTACTCAAAAGTGAATGTGTGTGTGCTATATACGGCACTAGCAAAGTATAAAACCGCCGTGTATTGGGCAAATGGGGAGGTGTTTCATGTCCTTAACACAGTAGCGTAGCGAGGGGGGGGGGGACGCCGGGGGGGGGGGACATATGTCCCCGGGCGCCGACCTTAGGGGCCAAAATGGGTTGGGAAAAATAAATTGAAAGTTTGAGGGGGGGGGGGGGTGGGGTGCAAATCGAAATCTTGATGGGGGGGGGGGGGTGCACATCAAACGTTTGAGGGGAGGGGGGTTGCAAATCGAAATCTTGCGGGGGGGGGGGGGGGGGGTTCAAATCGAAAGTTTGTCCCCGGGCGCCGGAAAGCGTCGCTACGCCTCTGCCTTAACACCGTTCCACCCCAACTACCTTGTTGGCGCCATAATATGTCATCTGTCTTCCTGCTTTAATTAACTAACATTGGGAACTCGTCAAACTGGCAAGAGACCATGATAAAGGTCATTGACTAAGCTGTCTAAGTGAGGGGTAGGAGGGTCTGAGGCAAAGGATATATGTGTCTATTGACTAAACTTTTAATCACAGACTGGTCAACTCCTAGTCGATGCTAGCATCTGTCCGCGGCTAATATTGCTGCTTTTTAACACGTCAAGTAAGACAAATCGTTTAATATACTTTTATAGGTTCATACCTGTTGATTCCTGATCCTAAACAAACCCTACCTTTCATCTTAAATAAATAAGGCTTTAGTTAATTAATTAACTTAATTGACAACGATACAAACAAATCATCTACGTGATAAACTTCAACGGATCATTACCTCGTCAGTGTTTGCTACAATCAAAGTGTGTGCACATCAACACTTTTTGGCGCAATGGGCGGCTTTAGGTCACGTCTGCTGTTTTGTTTTGAAGTGGTGTTTGATGTGGTGAGCAGCAGACAGACGGTGAAGTACAAAGTAACTGCCACACGCAGGCGACCGGCAGACGGCGAGAATTTGAAAGTTGGCGCGAAGACAAACATCAGCTATCAACTGGGACTTTTCACCTCAGTGACAAAACGTGACCGTAGGGGGGGTCAGGATGTGTTGTGGGTGGGGGAGGGGGGGGGGGTCCGACGGTGTTTGAGAGACTGAAGTGGGTTAGACGGTGTATGAATGCGGGGGTAAGTGGGGGTCAGACGGTGTTTGAGAGAACGGGGGTCTGATGTTTGAGGGGTGGTCAGATGGTGTTATAGAGGGGTAGGGGTTCAGACGGTGCTTTGGGAAAGGCAGTCTGTGTATCAGATTGATGGGTCTGTTGGTGATTGAGATTATTGGAGGGGTCAGATGATTTTTGAGAAAGGGGTCAGAAGATTGTTTGATGTGGGGAGGGGGGCAGGGGTTGATCAGATTGTGTTTGACAGTTGAGTGAAGCTGTCATACAAGTCCCATGTCTCCAGTGGTCTACAATCTCGGGTACCGGATAATCGCACTGCTCTTGGACAGGACTAAAGCTAACTTTTTAATTGCAACAAAATACACCAACATAAGATTTAAATATTTTTTACAGCTTATTTAAATGCCTGAGCAGAACAAAAACGGAGTACGTCTACACAAATATTCTCCCAAAGGCTGTCAATACGTGCGTTATTAGCACAAAAACAAAAAAGGTCGAATGTTAAAGCGTATTTGAATTGTGTTTATACGGTCACTTGAGATCACAGGTTCTCTACCTGCGGCATGCAAACCCTAGGGGGGTAGCTGTAAGATTTACATTTAGTTTTAGAATTGCACGCCCGTCTAGGTACAGCCAGTTTAAGTTCTGCTACACAAAATATATCAAAATGTTAACGTTTTAATACGTGTGTATGTGTGCGGGGGGGGGGGGGGGGGGGGTCAGATGTAAATGCGGAGGAGGAGGTCACTTCATTTTTTTATTTCTGGCTTTCCCCAGACTATCTTACCTTTCTGTTGATCCAACAAGACATTCTTAATAAAACTTTGTATTAAATCTACGGGACTACAACAAAACAAAATGGAATTCCTCTGGGGTCTAATTTTAAACTTCCGCCTGGCATAACTCCCATCCCACAAACACTGGTCTGCTGTTGTGCATCATGCAGCCAGAGAACAAATTGTGCTGGAACTGGATATGCCACACTGCATCTCTCAACACCCAGCTGATAAGACCACCCCCCACCACCCCACAACCCCCATTAAACTTATCGTCCATGTAAGCTCCAGCTACGCCTACACGCTGTGTAATCTACCTGCTTACATACGGGATTACCACCTATCAAACACCCCATTGTTGGATTGTGACCATAGTATCGCGTTTGTGTACAAAGATGTGTGTTTTTTGTTGGATAAGACTGGACTAGTCCGTGGCGTTACAGCCAGCTAAACATAAGTCGTATTGCGATAGTAGAGGAAGTAAATTAAAACATCTCAACTATTGCAGAGGAAGTAGAGTTACACTGAAATCAATTCGCTAGCCAGTTTAACATTGGAAAGTAAATATTTTAGCTGGGTGTAGGGGCTAGTTCGGATGTATGGTAGTATGTTATTTTAGGATAAGCTGGGGTGCTGGTGGTATGTAGCTGATTGGGCTAGGGTGGAGGCGAGGGTTTGGGTACGGCTCGTATGCAACGGCCGAGGTTGGGATTTGGGTGTGGTGTGGTGTTTGGTGTGGGTTTGGGTGGGGTTGTGGTGTTTAACCCCCTCAGCATTTAACCTAACTCAAGATATTTTAACCACCTCTGCATTTACCTAATTCAACAAAATTTAACCACCTCAGCATTTAACCACCTCAGCATTTAACCACCTCACCATTTAACCACCTCAGCATTTAGCCACCTCAGCATTTAGCCACCTCAGCACTTTCTATAGCCTCCCATCCCCAGCCTCTACACCCACTGTTGCTGCCATCTGAGATTGTGCATCTGATTATTTTTTGTTCGTGTAAAAATGGAAGTCTGATAAAACTTGAGCCAGTGTCGTGGGATCACGTGGTGCATTGTGTGGGCGCTTATCGTCTGCTACAAGTTAATTTTATTTTTTATTCTAAATTTTAAGCCAGCATATTTTGAAGTCGGGGAAAAAAGTTATTTTATAAAAAGTTAATGATTACTCTCTAAATTTTGCTGTCAACAAAATATTTCTCGGTTACGTCCCTTGCGTTGTTGTGAACCTTTTTTTTTTACCCCGGTGAGGCGTGGGATCGTTCTTATCTTAGTTGTTTTTGTCTCTGAACCACAGTTACATATACATCCGACCTGGGTCAAGGCTGCGACCCACCGACCCGACATTGTGGTTTTGATCACATATTTACAACAAACAAAAGAAAATTATTTGGAGACTAATAAACGCTAACGGCTTGATAAATATTATAAATAGGGCCTATATGAATAGCTTTTCTGCTTGGCTTTACTTGCTTAAAATATAGGCCCAGGGTGGACTGGCCAGCCGGTCTAACATGAATAAATCTCGGTACCCCCCTTCCCCAGGAATAAATCTCGATGCCCCCCCCCCCCCAGGAGCAGAGCTGTTATAGTCCTATTAGAGTTTTGATTTTGTTTAAATTGTTGGTACTTTACCATTATTTCATGATTTGATTGAGAAAAAAAAATGTACTATTAACATTTCAATCTGGGGTTGGTGGCCGCTTTTAAATTGTCGCAGGACTCTTGGACACAGAAAGCCCACCCCTATGTAGTTCTAACTTCAGTACTTTTAGAAGAATTCAAATAAGTATAGTTAAAATTTGGACACGTAACCATAAGCTTATCAATAAAAATGTTAACTTTTAAATTCTTGATACCAAAATTTAAAAAACCGCCAACAATTTTTTAAAAGTTTAACAATCACCTTCTAGTTAAAAAAATTCTTGACATAATTCAGGCCTGGGAAGATTACTACGCGTGTAACATAGTTCACGCATGCGCAGTTTAAAAACTACTGACGTGGAATGCAGCAATTTTCTAAACCACGCTCGCCACCTTTATTATATTCCATCACGGCTTCATGATTTCAACACACGAACACTAGATCTTCCTTTACACTAGAAATTCTATACACTTTAAATCGTGATACTCTCTGTTGTCGTTACAATAATTCAACAATTTTGTCAGGGTAAATTTCAGCACTTGAAGAAGACATACCTCTGCTTCAGCTGAGCTGTCAAGATGCTGCATGTACACGTCAGCTAGTCGTTCGCTTATTCATAACTCAGTCGTCTGCTGTCGAGTGCTCGTGCAATGAAAGCTGCCGTCTGTTTCGTGTCCTTAACTCCGTCCTCTCAACTTTCTTCAAGACGTTTTTCATGGATTTTTTGTTCAAGAATTCCGTGTCCAATTATTTGGTTTTGTTTACAATAATTGTGTGTGATTTATTATATTTTATGTTGAAGAAGTCAATGACTAAAATAAGATAAACAAAAACATCTTGACTAGAGAACATGTCGGTGACATTTGAATCGTTTATTCTTGTCTGGGAAAAAACCGATTGCAAAAATTATTTTTTTTGTGGTTGGAAGATTTTTTTAAGGTGAAGGGGAGATGTGGTAGATTGGGGGGGGGGGGGGGGGGGGTGGGAGACTAGATTGTGTATAGGTTCTATAGCTACCTTTTTGTAAGATGTTTAAGCAGTTTTTTTGTAAGCTGTTGTAGCTGTATCTGTAAGCTCTTATGTTTGTATCTGTAATCTGTTGTGATGGTATCTGTAAGCCGTTGTGTAAGCTGTTGTAGTGGTATCTGTAAGCTGTTTTGTGTAAGCTGTTGTGGTGGTATATGTAAGTTGTTGTGGTGGTATATGTAAGTTGTTGTGGTGGTATATGTAAGTTGTTGTGGTGGTATATGTAAGTTGTTGTGGTGGTATATGTAAGTTGTTGTGGTGGTATATGTAAGCTGATGTAGTGGTATCTGTAAGCTGTTGTATCTATAAGCTGATGCAGGCGGTATCTGTAATCTGTTATTCTGTAATCATAACAGCACCATTAGGACTTGCCTATAAGGATGTGGTACCAGAGTGGTACCAGCCTATTTTTGCTTCCCCCCCCCCCTCCCCAGCTGTGTCGCCTTAAAGTCTCCGCCTGTTGAGAAGTGTAAGACAACCTATTATTCGCCCCCATCCGCTATCAGCTTGGTGTGAATGACTTTCGGTGAAGTTTTTCATGACCATACATTAACTGGTGCGGTTAGTTTGACATTGGGTGGAATTTATCTCAGGTTTTTTTTAAACGTAAAATTATTTTCTCAAAACCAAGTAAGCCCTTATGTTATCTCCCTTTCTACTTGCATGTTATCTCCCCTATATGCTAGCATGTTATCTCCCCTTGTCTGTTATAAACATTTAATACATATCGCTATGAGATATTAATGTCTTCTACTACTGCATGTCACATGCAGTTTTATCTGGTGTTATTACACGTTTGTTGTCTACTCTTTCCTGGTATCTACGTGAATTATCTACCCTTGTCTATTAAATGTATGAATTATCTACCCTTATCTATTAAACACGAATTATCTACCCCTGTCTATTAAACGAAGGAAATTATCTACCCATGTCGGTATTTCTAAAGCTATTACATCTGATTTTTTTTTCTATATTTATATTCAACGATTTTTCTGGGTAAATGTATTTCCAAGTATTAGCTTAATTAGCTAAATTAGTTCTGCGTGAGGTTCTTACGCGTCTATTCTTAAGAACATTCACAAGGCTGAAAATACTTTAAATTGCCCTGCAATCATTTTACCGCATTTAATACCTTGTGTATTCCGGGAGCTACTTTCTATAACAGCGTCCTTCCATTCCCGTTTCTTTTTTTCCCGTCCAAGTTTTTGATCCGCCGTACTCTCCAACATTTGACCCTCTCATTTAGTGCTCAACATGACAACGTTTTATGCTAATCTTTTAATCCCTTGGCTTTTGCTCTGGGCATTTTAAAAAAAATATATTTCGATGCACATGTTTTCACAATTCTGGGATAAAAAAAACCTTATCCTCGGATAAAAACCTTATCCTGGGATAAAAGCCTTATCTTGATGGACTTTCGTAATACAAATAGGAATTTAAAAAAAAAAACACACACAAACCCTAACTAATGCATCGTTCACATTTTTTAGCGGCTGAAGAATGCTGGAGGGATGTTGGCCTGCTTTTATTACATCACATTCCCATTAATTAAACAGCCGTCTCTCCTAATCACAAGGTTTTTGACTCATACATCTTCATCATACGGATGCATAAGGGATCAGTGCTGTTTTATACGTGACCTTTGTTTCGTTGACGGTTGTGGTTCAATATTATTCATTTAAAGTAACAGTTACCCGACTTACAATGATTTTTAACTGAGTAAATAATAAAAAATAAATTAATATGAAAAAATAAAAATGTAGGCTTTACTTTTGTGTTCCCGCAGCTATTGTATATATATATATATATATATATATATATATATATATATATATATATATATATATATATATATATATATATATATATATATATATATATATATATATATATATATATATATATAAAATATATATATATATATATACATACATACATACATACACTGAGGCACCCAACGTACCCCGTCTCAAATGTAAAAGTTTCGATCGATAGCGATCAAAATTCCGCCATGACGAACAGCAGAAGTTAAGTGGGGGTAAGTGGTTTACATTTGCCGCCCGGCTCCCTGCCCGGCGCCCGGACGACGTGCAGTGGTCTGAGTCTGGTCAGGCGCCCCCATTAACCGCAGGCAGCTGCCGGACAGGCCGTCATGTTTCCGATGGTAAAGTGCGAACTCAGATGTCGACAGGCCGTCATGTTTCCGATGGTAAAGTGCGAACTTTTAAGCCGTGCATCCACGTAATTATGCTAATGGTGCTTTTAAAATACGCAGCATACTTATTGGGGTAGGTGGGGTCAGCGCATCAATGAAATGGTGTATCACGTGATACTGGACTGACGTAGGATATGACGTCATGTCTTATGTCTGCTACACTTTAGCTGTCATAAACTGTCCTCGATCGCTGTCTAGTTTCCCTTACCGGAGTATTTCAAGCAAACCTTATCTTTATAAACAAAAGTAAATTATACAGCAGCAAATGTGCGAAGTTTTATAACTCCGATTCGCGCAATTCGTCATTGGAAAAGAATTGAAGGACAAACCACGACGCGAAAAAATAAATATCGACCAAAAGAGGGTAACTTAAAATCAGCTATATTTAATTGAAAATGTGATTTAATTTTGATCTCAAATACTCGACGCCTCGCCGAATATGGAACCTTTTAGAGTCGATAAAACTTTAAAAGATATTAAATTTACGCGGAGCCAAGAAGAAATTAATCCACCCCCAGACCATTAAATACTCTGTTGATCCGACATAGCGAATATTTTTCTGGCACAAAAAGGCCGTTAAATCCTCGTCCCCAGCCGGCTAGCCTCATCCATCTTTCTTACCGTTTTAGCCGGCTTAATTTGTGTGCCGGCATTTAGTTCAGCTCCACAGTTGGAGCCGGTTAATAGCGTGCTCTTTCTTTGCAATTTTGTCGTAATCCTTGCCTTAAGGCTTGCCGCAATCCTTGCAGTAATCTTTGCTGCAATCCTTGCGGTAGTTCTTCAGTTATTCTTGCTTAAATCATTGCTTTAATCCTTGTAGTAATACTTGAGTTATTCTTGTTTAAATCATTGTTGAAATCCTGCAATATAGGTCTACACATAAGTTCCTGATTTGTTTTGAAAATACTAAAAACATCACCAACGTGATATAATCCTCTACCATCACCATCATGATGTAATACCATCCATGATGTGTACCACATGTGGTTATGATTGTGTTTTACAAATTGCCCACGTAACCTTCGTTCAACGATCGTGTGATGACGTGAACAGATTACTCCGCCACGTCGACCAATCCCCGCTCGCCACGTCATCTCTCAGCTCGTAAATTCTCCCGCGCCCAGCAAGTGTTGTCAGACAATGATGCGGGCGGGGGTTCAAAGCCAGCCTGCGACGAGGGGTGATTTATGTGACCCGTGTCAGAGATTTATAAACCCCTGGGTAAGGTGCCGTCACTTACCCCTCCCCTCTCTTCCACTTCCCCCCCCCCCCCCCCGGACTTTCTACCGTGCATGAAAAATTAGTTAAGCCGGCCAGGTGAGTTAATTATAGGCCAGGTATTTTTCTCTCAGTCGTCCGTCATGGCTTTAGTCGTTAACACTTTCTTCTATTTTTTTACACACAGGAAATGTATAGTTAAAAAATCAGACCTTACTCTAGTTCTAGGGCTACGCTGAATGTGAAGTTTAGAATTTAAGCCTAGGCTATCTGGTCGCAGTGTATACTGATCTGGTTCCGTGTAAAGTACTGGGTTCGGATCCCGTCTGGTCGAAACGGTTCTGAACAGAAAGTAAAATCCATGTCTATCATTGGCGTTGAATAACCATTTATGCTGATAAAATTGTTCTCTAGATAGGCTAACCCATGATTTAATTTTCTATTGTACATCAAAAGTTACAATTCTATGTGTCCAGTAACTCTTGCAGTAGTTAAAATCAAGTTGCACTGTCCACAATGCAACATTAGTGTGAGCTCTACAAAGGAAATACTCTGTAAGCTATTTCGTTCACAAAAAAAGTGTCTTTTTCTATTCGTGAGGTTTTAATGGAGCTGATTATCAAAACTATGACGTCTAACTTGACTTCTGCAACTTTTTGTTCTGCTCACACCCCCCCCCCCTGTTATGATGCATGTTTGACTAGGGCAATGGGTGCGCATGATTGATGGTGCGGCCGTATATTGAACGAGTGAGTGTGTGACGCTGTACACAAGAAAGTGACGTTTTAGTGAGAGTTCGTTGTTGTCAGGAAAGAAGATTGAAGTTAGTCTTGTCCGTGTTACGTTAGAGTTAGGATGTCTAGTTGTAGTATCGTTTATCCAAGCTGTCCGATGTCCATTTCTATTGTGC
Source organism: Physella acuta (assembly GCF_028476545.2). Taxonomy (NCBI): domain Eukaryota; kingdom Metazoa; phylum Mollusca; class Gastropoda; family Physidae; genus Physella; species Physella acuta. The sequence continues at coordinate 1,156,534 of NW_026732030.1, forward strand.
AATAAATAGAGTTAGTAACCGATGTCATTCTGTTAAATCATTCGTAGCGTTGATGTCGTCGTGTCCCAAGATGTACTGTAGGATAGCTAAACATAATCAAATGGTGGTGATATGGAAAGATGGTATTGGATCAGGTAGTTGTACCCTCTCACTGCATAACTGTGGTACACATATAGAACACAGCAGTTATAACACCCCCCCCCCATCATGTGTCCCTTGTATATATCTTGTATATATCTTGTGATGCTCGCGTTGATTATTTCTTATTACTTGAGTCATCAGACAAGTAGTCGGCTAAACTGTGTGGGAGGGTGTGTCAAAGTAATTTAATTCCTTGAATAATTACCACTCCCACAGAAAGATCAAGTAAAACTTTTTAAAATCCATGTTCCATTCCATGTCTCCCGTCTGTTGCGTTGCACAATAAAACTGCAATAGCAAAGCATAAAACAAGAAACATTTTAACTCAGGAATATGTAGGCTTAGATATATTTTGTGGAGATGCTGTCCAGTTAGTGACATTTGTGGTGAGACTGTCTAGTGACATCCGTGGTGACACTGTCAAGTTAGTGACATCTGTGGTGAGACTGTCTAGTGACATCCGTGGTGAGACTGTCAAGTTAGTGACATCTGTGGTGATACTGTTAAGTTAGTGACATCTGTGGTGAGACTGTCTAGTGACGCCTGTGGTGCCACTGTCAAGTTAGTGACATCTGTGGTGACACTGTCAAGTTAGTGACATCTGTGGTGACACATATAAACACACACGTACATATATAGCACATCTTTGCAACACATCAACACACGATTTCCAACTCTTCCTCTTAACGTTTTAAACGTACTCTGCACTTCGCTCAGAATTCTATCAAATATTTAACCTCTCATGCCTCTACCTCAAACGATCAATTTCAAGTTAAACCCTCAACTACCCACATCTGCGCCTGTATTTATCTCCCCCTTCAACACCTGACCCTTAACCCTTCACCTCCCATAAGTGTATATTTACGACTCTGTTCTGACAGACTTTTGATCCCATTTTTTTTCTCCCAAGTTTTGAAATGTATTTTAGTGCACCACACCTGTTGGGAGCCTTATCGTCACCCCTCCCCCCCCCACCCCCAACAGGTAAACAAAAAATATCTGTATTGTTGGCAAGATATCTGTGAGATCTTCAGATGACGAACTGCGAGATGGCACCTGTTTATAGTTGGTGCACTAAAAGACGCAAGCTTTAGAGATCAACTAGCCTTATTTTTTTTCTTATCACATGAATGCCGGCTTGACTACTATTGCTTGTTGCTATGACTGAAATTTAGAATCTTAACACGGTACTCAAGTATGAGACAATCTAGCAGTGATACTTTGTGAAACATGTTTTAGTTTTTATAAGTCGACACGATACGATAAAAAAGTATGAGAGTATAGTGTCTACCTGGTTTGTCGAACAGTGATACTTTGTGAAACATGTATTAGTTTTTTGAAAGTCCAACACAACCTATCTTATACAATTTCCCTCTTGATTAGATGAGCTGTTGCTAGTTGCTGAACAACATTCTGTGCCGTACATCGATTGCTGATATTTTTAGCCCAATAATAATCATGTTTTCTGTAATTTCCATAAGTAATCACAACCTTAAAATGTACCGCCACAAAGATACCACCCCATATCATAGTGTGTGAGAATATAATAGAACTCTCGAACTCGTCTTTTTACAGTCCCTGTGTGTGTCATCTTCACCCCGAGCTTATGTCTGGAGTGTCGCCATTCGGAGTGTCGCCCTCACCCCGAGCTTATGTCTGAAGTGTCGCCATTTGGAGTGTCGCCCTCACCCCGAGCTTATGTCTGAAGTGTCGCCATTTGGAGTGTCGCCCTCACCCCGAGCTTATGTCTGAAGTGTCGCCATTTGGAGTGTCGCCCTCACCCCGAGCTTATGTCTGAAGTGTCGCCATTTGGAGTGTCGCCCTCACCCCGAGCTTATGTCTGGAGTGTCGCCATTCGGAGTGTCGCGAGTGTAACACAACAGCGCTGTTGGACAGCTGATGACGCCCCCGGTGGCACGGCTGTGAAAGGGGGCAGGGAGGCGGAAGTCACAGGATTAGCTTCTTTATTGTTGTCGGACGTCAAGTGGATTAAAGTTAATCCCTGAATTACTTTATGATTTGTAGACACACGAGGGCGAGAGAGTAGATTTTTTTAAAAAATGCATATAAAAAATCTTTGAATGGAGGTTTTTAAAATTTCTAGGTCGTTGCGTCGCTAGATTTTGGTGCTCTGTCTGAAAGAATGTCCTCGCTTGAATACACCCTGGGTCTGTTGTATTTTTGTTAAAAATTGTTTTCATTGACAGTCTCGGGGCTTAAAGGCCTGCAGCTGGGTAGGAAATTAAGGACATTTGGCAGCACGTAAAAATGGCAACAATGTAAAGTAACGAGTAATTGCATTCTGAAGTAGTGATATGATCAGGTGTAGGATTTAGTTAACTCATGGGTTGTACCCCCCTCCCCTCTCCACAATTTGACTTCAGATTTCCGCGATTATTTGAAAGTCGACGATAGAGTTACGGGGTAGCTTTAATCCTTTTTTAACGAAGAAATCAGATTAGGCTTACCGCTTGTATAACTTAGAGAGTATTGAGTTGGTTGTAACTTATTACATGCAACTACTATTTATTAGGACTATCGGCTATCGCCACACTTCCCCCCTCATTACCGCGTCACCTGATCAATGTGTGATGATTTGTCTCCATTCTCTGAAAATCTCTTGAGAAAACAAACTTAATCTATTCAGTTTGGGCACATAAGTCTTCGTATTGAATAACGTGTCTAAATGTTGAATACACAAAGCATTCATAGTAATATAAAATCATTCTAAGTAAAATATGTTGTAGTATAATTTTAAATAATTTTATTGTATATACAAAGAAAGGCCAAAATATTATAGACGAAGCAGAGTTTTTCTCTACTCTAGCGGTCATATTGTTCACACGGAGCTCCCCCTGCCCTCACATAGACCAACCCTCCCTGTGTCAAAACATGACCTCTTAAACTAAACTAACGAAAAATTTGTTTAAAGTATAAATAAACCGGGAGTGATCTCCCCTAAACTTTCTCGAATATTTTTATATAAAATAACAGGGGATGGGAACTCGGGCTATAGACATGATTTTTAATCCATTTTAAATACTTTTAAATAAGTTTAATAAATAGAATAAAATCTCGTAGACAAAAGAATTGCACACCAAGTGAACGCTAAATAAAAAAGTGCATAATAGTGCGCAATATTATTGGTAAAAATTTACATTAGTTTTTTGAGAAATCGGAAGTAGCGTAAATTACTACTTCCGGTCAACGGAAATTACTCAAAATTGAACAGAAGGTAGAGAATTAGATCTTTTACTTACATGTAAAATTTCATTTATCTATCTGAAATAGTACTCAAGTTATAGGCTTTTGAAAAATTCAAAGTAGGAAAAGTACCACTTCCGGTTATCGGAAATCGCTCAAAAGTTGATACGGATCTACGATTTTGATAAAATACTTATATATGAAATTTCATCAACCTAGCTGTAACGGTACTCAAGTTATCGTGTTTACACACGGACACACAGACAGACAGACAGACAGACAGACAGACAGACAGACACACAGACAGACAGACAGACAGACAGACAGACAGACAGACACACAGACAGACACACAGACATACGGACAAGATCGCAAAATTATGTTTTTCTGTATCAGTGAGGTGTAAAACGTCGAGATTTGTAAAAACCTCGATTTTTTTTGTGCACGATTACAAGACTTTCTCTATACTTCGTATATACGAGAAAGTAAAAAATCGAATGGTCCCAGCTGTCTGATGTTGAAACCAACCAACTAGTCTCACCACCATGAACCCAACCAGTCTAACCACCATGAAACCAACTAACCAATCTAGCCACCAACCAACCAACCAACCAATCAAAACACCATGATATCAGCATGTGTTATACGATAAACTGGCACAGGATAAGCTAACAGTGGGGCCCTCGTCCTTTATCTGCAGGGAAAATAACTCCCTCGTCTACTCAGTGTCCATCCTGCGGAGATTTGTTTTTTCTCTTCTAAAATTATCTTCTCCGTTTGCCGTGAACATTTAGTCTACTCGCTCTCTTGTGGTAGAGTGATGTGGTTTAGTAGATAATGGTCAATTACCCCCCCCCCCCCCCCGTCATTACCCCCCCTGCCCCTCTCGTCAATAACCCAAGATGAATATACCCCCCGGTTAATAACCTTGGTCATTAAGGGATAGGGATAAGATAAGATGGGTTAAGGATAGGGATAGGGTTAGGTTCAAAATGCTTGAAAGAAACCCACCTCATTCAACACTTTAGTCTATCTGACCAACACGATTTGAGTCCACCCCCCCCCCCCTTCAATATATCTGGCCCACACACAGACCACATACTTCCCCACCACCACTCCCCGTGAATCAGACCAATACAAAACTGATCCTACCCAACCCATCTGACCCACACAATTTGAGTACCCCACACTTCCCCTGCCCCCACCCCCCACCCCCTTCATCTGGCCCACAGAGACCCCACACTTCCCCACCCCACTCACCCATCTATCTGACCAACACAGATACCCCACACTTCCCACAAGTTTAACAACTTTTCTTGCCCACAACCCGACCGTGACAAAATAGCACCAGCTGAATAATGTTTTTTTTTTAAAATCCCCCGCCATTTCTCGCTATCTTACATGTTTTAATCTCACAATTTCGTTAAAAAACATAACATCTTCCATTGCTTTGTTGAAACCATACCACTCAAAAAAAGCAATTTTTGGTCAATTTATTTAAATGTGTTTGGCGTCAAATTATCTGTAGTATCAATGTGTTTAAACATATTTAAACGGAGAATAAAGCAAAGATAGAAGAAAAAAATGGGACCCTGTTTTATCTATATTGAATCCGGCGATATCTAATTTAAACAGCTTTTTAAAAACAAATTTTTGGGGGAGGGGCGGATGCCGGCTACATGAACTCACATGGGGCCGGCTAATGCCGGCTACAGCGGTTCACATACGCCTGTGTTGACGTCTGCCGGCACGGCGCTATAAACAAATTTTTGTGGATATCCGGCCCGGGGTGCCAGCGCCCCCGCCCCACCCCTCCGCCAGACGGAGTTCTCCCCACTTGCTGCGAATCCAATTCCAGGTGGCAGGCGCTTATCTTCACAGCAGGTGACCTTGCTCCACCACGTGACCTTGTCCACACTAATTTGACCCAGTCCACCCACAGTGGCTGACCTGTTTTTGGTCGCTAACTCGGACAAGGTGCTACACGTGATCTCATTCAGTGCTCGTCTACATCGCTCTGGGTAGCACGTGCAGCGAGGTATGGGGGAGAGGGGTGGGGCTTTTTGTACAGTGACCAGAGGTTCAGGGGTCAAGCGATGACCCCTTGATAGGACCCCTATGTATATAGTGTAGTTTACAATAGTGAAGGCAAAGTAGAGAAACAACGGGCATCACAAAACTGACCAATGGCTGGAATTATCAAACAAAATACAAAGATCAACGGACATCACAAAACTGACCACTAGATGGACATAGTAAACAAGATATAAAGGTCAACGGACATCACAAAACTGACCACTAGCAGGAAGCTATCAAATAAAAACAGAGACAAGTGCCAAAGTAAGAGCTAAATTAAAACCCGAGGAATTCTGAAGACCCCGTGGAATAACGATTGACGAGAGTTTAAAATTGCTGGCATGTTGCATTGGCTGCTTCAAGTTTCATGAAAAAACAAAAGAATTTAAAAAAAAAAATTCCAACACAAAAAATTGTCATCAACCATATTTTGAAAAAAGTTGTTTGATCGAAAGATGAGACAACTCAAAGAATTCCTTTGTCGGCGTTGGTTATCTCCCTTTGAAAAACCGCTCAGAAAACTATTGTCTCAGCGAGGCTGATGTTTGGCAAGAAGCACTTGCAAATCCTCTTCCGCGGGCCAGCGAAACAGCTGCAGTGTTGACAGTTCCCATGAGGGGCGGTAACCACGGTTCAAACCTCGACATTTTTCAACAGTACCCTCCCCTTGATATTGTCCCCATTTTTTCCCCCTATGCAATCTTCTTTGTTTTTTTTTTTAAATATTTTTTTTTTTTACAAGATTTTTCAACCAATATCCGGAGATCTTGAATTTCTCGACAAAGACAATCTGCAATGCTAATTTTTCCTTCACGCGCGCTCGAGCTTAATGGCGCAGGCCGACAAAAAAACAGTCCTGCAAAAACACACAGCACACGCTGTTCTATGGTGACTTAAGGGCGAGCGTGTTTGCTAAGACAACACACTGATTAACACAGTCTGTAGACCGTGTGTTGTAGGGGTCAAAGGGCGCTGTTCAAATCCGTATGTCTTTTAGAGCAGGCTAAATATGTTTCCTTTTGACGGGGTCAAAGGGCGCTGTTCAAATCCGTATGTCTTTTAGAGCAGGCTAAATATGTTTCCTTTTGACGGGGTCAAAGGTCGCTGTTCAAATCCGTATGTCTTTTAGAGCAGGCTAAATATGTTTCCTTTTGACGGGGTCAAAGGTCGCTGTTCAAATCCGTATGTCTTTTAGAGCAGGCTAAATATGTTTCCTTTTGACGGGGTCAAAGGTCGCTGTTCAAATCCGTATGTCTTTTAGAGCAGGCTAAATATGTTTCCTTTTGACGGGGTCAAAGGTCGCTGTTCAAATCCGTATGTCTTTTAGAGCAGGCTAAATATGTTTCCTTTTGACGGGGTCAAAGGGCGCTGTTCAAATCCGTATGTCTTTTAGAGCAGGCCAAATATGTTTCCTTTTGACGGGGTCAAAGGGCGCTGTTCAAATCCGTATGTCTTTTAGAGCAGGCCAAATATGTTTCCATTTGACGGGGTGAAAGGTCGCTGTTTAATTACTGTTTAAATCAGTTTATCTTCTGGACCAGGCCAAATATTATGTCCAGTGTTTCTTTCAGACTTTTTTATCCGGGGGTGTAATTGATATTTTCCAGGTGGGGGTCGGCACTTCGAGGGGGCGGGGAAATCCTAGACTTTCTTCGGGTGTGTGGGGGGGGGGGGGGGGGGAAGGGGGGCTCTCCGAAATTTGCCTGGAAGAAAATCTGAATTTGTTCCCGATATAACGGAATGATCACGCCTCTTCTCTAGGATGGTAATGAATTCTGAGTTAAGGAAAACACTTTTAAAAACCTGTGAGACACATGTCTTAAAAAAATGGTTTCGGTAACTTTAGAGGTAAACAGTAAAGCACATCTCTACAAATACCAAGCGACCTTGTTGTATCAATTGTGTGAGATGTGTTTTGTGTTCCAATTTTACTGCGACAATTGGTGGGTGATAATTAGTGCGTTTTGCGATCCTTGTGTTAGTTGTACAGAAATGTCCGCTTTATTTGTCCACAACTGTGGTAGGCGTATATTCCCTACGGAAAGAAGTGGTCGGGGTGTAGTGCGTACAACTGTTAACAAGTTATTTGTTCCTATCCCTGACTTGAGTCCGTAAGACGCCCCTGAGTCCACCTCGCTATGAAGGGCATAACACTGACCACACAATCCTTTTATGTGAGGAGCTCACATCTGCCGTATGCTCTGTTTAAAATTGAAAACGAAACTTACTATATAAAATGAATTTGTTGCCGAATTTCTATTTGGTTTCTTTTTAAATTAATGTATGTGATCCATACGTATAAGTATTTAATAATTATTTAATTACCATGTCATAACAATGTCATAAAATGTCGTAGCCTGGTCATAACCTAGTCATAACCTAGCCCTCACCATGTCATAACATGTCATAAAATGTCATAACCGTGTCATTACCATGTCATAAAATGTCATAACATGTCATAACCATCTCATAACCTAGCCATAAACATGTCATAACCTAGTCATAACCATGTCATAACCTAGCCATAAACATGTCATAACCATGCGATAACCATGTCAAACCATGCCATAACTACCGCTCAACCACGTCTTAACCACACAGCTACCATACTATAACAGCTGGTTATAACCTCAGGGTTAATTACAGCCTCGAGTACCCCCCCCCCCCCCCGCCCCCACACACATAGCATACAATATCTCAAAGGGTCGCGTCATTCATTAGTAGAACTTATCCCACTTCAATCACTTAACTTTTTCACATCCCATTCAACATTTTTGGTGAGACAAATCCAGATTCATTAACCATTGTTTTAGGCAATAACTAATTATAGACTTAATTAAGCAGTGGGAAATGTCGGCCTGCAGTTTGAGAGTGCGAGGTCGCGACTTCAATCAGAAGGGCCGGCTAATGACGCAACAAATAGCCGTTTGTTTTCCTTCAGTCCTCATGTTACGTCAGAGTAATTATTTAAACGGACGAAAATAATTTTATCTTGGCCTAATTATTTTTTCTCTCTGTGATGTGACAATAGAAAACATGACACCATGTCAGGCTTGGGTCTCACGGAGAAGGGAAACGTTTTTTATGTGTGGTTATTTTTGTGTGACGACGGTGGTGTAGGCGGGGAGGGGGGGTATCGGAGTAGTGCTTTATTATCCCCCCTCCCCCCCTTCCAGTACATAATCGCACACTGACTACTGTCATATGATAACTTACATTTATTTTATATTTCTTATTTTAAAAAAAATTAACTGCTATAAAATCACAGTACATTAAAAACTGGTAAAGAAAGATGAGGATCTAATTTCTGAAAGAGAATGCTTTATGTTACAGTTTTCGGTTTTTTACTTCAACATCTTTTTTCTTGCTTAAACTTGCAATATCAAAATTTATAAATGCCCCCCCCCCCCCTCCCCCTCCCTCGCCATTCCCAACCAACTACGCCAACCTGTCTTCATTAATCAAACATTTGCCGACATCAAATGCTGTTTTTTTGGGGGGTTATTTTTTTTTTTAATGAACGACCTTCATGTCGGGAGTAGCGGTAGAGAAGAAACATCTTTACACTTTACACACTGACTAAGTGACTTGCTCTATTCGTATGTTGGAGAAGGATAAGTCAGGATTCATGTTCTGATCATAGCGCTATTTCAAATTAAATCATGTAGTTTACGTTCGAAAACATTACACTTATTTATCTGACAACATTACACTTATTTCCCTTTGATTAGAGTGTACTAATGTACTCATGATGTGCTTCTATTTCATTCACTTTAGTTTGATTTATTGTGTAGTAAGGGTCACTGTGTTCCACATATGAACCAGTTTGTGTACCAGCTGAACTACTGTACCAGTTTGTGTAGTCACATCTCTATTCAAATGTCTCTATCACTGAACCACTACCCTCCTATATAGACCTACGATCCATCAAATCGCTGAATAATTTTAATAAATGATAGCCTAAAGGGACAGCTTAGATATTCATGAATTTAAAAGATTAATTTCTTAAAACAGGTCTCTTCCTTTTAATTTTTTACCCTTGATGTCAAAACTTCACATAAGAGGATTTTAAAAATCACTTTTGGATATTGTGTAAGCTATTAACTCATACCTCGAGAAAAAGTCAACATGCTTGAAAGGCGAATGAGATCTGTAGAGTACAACAGTATTAACTGCTATCTCTTGCAATAATGTGAGAAAATAAATTTGCTTTAATATACTTCCATGTGTAAATGACATCCATTGTGGTGTACAAATGTAAGCACTTTATTTGTTGACATCGAGTTACCTGGGAGAAAGAAACTCACCTGTCAAAAGCTTTGAGGGCGGGGAGGGCAGGTGGCTCAGATAATCATCTCAGCGGGGTTTCCTTTTTAGTGTGAGTGGTGCAAGCGAGGTTCAAGGACACACTAAAATAACTGTACTAATATTGTCAATTGGGACATTTCTTTAAATGTTTTCTGGAGATTAAACTTTATTATATATCGTTATATGGAAGGCGTTGTCGAGGGGTAGAGCGCACGGTTGCTAAACCGAAAGTCGAGGGTTCAGATCCATGGAAGGAGTAGGTAGAACATTCCACGAATCAACCCGGTTATCGTGTTGAAATGGCTGTAGAAAAGGGGAATTAAATGGTTACACAAGAGGTTACAGGTGAACTCTACTTCACCTGACCTGTTAATGAAATGGCATCTTTACTATTGTACAGCTTTGAGGACAATTTAAAAGAATTTGATTTGAAATCAACTTTTAGTAAGTGAGAGGGGCTGTGGTTAAAGTGAGCGCAGGCACATAAAACAGGAGCTGATGAAACAGTTTCTGACAGATCATGTAGATCTGCTTTATACCGCCAATCACATTAAAAACAATACCTTGTTTATTCTAAACTTTCGAAACAATACCCAATTATATCAGAACCTAAGAGGCCATCGTTTCTAAAAATAGCCCACATCCATATTTGGACGATGGGGACAGACCACGTGACCGTGAGTCAGCTGACCCCCAGAGAGTGTGTTGGTGAGCAGCCCGGACGTGGCAAGGACCGTGGGGGGTGAGAAGGGGGGGGGGGGGGGTCAGTGCCACTGCTACTGTCGAGTGACTTCCCCTTGTTCCTGCTAATTATCACCCTTGTCTCAAGGGCCGACGATCAGGTAGCGGGAAGGTCGACAGCCAGCCTCTTCACGTTGTGTGCACGGGAATGCAATCACAGCTGCACTCGGTGCACGAGAGGGCGTGAGTACGTGGGCAGCTCTCAGCATGCATGCAGATCTCGCTCCTCGCGCACTGGACGGGGTGGACTTCCGGTTTGGCGAGGGTTCACTTACTCTTGTGTTCCAGGATCGAATCCCACTTGTGTTATAGGGCTGTACAGAGCTAGCTCAGCAGAAATAAGTACCTGGCCGAATTGGAGTTGGGGGGAAGCGAGGTAAAGAAACGTAAAGAGTGAGGTTGCTGTTGTTTTTTTTAAGACTATATAAAAAAACTAAAGAACTCATTCATGCATGCAGCTCTAATCAAAGACCGCCAAGTTCCTATTCTATAATGTTAAACTAGAGTTCGCTACATAAATATTGACTGATATGGACTTTCCCCATGGGACGGAGTGGTCTAGCGGTAGAGAGCTGGACTGCTAACCCGTAAGTCTCGAGTTCGAATCCGGGTTCAAGTCAGTAGACCGTCCCTGAGTCCACCCAACTCAAATGGGTACCTAACTCACGTTAGGGAAAGTAAAGGCGGCTGGGCATAGTGCTGACCACACTATCTCTTCATATGCCGAGGTCACAGAAACAAGTGAACTCTACTTCACTTGCCCCATAGACCGTCAGGTTTGAAAGGGAAACTTTACTTATGGACTTTCCCCGGTATTTTTGAACCACGAGGAAAGTTCAGGACAGTCCGTATCATATCCCCCTTCAACTTTTAGAGGGGAGACTACTATGATATTTTTGTCCTCCCACTTAACTACTAAAACTCCTCAAAAATCTGATTTTTACAAAAAGGTTTTTAGCTTATTCATGCATACATTTTTGGCGTGATTTTTTTGTAGAGCGAAATGAAGTTATCTGAAAGGCCAGGTCCTGTCAGTGCTTATTGTTGGCCTGATGCCTTGAGTGTACACCGCCAGTAGCACTTTGGGCAGATGGGATCATCTCCACCCCCCCCCCCCCCCCCCATCCACAACCTCTATACTCGCTTGAAACTTGATTGTTCAGTTTGTTACACGTGGGATGGATCCCCTCTCCCTTCCTCATCAACCCAATATCTTAAAAAACGTGAAGATCCCTGCCTAATGGCCGCAGACCATCTTCCTGTTGGCCAGATAAATGTGTATGTCAGCATCTCACATCACCATCTACACAGACTTCAGACTTGATTACTTCGCTGGAAGTGCTTTGTTACCTCAACGTTTTTGTGAGCAGAGTGCACGTTTTTACGTGAACATTCGTAACACACCTTAAGCAGGCAATACTTTTAAAGTTTTTAGTTACATTCTGTGAAAAAATCAAACGTTGAATAGCCAAGTTGGTAGCTGAACTTATTCAGTTCACTTAAACACGGTGGTATAGATCTTAGGGCCGACGTATTTTGTATAAGCACAGCATGACTAGGTTTATTTTCCTTTTTATTTTAAGCATCTATTGTTCTATTGAAATTCTAGCTTCTATTGTCCTTTTTTAGTTGTATGTTCTGTTAGTGTAGCTCTTATATAGCCTCTATTCTTCTAGCTAGCATGTAGCCTCTATTCTAGCTAGCATGTAGCCTCTATTCTTCTAGCTCGCATGTAGCCTCTATTCTTGTAGCTAGCATGTAGCCTCTATTCTTCTGTAGCCTCTATTCTTCTAGTTCGCATGAAGCCTCTATTCTTCTAGCTCGCATGTAGCCTTTATTAATCTACGGCCTCTACCGCTAACTGTAGTTCACCCCATTACGGTATTGAGGTTGTGTGCTTCCCTACCCACATCAACCTGACCACAGCATGCGTCCAACTGTTCTATTGTAGCCGTCTGCATGGCCGTAATGCCAGGCTGAGACGACATATCAAGTGTAAGTCTACGTCTACCTTACCATGTCAGGCGTAAGTCTACGTCTACCTTACCATGTCAGGTGTAAGTCTACGTCTACCTTACCATGTCAGGCGTAAGTCTACGTCTACCTTACCATGTCAGGCGTAAGTCTACGTCTACCTTACCATGGCAGGCGTAAGTCTACGTCTACGTCTACCTTACCATATCAGGTGTATGTGCGTCGTCTACTTAGTTCTAATGTTCCCAGTCTAAGTGTAGCGTGACTTTCCTCAGAAAGTTCAATATACAAAAATTATTTTTCCCAACATTTGAAACCAGGTTATTGATCAGGTACTGGTGTAGTTTTGTGTTGAATGAATAATTGAGGTGCTTGTAAGCCGCACATTTGTGCCGACGTTTCACCTGTCTGAACTCTTCATGTTTGATATCAGCGGGTAGAGATCTAGTGATAGTTTTTTTAAACTCGCCTTTTTAGCAAAACGTCAGTAGAACAATACTCTATCGAATGATTGTGTTTTTCCACCAGAAGGTATCCATGTTAGGGTTAGGACTAGCGTCAGGCTGGCTTTAGTTCTATGGTGATACAACGGTGAGGGTTGTGGTATTATAAAAAAAATATAATCGGAGACACCACAAACTTTGATAACATTGTCACTAATTCCAAGCGGCTCCATCATTCTATATAAAGCCTCCTCTTCACTATATACCCTCCACCTACCCTCCCCCCACCCCCATAATACCCATGACGGAGTGAGATGGTGGAGAGAGAGGCGAATTAACTATTGATATATTAGTTGTCTGTTCAATCCTTTGCCGTAGTGAAGTTTCAATATCTAACTACATTGGTTTCACTGTTTAAATTGTCATAAATAGATCATACTTACTGTATATTTCTATATTATATATATATATATATATATATATATATATATATATATATATATATATATATATATATCTGCCTATATATTTATGTATATATATGCTTATATATTTATGTTTATATATATATATATATATATATATATATATATATATATATATATATATATATATATATATATATATATATATATATATATACACTTTTAGAGGCCAATATATTGCTTCTAATTCATACATTGTCGTTAAAATCTTACTGTTTTAATCTCCCCCCTCCCCAACTGTTTTAGTATCTGATCCCCTAAGTCAACCTGACAAAACCCATCTGTCAACGTATCAGTTAATGAGAATATAAGCGACACGACATACATAATAGATGTTTGGTATTTCGTGACACGCGCGATTGATGGGGGAAAAATTATAATTAGACGCAAGGAACACCTCGATGCTATGCAGATCTTCGCTCTATCACGTGTGGCCCGTAGCGCCAGCTGAGTCGGCTCTTGTCGCTGTGTGCAAACTTTGTCCTTTTAGAATTCCAATACTAGAATTAACGGGGGTGGGGATGGAAGGGGGTGGGGTGGGGTGTTTATCCACTATCCAGCTAAGAGAGAAAAAAATTACAGAAATAATGGCAACACTCACACCGTTTACCCAACGTTTATTTAACCGTTAGGTTTTCGATGTTGCCATGGCAACAGGAAACTCCCAGTGTTTGTCTTCAACCGGAAGTAGAAAATTAATGATATGCACATCTCGAGGGCCTGATGGGAGCGGGAAATGTCCGCCATTGAGTGAATTAGGTTTGACCAATCGAGTTTCGAGCCGGGCGGGTCAACTATGGCAAGGGTCAGTGCACACGAACTGTCCATTAGCTAGCTGCGCGATTGGCCGGCGATCTGTTTGAATCATTGTTTGTATTAATCACCGCGCCAGATGGCCGGGGGCCCGTGTCCAGCGGCCCGAGTGGACAATTTGGACGCTTAAGGACCGAGCCATCGATTAGTTATACTATGTATTGATTTCTGGGGCTCAGGGTGGCGCTTAATTCGATTTGCGGTTATTTGGGGGGGGGGGGGGGGGGGGAATGGGTGCTGACCGAGTGTTGCTAAATGTGGGATGTGTCTGCTAGTTTGTTACTTTCTGTCTGTATCGTTTCGTGTCTGTTTGTTAGTCTGTAGTTCTCTGTCAGTCTAGCTTCGTGTCTATTCGTTAGTCTGTAGTTTTGTGTGAGTATGTTTTTCTGTAGTTTCATGTCTGCTATTTTGCAGCTTTCCGTCTGTCTAGTTTCGTGTCTGTTTGTTAGTCTGTAGTTTTGTGTAACCCTGTCAGTCTGTAGCTGTCTGCCTGTTTACTAGTGCACTGTCAATGCAAGTGTTCCTGTGAGATGTGGGTTTGTATTTCTGTTCACTGATCGAGGTACCTAGTCTCTGCTTTAAAATGTGTTTTTAATTAATTTTTATTTTTTTAAGAACGCGATGCGTGTTGTAAAACATGTCGATTGTGACAATCACACGGACCAAACTTGTTACCGGTTCTACTCTCAGTCCCTCTCTTGTCTCAACCCCACCCCACCGGCTTCACCCTCACCCCCACATAACCTTATCAAACAATCAAGCATAAAATTAACAATATCTTTAAAGTCTATCCACCTTTACCGCCGTCTGTTCTGTCGACGTTACTGCGCATGTCTGTCTTCACTTACGTTTGTTAGACGGACCAAATAGCTCAACACAAAACTTCCTGCCTTCTCGCTACACTGTGATTCGTGTGTTTTTGTTTCGTTTCTTAGTTCAACATTGAATGCTGATTATCTTTCTGAATGGAGCTATACCTGCAATGTGTCATCCTGTCGATGTAAATTCCTGTTATTAATTTACTTCGTCTTAGAATACAATACATGCTTGTCAATAAGACGTTCAATGTATATTTTTCCTTTCTAAAACAAGCTTTCCGAACAATCATTTTGACACAAATTCATACCCACAGTACCGCAGCGAAAATAATACCCCTAACGTCATACGACGCATCACATTTTCTATGCCCTATTCAAAAACCGTGTTCACAAATGTCTAAGCATGTATCAACATTTGACACGATGATCCATAGCCAGGCTTCAACTTGCAACAATTCCCATACGGTTTTTGAACTCAAACCATAGATGATTGTCGGCCAACACGCTATCGACCCCGCCACAGCAATTAACATGTAACAATGCGAGTACTGTCTCGTCCTCACGTAGCCATCCCAGCAGCTATAATTAGCATAACAATACCACGACGTGAGGACAGGAGGAAGAGAAAAAAATTGATAACACCGATGTTAAAAAAAAAATTGTCCGGGCCCACTTTGATGTTCGATAAGATTTGAACGAGAATTGGGAAGACAAGGCTCTAACGAGGCCGTCGATTAATGGCGGCTCGCGGCCTGTAATCAATGGTAACAGGAGGAGGAAACTGATGCCCCCCTAATCCTACACAAGCTATGCACGGGTGCCGCCCCTGCGTCCCCCCACGCTCGTCCGTCTTTACAGGGATTTACCCGCCACACGCCCTTGTCGTTTGGGGCACCCCCGGGACCGTTCACTGGCGTATCTTTATTTTAGGTTTGATGCTGTTTTTATTAAGGAGGGATGCCCCCCGCCTATGTAGATCTTATCATGAAGTCATTTCATCGTAGCGATAAATCTTACATTAGTAGGGTTATTTTATCTGAACAATTACTCCTTAATACATGCAATGATTGCATCTGAACGAAAAACAATTCATACATTTAGTCCTTTAATCGAAATCATAACTAATTCATACATTTAATCATTTCATCTTAACCATAGTCCATTAATACATTTAGTCACTTCATTTGAACCAAAATCAGTTCATAAATTTTGTTATTTCATCTTTTACATAATCAATTCATACATTTAGTCATTTCATTTTAACGATAACCAATTCATACATTTAGTCATATCATTTTAACGATTACTTTTTCAAATACTTAGTCATTTTAATGAAATCTCTCACATTTTGAGTTTTCCTTACAACAATCAATTTCACACATGATTGTATCAGTTTTATTCAGATCAATCAATAAAGATCTGAATATCGCCACAACTCTACACATAGATTTTGTAACAATGTTACATTTAGACTAGATCTGGTCGTTACCTAGTGAAGTCTTGCTCAACACGTAGCAAGGTGTGGGATGTGAGTTCACGTGTGGTCCATAACATACCTCACTGGACTTCTCCACGATATCTCTCTCATGATGGGTACTTGAATACAATTTTTAGTCAAATCGCTTCAGCATAGTGCTGACCACGCCGAGGTCACAGAGACAGGTGGACTCTACTTCATCTGCTCCGTGTGTAGCCAGGCCAGATAGGGTAGCATTACACACATAGTACGTGCGTGCGTGCGCGTGTATGTGAGTGTGTAAAATATCCTCATCAATCTAACTCAACTTTAAGATAAAGGAAATCAAATTATTAAATCCATTGATACATTTTTTTTTTTTTTAAATACAAATTTAATCTAAATCCCATTCTAACCATCCCCGCCCCTTCAAGTCAGACCCCCGAACCCCCATTTTCCCTACCCCCCCCCCTTTTCACTAATGCATAACGCCTTGTACGAATGTAAACACCTCAGTACAAATCGTTAAGGTAATGGCTTTAATGATGACTTATGGCAAGAAGAAAACATAAATAGGTAGCTGTTCTACATCCGGGTTTGTTTTCTAGTCCTATTGCTCAATGCTCCATCCTCATTTAACATCATCCAACATCATTCAACATCATCCAACATCATCCACCATCATTCAACATCATCCAACATCACCCAACATGATTCAACATCATCCAACCTTTCAACTGTGAGGGCCTCACCCCTGACCTGATGGGACCATAGACTGACTTCACGCTTGTGATCGTGTTTTGGTCTGGTGGTGTTAGCACGAGTTCAGCGGGGGACGGTCGTGTTTTGGTTTAACGGGGTCAGTCAGTGCGTCGGTGAGTTGTTTACAAAATGAACCAATGGGTTGATGGAGATACACACGTATGGTGAGGGAGGGGAGACAAGCCGCTGATAATGACTTACTAGATGAGAGTTACATACCGTTGTGGTTAGTTACAGCGTGTGTGGTCCGTTTTTTTAAAGAGTGTGTAAGAGGGGGAGGGAATTGTTTCTGTTGCTAGGGTGAACGGGGGGGGGGAGGTGGAGGGAAGGTCTGGCGTTTTATTGTTGGTACGGTCTTTTGGGAGGGTGGCTATCATACTTTCTTGAGGGGTGGAGTCTGGTCTTTTGGGGGTAGGGGTTCGGCCACAATCACTTTACTGCAATACTGAAGAGGTAAAACACGAACTTTTTGCTTAGCATACAGTCCGTTGACCTCAGGATGAATACATTATACATGAACCACACACCATTCACTTTAGATTCGGACCTACAAGGACATCCACATATCCCACACCATCTATACACCAAATAGCATCCACACATCCTAAATCATCCACACATCCTAAATCCAGATGCGTAGCTAGGGGAGGGCGGGTGGGGCCGCTGTCCTTGGCGCCAAGGATTAAGGGGGCGCCGAATTGGGTAGAGAATAAAATTACAAGATTATTCCGAGCTGCATTACAGTCGAATTTAAGAAAATAGCTATTTGGTTCTACGGACGGCTTTCTACGTTGCTTGTGTGATGCGGGAAAAAACTATTAACGGGGACTGATGTGTGTTGTGTGTGTGTGTGTGGGGGGGGGGTCCTTTTTCGCTAACGCGAATAAATATATATACATATGTGGAGGGGCGCTAAATTGATAGTTCGCCGCGGGCGCCGAAATGGGTTGCTACGCCTCTGCCTAAACCATCCACACATCAAACAACATCCACACATCCTAAATCATCCACACATTCTACGTCATCCACAGATCCTACAACATCCACACATCAAACATCACCCACACATCAAACAACATCCACACATCCGATATCACTCACACACCCTCGATCACCCACACATCACACATTCTACCCTATCGACATATAAAACGTCATTAACTCATTATCGCATCCAACCCCATCCAAACGTCAACCCCACATCAAACATCCTCCACCCATCACGCACATCAAACATCCTCCACCAATCACGCACATCAAACAGCCATCAAAAGATAACCCCAGCCCCTGTCCCCACGTCCAGATGTCTGGTCCATCTAACATAGCAGATCAGACGATCACATTTTTACAGCCATTGTTTGTCTTGTCACAAATTAGAAGTCACCCCTAAGCGACACAAAGATATTTTTTTTCACACGCTTGCGTTGATATTAATCGATTAATCAATGAAGAAATAATTAGTTTTAATTAGCCTGAAACGGCTGGACGCGGGGTAAAAAAATTAAGCGTGGCGCGGACCTTCACGCCACCAAGACATTTTGTTTGTCACGCTTTGTGCAAACAATTGTACTCACGTTTTGGTGAACCATGCGGGTGGACTTGGGTCGCACGTGTGTGCTGACCACTACAGCAGGATGGCACACAGGATGTGACGTCACGCGTGTTGACCAGCACACGGGATGTGACGACACACGCGTTGACCGTCATACGAAATGTGACGTCACATGAGTTGACCAGCACACATAATGTGACGTCATATGTGTTGACCTGCTCACATGATGTGACGTCATATGTGTTGACCTGGATACGGTATGTGACGTCACAGTTGTCTTAAAAAACCATGTGATTACCCTTCCATATGTTATTGCATCATTTAGCAAATGATATTAGAATTTCTGCTTTGATGTCGTTTGTGTTTAGACAGTAGAATCAAACATGTCCTTTGATTTTCGATGAAATCATGAATGACAAATTATATATGTGTTACATGAATTTTATGGGTTTTATGGGTTATATGAGCTATCTGTCAGTTTAAAAAAAAAGTGTATCTAACAACATATTACAAGACTTGGGAATATAGACATGCAACACATACACACACGACAAAACGTTTGTTGCCAACAACTCATCACAAGATGTGGGAATATTGACGCGTACAATCAATATTGATTATGTAACCCTTGTAGGGTGGTTTAGAAGTTTTTTTGATTGCGTAAGACATGTGATGATTGCGTAGATATTTTATGATTGTGTAGATATCTGATGATTGTGCAGACATGCGATGATTGTGTATTCCACGTTGTCATATCACTGACTCTTGATGTCACCCACCCCCTCCCCTCCCCTGTCAAAATGCCGATGATTTTTACTCAGATCTCTTAGACTCAATCAATCCATCACGTCCACTCTACTTCACCTATCCTTGATTTTAAAGTATCCCTATTAAAAAAACATGACCAGATATCACGAGAAATGCCACAGCGCTTCAACCCGTTATCTAATCCCTCATCCCTCCTAATCCCCAACCCCACCCATCCCCCCCCCCCCCCCCCCCAGCCATCCACTGTATAAACTAAGGTTATGTTTTATGGGGTTTTAATTGCAGAGCGTCGGTATCGGCCATTGAGGTGATTCATGTTTACTGATGCATCGGTGTTCTCCCATGTGAGTCCCCTGCTCTAGTTACCATTGTAGACATGCATTTTTAATTGGGGCCTCGGCTCAGTGACGGCAGGCAACAATTGAAAAAACGTTCAAATATTCATCAGGGGCGGATTAGTATAATCTGTCGGAACAATTGGGACTTTTTTGTTGTTGTCAAGAGTGAGATGAAAGTGAGTGGGAAAATGATACTCCCTCGTGTGTGTTAGTGTGTGTGGGTTTTCTCGTATGTGTATGTGTGTGTTAGTGTGCATGGTTGGTGGTACAAAAGATTTGTTAGGTTACTAGCAGAAAGACATTTCCCTTCACAAACATACGTAAACATAGACCTATTCGTACACATAAATAAGGAATATCATGTAGATAAATTTACATATACACGTACTAAGACCTATTCCTACACATGCATAAGGAATATCACGTAGATAAATTTACATATACACATACTTAGACCTATTCCTACACATACATAAGGAATATCATAAAAAATGTACGTATACACATACTTAGACTTATTCCTACACATACATAAGGAATATCATAAAAAATATACGTATACACATACTTAGACTTATTCCTACACATACATAAGGAATATCATAAAAAATGTACGTATACACATACTTAGACTTATTCCTACACATACATAAGGAATATCATAAAAAATGTACGTATACACATACTTAGACTTATTCCTACACATACATAAGGAATATCATAAAAAATGTACGTATACACATACTGATTGGCGTCGGTAAAGTGAGGCATATAATGTGTCTGTACATAACCATGGAGTGAATTTCACATGGACATACATACTCATATCTATTTAAAATGTTTGTATGTGACCCCCTTTCTCCACCCACAGTATATAAGTTAAACATAATGTAATTCCAATGCTGTGGTTTAAAGATTGAACTAACGTAATCCCAATGGTGTGGTTTAAAGATTGAACTAACGTAATCCCAATGGTGTGGTTTTAACTCTACCCAGAGGTTGACCACAACATATCCTGACGAGTCAACAACTTGTCCCTTGTGTTGACATGATGACAACACCATCAGCACACACCAGCAGCCTGTAGTCTAAGACCATCGATACAGTAACAACCATTTTTTTTATTAATGTTCTCTTCAACCATTCGGTCATTCAGGAGAACATTATAGATTTAAAAGTTTGACGGGATTAAATTTCATCAAAATATAATCCCAGTTGAATCTCATCCCCCCCCCCACCCTCTCTCTCCCCATCCACCCACCATCTTTAAATTATCGAACCTGTTCCTGCTCCCGTTAAGCGATACTTCACACGAGATGTGGCCACCCTCGCGAGACAACACGAGAAATGCTTTAGTCCGGTCCGTGTCTGTGGTGATGGTAGCTCACCTCTGAGGGCGCCTAATTGTTATGGCTGGGTTGTTACATCGAAAATCTCGCGCTTGTAATTTGTCTAATTGCTTCTGGGTCTATCTCGCCCAGGGAAGTAAAACCAACATCCACAACAACAGCAACAAAATCCAACAACCACAACAACAGCAACAAAATCCAACAACCACAAAAAAAGGGGGGGGGGGGGAGGATAGCATTTTTTACTATCATTCGATAATACAGCGATAATGGACTCCTAAAATAATTGAGTTGTTTGTAATAGCACAATATCAGAACATAGGTTTAAGGACGAAGGTCAGGGTAAGATTTGACAAAGTTTGAACATTGTACGTATCATGAATTATTTCACGTAAGGGTTTGGATTAGGGCTAAGATATGACTTTTTTCTTTGCTAAGGTAAGGGATAGTTAGCGATAACATTTATCTTAGCAAATAATATGTAATTTGATACGTTAATAGTTTAGTACTAATTACTAATCACCCCTTTTTAGAGATGAGTCCACTATTTAGGCATTATCAGCTTACCACGTCCAGGGTGGTCAAAGTGTTAGCTCTGATTTGATTCATGTAGGAGTAGTATAGTAGGTCGTGTTTGGGTCGTATTTGTGCAGACATGTTTATATAGTAAAATATTGAGCAGCCAGAGCAGACATGTTATATAGTAAAATACTCCAGCTGGAGCAGGTGTTCCCCTCCTCCTATTGTCTTCCGTGACGCTCCTTTACGGCCGCGACGACAAACAATAGAGTATCGATTTTTTTTTTGAAAAGATATGTTTAAATAGTCATTAAAAATAATTTATTCAGCTAGGCTTGCTTTACAATAGGCCATATTTCTCATACAGTTGATCTATAAATAGCCGTTACTATTTACTATTAGTCTGTTTTTGTCCTGTTTTTTGTCTAGTCGTGTTAATTATGTTAAGTGTGATTGCTTTATTTGTTGTGGCTGTTTGCTTTGTTGGTTTTTAATATTTACATATGTTGTAATCACAACGTTTTCATTGTTTTCATTTTTTTAAATTTATTTTTTAACCACCTTTTATCTTAAAGGTTCTATAGCCATCATTTTGACGACCACTTATATATATTTAAATACATTTTGTTTATATTTTTATAATTTTCTAAAAAATATTAATATAGAAGATCAACAAATAATTTTTTTTTTCTTTCTGTGATCTCGGCATATGAAGTGATAGTGTGTTCATCACTATGTCCAACCGCCTTACTTTCCCTAACGTAAGTTAGGTACCCATCAGAGTTGGGTAGACTCGGGAACAGTCTACTGTCTTTGAACCTGGATTCGAACTCGGGACTTTTGGGTTAGCAGTCGTAAGTTCTACCACGCTGCCCCCTTCATTCATGACTATATAAGTTCCTATTGATTTGGTTTTTTACTAAATAAAACTAATATAGAAACGAAGGCAGAGTCGAATTTTTCTAGAACAGTCTTGTTAACAACCACGAGTAGCGTCCCGTAAATTTAGGATCCCAATGGTTTAACATAGAAATGCCACTAAACACCCTTGGTGATGTCTTTGTAAACGAAAAGTCGGTTAAGTTTCAAATCTCAAGTTTTGTAAACGTCTTTGTTTAAGTATTTACATTGTTTTATGTAGGTTCAGAAGTATTTCATAGCGACAATGGAACAGTGTCCGTGCGCGTTTGTTTACATTTAAAAATACATGTCGCGTGCTTTGCGCGCGTCTCTCGACGTTTTAAGTTTTCCTAGTGTTTTTAAAACAGCGATTTCTTTCTAAAATAGTGACCACGGTCAGACATCAAAGAGTATATTAATCAATTATCATTAACAATTTAAAAAGTAATTTAGGATGTCAATGGTTTAACATAGAAATTACACTAAATACCCTTGGTTATGTCTTTGATTTTGTAAACAAAAAGTCGATTATGTTTCAAATCTTAAGTTTTGTAAACTTCTTTGTTTAAGTGTTTACATTGTTTTAAGTAGGTTCAGAACTAGGTTTATTTTATTAACATAAAAGTTTTGTCTTAATTAAAAATAATTGTCAGACTAAATAGCTAATTAAAATGATCAATAGCAGTTTGGTTTAATAAGTAATATAAGTGTTACACCAGCGTTAATCTTAGAAAAATATTTTGATTGTTATGATTATAATTGTTTTTTTTTTCCAATTGTCTTATTAATACTCGGCCCTATGATTTGTGAGATAATGACCAGCATGGTATATATTATATTTATATACACTGTTATTATTTTTTTAAAGTCATCACTACCCCACTGAAACCTCTTAAAATAAGACCATTTTCCTATGATCAAAATTTTAGCTCAAATCAGTGAGAAATAAATCGGGTCTAGCATATATTAATCCAACTGATGTCGTTTAGAAGAAAAGCTGTACCTACAATTAAATTTACTGAAAGGTTTGCTTAAAAACTTTTATCAAAATGGTTGTGCACTTATACTTGTAATAAGTTATAATTTTTTACTTTTCATAGATATGTATTGAATTAGTCCATTTTGATTATGACTTGTTGTCCTGGCGTTGACATTTTACACTTTTTTTTTTGAGACTCACATATACACATACTCTTCTTCATCTTCTTCGTTCTTAATTATTAGTGTTGAAGGGGATCGAGATTTATCTGCCAGTGGGTTTGAACTCGAGACTTTGTTCGAATTTATCAACCATGAGCTTTTTGCCGACTCGACCACGCCGCCAACACAATTAAGGATACGTGTCAACTGGTTATGCGCCATTGGGGCCATTGACTCCGATTTCAGCCTGCTTTTCTTTTTGGATTTGCTTCCATAGCCTTTGTCCAACCAAGAACAAACTACAAGGCAGCAGTTATTTAATTTTGGAGTTGTCTCTCCTAGAAGAGTGGCTGTCCCCAGCTAACGAGCCTCACCTGCCCGAGGGTTCGAACTCGAGACTTTTCTGTTTAGCAACCATGAGCTTTACCGACTCGACCACGCCGACCCCTATATACACATACATACACACACACACACACACACACACACACACACAAATGAAACTAAAATCAAATCACAACAAGTCTTGTTTAATTTTATTAATTTTATTTTCCCTAAGCCGATAAAATACTATGGTATAATATTTACAAGCTTGCAAAACATACACGCGTCATTCACTCTATGTATTTTTAAGTGCAACGAAGGCACGAGACCACCTTTTATTGTGTGCCGTGAGCACAATACCCATTGTATGGGTATCTGAGCATAGGGCAATAGCTATACCCCAACGCACATGGGCGGTTAGATAATAAGCGAGGTAGCTTTTCCGCGGAGCAAGCTGTGAAACCGGTGAAATAAAGAAAGTCGCTTTTTTTTTTGTATTTTATGTCTCAATCAGGGTGGCGCGATATTTTTTTTTTCTCTTTGTATCCGTGTTGTAAACAAAATGAGGAGGAGAAAGGGTAGTGACCTACCCTCCCACCCGTGTGTTCCATGATGGCAAACACAATTTTAAATGTGTATTTGTTAGGTTTTAGTAGCGATACATCTTCTACTTGTTTCTTCCTTGTGACATCATTAGCAGGGGAGACGCAAGCAGGTGACGGGATATTTATACATCTGCTTGAGCGTTATCGGCGAAACTTGTTTTAAACATTATTAATACGCTAAAATTTTAAAATATTATTGTTTCATACACCGATCTCACGATAAAGTTTTTAATCAGATCTATTATTAACAAATATTGTCATTTTAACACACTGCGTAACTATCAAGTTGAATCAACCACACCTGATGTTACCACTCGTAAAGTCAAGTCTTCAAGACAAAACACTGATACTAAACATGACATTAAACTGAATTATATCCCACTATGTGATACAACTAATATTATCTTTGCAATGTTAAAAGAGGGGGTATAACTTGTATTGAGTATAGATGTATAGTGTTTAATATTTAATGCATAGAACACAGGACAAAAAAACAGATTTACATCCCCGCAACATCCGACGTAAGGGTTGGGATGGGTACGGGGAGGGTGGAAGAGAAGAAAAAAAAAACACCATAAAATGTTTAACGCTACAAATGTTTGGCTTTATTCAACGACTTAAGAGTAGAAATGTGCTATTATTTTATATATGTCTTCATTGTAACAGTCACCATAACAAATGATTACAATTTATGATTTTTGTGTGCGAGAAATGCTCCCAGTGTGATTGCACCAAGTCCTGCCACAGACCATTTAATTAATGTTTTAAAAGATGCCCAATCTCTCTGACTTTCAGTGCGGCGTGAATAAAACTCAACCAGACCTTGCTGTAGAAGATAAAAAAGAGAGACTCAATGTCTTAATTTCCCTATCTTGAAGATGGGTAATCAGTATACTTTAAAGTCATGGGGAGAGGGGTGATAAAAGATGATAGAGATAAAATATAGCTGTAGCATACATAACAATTATCCTAAACGCAATATGCATTCTAATGAAAACACAGCACATAAATTTGAATTAATCAATATTCTGTTGTTCAAATGTATCAGTTAAAACAAGTCAATATACTGATTTAGATTCTTCTTAACAGGTGATATAAATTTGATATTATGATGTATGCAAATAGAAACTATTCTTACCCATTTATCATTAGACGTCAACCATTCTTGTAAGTTAGTGTCGATATATGAGGTAACCCATTCAACAACATTATCCGCCAAATGGCTTTTATTATGTACGAAACAATATACCACAAAGCAGCCAGCGAAGCCTAAAAGCGCTACAATCCTGCCCCAGTTAACACCATCAGAGAAGGTTTCATCAACTATTATTTTAAAAGTATCATAAGCGTTGTTATCAGTAATATTAAGCTGTTCAATCAAATCATTGAATCTATTTCGAAATCGTTCCTCAAATTCATCACCAAGATTACACATTGCCGCTTGGACAACATTTGGAGTAACACTACTTTGTCGCTCATCATTTTCCCACTGAAAACCTTCCTTCGCTACTCGATGTTTGATATAATCCACTACTATTGAACGAGTATTATAAGATTCCATGTTTTCAGACAATTCACTCGAACTTAACACATCTGTTTTTAAAAAACCATCTCAAACTTTAAATGAGATTCATTTATATTACACAAAAACAAAAATACCTAATTCAGCAAACAAAAAAAAAGTGAAGACCTTTTGTTATTCGTAGCAACTAAATCGCCAACCAATCTTACGACCACCTGCATATTCGATCAAATTATAGAAAGAACGTGGTTTGCATCGCAAATTTAAAAACATGGCGATGTTTTTACCTATGCTTACAGACCTCAACCAAAAAAGGCAATGAAACTATAAGAAGGAGGAATATATATCTTAGTCATGCAGCAGATTACCTGCCCATGTTCGCTTTAGTATTACAGTTTTCATTTAATTTCTTTTTGACTTGAACTTCTTTAATTTAAGAAGGTTTACTTATACATAATACATTACGTCTAATTACAATTTTTTTTTTTTTTTTATTCTTACCACTCAATGTTTTTTGTTTTTTCTATATCTTGCATTGTCATCTTAATTTTTGATCACCTTAGTACAAATTTGCTTAAGATTATAAACTTCAAGTTTTAAAAAACATCAACGTTATAGTACGTCGTGTCAAATGACACACCGTTTAAAATGTCTACATTTAAAGTTCACCACCATAATGACGTAAAAACTAAATATGATATGACGTTAGCATACATATAATTCAAGCTAATCACTTTAAAGTACAAAGCAATAATTTTTATTGATTAAGGGGCTGGGTGAGTTATTTTTATTCGGGTGCCCAGGGAAGGTTTGGGGTTGTTTGGGACAGATTTTATACACGAGTCGGTGACGTTTTCACCGTGGCAGGGTTCGAAGCTAGACCATGCATGTTTTGGAATTGTTAGGGTTCGAGTCTATAGTAGGGTCGGGGGAGTTTTCACCTAGGCAGGTTGCAAAGTTGGTACATCCATGTTTTAGAATTGATAGGTAGAGAGTTTATACGAGAGTCGTGGGAGTTTGTATTTCACTGAAGCGTGTTTCAATGTTGGGACATCCATGTTTTGGAATTGAATGAGGTAGAGTTTATACTAGGGACGGAGGTGTTTTGGTTACACCGAGGGTGGTTTCGAAGTTGGTACATGCATGTTTAGGAATTGTTGGTAACCGAGTTCATACTAGTGTCGGTTAAGGTTGGTTTTGAACTAGGAACATGCATGTTTTGGAATCGGTAGGTGTAGAGTCCATACTAGGGTCGATGAAGTTTTCACCGAGGCAGGTTACAAAGTTGGGACATGCATGTTTAGGAATTGTTGTCAGTCGAGTTCATACTAGGGTCGGGGGAGTTTTGTTAACACCGAGGCAGGTTGCAAAGTTGGTACATGCATGTTTAGGAATTGTTGGTAGCCGAGTTCATACTAGTGTCGGTGAAGGTTGGTTTTGAACTCGGAACATGCATGTTTTGGAATCGGTAGGTGTAGAGTCCGTACTAGGGTCGGTGAAGTTTTCACCGAGGCAGGTTACAAAGTTGGGACATGCATGTTTAGGAATTGTTGTCAGTCGAGTTCATACTAGGGTCGGTGAAGTTTTCACCGAGGTAGGTTTCAAAGTTGTTACATGTATGTTTAGGAATAGATGAGGGGCAGAGTTTATACAAAGGTCGGAGGTGTTTTGTTAACACCTAGGTAGGTTTCAAAGTTGTTACAGGTATGATTTTGAATAGATGAGGGGCAGAGTTTATACAAAGGTCGGAGGTGTTTTGTTAACACCTAGGTAGGTTTCAAAGTTGTTACAGGTATGATTTGGAATTGATGGGGGTAGAGTTTAAACTAGCGTCGGGGGAGTTTGGGTTTCACAGAGGCGTGTTTCAAACTTGGTACATGGATGTTTTGGAAGTGATCGGGGAAGAGCTTATACTACCGTGGGATGGATTTCGTTTTCACCTAGACAGGTTTCAAACTGGGACCATCGATGTTTCGGAATTGGTTGTGTTAGAGTTTACACTAGAGTGGGACGGTCTTTGTTTTCAACAAGACAGGTTTCAAAGTTAGTACATGGATATTTGGTACAGGACTGTTTTGGAATCGGTGAGGCAAAGTTAAACTAGGGTCAGGGGAGTTTTCAACGAGGCTGGTTTCGAAATTGGGCCACGAATGTTTCGGAGTTGGATGGGAACGATGTCACTTATAACATTAGTTGAATACAGATACAAGTTTGTCTGTTACTTTGTCCTTTGTCTGTCCAAGTAATAGTGTGGGTAGAGGTACGGTCTGTTTATCTAGCGGGTGTTTAGGGATGGGGCGAGGGCGGCGGACATAGGTGGCTAGGCTGCAAGAGATATTCAACGAGGAGTGGTGTCTATAAGTTAAATATCCCAGTCTGTTGGAGTAGTGTCTAGGAGTTGTGATATTAGTTAAATAAATATTTGTCTGTAAGATTGTCATACATCCTTTGTCTCTTAAATGGAATAGAATGGGTAGTGGTACGGTCTGTGTACCTAACGGTTGGTATTGAGGTTAGGAATGGGAGAAGGGGAAAGGGGTTGCGGACAAAGGGAAGGGGAAGGGCGAATAGTGATAAAAATAACTCACCCAGCCCCTTAATCAATAAAAATTATTGCTTTGTACTTTAAAGTGATTAGCTTGAATTATATGTATGCTAACGTCATATCATATTTAGTTTTTACGTCATTATGGTGGTGAACTTTAAATGTAGACATTTTAAACGGTGTGTCATTTGACACGACGTACTATAACGTTGATGTTTTTTAAAACTTGAAGTTTATAATCTTAAGCAAATTTGTACTAAGGTGATCAAAAATTAAGATGACAATGCAAGATATAGAAAAAACAAAAAACATTGAGTGGTAAGAATAAAAAAAAAATTGTAATTAGACGTAATGTATTATGTATAAGTAAACCTTCTTAAATTAAAGAAGTTCAAGTCAAAAAGAAATTAAATGAAAACTGTAATACTAAAGCGAACATGGGCAGGTAATCTGCTGCATGACTAAGATATATATTCCTCCTTCTTATAGTTTCATTGCCTTTTTTGGTTGAGGTCTGTAAGCATAGGTAAAAACATCGCCATGTTTTTAAATTTGCGATGCAAACCACGTTCTTTCTATAATTTGATCGAATATGCAGGTGGTCGTAAGATTGGTTGGCGATTTAGTTGCTACGAATAACAAAAGGTCTTCACTTTTTTTTTTGTTTGCTGAATTAGGTATTTTTGTTTTTGTGTAATATAAATGAATCTCATTTAAAGTTTGAGATGGTTTTTTAAAAACAGATGTGTTAAGTTCGAGTGAATTGTCTGAAAACATGGAATCTTATAATACTCGTTCAATAGTAGTGGATTATATCAAACATCGAGTAGCGAAGGAAGGTTTTCAGTGGGAAAATGATGAGCGACAAAGTAGTGTTACTCCAAATGTTGTCCAAGCGGCAATGTGTAATCTTGGTGATGAATTTGAGGAACGATTTCGAAATAGATTCAATGATTTGATTGAACAGCTTAATATTACTGATAACAACGCTTATGATACTTTTAAAATAATAGTTGATGAAACCTTCTCTGATGGTGTTAACTGGGGCAGGATTGTAGCGCTTTTAGGCTTCGCTGGCTGCTTTGTGGTATATTGTTTCGTACATAATAAAAGCCATTTGGCGGATAATGTTGTTGAATGGGTTACCTCATATATCGACACTAACTTACAAGAATGGTTGACGTCTAATGATAAATGGGTAAGAATAGTTTCTATTTGCATACATCATAATATCAAATTTATATCACCTGTTAAGAAGAATCTAAATCAGTATATTGACTTGTTTTAACTGATACATTTGAACAACAGAATATTGATTAATTCAAATTTATGTGCTGTGTTTTCATTAGAATGCATATTGCGTTTAGGATAATTGTTATGTATGCTACAGCTATATTTTATCTCTATCATCTTTTATCACCCCTCTCCCCATGACTTTAAAGTATACTGATTACCCATCTTCAAGATAGGGAAATTAAGACATTGAGTCTCTCTTTTTTATCTTCTACAGCAAGGTCTGGTTGAGTTTTATTCACGCCGCACTGAAAGTCAGAGAGATTGGGCATCTTTTAAAACATTAATTAAATGGTCTGTGGCAGGACTTGGTGCAATCACACTGGGAGCATTTCTCGCACACAAAAATCATAAATTGTAATCATTTGTTATGGTGACTGTTACAATGAAGACATATATAAAATAATAGCACATTTCTACTCTTAAGTCGTTGAATAAAGCCAAACATTTGTAGCGTTAAACATTTTATGGTGTTTTTTTTTTCTTCTCTTCCACCCTCCCCGTACCCATCCCAACCCTTATGTCGGATGTTGCGGGGATGTAAATCTGTTTTTTTGTCCTGTGTTCTATG
Organism: Physella acuta; assembly: GCF_028476545.2. Classification (NCBI taxonomy): domain Eukaryota; kingdom Metazoa; phylum Mollusca; class Gastropoda; family Physidae; genus Physella; species Physella acuta. The sequence goes on from NW_026732030.1 coordinate 1,187,181, forward strand.
CATTAAATATTAAACACTATACATCTATACTCAATACAAGTTATACCCCCTCTTTTAACATTGCAAAGATAATATTAGTTGTATCACATAGTGGGATATAATTCAGTTTAATGTCATGTTTAGTATCAGTGTTTTGTCTTGAAGACTTGACTTTACGAGTGGTAACATCAGGTGTGGTTGATTCAACTTGATAGTTACGCAGTGTGTTAAAATGACAATATTTGTTAATAATAGATCTGATTAAAAACTCTATCGTGAGATCGGTGTATGAAACAATAATATTTTAAAATTTTAGCGTATTAATAATGTTTAAAACAAGTTTCGCCGATAACGCTCAAGCAGATGTATAAATATCCCGTCACCTGCTTGCGTCTCCCCTGCTAATGATGTCACAAGGAAGAAACAAGTAGAAGATGTATCGCTACTAAAACCTAACAAATACACATTTAAAATTGTGTTTGCCATCATGGAACACACGGGTGGGAGGGTAGGTCACTACCCTTTCTCCTCCTCATTTTGTTTACAACACGGATACAAAGAGAAAAAAAAAATATCGCGCCACCCTGATTGAGACATAAAATACAAAAAAAAAGCGACTTTCTTTATTTCACCGGTTTCACAGCTTGCTCCGCGGAAAAGCTACCTCGCTTATTATCTAACCGCCCATGTGCGTTGGGGTATAGCTATTGCCCTATGCTCAGATACCCATACAATGGGTATTGTGCTCACGGCACACAATAAAAGGTGGTCTCGTGCCTTCGTTGCACTTAAAAATACATAGAGTGAATGACGCGTGTATGTTTTGCAAGCTTGTAAATATTATACCATAGTATTTTATCGGCTTAGGGAAAATAAAATTAATAAAATTAAACAAGACTTGTTGTGATTTGATTTTAGTTTCATTTGTGTGTGTGTGTGTGTGTGTGTGTGTGTGTGTGTGTGTATGTATGTGTATATAGGGGTCGGCGTGGTCGAGTCGGTAAAGCTCATGGTTGCTAAACAGAAAAGTCTCGAGTTCGAACCCTCGGGCAGGTGAGGCTCGTTAGCTGGGGACAGCCACTCTTCTAGGAGAGACAACTCCAAAATTAAATAACTGCTGCCTTGTAGTTTGTTCTTGGTTGGACAAAGGCTATGGAAGCAAATCCAAAAAGAAAAGCAGGCTGAAATCGGAGTCAATGGCCCCAATGGCGCATAACCAGTTGACACGTATCCTTAATTGTGTTGGCGGCGTGGTCGAGTCGGCAAAAAGCTCATGGTTGATAAATTCGAACAAAGTCTCGAGTTCAAACCCACTGGCAGATAAATCTCGATCCCCTTCAACACTAAAAATTAAGAACGAAGAAGATGAAGAAGAGTATGTGTATATGTGAGTCTCAAAAAAAAAGTGTAAAATGTCAACGCCAGGACAACAAGTCATAATCAAAATGGACTAATTCAATACATATCTATGAAAAGTAAAAAATTATAACTTATTACAAGTATAAGTGCACAACCATTTTGATAAAAGTTTTTAAGCAAACCTTTCAGTAAATTTAATTGTAGGTACAGCTTTTCTTCTAAACGACATCAGTTGGATTAATATATGCTAGACCCGATTTATTTCTCACTGATTTGAGCTAAAATTTTGATCATAGGAAAATGGTCTTATTTTAAGAGGTTTCAGTGGGGTAGTGATGACTTTAAAAAAATAATAACAGTGTATATAAATATAATATATACCATGCTGGTCATTATCTCACAAATCATAGGGCCGAGTATTAATAAGACAATTGGAAAAAAAAAAAACAATTATAATCATAACAATCAAAATATTTTTCTAAGATTAACGCTGGTGTAACACTTATATTACTTATTAAACCAAACTGCTATTGATCATTTTAATTAGCTATTTAGTCTGACAATTATTTTTAATTAAGACAAAACTTTTATGTTAATAAAATAAACCTAGTTCTGAACCTACTTAAAACAATGTAAACACTTAAACAAAGAAGTTTACAAAACTTAAGATTTGAAACATAATCGACTTTTTGTTTACAAAATCAAAGACATAACCAAGGGTATTTAGTGTAATTTCTATGTTAAACCATTGACATCCTAAATTACTTTTTAAATTGTTAATGATAATTGATTAATATACTCTTTGATGTCTGACCGTGGTCACTATTTTAGAAAGAAATCGCTGTTTTAAAAACACTAGGAAAACTTAAAACGTCGAGAGACGCGCGCAAAGCACGCGACATGTATTTTTAAATGTAAACAAACGCGCACGGACACTGTTCCATTGTCGCTATGAAATACTTCTGAACCTACATAAAACAATGTAAATACTTAAACAAAGACGTTTACAAAACTTGAGATTTGAAACTTAACCGACTTTTCGTTTACAAAGACATCACCAAGGGTGTTTAGTGGCATTTCTATGTTAAACCATTGGGATCCTAAATTTACGGGACGCTACTCGTGGTTGTTAACAAGACTGTTCTAGAAAAATTCGACTCTGCCTTCGTTTCTATATTAGTTTTATTTAGTAAAAAACCAAATCAATAGGAACTTATATAGTCATGAATGAAGGGGGCAGCGTGGTAGAACTTACGACTGCTAACCCAAAAGTCCCGAGTTCGAATCCAGGTTCAAAGACAGTAGACTGTTCCCGAGTCTACCCAACTCTGATGGGTACCTAACTTACGTTAGGGAAAGTAAGGCGGTTGGACATAGTGATGAACACACTATCACTTCATATGCCGAGATCACAGAAAGAAAAAAAAAATTATTTGTTGATCTTCTATATTAATATTTTTTAGAAAATTATAAAAATATAAACAAAATGTATTTAAATATATATAAGTGGTCGTCAAAATGATGGCTATAGAACCTTTAAGATAAAAGGTGGTTAAAAAATAAATTTAAAAAAATGAAAACAATGAAAACGTTGTGATTACAACATATGTAAATATTAAAAACCAACAAAGCAAACAGCCACAACAAATAAAGCAATCACACTTAACATAATTAACACGACTAGACAAAAAACACGACAAAAACAGACTAATAGTAAATAGTAACGGCTATTTATAGATCAACTGTATGAGAAATATGGCCTATTGTAAAGCAAGCCTAGCTGAATAAATTATTTTTAATGACTATTTAAACATATCTTTTCAAAAAAAAAAATCGATACTCTATTGTTTGTCGTCGCGGCCGTAAAGGAGCGTCACGGAAGACAATAGGAGGAGGGGAACACCTGCTCCAGCTGGAGTATTTTACTATATAACATGTCTGCTCTGGCTGCTCAATATTTTACTATATAAACATGTCTGCACAAATACGACCCAAACACGACCTACTATACTACTTGTAGGTTCAAATACTCGAACATCGAAATAAAATTCACTCTGCAATCATCGGCTTTACAATTTTTCCCGTTCTGGCTAAATATATATGGGGCAGATGAGGTAGTTCATCCGTTTCAGTGTGGTCAGCACTATACTAAGTTTCCCCAACCCGAGTTAGGTACCCATTAGAGCTGGGTGGACTTGAGAACTCGGCAACAATAACTGCTTAAAAACTCCCAACAGATAGAACTTAGAAACATTCCAAACTACTAAACTAATCGTGCTCTAAATATTTTTTTCTGCGGCAAATTCTGTGTATAAAGACAGACAAAACGCGCTTGTTTGCAGAAAGTTTAATAAGCAAAATCTGCTAGCATTAAAAACAGTCTAAATTTTGCGTGAATCCTTTTCGTTTTAAGACCGTGTCTGTAATAAAAGTCTGTGTGGAGCAATTCTTGATTGTAAATCTCCATGTCACTTTGTGAAACGGTGGCTGTACTCTTATATTAAGCTGGTATTTCACAGAGTAGCAAAACTTTCTATATTTCTGATTACTCCCAGTCCCCTACTTTCTTTGTATTTATTACCGGGTACAACTGTTGGGACTATACAATAACATCACCATTCTTGCATTTGATTTTACCCTCTCCCCTCCCAATTCCAATACGTCGCCTTATTTCTGGAGCAAAATGTGCTACAAGAGATGACAATGTGAAATGCACCTGAAACCTAACAGGAAGTGATTTAATCTTAGCATGCAATGCAGATTTAGGGAGACTGATAAGTTCCTCGTAGTCACCTTACAAACTTCTGTAATTATTGGTTGATTTTTTAAGTAAGATTTCTTTCTAATATGAGTTCATGTAAACACATTTTCCAACACCCACAACATACTGACGGTTGAACTATTGCTGTCAACTTTTTCTATGTATTTCAATAACCAGGCAACTGGTATAGTTTGCAACAAGTGACGATTAGAGTAAATTTCTGTTTTACACGATGTTGGCGATATGCAACTATAAAATTCTTGTTTTAATCTGGCATTTGCCTATGATCTCATTTCGCCGCTTCATACTCACACTATAATACAACAAACAGAACAAATACTATCTAATCCATTCATACAGTCTTGTGATAATAAAGAGAACAAGATAAATGATTAAAGATTTTATTTTATTAAAATTCTAATGATGACACGAGTCATGTGTTTTGCATCCGCTTGGCAGTCGTGTCTAGATGACTGGAAACTTGAAACAAACTAGAAGAAAAAAAAACGTACTTGTAAAAGTTGCAACAAAATTATAAATAGAAAGATACGGATTTCAATACACACTGAAAGGTATTTGTTAACATAGCTTGTTTTAAAAAGAAAAGAATCTAACCTAGCAGTTAACATAGACTCACCAAAATTGTGGTACATTAGAACACTTGTGTAAGTTTTCAATGAAGACAGAACTGTGCCACTGTTTCACACACTGCCAATAATTTACATGACTGTAGGATGGTCTACTATTTCGTTGGCTGGTGGCTGATAGAGTAAAAAATGTTTAGGTCATTCAGAATATAAACAGGAGACGAAAAAAGTAATTTACGGTATTTATTAATCTGCAGGGCTCCTGAAAACAAATAAGAAATTTAATAAAGGTGTGCATAAAAAAAGCAACTAATAACATCTTATAATTAAACATTTTAAATAAAACTATGATCACCTTACCAGGTTTGAATAAATTTAGCCTCCCTTAACTTAGCACAGTAAATCATGTTTTCAAGTTGCTTCCCTTGGGTTTTTCTCAAACAGCATGCTCAGCTATACTGTTATGTTTCCTGACCTGTTTGACCTATTAATTAAATAGAAAAAAAAAACACGTAGTTCTCTACACAACCATACTGAAACCATAATGTACAGATTTGTTCTGTATGGGAGGAGATTTCAATCTTCATTCTTGTCTCCTGCAATAATAAAAATATCAAAATAATGGTGCAAAAGTTAATTACAATCAAAGCACAACATTAAAAAAATGTTCCACAATTAGGTATAACAAAAGCAAATGGTTAACTTACCAGTATTAACTTGATATCGACCTTTTGCAATCCACACAAGAAACCCTCGGGAAGGAAACTAATACACTACCTAAGTGTTGACCCAAGCCCCGTATTCAACTAGATCCTGCAGTTGTATCATCTAAGCACAGGTTTTCTACCTACAGAATCATGAAGAAAACAAACAGGATTTACGGTGACTGTGATTTTAGTTCTGCCCTAAATGAAAAAAAGAAAATTAGAAATTTGCAGGAACAATATTGGTTACCTAACAAATGTCAAAACTGCTGTCCAAAAAAGTAAAAACGTTATATTCGACTTGCCTTGATCTAACTTCTCTTTAAGCTATACATGTCTTTTTCTTGCAGTTTCTTTCCTGGACTAGACATCGTACTCCAGTTTTGCTTAGTTTTCGGAAGAAAAAACCTTTTAAATTATCCATAGAATTGTATAAACTATCATTCAACTTACCTCAATGGTACAATATGCCTACCTTTTAGCTTGACATGAAATCCTAAGAGAGAATCTGACATACGGCTGTTCCAAACAAGCTGAACTATCCTTTGTGATCTAAGTTATTCCTGTATAAAATTCAAATATAAAACTAATTATTCATTCAATCAAAGTAAATAAGAAAATAAAAAATCTGGCGCACGATTGAGGGAAAGACGAAATGGCGGGTGCTATTCTTTGAATCTGAGAAAAACAAAAATAATTTAATGAACAGAAAAAAATTAAACTATAGGCAGTACACATGACAAAAAATAATAAATTTAATAAACAGCAAAGTTAAATACACATGACAAAAGAGCTGTCATAAAATAAAGTAAAAATAGGTTATGGTCAAGTTACCTGTCTGTAACATGTTCCTCTTGACTTCACATGAAATGTTTTCAAGTTACTTCCCTTGGTAGAACAGCTCCTTCAACTTTAGCTACGACACCATGTTCAACCCTTGTAGTTGGACTCGCCCAGTCTCCTTTATCAAATAGAAAAAGTACCAATTAGTAGACCCATAAACAATGATAATCATATCCAGAAACATTTTGTGGTGCCTGGGTGGGAGTGAGGGAATAAAAACATGAAATAATTAGTAGAGTGCATAAACAAATTACAGTCAATGAATTGTTGAAAACATGGCTGTCCAAAATGGAAGTATTAGAAAAGACTACGATCAACTTGCCTGTTTGGAAGAATTATGTGCCCTGTCTTAAGTTTACCTTTAAATTAAAAAAATTCACTCACAAAATGATACATGCATCAAGAACGGATGACAAAATTAAGCATACACAGAAGTCTACCGTCAACCTACCTATTGAACAATACGTTCCTCTAAGCGTCACCAACGTTTTCTTCAAGTTTCTCGTCTAGGTTGGACACCATGCACCAATATATTCTGTAGTTGTCAATTGTACCTGTAAAAAGTAAGCCTGTCCGAAATTAATTTCAAAAGTTTAAGATCTACCTCAATGTCTTAACAGCCATTGTACCAGAAATCTTGACTAACTTTGAAATCGCTTGTCATTGTACATGAAATCTTGACATCACGTACGGAATCTTGACATCGCATTCCAAATCAGCCTAAGGAAGAAACCAAGAAAAAAGGGACATCCTACCTCAACTCTGTCCCAAATACCAAGCTGTGTTGTCGCCTGTAGATGTGCTCTGACCACAGCTTCACTTACAAAACATTCCTCTACAAAACCAGATGTGTCTGTGTGCTGAGATTTCCTTTAATGCACCTTTAAAGTTTGAAATCAGAAACTAAAAAATAAAAGTTAAACATTAAACTTTACTTGCATGGAGATTCCTGTACGTTCTGGTATGTGACCGTACATATACAAGCAATGTTGAATAATTTTCTGGCCATCTAACTTGACAGTTACACTGGATAAGACCAACGGATGAAAGCTGAGGAGATTTGGAAAAATAAAATTAAAAAGCGAAAAAATGCATTTATAAGAATGAAAATTTGCCTCGAAGATCCGGATATTTGATTGAAAGGATCCTGTGAGAATCTTTGGAAAAAACCTGGAAAAATAAAGGTGAAGAGTTGAATTAGTATGTAAAAAGATACATAACTAAATACAGGACCACCGTGGGCCAATATAAACATGTATAAATTAATTTCTCACACGCTACGGTCCTATCATCTCGCAAGCTACGGCCCTATATAGCATGTGCAAGCCTTTTATTCAGGCAAAATAAAACGGCAAGTAAAAGATAATACAAGCACCATCAAAGCCACTAGACGGCTACAGCTGGGTTGGACAGCCCCGGTTTAACGCATAGAACTAAGCTATCGTTAATACTGAATTATGTAAGGCTAAAAGATATAAAGGCTATGGTCAATTTACCTGCCTCCAACGAAGAACATGCGTTCTCATCACCTTCACCTGCTGGGTTGGCTTCCTCCGATGCACGTCCAAGACTTGCACCCAAACACCACCCAACCCCCTGCCGGAAAGTTGGGTGCCATCACTGATCCCTCCTACCCACGGCAGCGCTACCGCGATAGGGCTTCACAGCTTGACACTACGTGATGTCCAGGACTTCCCCAAACACAAGTCGAACTACTGCCTCCCCCCCTCCGGCAGCGCTACCTTCAGGAAGGATTGGTAGCCCAGTTAGTGCTGGAGAATTGCAAGCTTGTCCCGAGCCACTTTGCAACCCGCTGCTGGAGTTGGTGCCCACACTGATCCCCCCTACCCACGGCAGCGCTACCGCGATAGGGCTTCACAGCTTGACAACTGGACTCGGGAAGGTCCAAGAGCTGGAACTCTGGGGAAAAAAAGCAGCGGCACTCCTCTTGAACAGGAACGTTGCTCCATTCTCCTCCCCTTCGTCGAGCCTTCAGTGATGAACCACTACTTTCCCAGCTTTGACCCCCGCAACTGGTGGGTGAGACCAGCAGTGAGGGCCTCCGACAGGGATTGTGTGGCTGTTGCCCTGACCAGTAGTCCCCTTTGAAATGGCCCACCCAAACCATTATCGCAGGTTATACTGAGAACAGAGTTTCCTCTAGGCGGCGGCTAATGGAACAAAACAGTAACGTACACATTAGCATCCACGACACCTAACAGACAAGCTTAGGACTGTCCAACTTGTGCGGCCAAAAGTGACATTGATGAGTGCGTCAACTACGCATGTGTATGGTAGTTAGCAGAATCGAAGAATCGTTGCGGATTAGATTCATTATCATAGTAGCGGTTTAGGTTAGCAAAATTTAATCGTAGCGGATTAGATTGCGGAATTCAATCAGAGCGGATTAGTGGAATTACATTTTACCGGTTGATAAACTGAGGCAGTCTCTTTATGCATAGCAGACTAAAACTAATTTTAGATCCGCATTAGATCTAATCTAGATATGAAGAGAATCAGTCGCATGTAGCGACAAATATTAAATAACCAACTTACCAACAACAAGAACATTTCTTAACGTGACACACCTGTAGCTAAACTATAGGCCCTAGGTCTATAGAGTTGATAACTCGTTACTTGACTAACTAGACACACCTGTAGCTAAACTATAGGCCCTAGGTCTATAGAGTTGATAACTCGTTACTTGACTAACTAGACACACCTGTAGCTAAACTATAGGCCCTAGATCTATAGAGTTGATAACTCGTTACTTGACTAACCAGACTTTGACGTGATGATGTTCCACCCGCACTTCACTGGACGTCTAATGAAGGTCTAACGTAGTCGGCCTTAAGTCTAGTAATATGCCTTCTACACGCCATTGGCTCTGCCTTTGTTGTGAACTGTATTCACGTGTTTACCTCAACATTTGAAAAAAAAATTACGACCGTGACCGAACACTTCACAACACCTGTCCACAACCTTACTCCACCCTGCCCTTTTATTACAGCTTGTTTGTTATCCAGTTTTTTTAGTTTGGGGTGGGGGGGGGGTCGTTGCACGGATATCACTCAGTTTATAGAGTTTATTGGCCAGTTCTAACCAGCTCTTGACAACCCAGTTATGTGGCAGAGACTTAGAGAAATAACAAAAACACAACACTAAAAGCCCAGTCAGAGAGAGATTTAAAGAAATAACAAAAACACAATACTAAAAGCCCAGTCAGAGACTTAGAGAAATAACAACAACACAATACTAAAAACCCAGTCAGAGACTTAGAGAAATAACAACAACACAATACTAAAAACCCAGTCAGAGACTTAAAGAAATAACAAAAACACAATACTAAAAACCCAGTCAGAGACTTAGAGAAATAACAACAACACAATACTAAAAACCCAGTCAGAGACTTAAAGAAATAACAAAAACACAATACTAAAAACCCAGTCAGAGACTTAGAGAAATAACAACAACACAATACTAAAAACCCAGTCAGAGACTTAAAGAAATAACAACAACACAATACTAAAAGCCCAGTCAGAGACTTAAAGAAATAACAAAAACACAATACTAAAAGCCCAGTCAGAGACTTAGAGAAATAACAAAAACACAATACTAAAAGCCCAGTTAGAGACTTAGAGAAATAACAACAACACAATACTAAAAACCCAGATAGATTTGACATGACTCTGCTCCCATGTGACAACTGAGCGTCAGATGGTTTGCTGACTCTCCTCTAGGTGGCGAGATGGAAGACTGACTTGACGGGTTCACATTTATAATGGAGGATATTTAAAGGGGCTTTAATTAATCTTATTGTAAACTTGGTTCAAATGATTAGTCCGAAAAAGACGGTGTCCCCCACCCCTCCCTTCCTCCAACCCCACTCCATCCAACCCCCACCTTCCCGCCAACCCCCAACCCCCACACCTACGTTCGACTCTGACTGACGTTTTAACGATGAACTCACATGCACGAAGTTGACGGGCCGACACATCACTGCGGGATCGGACAAATACACATTAGGTGGTGGTGAGCTATTCTTTTCAAGTGTAAACAAACGGGTTTGCCACCCCCCCCCCCCTTCCAGTCACTCACTTATTTTAACCTTAAGATAAGATTTGTCGTCATCGGAGACAAATATGTACCATCTCTCTCCCCCCCCCCCCCCGGCTAGTGCCAACCCTTGTCTTCTGTTTTACAGGTGGCGAACTTGACTGCTTCCTTTCATGACTTCCGTACATACTTCCTATACCTGACTGCTCCTGTCTTTGACTGCTCCCGTTCATAACTTTCCATACATGACTTTTTGTACTTGACTGCTCCCGTACATAAATGCTCCCCAATCTGACCAGTGTTTCTTACAGGCATCTCTTCGAGGTGCCCCCCCCCCCCCATCCCCAAAAGAGTCAACCGCACCCTCCCCCTACCCCCCCCCCCCTCGAACGAAATGGATTTATATAGAAAATATATACTTTTAATAGTGTCCGCCATCCCCCTCCTTCCAGAAAATTTAGTCCTCCCCGGTCCCGATAATTTCGAGTGCCCCCCCCCCCCCCCGCCCCCGGGGGAAAATAGTCTGGAAGAAACGCTGTATCTGACTGCAACTGTACCTGAAACGTGTCACTATTTTTTTTTACAGAACAAATGGGTAAAACACATGTTTAATGTCATCCATTCAATAATTTTATGCGTTCTCAAATAGAACGATGAATTTATTAAATCGAACCTAATGAATGATTGACATGACTATAAAATCTGTATGTTGGGGGGGGGGGGGGGAGTTAGTATTGTGTCGGAGTAGGTCCACTAAGTTTAGATGGGGAAGGCTGGCCTTAGTGTCAACATGACTTATGACTTAAATTGCTTGCCACAAGACCTTAGAGTACACATGAATTACGACTTATAGTTATTGCAACTATTATATGACTTAGAATGATTGCCCTTGGATCTCATGGTAGACAGAGTGCTTGCCCCTACACCATGGTGTAAATATCTTTTAGAATACATTCGACTTGACACTGGTATATACATGACTTATGACTTAGAGTGCTTGCAACTAGACCTTAGTGCACCGATTGCCATAATCAGATCGATATTTATGGCGTGGTTTAATGACGGTAAAAACAAGTCAATACTAATTCATCGATTACATCATAACTTTGATGTGCTAACCGACACGACCGCTAATAAAAATTCGATAATATTTAACAAATAACGATGATTTAAAGCCTTATCAAAGCGTGATGTTTGGTCTCATATTAAAATTATTACTGCACTATGATGATGTAAAGAACTTTATACGAACACATGTAGCAACTCACTCAATTTATCACGTATGATTGTGAATTGTCTATGTATATTCTAAGTATAGAACATGTTTTCAGATAATCTGAATATCATCGTTTATCCTCTGTGGCCCCTGGGGAACAAAGGGCTGCAACTACACCTATCTAAATATGACTAATTTTATTTCCAATTTTATATGATATTTATAACTGATTAACTGGATACAAATGTAGGGAATTTCTTCATATTATTAACTATTCCCCCCCCCCTCCCAATAGAAAAACATACGAAACTGACGAAGACGCGTTTCCCAATTGTTCACCCTAACATAACTACTAATCTTTCTCTAAATATTTTTCTGCGGCTATTTTCAATCTTCCTACTCTTCCGATTACTTCCCCTCCACCTCTTACTTGTATAATTAGTGATTATACAGTAACCTTTTACCCCATTCTTACATGTAATTTTACAAAGTCCACAGCCCTACAATGTATCAAGTCTTTAAAATGATAAATTACATTCAGTTGTAAAATGTTTAAACATTCACGCACTTATACCCAATATCACCATATACACTGACAATGGACCTATGAATGGCCACTCTTACGTATTTCAGTAAGAATCTATGCAGCTTGTCTAGTTTGCACCAAGTGACGATTAAAGTAACCTGCTGCTATCTATTCCACACAAAATGTTTATTGGCAATAAGCCAAAGTATACAATTCTTGTAACCTTCTGCTTTGGTTCTTGCCTATGATCAACTCTCGCCTACTAAGTAATTCTTTCACCGTTTCATACTCAGTATCAAACAAATGCTATCTAACCCATTCATACAGTCTTACGTTATTAATAAAGAGAACAAGATATACATTTACATCTTTTATTCTATCAAAAAATATCTTGATTAAGTAGAGATTTGTTATTGCTGTTTCACGTCTGACGTTTGAATGGACACTTGGCATTGGTCTCTAGTTGACTGGATACTTTGAACTACAAGAGAAAAAATATATAATCTTTAATTCAACCTGTATGTTAAAGCTGCAACAATTGTAAAGAGAAGGATCATGATTTGAATGAAAGTTTAAAGAAAATGTTTATATAGAATTTGTACAAGTAATGGAAGATAGTTGTTGACATTGACTCACCTAAAAAGTGTTGTGCATTAGAAGACTTAGTTTTCACTGCAGACAGAACTGTGCTACTGTTTCACACGCTGCCATTTAATGTACTATACATGACTGGAGGATGTTCCTCTATTCACCTGGAAAACCTTTGGGTCAGGGATGGCTGAAACAAAAATACAAAAAGTCTACACAATCAGAATGTAAACCATGCACAAAATAATGGAAGTATGGCTGCCTTGTGATCTCCATGTCTTCTGAAAGTTAATGTAAATGTAAATTACTACCGTGCAAAAAAAAAATAAAGAAAAAAATAGCTTATTAAAACATTTCTAGGATTTAAAAAAAAAATAAGGTCAACTTACTTGTTATGAAAAAAAAATGCATCCCTTAACGGAGCACATACAATCATGTTCAAGTTTCTTCCTTTGTGGCTGCCTAAAATACACTTAGTATGGAACAATAAACTCTAAACAATCAAAATGTCTAAACGGTCAGAAATTAAAAATAAAAAAAAATGAATGGCCAACCTACCTGTCTGTAACAAATTTCTTTTCTACGTGAAATCAGCCTTGACACATTGCCTGTGCTGTGCCCCAAACATCTAAGAAATTATCTCCAGTGGTTGGGCTTTGAGCAAAGCTGCTAAAAACTGAAACTAACAAAAAGTTCAATACACCATCAGAGTAATAGTAAAAAAAATTGGGGCTAGGTTGTGCCTGTGGTATCTCCATGGCTCCCTAACAAAGTACCATTATAGAAGTCTCCTGTAAAAGAAAAGCCTTTATCAACTTACTTGACCTTAAGATTCCTCTTGGAGTCACATAAAAGCTACCTAGGGAAGAAAAGAAAAACCATCGATATAAAACTGGTCAAATGTCACAATATAGTTGTACTCTGACCACATCTATGATAAAATAAAGCAAGACAGTCTTCTACTCATGGTTCCTGAAAAAAAATGTGCACAAAGTTACTACAGTCAATGATCTACAATGTTTAAATTACTGTCCTAAATTACCTCTCTTGAGCCTTGATTCTTCTTGAAATCCGCCTAAGATAACATGCCCATCATACCTTGACTGTGTACCAAATAACATACTGACCGTTCTGCTGTAGATTTATTCCCAGCTACTTGTAAAATTTGAGTAAAAATAGTTCACATAGATGTGGAGTTTCCTTGATATCTGAAAATAAAAATAGGAGGGTAGGACTTATGTGTTTGGGAGAAGGGAGGGGGGGGGGGGAGACTCATGGATTCTAAATAAGTGCAAACAAGTTCTTGAAATCTTTAAAAACTCTATTACAAAAATTAAGCATATCAATAGAAATCAGCCTATAGAAGAAAAACTCTCATACCGTACCTCTGTTTCGCCTATCTCGGCTGGTCTTTTGTATTTGTACTTTACCACAGTTCCACTTTTACAACAAAATTTTTTTACGTGGAAAGACCATTGTGTCAGGGATTCCTGAAACGATTCTAAATCCTCTATAGAATCACGAAAACAAGTAACAAAGTAAAGGATTTATTGTACCTTGCAATCAAGATGGTCCCTGGAAAAAAAATTAGCGCTTATAAGGATCAAACAAGTTCTTTAAAAATTTAAAGCGGTTTCAAACATTCCTGCCTGTAAGAGTAGCTTCCTAAAGTGTCTCACAGTAAATCATGTTTTCAAGTTGTTTCCCTGGTTACATCTACTTTACCTCAAACACCATGCTACATTATATCCTGTAGTTGGGACAAAAAAGCAATTAGTTCTCTACACAATTATAATGAAACAAAATGTACAGATAGGCTATGAACGACATGAATGGTGCCTGCAGATATAAAGTATGTGCAAAAATAAATGAAGTTTAACGATACTCACCAAGTTAAAATGCTACCCAAAAATAAGTATTAAAAAACGCTATGGTCAACCAAGCTGCCTAAATGAAAATGTGTAAACCAAAAAGACAAACTACTGAAAAACAAAACAAAAGCTATGCGTATTATCCAAGACTGGTACCATAGCTTGGCACCACATGAAATCAGCCAAGGAATTGAAGCTTCACTTGCACAACTAAAAAATGCACTTCACTACAAAACCAGAATAGAAATTTAAAGAAACTTATCCGGTGATTGTGGCATTTCACGGATCCTGAAAGCATAACAGAATAGTAGAGAGAAAAATATACTATAAATGATATCTGCTTAAAGCACTTATTAACATTACGTACATTTTTGGACTATGATTTCTTCATCTTGGCATCCCATGAAATCCGCCAAGGGAAGGAACAAAGGCCTGGACATCTGCTCTCACGGATCCTAAATAAGTGCAAAAATAAAGTCCTGAAATCTTTTTAAAACCTGAGTTTTAAAAAATAAGAATTTTAATAGAAATCCGCCTATGAAAAAAAAGCTCGCATACCATACCTCTTTTTCGCCCATCTCGGCTGGTCTCTTGTAATTGTACTTAGACCCCAGTTCGATTTTTACAACAAAAAAGTCATGTGAAAAAACCATTGGGTCAGGGATGGCTGAAACGAAGCTAAATCCTCTACAGAATCATGAAAACAAGAAACAAAGTAATGGATTTGTGCCTTGCAATCAAGATGGTCCCTGGTAAAAAAATTATGGTTTAAAAAATTTAAAGCGTTTTTAAACATTCCTGCCTGTAACAGGAGTTTCCTTAAGTGTCTCACAGTAAATCATGTGTTAAAGTTGCTTCCCTTGTTACATCTGCTTTACCTCAAACACCATGCTACATTATATCCTGCAGTTGTGTGTCCTGACCACAGTTTCACCTGTTGAATAGGAACAAAAAAAAAACCAATTAGTTCTCTACACAATTATAATGAAACAAAATGTGCAGATTGGCTATGAACGACATGAATGATGCCTGCAGAAATCAAGTATGTGCAAAAAAAAAAAGAAACTCACCACGATAAAATGGCTGCCAAAAGTAAGTATTAAAAACGCTATGGGCAACTTAGCTGCTTAAATGAAAATGTGTAAAACAAAAAGACACCACTAAAACCGAAAATAAATGATGCATGTTATTCAAGACTTGGCACCACATGAAATCAGCCAAGGAATGGAAGCTTCACTTGCACATCTAAAAATTTAATTCACTACAATACCAGAATAGAAATTCGAAGAAACCTATCCGGTGATTGTGGAATTTCATGGATCCTGAAAGCAGAACAGAATGGTAGAGAAAAAAATTACAATAAATGATATCTGCTCAAAGCACTTATTAAAATTACGTACCTTTTTGGAGTATGCATTCTTCATCTTGGCATCGCATGAAATCCGCCAAGGGAAGGAACAAAGAAATCTTTTACATCTGCTCTGCTGTGCTCAAAACCTCCCAACCAGCTCCTGTAGTTGGTATGATCACAGCTTCTATTTTTAAAAATAGTACACATGAAAACAAGAAACAGTTCTGGTGCCTAGGGTAGGGAGGAGGTGGGAGGGGGGGATGGCTGATGACTTCCATCACAGCACCTGTAAAAAAAAGTATAGTCAATACTCAGTCAAAAAGACTGTCCAAAAGTATAAAGGTTACGTCCAGCTACCTGTCTAAAACACTTGCTCCTCTTGTATTCCCCCATATCAACTGTTTTCTTTGAGTTCCGCTCTAGGCCAGACAACATTCACATCGGATTGGTCCCAAAAACTATGGTCCATGCATCTCTATGATCTGACCAGCCTTGATAAAATGAAAGTCAAGCAGTCAAAGTGTATAAAATGGTTATATATCGAAGAATTAACCAAACGTAATTGACAGCCTGCCTTTTTTTAACATGCATATCTCTTGGACACATGAAACCACCCTAAGGAAGAGATGAAAAAAACAATACCCAACTAACTTGTGCAGTTGTACAGACAATACCTCTAGACTTCTCCCATCTATCTCCTGTAGTTGTGTACAGACAATACCTCTAGACTTCTCCCATCTATCTCCTGTAGTTGTGTACAGACAATACCTCTAGACTTCTCCCATCTATCTCCTGTAGTTGTGTACAGACAATACCTCTAGACTTCTCCCATCTATCTCCTGTAGTTATGTTCTGACCACAGCTTCACTTATAAAACAGTAGTCCTATACACAATCAGATGTGCCTGTGGGTGGGATTCAAGAAAAATCAGTTGTAAACTAAACTTAACTGGCATAGAGATTACTTGCCCTAGATGTAGATGTTGTAGCTGTTCAAGCAATTTATTGTCCAGATATCCTTCAGCTACACTGGATGAAATGGATGACATCTGAGGATATTTTGGAAATGAAAAAAAGTCAGCATAAAACAGAACAAGAAAATAAAACTTATAAAGATCCTGACGTTCGATTGGAAGGAGCCTAGGAATAAACATAGGAAATTGGATTATTTTTTAAGCGCGAGAACATAAAACAGGGGGAAAATTCCACCAATTGGACAATTTAAAAACCTTAAATATCACGCACGCTATGGCCTCTATCTTGTAGGCTACGGCCCAATATAGTCTGCTAACGCCTTTTACAGTAAATTCAAAAGACTGTACTAGCCAAATCAAGGACACTTGCTAGCTACGTGTGGGTTGGACAGCCCACGTTTAAAGTGTACAACTATGGTATTGTAAATACACAAATACACAAAAAATTCCAAAAAGCTAACCAAAATGGCCATATTTAACTTACCTATCTCCAACAATTTCCGTTCTCATCAAAAAATCAGCTAGGAAGAAAAAGTATTATTACATCCACTTGGACCCAAACACCACACAACCCCCTTCTGTAGTGGAGTTGGAGTCTTCAATGATCCCCCCTTCCCGAAGGCAGCGCTACCAACAGGTAAAGGCTTCACAAAGTGACACACAAGTGATGTTTGGGTTTTTTCCAGAGAACTGCAAGCTCCTTGAAGATATCTTCTGCAGAAGAAAATAAAAATGTTATAATATCAGAAGGAAAAAACATGAATTATACAAATACCTTAAAATGCTGTGGAAGAAAAAAATGCTGAGGAAGAAAAGCATGAAAATATTTAATACATTAAATAATTTTGATTTGCTTGGACCCAAACACCACCCAACCCCCTGCCGGAAAGTTGGGTGCCACCACTGATCCCTCCTACCCACGGCAGCGCTACCGCGATAGGGCTTCACAGCTTGACACTACGTGATGTCCAGGACTTCCCCAAGCACAAGTCGAACTACTGCCTCCCCCCCTCCGGCAGCGCTACCTTCAGGAAGGATTGGTAGCCCAGTTAGTGCTGGAGAACTACAAGCGGTCTAAATTGAAGAGATTTAATAGAAAAATAAACAGTACTCCCCTGAAGTTAAGAGGTCCCGTGCTACCAGCACGTATGTAGGGTGAATCCAATTCGTCTTTTTGGATCCTAAAGTAATGAACACATTAAAATACATCATACATCATTGCATAAAACAAGTTAGTGTGTCCAAAGAAGTTGCCATAAGTGTCCTTGACTAGCCCGTGAAATATTGTAAGAGTGTGCAGATTTGAATAATCGTATAGCAGATTAGACTGAAGTTAAAGTTATAAATTAATCGCAGCGGATTACAAATTGAGCCTACATAGCCTTTTAACCCATACCATTAGTCCTAGCTATATAAATAAACTTCATACTTACCAACATAAAGTATCTCAAGTTAACACAATTAGCTAATGTATGAACCTACTTATTTACGAACCACGCACGACATTTTGACGACGTTACACCGAAGTTGACTGGACAGGTAATAAAGGCCTTCAGTCTTGTGTTATGCCTCATATATACCGTTGGCTTCGACACGTTTGTGAGCTGTATTCACAGGGGCGGAACTACTTTGTCGCCAGGCACAGCAATGGATGATTTTTATTCCAATATAGTTTTTTACTCGCACGAAAAAAAAAAAAAACAAAAAAACAACAATAATACTACAGAATTATGTATACTCTGATGTTGCTTAGAACAACAAAAATACTCAAGCGGTAGAGTGAAATACAAGTTATCAAACCGCTATAATAAATCTTTAAAAGAGACGATTTGGGGTGGGGGGGGGGTGGACTATAAACTGAGTTTTCGCATGGCTGCTCATCGAGGGGGTGGGGGACCCTCTAATCTGCATCACATCTACCATACTTCTGCTCACGATGAAATAAAATAAAAAGTATATAAAAAATTAACTTGTGAAGTCTAAAGAGTTTCTTAGCCAGTATTTAACCAGTTGATTCTATAGAGGTTCTTCGCCCCATATTTGGCTAACACAATCACAATAAATAAGTCGAAAATCGGCAAAAACAAGCACCGTTTTTACCCTTATTAATTGGTATTATTGAATTTCAGACTGCCATGACGGGTTTACATTTATAACGGAGGATATAAGAGGTTTTAATTAATCTAATTGTAAACTTGGCTCAAATGATTTGTCCGAAAAAGACGCCATTGAACTGAAAACGGTCGCCCCCCCCCCATACCCACCTTCATCCCCCTCCCCCACCACCACTGCCTACAATTCTGACCGCCGTTTTAACGATGAACTCACATGCACGAAGTTGACGGCCCGACCATGGCTACACACAACACAGCGGGATAACTGCTAACAGGGTCGACAAATACACATCAGGCTGTGGTGAGCTCTTCTGTTCAAATGTAAACATAAACACTTTCGTTCCAAACCCCATACACACACACACACACACACACACACACACACACACATACACACACACTTTCACTATCGGGTAAATCAAATCAAAAGGTCCCCTACAGCTTATTTCAACCTTAACACAAAATGTGTCGGCATGGGAGACCACTCTAGATTTTATTCCACGTCTAGTGCAACAACTTGTCTGTTTTAACAGGTGGCAAACTTGACAAAAACCGTACTTGATTAACCTGTAACTTGTCTCTTCGTTGTCCTTAAACTTGTCATATGATTATCTTAAAACTTAACTGATCATCTTAAAACTTGTCACCAGATTATCCTGACACTTGTCACCAGATTATCCTAAAACTTGTCACCAGATTATCATGAAACTTGTCACCAGATTATCATAAAACTTGTCACCAGATTATTATGAAACTTGTCACCAGATTATCATGTAACTTGTCACCAGATTATCGTCACCAGATTATACTGAAACTTGTCACCAGATTATCATGAAACATGTCATCGTTTGATTATTCAATCTGTCACCTTATTATCCCACTAGTACCTAGTGTGGACATGACTTGTGACTTAGAGTGCTTGACACTAGACCCTAGTGTGGACATGACTTATGACTTAGAGTGCTTGCCACTAGACCCTAGTGTAGACATGACTTATGACTTAGAGTGCTTGACACTAGACCCTAGTGTAGACATGACTTATGACTTAGAGTGCTTGACACTAGACCCTAGTGTAGACATGACTTATGACTTAGAGTGCTTGACACTAGACCCTAGTGTAGACATGACTTGTGACTTAGAGTGCTTGCCACTAGACCTGACTACACTGACTGCCAGAATCAGATCGATATTGATTGAATGACGGTAAAAAAAAGTCTACACTAACCCTATGATCACATCACGTCTTTGATCTGCTCAACGACACGACCGCTAATAAAAAATTCGATAACATTTACGTTATCGCGACAGATTGTTATAGAAGTTCTAGTCCTATAACAGTTTTATAACATCTAGGTGGTTGGTCTCACAACAAAATGATTGCTGCACTATAACGATGATTTAGTCTTATAACATCTAGATGTTTTGTCAGTTAATCAAATAATTACTCCACTATTACGATGATTTAGTTTTATAACATCTAGATGTTTTGTCAGTTAATCAAATAATTACTGCACTATTACGATGATTTAGTTTTATAACATTTAGATGTTTTGTCAGTTAATCAAATGGTTGCTGCAGTTGACCGATGCAATTTAGAACCTCATACTAAATCTAAACTCAAGCAATACAGTTTTGGTTCGTGGAATTGTCTAATATATTTTTAAAATTGTGTATGGCCTTTCGTTTAGATTTAACGGAATATGGATTCTTTATTCCAAATTTTGTATGATTTTATATCCGACAGATTATATATTTTGAAATTACCAATATAACATGTATTAATACGTTGATTTTCAAAAACCATATGTATTATGTATTTCTCTAAAATTGGTTTAATTAATTATTTAATTAATCTCAATTCGAGTTTGGAATTGATTAGTTCTAACCTAATGACCCCCCCCCCCCCTCCCGTGTACCTGTTCACACTACAAAAAAAATATCCGCAAAAAAAAAAAACAACCCAACTTTCCATCGTTCATAAATCTCTTGCCGGTTGACCTACGCGCCGGTACTCCGGGGCACGGTACACGGCACATCCGCGTGGATCTCTCCGCGATGGCTGCCCTCAACTCGCTGGAATAACAAAAAGAATCCCGTGCGCGGGGTGCCGTTGTTCAGGGAGCAGGCGTACAATTATTCCAGAGAGATTTTGTGTCGGCCGGGGGTAGGCCCTATTGGGAATAAACTTGGGTGAGTCTGCTGGGACGGAGGAGGGATGGTGATGGTATTAATGGCGTCACCGTACCATCCGTTCACCTTAGATGGTTGCACGGAGCTGGGATGGTGATGGTATTAATGGCGTCACCAACCATCCTTTCACCTTGGATGGTTGCACGGAGCAGGGAAGACGATAGTATGAACAGTTTCACCATACCATCCCTACCCGAAAATAGTGGGAACAGACCAGGGAGGATGATGGTATTTACGGTGATATCATACCATCCCAACCCTAAAAGTGGTTGGTAATGATGGTGTTTCCTATGCCATCCTCCCCCAAACAGACTCCAACCAATAAATGTTATGTAGGGAAATTTTGACCTTTAGCCCTTGTTCAACCCCAGGTTGTTTAACTAGTGTCAACCCGAAACTGTTGCAACTTACTGTCAACCCGAAGGTTCTTGTAACTCGGTACCAACCCACAATTCTTTTGTCTAACAAAAAAAGCGACTAATCATTCCGCTAGTGAGGCGAAACTCTAACTTGCACCAGATACCAGTAGAAATGTCTTGTATGTCATCCATCAGTGGTTCTACCTATTAGCTTTGTTCTGCGTTACCGTACAAGGTTAGCTAAAAGCGCGTTCAATAATTTGTACTTTAGAATAATCATTAGAGTATTATTTTTAAATGTTATTTTTAAAAAATTGTTGCTTAAAAAAACCTGTTGTTTAAAAATTACCTGTTGTTGATAACACTGCCTACTGTTTAAAACGTACGCGTTATATAAAAAAATACCCCCAGTCGACAAAGTTACCGCTTTAAAAAAAATGTCTTGTCTTGACGTTGTAGCTCCCTCGATGAACCCCAGCCATTATACCGTGTTCGTTGATTTCTTAAGCATTCGCAGGTTTTGGTATTTGCAGATGTTTGCAGTGGCTAACTTTTGTAGAAAGAGAAGTGTGTGGTGGATAGAATGGTCAACTGGGTAGCTTCTTTCAAAATACGTCAATTTAAAGGTTCCAGATATGTTTTTTTTCTGGACTTGTAAAAAAGAAAAACGTCCCTATGATCGTAAGATCACATATTTGATGTTCAGTGTAACAAAAGAAAACTTCAGATTTAATGTTGTCCCCTCCCCTTTCCACCAATCTTACTGACAAAAGTGTATATCCGTTCCCATCATATCAATACAAACCCCTCCCCCCACTCATCACATGTAACATATCTCACCTATTAGCTCCCCTCCGTCATATAGAAGCACCCAGCCCCCATAATATAAACAAATACCCCACGCCTATAATCTCGAATTAATTGATTATCCCCACCTTCTATGCATTATATCACCATAAAAAAAGTTAACTCCCCCACCCCCACCCCACACCCTTCAGCCCCCCCCCCCCCCCAACTTACCACCAACTTTGTCCCCGACAGTGTCACACTAAACCCCAAGGCTTTGATTTAATGCCAGGCATAACCAGGGTCTTAGACCAGAGTAGGGGAGGGGTGAGGGGGGGTGCCAGGCATAACCAGGGTCTTAGACTAGAGTAGGGGAGGGGTGAGGGGGGTGCCAGGCATAACCAGGGTCTTAGACTAGAGTAGGGGAGGGGTGAGGGGGGTGCCAGACATAACCAGGGTCTTAGACTAGAGTAGGGGAGGGGGGTGCCAGACATAACCAGGGTCTTAGACTAGAGTAGGGGAGGGGGGTGCCAGACATAACCAGGGTCTTAGACTAGAGTAGGGGAGGGGTGAGGGGGGTGCCAGGCATAACCAGGGTCTTAGACCAAAGTGGGAGAGTGGGGGTGAGGGGGGTGCCAGGCATAACCAGGGTCTTAGACCAAAGTGGGAGAGTGGGGGTGAGGGGGTGCCAGGCATAACCAGGGTCTTAGACCAGAGTGGGAGAGTGGGGGTGAGGGGGTGCCAGGCATAACCAGGGTCTTAGGCTAGAGTAGGGGAGGGGTGAGGGGGTGCCAGGCATAACCAGAGTCTTAGACCAGAGTGGGAGAGTGGGGGTGAGGGGGTGCCAGGCATAACCAGGGTCTTAGGCTAGAGTAGGGGAGGGGGTGAGTCTAGTGCCACACTTGACTGCTCCGCACCTGTCCCCACCCCCTCCGTGCAGGTGGTCCTTGGATCGACCATGCAGCCCCCCCCCCCCCCCACACACACACCCATGATCCAGGTTTATGATCTCCACTAATCTGTTGTAAAACCAGTTTGATCCCTACACGGCCCTACAGCTGAAGCAGATTGCTCACTTAAAAACATTGCAACAATTGACAAGCTTTAGAACATTGTGAACTGCTAGCCTTGTTAGATTGTTTTTTTTTTTAGTTTGTTTTAGCACGTTTCCATAGTTGTGCATGTTGGAAAACATAATTTTGACCCATTTGCTGACCTTATTTACCAGAGCCAGCAACTCAACTACAGGTGGAGTAGTGTTTACGTTAGTTGTTGTAATCGTATTGGTGTTTATGTCCATATCATTTTTCATATCATTTGGTTCCCCCACCTCCATCCTCCTATAAACAGAACATGTTCTAATTTAGCTTGGTCTGATTTCTTTTGGTAAAAATTGTTTACAAACAAGGTACAAGGGAGCTCACTGCAACAGATTCAATCAACTCCTTGTTTTGTCTATCGTTACAGTTACATAGGTACATGTTAGCACTATAACGTCAATCATACACTTACTGGTAGGTCTGTGGTTGTGATTAAGATTACCTGTAAGGATAGGGTATGTGTTACATTTAGATCTGATAGTGTGAGGTTATGCTGAGGTATCAGTTAAAAAGAGGATGATGAAGATGTAACTATATGAGTATAGCTAATTAAATGTTATGTATTTGAAATGTTAAAATTTTGTGTTTGAAACCGTCTGCAATGTTTAGAAGCTTTGCAAGACCAGACAACCTAACATATACACCAAGTTTGATACTTTAATAATGGACCACACCTCGCGCAGAACAATACAGATACAGTACTGATGCAGTGGAGTCTATGCCCAGTCTGATAGCACCGATGGTCACCGGTCAAGCTTGACCTACCTCGCTGCTGACCTGCGTGTCTGTATCTTAGGTCATTTATGCTCCCTCAAGTGTAGGTCACTTTGAATGTCTCACCCGTAGGTCAGTTCTACTCTCACGTACAGGTCAATACTACTGTACTAATCAGTAATATAAGAGAGTTTATTGCAGCTTCCCCCCCTCCTCCCTTAAACATAAACACTAAAACCAGAATCACTTTAAACGAAAATAAAGTTAGGGTTAACGTTAAGGAATAGGGAGATCACTTGTGGTTTAAGATTGAAAGCGTTTGCAATTTCTAAGTAATACAATTGTGACAGTCTCCTAATAAATATTAGAAAAGATGTAGAACTCGTGTAAAACAACACCGTGTAATAAAATAAAATAGAATCAGATATCTAAAGATTGTGTATGGGTGGTGTCCCCTGCCTCTCCCCCCCCCCCCCCCCCCCCACCTTGTCTATCGCGGGTTGGCTGTGGTGCTGTCTTCACGTGTTTCATGTACAGAAAGGTTCTCACAACTAAAACACCGCTAGATGTCGCTAAAACACAGCACATTCACCGCTAGATGTCGCTAAAACACAGCCCATTCACCGCTAGATGTCGCTAAAACAGCCCATCCACCGATAGATATCGCTAAAACACAGCCCATTCACTGCTAAATGTCGCTAAAACAGAACCCATTAACCGATAGATGTCGCTAAAACACAGCCCATTCACTGCTAAATGTCGCTAAAACAGAACCCATTAACCGATAGATGTCGCTAAAACACAGCACATTCACCGCTAGATGTCGCTAAAACAGCCCATTCACCGCTAGATGTCGCTAAAACACAGCCCGTCCATTTCTAGATGTCGCTAAAACACAGCCCATTCACCGCTAGATGTCGCTAAAACACAGCACATTCACCGCTAGATGTTGCTAAAACAGCCCATTCACCGCTAGATTTCGCTAAAACACAGCCCATCCACCGCTAGATGTCGCTAAAACACGGCCCATTCACCGCTAGATGTCGCTAAAACACAGCCCATTCACCGCTAGATGTCGCTAAAACACAGCCCATTCACCGCTAGATGTCGCTAAAACACAGCCCATTCTCCGCTAGATGTCGCTAAAACACAGCCCATTCACCGTTAGATGTCGCTAAAACACGACCCCTTAAACGCTAGATGTCACTCTGACGACGGTGGCTAAAAATGAATTTTTAAAAAATAAAATGGAAGAGTTGACGGGTCTTTGACGAGAGTTGATTGTAACTTCACCCCCTCCCCATTTTTTGCGTGACCCCCGCCGCCGCCCCCGCTGGTAGGTGTTACCTCCCTTCCCATGTTATGTAGGGGGTGAGGGGGGTGGAGAGATGACAGGTGAAACACCGCGACAACCTGCGCCTGGGGTACGGCTTGCAGTTTCGCGTCGCAACCCTCGCCACGGGCCGCGAGTTTTCTCCTCTTGCCTTGCCGATCTCACCGATTTCATTGAATCAAACTTTGACGATCTATCCCGTACAGTTAGTCCGGCACGCGAAGTTTGAATATCAATAGTTTTTCAAAGTTTTAAATAAATCTTAAATTGTGAAAATTTCATTTATATTGATTTAAACACACGGACATCTAATTCTTTAAAAAAACAAACTTGGATTTGAAGTTTTAAAAAGTGAATTTCATTAAATTCTAAGGACTTTTCTGTTTTTTTATTGGAACTTTCATGTTCGACAACTCGGAGTGCCGGTAAGTTAAGTAGAGTATTACATTTCAGTTCATGTTCCGTGTCTATGCTATCTCACGTGTAGGACACAACATTTTATTATGCTTAGTTTATGTCAAGTAGAACTCGAGTCTACTTGTGCAAGCTAGAGGGCAAGTAGACGCAGTAGTAAACTTGTTAGCGCACCATTAGTTTCTATGAACAGAGCTCCTTTCTTTTCTTCTGACACTGAAGGTGGTTTTAAGTGTTACACGGGTGTTCGGTGGTGGCGGTATGGGTGGGTTGGTGTGCAGTTGTTTGGTGTTTAATAGTGGTGTGTTTGGATGTGCAGTTTTTAAATGTGTTCAATGGAGTCTGTGTAGTTTTTTTTTTTTTTTTTGTGTTCAATAGTGTTCACTCACAACAAGGCAGTTTTGTTGTCTAGCAGCGTGTTTCACCGAGGGATAAGTTTGTTTGATTGAAGTGAAGTGAAGACAACAGGACGAAAATAGTGGGTTCAGCGCGCGGGGGGGGGGGGGGGGGGATACATGATGAAAATAGTGGGTTCAGTGCGGGGGACCCGAGTAAATGTGAACTTATAAACCATAGGTCTGGGAATAAGGAAACTTCTAGAAACAATACTATTTATTAGGTGATACATGACTGCTCACTAATAAGGGTTCGATTTTAGGGTTTCGTTTAATTGGAATAATAATTACAGGCGTTTTTTTAGTCAAGTCAGCTAGACATAAAGTCAAAATTATTGCTCACACAATGTAAGCTGTACAAAGCCGTGGATATTACGATAGATATAACATCAACAACGTACTCTCTTCCCTACAATCACCGTTTGATACTTACTTGAGTTCATGCAGGATACAATAGTAGGCCTACTGTATGGTATCGAGGTATTGATTATGTTTGTATCGATATTATGATTAGGGTTACGATTAGTGAAGCGATACTTGCTTAAGCGTTTCAAAACAACCCTGTCAGCATTATAGAGGTGATGATAAAAGTTTAGGAGAAGGGTGGAACTAAACTTAATAAACACATCAGAGCGCTAATTTACTAGTGTATGTTTTTACTCAGTCATGTGGCTATTTGTTGTAGTTTACCTACACAGTGTAAAGACCCTTGAGAGTATGTTGTTGTAGAGCTACATCACGATTCGTTGTTACATAACATAAGGGAGGGAGGAGGGGCGGGGGTGGCAGTTCGCGAGCAAAATGTATTCACTCACACCGTGAGTACCAACTCCACGGCAGTGTGAAAACATTTCACTCACCCTGAACTTTTAGCGATAATTACAAATGTAAACACCCACTGATAGAAAGAATCATTAGATATTTTGTTGATATCTACCCTAAACCCTGGTCTTAACGATAACCTTAGTACTAACGGTAATACCCACAAACAATTTACTTCGATACTTCTAAATACTGTCGACGTATTTGAATGAAGGCTGTTTTGTTGTGTCTTGTATTCGTAGTACAATTTGTGGTGTCGAATAGATCCATCTAGACCTGCGCCGTTCATCGTTTGGGATTCACTTAATCCAACGCTATCGATCTATCGCTAGATCTCCTCGACGCGGGCTATTTTTAGAGCCGTTAAAATTAGGTCATTGCATATGTAATTAGCTGATTAGAACAATGAAGGGGGGTCACGCCTCAGTCATGCGGAGAATTTTTGTGTGTCAGGAAACATGTGGTAATCTCCACACAATGTGTGTGCTTGTGTGTGTGTGCTTGTGTGTGTGTGCTTGTGTGTGTGTGTTGTGCTTGTGTGTGTGTGTGTTTTCACGGTGAGTTGGGGTGGGGGGGGTGGTTTCACACTTAGTGTGTGAGGTTATCACGTGACTTGAGGTTATCCCAGAGATTCGAGTTCGTGTTTAGAATACCAGCCAATGATTAACACGACAAAAATAGACAATGTTGTAAAGCTTGGTACGGCATCAGTTATGAATGGCAGCTTTTTTCAAACAGTCGGTTTAGGATTAAGGTTAGATTTTGCTGTTGCAGTTATATGAGCATGGATTACGCTTATGTTATTGAATAAAAGTGTGAAATATTGCTAAAATCGCAAGACAATCACGGCCAAGCTAACTGTAGAAAGGTGCTAGTTATATAGGCTGTTTCTAGTTTATTCTATTCACCGTACTATTTATATATGCTGCTCCAGTTTATTCTATACACCGTACTAGTTACATAGGCTGTTTCTAGTTTTTTTTCTTTATACACACTACTAGTTATATAGGCTGCTCTAGGGATTCTATACACACTGTTACAGCATAGCTGTATAAGCGAGTTCTCAACAGACGAATACTTGCATGTGAATAGAAGACACGGTTGGGTAAGCACACCACACCAGATGGTTAGATCAATGGTGGTAGTTAGGTTTTGGTTGTGTTGTTCAGTGGTGTCAGCTTTTGGTATAGGGTTGTGTTGTTGAGTATTGTTAGGTTTTGGTTGTGCTGTTGAGTATTATTAGGTTTTGGTATAGGGATGTGTTATTA